>NW_026555072.1:11054166-11747500 GCF_021234165.1 Pteronotus mesoamericanus
GTAATAATGTTTGTAAAAAAGCTTGGAACACAGGGAGGCCTCAGCCAATGGCCACTATTATCACAGATACCTAAATTAGAAGGGATTTTGGAAGGTGTCGGTTCTTGGCTCTATTCATAGGGGACTACTTGGGACACAAGGTAATGTGCTCCTTTCTTTTACAACAAAGATGTGTCCCTTGTGATTCTTTCCAGTTGACCAGTCACAGGGACAATGGTACAAAGAGTGGCAGAGGTTATAGTTTATACCGTCACTGGCAGAAATGGAAGAACTGAGGAGGACAGTGTATAAGATTAAGATAGCAGCATGGGGCAGCTTCCAGGGCGAACCCCAAGGAGAGGAAAAATACACCTTTTTCTTTTTTGTTCCTGGGAAAATTAGGTTTCTGATGCTTTGAGATTTCATCAAACCACCAGACAGGTCTAGAGACACAGGAACATGCTGGTACACAGCCTATAAATGCAGTGAAAGGACAAAGTGAAAAGAAACTCTCAGCTTTGTGGCCACCTTCCTCAGAGAAATAGGGCTGCCTTCTTGGCTGCTATCTTAAGAGAGTGGTTCCAAATTGTTTTCCCATCTTTTCTCTGAGCCTGTGGGGCATGTTGAGCAGATAAATGCTGAGCACAGGAAGTGCTCTGTCAGTGTCGTGTTTAAGGGCCCTGACTCTGGAGCCAGACCTCCTGCGCTTGAATTCTAGTTCTATCACTTACCAGCTGTGTAACTCAATTTCAATGTGTCTGTTTCCTCACCTGTAAAATGGGGAGACACAGTCCAATGCCAGACACATGGTAAGTGCTCTTTCAGTCAGCACTAATGATTGTGCTTATACTACTTGGCCAGTCTCTCTTCATGGGGAATACCATTCAGAAGGAGGGTAGGGGAACTATGACTTGAGGCTCAATTGTGGCCTCACAGAAGGCCTGGTCCAGCCTAGATAATAAGTCCCAGGGAGTCCACAGGTCGAGCTGTCTTTCCACCAGAATCCCTGTAGTAGATCTGAATTCTCAGTTCAGGCCTACTCCCCTTCCTGCTCTCTCCACCAAGTATGCTCAGTCAGAAGCTTTCCCACCTCTTCCTCTTCCTTCTCTCTGGTTTCAAGCAGCAGCAGCTCTCTCATGAGCCCATTTTCATAAACCTTGCTCCTAGCACAGGGCAATGTCAAGGGTGTGCTTACTGACCCTGGGAAATTCATAGAACTTGCCTGAGACTGAGACTCAGTTTTCCACCTGACAAGTGGGAATGAAATAGCTATCTACCCTACTCCCCAGGGGTGCTTTAAGAATCAGACATGAATGCTTGTGAAGGAACTCTGAGTTTGGAAAACACCAAGCAAGCTACCTACTGGGAATGTTCATTTTCTCTTTTCGCCCCTCCTCTGTTAAACTGTTATTCAAAGTGAGACTGCAAATCTTTATGCTTCTAGCAGGAGTTTCTCCTTCCTACTTGCATCTATTAGGTAACAAACCACCCCAAAACACAGTGCATTGAAACAACAACTGATTGGTTTTTCTCCTGAGTCTTTGGGTTGGCTGTGTGCTGGTAAAGATGTGAGCTGGGCTTGGCTAGGCTCACTCATGTGCCTGTGGTCAGGTGTGTGTCAGCTAGGTAACTTTAGTAATGCGGGCTGAGCTCTCAAATGTCTGAGGCCTCAGCTGGAACAATGGAGCCAATTCAGCTCTGCTTCACTTGTCTCATTCTCCAGCAGGCTCCTGAGTTATGTTCTCATGGCAGAGGTACAAGAGCACAAGGGAGGAAGCCCAATCATGCAAGGAGGCAAGCAGAAATGTGTGTGTGCTTCTTAAGGCTCTGCCCATGTTGTTTGCATGTTCTCATGAGTGTGTGAAAGTCCATTCACACACTCTATAGGCAGGGGGTTGGGGTTAGGAGTTGGGGTTGGGGAGAGGACAGCTGCCTCACTATTTAACACCTCCATGCCTGCTTAAACATTCTCATATGTGAGCATATATCTCCCTTTTGAATTGTTTCCCCTTTGAATGCAGAGCTCTTATGCAGAACATCCACATATGGAAGCCCCGAGAGCTCCTGTGTCAGAAGGAGTACACAGAACTCTGATCCCATCAGGGCTTCATTTTCCTCATTTGTAAAATGGAGCTAATGGTTGCTTTGCCCCCAACAGTGTCCATACAAATAACATGACCTAATTCATCTGAAAGCAATTCTTAAACCATGAGAGCTCCAAAGGTGTAACTTCTTATTACAGAAAATTGTGGAATCTGAGTAGACAAATTTCAACTTTGGAACCAGGGAATAAAATTAAAAAGAGGTGGAAAGGGTTTTCAAGGGAGGGAAGGCATTAAGAAAGAAAGGTGAGAGCCAGTAAGAGGTTTCCATGAAGGTGGGCAGAGGGGAAGCTGGGAAGGGGCAATGGGGAAGGAAAGGGTTTCCTTTGGACCATGGCAGGCCTAATGGAGGGGAAGTGTGCAGGGGAAATGCTGAGCCAGCAGGGATGAGGGAAACTTAAAGAGTCAACTCCAGGCCTTGCTGCCTGTACAAAGGACAGGAGTTGGGGGTCCATGCATTCCTGGCATCACTGCTTACTTTTAGCTTCTGGCAGCCAGGTAGATCCACAGCATGACCTTTGCTGAGCCATTCTCTGGCCCCAGCTGCCTGGCAGCAGGCTGTTCCCCGAATCAAAATAAATAGATCCCCCTCCAGCAACCCTCATCTTCCAAGCAGCTCCCACTCTTTGCCCTCCCCTGAACTAGACTGCCATGCTGAGGCAGATCCAGGCACCGCTTCCAGGTCCACCTGGGCTTCTGACAGCCCCTGTGTCCCCGGGGCTGCCAAGCACTGTCTCTGAGACTCAGGGCCTACCTGCTTGCTCTCTAGTAGCAAGCGGTGAGGTCAGGGAGCTCGCTGAGATGAGAGGGCGCCTTCTCCAAAACAGTGCAGAGCAATGCACAGACAGGGCTAAGAAAAGAGGGGCAGGCTTTGGTTTATCTGAGTCAGGGGTCTGGATGAGGGGGTGAAGGGGGTGGAAAGAGAATGGAAGATGAAGAAGAAGGGAGAAGGAAGGTGATGAGGGTGGAAATGGAGGAAGGGGAAGAAGGGGGTGGAGAAAAGAGATAAGATGGAACAGGAAAGGGAGAGTAAAGGTGAAAGAAAGAAAGAAAGGGGGATGGAAGGGGAGGTGTGGAAAAGAAAGGAAGGGAGGGATGGCAAGAAAGAATGGATGGAAGGGGGAGTAGAAGAAAGGAATGCAAAGTGGGGTGAAAGGGAGAGGGGTGGAGGTGAAGGTAGGGAAAGAGAGAGGAGTGGAAACTGGGCATTGAGGAGAAGAAGGGGGAAGGAAGGAAGAGGGAGAGAGAGGATGGGAAGGCTTTGGCTCTGCTTTATGTTCTCTGTGACTCCAGTGTCCCCCAGCAGCCACCTACATATACACACACAAGTTTCTATGAGGAATTTTGTAAAAAGGAACCATACAAAATGGAGAGTAAGGGAAAGAAGGCTTTTGAGAAAAGCTAGGTGTATGAGTTCTGAAGTGGCATATACTCACCTTGGGTATATGAATCACTGGAGTCAAAAGTTCTGGCCCAAAGCCAGGTGGAACAGGCCCTCAGGAAAGTCAGCTAGTCCAAATTCAAACCCCTTCTCTGTCTAGGAGGTTCACCAGTCATATGACCTGGGAAGCAAGTGCTAACTTGCCCTGAGCACTATTTATCATATTTATAAAATGGAGATAATTTAAATACCTGCTTTACAGGGATGTTAAAGTTCAATTAGGTTAAACAACCAACCAACCAAAAGAAATGTAAAGGCCTTGGTCTTAGTGCCTGTAGGAGATGCCATTTTGTGACCTACGTAGGCTGGCACACCTATTCCTCAGCTGCTGTATATTGACTGGCCCTTTTTCAAATGAGAGCCCCCTTGCTAGAAAGAAAATTCCTGGGAGATTACCACCCATGCCTTCTGGGGCTACTGGCAGCAAATGCTGTGGGGGGTGGTGCATACAAAAACCCACACCCTTGCCTCAAGGTGGGTAACTCCGGAGCTCCCTGAAGGACCAGGCTGAGTCAAGACTTTAGCTAAACCCACATATGTTCAGCTTTCCCCCAGCCTTATCGTGCTTCCCACATGGGCTTCTCTTGAAAGCCTTCCCTCAACAGGTCCCTTGCACCTAAATTCCTGTCTCAAGCTCTGCTTCTAGAGACCTCCTAAGACAGCACCTTCCTGATGATTAGTCATCAGTGTGCTGGGACCAAGGATGGGCTTAAGATTGTTGACATGGTTCCCCAGAGATGGGAGGCCATACACAGCTCTGATCTTACCCAAAGTGGTCATGTCAGGCTAGCTTTGTGAGCCTCTGGCAGGTTTCAGGCCACCCTAGGCTGGTCTTACCTGTCCTGGGAGGATTGGAAGAGGAAGCTGGGTGGGATTCAAATCACTAAATAAAAACAAACTTGGAGGGTATCCTTTAAAGCTATGGTTTCCTATAACAACAGGCAACCACCAGTCCTAGCAAACAAGGATGAAGTTGTACCTTAAACATTCTAAAATGACTGCTGAGAGGCTGCAGGTAGGGAGGTTGCTGATCTTGGGGCCTTGTTGAGATGAGGGAGTTTGGAAGTGATTTAGGAAATGAGGAGTCAGGGCACACTTGAATGGTGGAAGTGCCCACAAAGCTTCCATTTTGTGTGCAATTAGTCTAGGGATGCCCTCATTTGCATAAGGTTCATAAATTTGCATAAAATTGCTTGAGGCTCTAACCACAAGTACAGAAAAATAAAATAACATAAATCAATTAGTGGGACTGGCTGCAACTGGAGCAAGCTTCGTGTGAGGGAATCTCCCATCGCCTAACTCAGGAGCACTGGGTTGGCAAGCATGCAGCTGGAGGGAGACCCCACCAGACTAGCTCAGCTACAAGCAGGGGTTGAGGGGATCCACGGAAGGGGAGCCCTGCTCCCCCCACCTTACCTAAAAGTGGAGACTAGCATTTGGGCACAGGAGGTATGAAATCAGGGCCTGAGCTTGCAGATGCAGGCAGCATACCCTGGCTAGTGGATGAGGAATGAGAGGACAGCACGGAAAAACGAAATGTGAAAAGACAGTGCCGTGTGTTAAAGGAAGGATGTCCAGCCCTCGTGTTTATTGAGAGCCTTTTCTGCCTCTGGCCTGAACCACACATTTTCCCATTTGATTCTCATGACAATCATATGAAACTGGTATAATGACCCCATTGAAGAGATTCAGAAACATGAGTTTAGAGGTGTTACAGATTTACACAGGATAACACTAGCAAATGGCAAATCTGGGCCTGCCCTGCTCTGGAGGCCTATAGAAACCTCCCACTGAGAATGGCACCTGGTCTGCAGCTGGAGTGCAATAAATATTTGTTGAATGAATGACTGATGTATGTGGGAGTAGGGGTTCAGAATAGACCTCCCCAGGATGTGCCACTTTGGCATGTGAATTATTTTGAGCTGAAGGCAATCAAGTCCCTATGGGCTCAAGAAAAACTTTTACCTCCCTCTTGAAGAATTTAAATCGGGAGCTTTGCCCATAATGAGTTATCAACAGAAATAATCTTTTATGAATTGTCTATAGGGCAGGGCAAACTTCTTGTTACTGAAAATCTGCTCTCCTTATCATTCTTAGATCAGAATATCATATATGACATATTTTCTCTTTCTATCTCTGTACTTCTCTTATATGTGGGGTCTTTGACTCTCTCATGTATGTGGAGTTCCCATACATATGCAGGAAATTAAAATTAGTTATCATCTCTTGTTAATCTGTGTCATGTAGATTTGGTTATTAGACCAGCCAAAACAACCTTGAGATTACAGGAAAGTTTCTTCCTCCCCAACATGGGAATGAGCTTTGAGGAGAGGTGAAAGTCAAACTGAAGATCCTGTGTGTCAGTTCTTAAGAAAAAAACAGGTTAAGAGTGAACCACAGGATGCAAATCCACTTCTAACCCAATAATCAAGCCTCTTGGGAGTCTGGGAAGATAAAGTTAAATCATGTTTCTCCCACCTCATAATTTCTGTGAGTTAGTCTTTTGGTTCCTCTGTGACATCACCCCATCTTGCCATCTCTCCTTGCCAACCTTCTGAGCACTAACTGGCACTCCCTGGGATGCCACATTTTTTATTCTGGTCTGGAACTTGTGGTTCTTGATGAGGAAGCAGAAGCCATAGTTAACCAGGGCTAAGATACTGAGGTGGTAGAGCCCAAGCCTATTTCCCACCACTGAAACTATAAGGGCTCTTATCTTTCGTTCCTATCTACTAGCAAGCCTTTGCTGATGAATCACCAATTTCTCTCTCCATCTCTCCCATTCTCTTTTGCACTGACCCTGATGGTTTATAAGAACTCTCAGGGATTTTTTTGCTTCTGCTCTCCCTGAACCTCCTTCTCTCCCAGAGCCACTGTTAATGAATCAAATTGCCCTTCGACTTGAATTACCGGGAAAGCAGCCTCACCCACCACCTGCAATAGATGGGGTGGCTGCCCCCAGATCCACACTGGACTCATTGCAATGACTCAGAGTGGATGTTTATTTTTGAATCTCACATCTTTTATCTGAGAAAATGGACTACCGATGGGAAACAATTACCTACCACTTACCCCACAGGGCTGATGGGAGCAGATGGCACGTGCGATGGAGAAGCAGCACAGTGCATTAATGTCATCAGCAACGATCACAGCCATAATGAGTCCACATCACAGGGACTGAAAACCAAAGAGAGGAAAGAGCAACAGCTGGGCACTTCAGCCAGATGTGGTCACAACCATCCAAATGGCTTGTTCCAGTTTCACTTAATGGGCAGAGAACAGTGTGAAGCTACAAGAGGACTCACAGGAAACAGCCCCTGCTTTCAACCATGCCCATTATCAGGGAGCCACTCTGCAGGGAGCACGTGGCAATTCATTGTTTACCTGGGCCCACTGAACTGTTTTCTTCTGTTCTGACTGAATAAAGCATGTGTGTGTGTGTGTGCACGCGCTTGCGCACGCACACGTGTGACTCTGCTCATTCTCCCCAGAAGGAAATGCAGGAGACTATCATAGTAAGGTCTCTAAACCTAGCAGTAATGTTCAAAGATAATACATAATGAATAGGATAAAGACCTACAACAATACTTCATGATTTGCTGAATTGGAACATTGTGATATCAGCCACTATAAAGACAGAATGGCAGGTCAATTTCTTAGATAGAGAAAGGACAAGGATGAGGACCAATGATTTGGCCAGTGTCCCTGACACTTCAGGGACACTGTTTTAGGCAGAAGAGCAAAAATTACCCTGCTGCAGATTCCCTGCCCAGCTTGTATCACAACCACAACGTTGCTCCCCACTACCACTCCCCAGCCACCTTTGCTTTGCGCTTTCTCAAGGCCCAGAACAGGTCAAACATGCCTTTTAGATTCTTTCCTCTCCCTTCTAACTGGACCATGAAGTGAGTTCTATACCAACTCCATGAGCATGTAGGTCTTACTCAACACACATTATGGTTCCTAAATGTTTGGGGGACAGGTTTTTCTTACTAGTTGTAACCAACTGAGAAGGATTTTGCTGGCACCTGGATGCAGGCAATGGATGAACTCTTAAAGATGTACAGACACTCAACAGAACACAGTGCCTCCAAAAAAGTTACATCATTTTGAAAAGCATCAATATTTGCAGTCATTATTTAACATATTATGTTAACTTTTGTTGTAAACAAACATGAAGTTAATATAAAGCTTAGCATTTCATGTTTTACTTGATCTTTGCTCCCATATTTTTTAGTGTCTGTATGTTAGTGAACTCTTCAGCCCACTAGGTCTGGTTTCTGTCTCAACCACTCCAGTGAAACTGCTTTTTGCAACTACCTCTTGGTTGCTACATTAAAAGGACACTTAACAGACCTCATTTTACTTAACACCTTAGCAGCAATTGACACTGCTGACCTTATCTTCTTCTCAGAATGCTCTGGCTTAGCACTGCTCAAAAGGCATGCTTTGTGGCCCCATACCAGTACGTACAGAAACTAGAATAATAGCAACTTTTACAGCAATTCAAGTTTTTGTCTGTTGATTCTAATAATAAAAATGCAGTTTGTATTGTGAATGGCTTTCTTAATTTTTTGTTAATCCCTTTTTATTGCATTTTATTACAGAAGTATTTCCTGTAACACATTGGTACAGGGATCCCTAGTCCTTTTACAAAGATAGAGTAAGAAAAACTGCTATAAGCCCTTATCCTTTCTGAATTCGGCTCTGCTGGCTTTCCTCCCACTCTACTCTTTTGAAAAGTTTGCACATTACCTTCATCTCTCTCACCTCTACAGATTTGCTCTTTCCTGATGAAATTCTGGCCATCTATTGGATCTCAGCAGAGAGGCTACCCCTCAAAGAAGCCTCTTCTCTGTGCATCTATAGAGCCCTCTACTCTTGACATAGTCCACATCAGACTCCGTTGCAACTGCAAGGCATCATTGTTTCCCCAGTCCCAAGCTCAATGCTTGGCATGCAAGGGAAGCTCAATCAACCTTTGCGATGTAAATGAGTTTCACTTGAAGCAGCCCTGGGAGCACACCATTTACCAAGTTAGAAGGCATTTTCAGTCCACTAATTTCTTCCTTTTTCTTCGCCCTTCTTAACTCTTGCAGTAGGCTTCACAAGTTGACAGTGAATTTAAAAAAATTGTACAATACCTTTTGTGGTCCAAGTCAGTCAGAATGCCCTAGACTGAAAATCATACTATATTTGATTTACATTTCTGGGGACAGAGAAGGAACAGCAGTGGCATTTCACCAAAAGAACTCATCCCAGTGGTCTGAGTGTATCCTGGGAATCTACCAGCTTATGTGGGGTAAATTGCCTCACCTTGATTTAAGCACAGACAGGGAACCTGAATTTAAGTTCTGGCCATGTAGAATGTTGCCCACCAAATGGAATTCCACAGCCTTCCCTGTCTTGTGCCCTAGTGTCTGGTAGGGTGAATGAATGGCAGGCAGAATGACCCTTGGGGCTAATCTAAGGGGGAGACTAATTAGTGATCCTATAGCACACTGAAAATAGAAATGTCAAGTGTTGCTATTAATAGTCCTGTTTCCTGTGCTCTGGTTTCCAAGGTCCCTCCTGATTTTACTCCAGAACCTCTGGAAAGTAACAAGAAACATGATTTGGAGGTAAAAAGAAGTTGTAACTGTAGTGAACCTCAGAATGACTGGAAAGATAAAATGTAGAATATTGTGCTGTCTTTCTAAAGTGACCATGAAGACAGAAACTCTAAGAAAAAGGTTACCTGCTTTAATATATAAAAATGTAAAACTTTGGCTTCAAGAAAAAACAAAAAGTCAGAAACAATTAAAGGACAAATAAAAAAAAAAACTCCTCAAAATATTTTTTACATAGGCGGCAATGAAAGAAGAGTATCCTTAATATGTAAAATGCTTTTACAATCAATAAAAAAGTGAGGAATACCCAAAGAGAAAAAAGGGCAAAAGGCATGAGTAAGGCCATCCAGAAAAGAAGATATACAAGTTGACTATATATGAAAAGTGAGGAGGCTATGTTTTATTTGGCATCTTTTGGATGCCTGTAAGACTAAACCTATAGTGGAGGAGGGGTATTACGGGGTGGAGGGATTGAGCAAAAAGGAAAAAGGACTCACAACATGGACAACAGTGTGGTGATTGCCGGGGGGAGGTGAGTATAAGGAGACTAAATGGTAATGGGAAAATGCCATAAAGGTTTTTTAAAATGTGAAAGAAGCAACAACGACAAAAAAGTATATCATCTTTAATTCATCAGATTGGCAACGATTGACTGTCTCCAGGCAAAGTGAGGGTAAATGGGCATTGACATTTGCCAGTAATGGGACTTTAAATAGTTACAGCTTTCCTGGAGAGCAATGAGGCAATGCATAACAAAAGCCTTGTCCTTTGACTCACAGATTCCACCTCTAGGAATGAATCCTAAAGAATAATCAAACAAGTACACAAAGATGTGTATGATAAGATTGGTTATCTCAGTGAGGTTTATAGTAGCAAAACTGGAAGCTATCTAAATGTGTATAAATAGCTGAATGGTTAAGCATACAGTTGAATACTATGTAGTCACTTTAAAAAGATGAATATCTCTATATCTATTGATATGAAAGCTGTCACTAAATGTCACTAAATGAAAAAAAGTTGAAAACTGGAGGTGTATAATGATTCTATTTTTGAAGATTTTAAAAAGTGTGTCTGGGCAAAAAAAAATGGGTAAAAGTGCTCTGCAATTCATACTTTTCTTAATTTATTTTTTCATTTAAGTATAATTGGTATACCATCTTATATTGGTTATATTAGCCTCAAGTGCACAATGTAGTGATTTGGCATTTTTACACCGTACAATGTGATCACCCCACTAATTCTAGTAATCATCTGTCACTATGTAAACATATCATATCACAATATTATTGACTATATTCTGTTTTCCCTTTTCACCCATGACCCACCACCTCCCATCTGGTAACTGTCCCTTTGGTCTCTGTTTCCACGAGTCTGTTTTCATTTTGTTTTGTTTATTTGTTGGTTTGTTTGTTTTTAGACTCCACATGTAAATGAAACCATATGTTATTTGTCTTTCTCTGCCTCACTTATTTCACTTAGCATAAGTACAATACTTTTTAAATATGAAATTACAGGTAATTTTAATTATCTTCTTTTATACTTTTTCATTTCTTGATTTTTTTACAATGAAAACAGCTATCTCCATTGAAAACTATGTTTATGGAGGTGGGAGAACCAACACATAAAAACGTAAGTACATAAGTAAAAAGAAGGAAGTAAAAAATTTAATCAGTTGTAAATTTGATTGGTCCTCTCTGAATCATTATATTATTACTTATTTTTAATGCATTTACTATATTCATGGAAGCTTCCCTACCCTTAGCAGCCTTACCCTTTCCTTTTGAAAATATCTTGGACCATTCTATCACATTAGCTGTCCCTGAAATAATTATTGGATATGATACTTGTATTTTTACTTTTTAAAATTTATTTAAAATTGCTAATAAACTCTGCTAAAAAGCATCTCTACCCAGAGACATATATTATGATCTCAATACTCTGACTGAAGATGTGTAAAAAGGTCTCACTGGGTCTAACTACACTGGGATCACTCTCCCCAAGTACACAGGGCACCCTTCACCCTTGCTGGCAGCCAGCCCTCCTGCTAGCACCTCAAAGTGACCTTTCCACATTTCCACTTCTGATTATATTCTTATAGGACTAAATCTAGGCCTGTTCTCATGTTTATAAACGTAGCTGGCATGCCAAAGTGTCTTCTGTTAATAACTTTTATGTCATCTTAGTATCAGGACAGGAATATGAAGGGTGTATCAATTTTTCATAGAGAAAATATTTGCTAGAGAAATAAGAATATAGTAAAATCACACTTGTCTGGACTGTATCATTATTATATATCAAAAGGTACACATATAGACATGTATATACCTTTTGATATAGAATATATAAATGATATATATACACCTTACATATATACCATTAGCATACATACATGTAATATTAATTTGAACCATATAAAGTTTCTTATATTCAACTCTTTTTGAACTATAGAAATGGCAATTTCATATGGTTCAACCTTATATATTGTTAGATTGGTAGTATCTAGACAGTTTTATACTATTAGAAGAACCAAACATACTAATATGCTGATGTTGTTGCCTTTGACAGAAGTGAAAATTTTGTTCTAGGGAAGCAGAAAAATGAGCATTTTGGTGGATTTCCCTCTGACCAAATTATACATTTGTGAGTGTGTGTGCCCTTAGAAACCAAGTACAAAATCATCCCACACATTTTTAAAAAATTAGTCTTAATCTAATTTCTTCCTTTGCCTTACTTCATTGAACTTGCTTTTTGAATTCCTTCCCTGCCCCCCCCCCAGAACTTCTATCTTAAAAAAGAAAAGGAAAAAATATTCCCAGGTGACATTATTATATTGCTTGCAAATTTTGCACATTGTGGCTCTGCTGATTCTCTTTAGAGATCATTTCATCCTTTAACAGCTGGCCAAAAATGTTAACTAACTTGCCCAAGTTCACAAAGTTTATTAGAGCAGAGCTAGAACTAGAACCCTGGGCTTTTCTACTCTACCACCCTGCAGAAGAAGTAAGGGCTGTTATTATCAACTCCTCTCACGAAGGACAGGTCGTGGGCTAAGTTCAACCTCAGGGCCAGGAACCAACAGCCTGGAAGGTCTGAGGGAAAAGATCATTAGTTGACAAATTATCATGATTTTTTTTAATGTTATTATTCATACGCTATGTCTGCTGCTGAAAACATAGGTTTATTTAAAATGCACATAATAATTTGAGTTTGCTCCAACATTTATTTTCTGTCTAAATTATTTTTAACTCATATGAATGCAAAGATTTCTGAAAACAAAAAGCAAGGCTTTTAAAAAAAATCCATAACCTTATGCCTTGTCTGGTGTGGCTCAGTGGGTTGAGTGCCAGACTGTGAACCAAAGGGTTACTGGTTTGATTCCCAGTCAGGGCACATACCTAGGTTGCAGGCCAGGTCCCCAGTGCGGAATGCATGAGAGTCAACCACACATTGATGTTTCTCTCCGTTTCTCCTTCCCTTCCCCTCTCTAAATAAATAAATATTTTTAAAAAATCCATAACCTTAAATTAAGACCACATTTATTGCAGCCCTGAACTTTTGTCTTTTTAACCCTTCAGTGTCATCAGCAAGCCACATTTCCACCTCTTGTCCCAATTTTTTTTTTCTCCTAGCAATAGCATCTGAAGACCAAAGTATAATGCATTTCACAGTAAGAATCCTAATGGGGTTTTTAGTAAACTAGCCAGACCAGCCCACTTCCCCAATGAAAAGATGCCTCTAATTGATTTCTATGTAGAAACAGCAGCTGGTGATCAGAACCTCTGTGCTCCATGGGTAATTATTTTATAAGGACAAGCACTTCCGTCATGATAAGAGAGAAACAACAGAACCCTGGGAGAGACACACAGAGAAGGCCAAACAGACAGACACACAGATAAGATCCAGTAAGAAGTTGACTGCAGGACCCACAGCCACACCAGCTTAAATGGAAAGTTTCTGATAACCCCTGATGGATTGGAGCCAGGTGGAGGCAGGGAGGGGATTGGGGGGGAAAGTGCAAGTGTGGAGGGTCAGGCAAGGCCTCTCCCCAGAGCGTGTGCACTAGCCTCCAGCTTTGTTAGGGGGCACTGTGGGGCTACAAGTGCAGATCCCTCACCCTACAGAAAGGCAGCTTCAGTAGGCCTGCTGTGGTTGAAACCCCCATAGCTCTTTTGGCAAAGAGTAGGTGTGTCCTGGCCAGGTTCCAGTTTGGGTAATTACAGCCTGTCAACCTAAATTCCCCCCAGGATTGCAGTTAAATATGGTACCCGTCTTCATAATTAAATTTTAGCTCTAAAAGGACACTCGATTGTCATGTTACGTGACAGTTAAATAGCGGCTGCATGGTACCCCAGAGGTAGGTGCACTTTTGTGGTGACTACAAAGATTTCTCTGGATGTAATAAATGACCTGTATAGACAGAATTGAGGGGCTCTTTCTGCTAAATTGAAGTTGGTAACTATAGGACTTCGCTCATCATTAAAAATTTTTCTCAAATTCTTTCAGGAACAAAAAAATATGGGGAACACAACACTCCAATATGATTTCCAGTTCCTTCACCTGGAAATAAAAATCAGGATGCTAGGTTGCTGCAGGACAGAGGATGCCTACAATGATTTTTTCAGCCCCAGGTCCCCTCCATCCCTGTCTCAGTGTCACAGGCAACTTTGCCTTTCTCTAAAGCTGTCACATACTTTCTCCCACCTGTGTTCCTGGTTCATCCGCAGTCTGGAACAACCTTCTTTTGTTCTCTGTTTACAGAGACCTTTTATCCTAGCAAGGTCCAGCTCAAATGCCACCTCTTTCATGATTCCGTCTTCAATCTTCTCCAAATAAATGTTTCTCTTTTTATGGCCCTGAACTACAATATATTACTATTATCCTTACTCAACATTTATTCAAATTTGTCTTATAGTATGTTGTTTATATATTTGACAAATGCATATTTGACTGTGAGGTCCTAGAGGGCAGGGGCCTTGGTTACTTTTCTTATTCCTGAACACAGTGCTTAACAAGTATTTCTGAAGAAGAGAAAGAAGGCATCTCCTCTTTCCTTTCTAAGAGCACAAGTAAGAATCGCTGATATCTGTTGAGTGTTCATTATATTTTGATCATTTTTCTCAGCACTTTACAGGTCCTAACTCGTTCAACCCTCACCATCCTATAAAGCATTATTCTTATCATTTTTATAGATGAAAATACTGAGGCACAGAAAAGTTAGATAACTTGCCCAAGGCCACACAGCCAGTAGGTGATGATGCCAAGAGCAAAACCCAAGAGGTTTACCCCTAAGCCTCATACTGTTACACTGCATTATATAGGTTTTTAATTAAACAAATCAGTATTCCCATTGTTATTAAAATTTCTAAAGGAGTGAGTGTAAGAAATTGATGAGACATAATGCACCTGTCTCCATTTTACTTAGGCTATCCTAAATAGCAAGTGGGCTGCTTTCCAAAATCCACATTTTTGTTTGTCAGTTTCCATCCTTGGGCAATTATTTCACACTGAAAATGAGAAGGTGATAATCTAAAGTATTCACAGACAGTCTTGCCTACAGAGGTGTGAGTAAGGAGGAAGATAGCATGTTGTGATTAGAGAGAGAAGAAACAAACCCCAGTGATTGCAATGTGTAAGGAAGGGGTCAGCCTCATTATTCTAAATGCATAGTTTTCTGCACCCATAGAAATATTTTATTCCAACAAGTTAATTCCTTTAAGTGGTGAACGCTGAGTGTGGCAGACACGATTATCTTTCTTAGGTTTCTTGCCACTTTCTCGCCGCTTTCTCCCCGCTTTCTCCCCACCCGGCTGGGGGAATGATTTCTGCACTCACCTCGTGCAATTAGAAACAGCCCCACAGGGCAGAGGTGCAGCCTGCGCTCTGAGATACTCTTCTGCTGCTGAAATAAAAACAGCCTTTGAGAATATTCTCCTGCCAAAATCATTTTAGCATTTCACTGTCACACAGCAGGAGCCCGAGAGAGAGAGAGAGAGAGAGAGAGAGAGAGAGAGAGAGAGAGAGAGAGAGAGAGAGAGAGAATGAGAATGAATCCTTTCTGTGCACAACCAGCAAGACCTCATGAGTCTTTCCAGTGTACAAGGAAATTAATTAATTTCCTTTTTTATTTTTGAAAAAGTGGGCCATAAAAACATAGTTCAAGATGTTACATTTTCATAAGGAAGAAGTCTCAATTGTAAATGAGTTCCTCTTTTAAGACAAGGCTGTAATTAGATTGTGCATAGTGATGATGAATGATGAGGGTGAAGGGTCTTTGCTCCTTTCTGGGGAAAGAAACATCTTAGAAAGCAGAGGCAAGGGCTGCCTCGGGCGGCCACACTGGTGCCAGCATCAGAGACTGTTCTCTTTTCCATGAAGCTAAAGAAGAAAGGCTGTTTCTAAACCTAGGAGTAATAACAACAGGAAAGGCAATTTAGAGGGTGAGCCAGAGTGGTTGCCTAAACAGAGGCCAGCAGTGCCAACAGGGAGTGCTGTGCAAGGCCCAGCAGCCTCCCCTTCACTGGCAGATCCCCAGTGCTTTCTGCACTCTCTCTTTCAATCTGGGTGTACTTTCTCTTGCTGTTACTATAAAGAGTAACTGCCCCTTCACAAATGCCTTAGTTTTTTGGTTGTTTCTACATGACTGTTATGGACTGAGTTTTTGTTCCTTCCTTCTCAAATTCATATGGTGAAGCCCTAGCCCCCAGGACCTCAGAATGTGACTGTATTTGGAGACAGGGTCTTTAAAGAGGCAATTAAGTCAAAATGAGGCCAGTAGGGTTGTCCCTAACTCAGTATGACTGTTGTCCTTATGAGAAAATTTGGATACACAGAGAGACACCAAGGTTGTGCAAAGACAAACACTATATGAGGACACAGGGAAAAGCAGCCACCTCCAAACCAAGGAGAGAGGCCTCAGGAGCAACCAGACATGCCCACACCTTGATCTTCGACTCCTGCCTCCAGAGCTGTGAGAAAATTAACTTCTGTTGTTTAAGCCACTCATTCAATGGTACTTTGATTTCAAAGCCCAAGCAAATGAATACCCAGCTATTTAAAAAATTATGGTCCATGGACCATTTTTATCAGAAGTTAATGAGAGGATTAATATGCAGATTTCTGGGCTCAATCCATACCTACTAAATCAATTCTTTAGGGTCTAGGAATCTGCAATTTTTTTCCAAGCACCCCAGATCATTCCAGTGCACACTAAAATTGGGAAATCCTTACATCCAGAATGTGCTGAGAAAAAGTGTCATATCAGTATATTGGTAGTGATCTGAAGAGGGTTGCTCCAAAGCCACACTGCCCAATCCCTCCCCGCCAATTAGGAAGGCATTCTTTGCAGTTAAATATTGCCCTCTCCCTGGTGGATCTCTTTTCAGTGCAAATAGCTCCTGGATGGGGGTGACAAATTAAGTCAATAACCTTTGAGTATGAATTCATTTATCAGCTGAATTCCTGTGGGATTGGAAGGATGCCAAACATGAGAAAGAAACGGGAGAGCAAGAATAAGTGGGTGGGGGGGTTGAGAGATGTAGGCATGGTCCAGACCAGGAAAAGGTGCCACCTTAATGACTTTGCTTAGGGTGAGTCTCACTGGGAGTGAGGCAGATCCATAGATGGGCAGCTTCAGTGCACACAGTGTACTGCCCTCTAACAGGAAGGGGGACAGAAAGATGGTGGTGGTGGGGATTTTGGGAAAAGACAGCTGGCTCCAGCTGTCTACTGTTTCCTAGTTTGCTGTTTGGAAGCTGAAGGCAAAACCAGTCCTGCTTTCTTCCCTCCTTAGGAGTGATGAGAGAATAAGAGAGGGCAATGGGCATTGGGGTAAGGAGTACATATAAACAGGGATGGGATGCAAAATATTTCACAACTAGTGTGGCTTAGACACAAACCATCAAAACAGAAGGCAGGCAGAGGCTGGACCAGATCCTGGCCATCCCATCCCTTTGATTCAGGACTTAACCTTCCAGAGGCCCTGGCACTGTGCTTTGCCCAACACTCATAGCACAGGCTTGAGTGTTCTGAGAAGAACACTCTCAGATGGTTTGAGAAGGCAGCTCTTTAGTCTTGTATATTCTCATCACTTGCATTGGTTTGTTTTCAAGAAAAGAAGAGGCATCCCTGCTCTCCCTTACCTCCCAAGGGCCTGGTTTAATTCACTTCGGGGTTCAAGCTCAGTGGATTCCAGGCCAAAGGAATTCCTGTGTGATTTTCACATGCCTGTCTTCCCTTCCTGAGCCTTTGAGCAAGCTCTAACGGGTTTGGAGCATCAGCTAGTGAGCCAGGGCCAGTATCCTTAGTGACTGCTTTACAGAGGGCTGCCAGGGGGCCAAGCCACTCATAACTAGCTCAGAAGCCAGGGCACTGAGATTGATAATGAGCCAGAACTCAGATACCTCTGCAGGCCTGGATGGATGCCTATCCCCAAGCCAGAGTATCAGGATGTATATGCCAATAGCCAGGGCACATCACAGCCCATTGGGTGCTTGGCATTGAGAAAAACTCTTTCTGGCTCTCCATTTTCTATGGAAAAGAGTGAATTTGAGGTGAAATCTGCCACAGACGGTGGCCCAGGATTCTAAATTCTATTCCTTGAAGTATGAAAATGGCTGGAAGAGGACAAGGATCATCCCGGCAGAACACTGTTATGCAAGCCAGTGTTTTTTTCTCAAGACAGTGCTCCTTGTGACAGTGACAGTGTTGGTGCCCTACCCAGCTCTCCTTGGATCCCTTTTGACCCTTTGTGTGTGCACCCTGCTTTCTCACTTGCTCTTACTTCTAACGCCCAGCACCTACACAGTAAATGCTCAGACTAAGAGAAAGGAAGCACTCTGCGTACCTGTGCAGGTATTTAGAAGTGCCTGAAAGTTGACCTACCCTCTTGGTACCCTTAGTTATTGACTTATGGGGGGCAGGAGTGTAAAAACCCAGCTCCCTTTCCTGGGGTGAGCATACTAGTAGCCACTGCTACCCTCCAGAGCCACTATGTGGGTCAGGACAAGCAAGGACTTATCTGAGTGAATACCCTGCTTAGCTTCTTCCCTCTCCTTTTTCTGCTTTCCCTTCTCCTTTGCAGGTCTCCCCTTGAATAAGTTCTTTAAAACATCACTCATACACAAATTCTCATCTCAGGGTCTGCTTCTGGGCAACCCAACCTAGCTGATGCATAAAAAATCCAAAATTTTCCTCCCATTGATGTTTCATGACCAAAAAAAGTGTTTGCCCACTCTATCTCTCTAGCTACTTTCCACTGCTGTTAGATGGACCCACGATTCTCATTATCATCAAGTTCAGAAACATGGGGCTCTGGCATTGCATTTCCTACCCAATCCTTCTCCCAACTGCCATCCTCCAGCTCAGGCTCTTTCCTTCACTTCCTCAACTAAGACAATAAACCTGAGTGTATTATATGTCTATCTCCCACCTCCCACCTCCCACTGTTTACAAAAATCTAGTGCACTTCTAGCAAGTGAGTCCTGATAAAGCCCAAGTCCAATCTCTCCATCACTCCCCAGATCACCAAGTCTTAAGTGACTCCCTATTTCTTGCCAAAGTAAGTGCACCCTCTTTGTCTGGGCATTCAAGGTCTTCATCAACATGCTTTCAGCCGGCATCTGCAAATTTATGAGGGTCGGAATGGGAAGCCTACCCCCTTCCCACTAGTACATTCGCCAAAAGTGGGTCATTTTAACATGTGGAAGTAAATACAATGGTTAATACCATGATGCACAGGCAATAGACATTGGAGTATGGCAGGCAGATTATGAGACATTGAGTAGGGAGTCAGAGAGTATCTGGGCCATTTGTATGGCTATTCACTGTGATTTTAGAATTTGACTTCACTCTTACTTACAGGTCTCTTATGGGGACCATGGAATGTTTTTGGATTCTCCCTCATAACACCTATGCAATTAGATTTTTATCTAACTGGGCATATGTCCAGTCTTGAGGCCTTCAAGCTGACTAGTGTGCCAAGCAGCTGACACCCATCCATGTCCATAATGTTCATCTGGATATGAGTTTGCTTGCCCTAGATTTTTCTTTTCCCGGGCTCTAGGCCCCCCAGATCCCCAGGTTTCTGATCTTGGGCTTAACTTACCTATGTAGGTCTTCACTGTGTCTCCTCCCATCCAGTATGGGGAACAGATCTACTTTCCCATTGATTCTCTACAAAGACCTGAGTTCTCCCTCTAGCAAGGTTGTCATTGGCTCAGCCAAGCTCTAGGAACTTCCCCCTGAATAATATCAATTTTAGTTCTCTACCTATGTCCTTGGTCATTTATAAATTCCTTGAGTGTGGAAGACACTCAGTTGCACTGTCCAGAACCTTCTTGAAGGAATAACTTGCTGTCCAACCCCACATCCACTCTCCAGGTGTCAGCGTTTCAGGGTCTACCTGAGCAGCTGAGAGCTGCCACACCTACGGTCATGTCCTTTTCATGGTGGTGAGTAAGCAAGGCAGGCTATAAAGGCCTGACCATTTTGGTCTAACATAGGGCATTCTTAAGGACAATCTTCATTGCAGTGCTCCTGCTGGATTGGCTGAGTTTTTGTCACGTTTGCATCACAGTTGCACTATTTTCTCTGTACCATCTTGCTTTCAACTCTTCCTTTGCTTTGGCTTTGATACCCAGCAGACATGCCCCAGACTTTGTCTCAGCACCCATTTCTGTTGAACACAATCACCAACTTTGCAATCAGGGGTCATGGATGTGTACCCTACAGCACTTACCTGTGGGACTTGCTTTTAAGAGGCACTCAGCAAATGTTGGCTGATTTCAGTTTAATTACTGTTAGAAATTGCTAACATTTAGGAAGTAGGTCTATGTTCCTGGTACCAAAGGAAGCAGGCTGAGCATTTTATGTGAATATATCCTTTAGTTTTCAGACAACCCCATGAGGAAAACACCATTATCAGCCCCATTTTACAGATGGGGATACTAAGGTACAGAGAGTAAGTGAGGGAGTGAGAACTTGAGCCCATACAATCTGACACTGGGGCCAGAACTCTTTGCCATCATGCTGGACCTAAGAACCAGACCCACCTGACAGCTGATCACTAACAGTTAGGAGGAATTACATAGTGTCACAAGGCAGCTTCAGAAGGCCATAGGAGAACTGACTCAAAATTGAAAGGGTAAGAACCCACGTGGGGCTGGCAGGCTCAGAAACTA
The DNA here is from genome assembly GCF_021234165.1 of Pteronotus mesoamericanus. Taxonomy (NCBI): domain Eukaryota; kingdom Metazoa; phylum Chordata; class Mammalia; order Chiroptera; family Mormoopidae; genus Pteronotus; species Pteronotus mesoamericanus. Next base: position 11,074,475 of record NW_026555072.1, read on the forward strand.
TCTAAACCTGTGTCATCCAAAACAGCCTTCTCTGTTCACCCCTCTTAAAATTAGAGCACTGTTGACTGCCTGAACCAGTAGCACACATAGCCTAACCTCTCTGTGGTACCAAACAGAAACAAGTCCAGAGAATTTAGGGAACTTCCTGAAGGTCACAGAGCTAATTTGTGTCTAGCCCTCTAGATCAGAAGTAATTTCTAGCCCATCTCACTCCATTTCCTCTCCCCGTTCCGTTCCATACCATGGCTCTCTAAGGCTCTCTGATAGATACTTGTGGACCTTGAGGTAAGTATAGTACCTCTTACTTGCCTAGGCCAACTTTGAATTCAAGAATCTGCTGTCTTCTCAGTCATACCCTCTTTGTTCATTCAGTCCCATCAGTATTCCAAGCACCTCTGGAATGTAAAAGCAGGGGGATTGAAAAAAGGGTAGTTTTAAGAGTGAAGCAACAACGCTACCTCATTTTTATTGCCACCTTACCCAAGTTCTATTATTAAATTTCTCACTTCCCCTTAACATTAAAACATAACAGCATGATGGCAAGTGGTTAAGTGCTATGAAATCAAACAAGCCTTGGTGTGAAACCCGCCTTACTTCTTTCTGGCAGTGTGACCTTGAGAAATTTACTGAAATTCTTTGAGCCTCAGTTCCTTCCTTTATGCATGACAGAAATAATGTTCAAGAGTTGCCTTATCGGGTGGTAGGAGGGGTAAATGAAATAACTAATGTAAAGGGCTTAGCACAGGGCTCCTGAACATAGTAAGGCTACCGTAAATTGTAGCCATTGTTATTTTTATTAAAGATACATAACAGATAAATATGTGGCATCCAGTAATCATTAATCTGAAGTCTTCAGCAGGGAAGAAAAAATCAGCACATGCATTAATTAGGGATCCTCATAACAGATAGGATTTATCTGATATGTGCAATGCTTCTCAGATAGAGGCAGGACCAGACTCACCGTCTCTGGATCAGAATCTATATCTAGGCAGTCCCAGTCTCTTTTCCAAACTCACCTGATACTACATCTGTAACTCTTATGATTCAGGTTTCCTTAAATTTAGAACAGAGGCAGTCTGAATGAATCATTAAGAACCTGGTGGAAGGTTGAGGTGGGAAAGATATGTGGTGTTTCAATAACTTGGTAGACTGAACTAACAAAGATCCAGTGCTCCCACTGCAAACACACAGAGATACCTGATAAAATATAATGAAAAAATAAGTAATTTCATAGCTTGAAACGGAGGAAGGAAGGAAGGAAGAAGGAAAAGAGAAAGGTAGGAGGGAGGAAGGCAGGGAGAGAAAAGGAGAGAGAGAATAAAAATATGTTTGAAATATGTTTAGCAAAACATTGTAAAACAAATTTACGATACAAAAGTATCTGTGATTCATTGGTGACAGGTACCATTATGACCTCTTGCCTGTGATAATATTAGAAAAAATACTGAATTTTAGTTAGAGAGCAGTGAAAATAAACATGACTTTTTCTCCACTAACTTCTTAAGCCCTTTAAATTTATAGACCTGGGGTTATGGACCCCCCATCTAAAGGGTAAATGCATCCCCTCACAATGTATCCCATATGTAATCATGAAGGGAAACAGAGAAAAACACAATAAGGAAGGTATAAGAAACAATTCTGTTCTAGAAGACATATCTACTTAGCAGTTCAATGCCTGTCAGGCCAATTATAGGGGCCTGGGATTACTTAAGACCTGAAAAATCATAGACCCCTGCTTCCCAAATGTGGGGGGACTCCAACAATGCAATGTCATTAAAAATGTCGAGGAGAGGGAAAAAGATGGCGGAGAAGTGAAAGGGAGTCACGCTGACCTCCTCCCAAAACCAAACTGGAATTGCAACTAAATAATGGAGTAATCACCTGGAAAGCAGTGGAGCGATAGTGGGAGAGGAGCCTTGGTGCCGCGGACAGTGGATTCTACTCTCACACATCCCAACGGGTGAGAAGTGCGGTGGAGGCTCGAGAGGGTGGGCTGGGTGCGCAAGGGCACTGGCACCAAAGGGACATTGAAAAGGCCAGTTAGCTCCCCCCGAGAAGAATGGGGTCTGAATCATAAAGAGGAACCCCTAAACTACAGCAGCTAAAGCCGAGAAAGTACAGACAAAACGCAACCCCAAAAAGCTTAGGGGTGCTCTCTGCCAGAGACAGGAGGCTGGGGATGCAAAAAGACATTTAAAGGGCAAACGCAAAAGTTGCAGCGGCAGCCACCCTCCTGGATCGCTGGGTAGAGGCGGCAGCAGGGTGGGATGGTGCCTGGGAAAAGACTGGTGAGGAAAACTTTGTGAAGAGAACTGACGCGGCAGCCGGTGGAGCCCAGGTGATAACGCACTTCCCACCCTGCAGCTACCATCTCGCTCAGGCATAAGGGAATCAACCTGCCTTTTGTGCGCTCCGCACACAGCTTGTAGCGTGTGAGCTACGGGGCTGAGTGCACTGGCTGGGAGAGCCCGTGAGGAGAGACTGGAGACGGAGGCGTTGGGGAAAAAACGGGAGGAGGAACCGGGGAGTCCTGACTCCCTCCACGTTCGGTAGTCTCCATTGTGGGCTGGAAAGGCGCAACCCCAAAGAGGCAGAAGCAGGGTGCGCATGAACCAGACTGCCTGCGATTGAAACGCAGTCCGCACAGGGGGTGGATCCCTGGCCGAAGGGGTCACAGAACTGCCCAGAGGCCCCTGAGGGGAGACTAAAAACGGAGGCATTGGGGAAAGAACCGGGGAGTCCAGACTCCTTCTCCTTGCCGTAGTCTCCTTTGCGCGGGAAGAGGCCACACCCCCAAAGAGCCAAAAGCTGAAAAGCAAACATAGACACCCCCAAAACACCCAGAGCAGGCGCGCACACTTGCGCCGAGTGACCAGCGAGGGTTGGCGAGCGAGTGTGTGACCCACGCAGGCTGGCGAACACTTGTACCTGCCGGCAAGGCCTCACACAGACTGGCACCCATACGGCCTGCGAGGGAGTGCACAGAGGGGCAAGGGCAGGCGTAAATTGACCTACCCGCCGCGATTGCGGAGCGGCCCACAAAATAAGCACAGCTGCCCAGAGTCCCTGGAGGAGAGACCAGAAACAGGACTAACCGGGGAGTCCTAGAGCTGATTTCCTCCCATTTCCGTAGTCCCCATTTGGCGAGGGCAAGCAACGCACCCAAAGAGCCAAAAGCGGGGAAAACACACAATAGAAGACCCTAAACTGACCAGTGCTGCGAAGCTCGCCTGCCAGGGAGGCCAGATGAGTACGGGAGGTCACGAATAAGCCCCCTGGTCTGGGGCAAGCACATGCGAGCCCAGGCAGGTGGGGGACCCTGCCGCACTGGGAACGCGCTCAAGGAGCCCACGTGAGAGCGCAGAGAGATCCCAAAAAACAGCCCAGCTCTGACCGAAGGGGTCACAGAGCTGCCCCAAGAAGGAGTCAGACACAGACAGTAGACTCCTGGAAGGCTCAAACAAACAATCCAAGGTCATATAGGGTCAACAACTGACATCATCAGAGGCAAGCCCAGAAAGAAAAGTAAAGGACAAAAATACTTAACAGACTCTCACAAAAATGGGAAGAAAAAGAAGTTCCCCTCAAATGAGTGGAAAAAGGGCACTCCCCACAGAGAGAGCTAAATGAAATAGAGGCAAGGGAATTATCAGATACTGAATTCAAAACAATGGTTCTAAGGAAGCTCAATGAGCTCAGCCAGCTCAAAGAGAACTATGAGAAACTGCAGAGAAACTATCAGGATCTTACAGCAAACTATATCAGCCTGGAAAAGGACATAGAAACTATCAAGAAGACACAAGAGGATATGAAGAATACCATTTCTGAATTGAAGAACACAGTAGAAGGAATCCAAAGCAGGCTGGATGAAGCTGAGGATCGAATCAGTGAGATGGAGGACAAGGTAGAAAAAAGCTCCCAGAAAGAACAAGAAATGGAAAAACGACTCAAAAAGAATGAAGAGGCATTTAGGGAAATGCAGGACAACCTGAAACACAATAATATCCATATAATAGGGATACCAGAAGGAGAAGAAGAGGAGCAAGGAATAGAGAACCTCCTCGAAAAAGTAATGATGGAAAATTTCCCTAATTTGAGGAGAGAAAGGCTCTCATGGATCCAGGAGGCACAGAGGACCCCACTCAAGAGGGACCCAAGGAGGTCCACTCCAAGACACATCATCATTAAAATGGCAACTATCAAAGACAACGAGAGAATCCTCAAGGCAGCAAGGGAGAAGGAGAAAGTAACATACAAGGGGCCCCCGATATGCCTAGGAGCTGACTTCTCAACAGAAACACTACAAGCCAGAAGGGAATGGCAACAAATATTCCAAGCCATGAAAAGCAAGGGCCTACAGCCAAGGCTGCTCTACCCTGCTAGGCTCTCTATTAAAATAGAAGGAGAAATAAGGAGTTTCCCAGACAAAAGAAAGCTAAAAGAATACATCTCCAGCAAACCAGCACTCCAAGATATGCTAAGGGGACTGGTTTAAGCAGATGAAGGAAAAGAATGAGACAGAGAGGAACACAAGTACAAGGAGAAAAGATGAGTAAGTTTCTATCAGTCATATCTCTCAATGTGAATGGACTACATGCCCCAATCAAAAGACGCAGGGTAGCTGAATGGATAAGAAAACATGACCCACACATATCATGCCTACAAGAGACCCACCTCAAAGCAAAAGACCTACACAGATTGAAAGTAAAGGGATGGAAAATAATATTCCAAGCAAATGGACATGAGAAAAAGGCTGGCGTTGCCATACTTGTATCAGACAAAGTAGATTTCAAAACAAAGGCCATAAAGAGAGACCCAGAGGGGCACTTTATCATACTTAAAGGAAGAATCTATCAAGAAGACATCAACATTGTAAACTTATGTGCTCCCAATACAGGAGCCCCCAAGTTTATAAGGAAATTGTTGGATGACTTCAAAAAAGATATGGACAGCAACACACTGATAGTAGGGGATTTCAACACCCCACTGTCAAAAATAGACAGATCTTCCAAACAAAACATTAATAAACATATCGTGGCACTGAATGACACACTGAATCAAAGAGACTTAACTGACATATATAGAACCTTACATCCCAAAGAAGAAAACTACACATTCTTTTCAAATGCTCATGGCAGTTTTTCAAAGATAGACCACATGATAGGACACAAAGCAAGCCTCAGCAAATTCAGGAAAATTGAAATAATACCAAACTTTTTCTCAGACCACAAGGGATTGAAACTGGAAATCAACCTCAAAGAGAAACTTCAAAAACTTGCAAACTCATGGAGACTGAACAGTACACTATTAAACAATGAATCAGTCAATAATGAGATAAGAGAAAAAATCAAAAAATTTCTGGAAACAAATGAAAATGAACAGACAACTGTCCAAAACCGATGGGACACAGCAAAGGCGGTCCTGAGAGGGAAGTTCATAGCAATACAGGCTTACCTTAAAAAGATAGAAACATTTCAAATAAAAGACCTAACACTACAGCTTCAAGAACTGGAGAAACAACAACAAATAAGTCCCAGAGCAAGGAGAAGGAAGGAAATAGTCAAGATTAGAGCAGAACTGAATGACATAGAGACAAAAAGAACAATTCAGAGGATCAACCAATCCAGAAGCTGGTTCTTTGAAAAGATAAATAAAATTGACAAGCCTTTAAGCAGACTCATCAAGACAAAATGGGAGAGGACCCAAATTAATAATATCAGAAATGAAAGAGGAGAAATAACAACTGATACCACAGAAATACAAATGATCATCAGAAACTACTATGAACAATTATATGCCAAGAAATTTGAAAACCTTGATGAAATGGACAAATTTTTAGAAAAGTATAATCTTCCAACACTGAAGGAGGAAGAAACAGAAAGCTTCAACAGACTGATAACAGCTGGGGAAATTGAAGCAGTAATCAAGAAACTCCCAGCACACAAAAGCCCAGGGCCGGACGGTTTCCCAGGAGAATTTTACAAAACATTTAAGGAAGAGCTAACCCTGTCCTTCTCAGACTATTCCAAAAAATCCAAGAGGAGGGAAGACTCCCAGACTCCTTCTATGAGGCCAGCATCACCCTGATCCCAAAACCAGATAAAGACACTACAAAGAAAGAAAACCACAGGCCAATTTCGCTGATGAACATAGATGCTAAAATCCTCAACAAAATATTGGCAAACCGCATCCAGCAATACATTCAAAAGATTATCCACCACGATCAAGTGGGATTCATCCCAGGGAGGCAGGGATGGTTCAATATACGCCAATCAGTAAACGTGATACATCACATCAATAAAAGACAAGACAAAAACCACATGATCATCTCAATAGATGCAGAAAAAGCATTTGCCAAGGTACAGCACCCATTTATGATGAAAACACGCAGCAAACTGGGAATAAATGGAGCATTCCTCAACGTAATAAAAGCCATATATGAAAAACCTACAGCCAATATCATACTCAAGGGGCAAAAACTGAAAGCTTTCCCACTAAGATCGGGAATACGACAAGGATGTCCACTCTCACCGCTTCTTTTCAACATCGAATTGGAAGTCCTAGCCACAGCGGTCAGACAAGAGAAAGAGACAAAAGGCATCCAAATAGGAAAGGAGGAAGTAAAACTATCATTGTTTGCAGATGACATGATAGTGTACATAGAGAACCCTGTAGACTCTACCAAAAAACTCCTCAACCTAATAAGTGAATTTGGCAAAACAGCAGGATACAAAGTCAACATTCAGAAATCAAAGGCGTTTTTGTACACCAGCAATGCAATAGAAGAAGAAGAAATCAGAAAAAATATACCATTCGATATAGCACGAAAAAAGATAAAGTACCTAGGGATAAATTTAACCAAAGACACAAAAGACCTGTATGCAGAAAACTATACAACATTGAAAAAAGAAATTAAGGAAGACACAAATAAATGGAAGCATATACCGTGCTCATGGATTGGAAGAATTAATATCCTCAAAATGTCCATACTACCCAAAGCAATTTACAGATTCAACGCAATCCCTATTAAGATACCAAGGACGTATTTCACAGAAATAGAACAGACATTTCAAAAATTTAAATGGAACCATAAACGACCCCGAATAGCCGCAGCAATTTTGAGAAAGAAAAACAAAGTAGGAGGGATCACAATACCGGACATCAAACTCTACTACAAAGCCACCATACTCAAAACAATCTGGTACTGCACAAGAACAGACCCATGGACCAGTGGAACAGAATAGAAAGCCCAGAAATAAGCCCAGGTCTCTATGGGCATCTAATATTTGACAAAGGGGGCAGAAGCATAAAATGGAGCAATAACAGCCTCTTCAACAAATGGTGTTGGGAGAGCTGGACGGCTACATGCAAAAAATTGAAATTGGATCATCAGCTGACACCATACACAAAAATAAACTCAAGATGGATAAAAGACTTAAATATAAGTCGCAACACCATCAAAGTCTTAGAGGAGAACATTGGCAGGAAACTCTCAGATATCCCACGCAGCAATTTTTTCACTGATATGTCTCCTAAAGCAAGGGCCATAAAGGAAAGAATAAACAAGTGGGACCTCATCAAAATAAGAAGCTCCTGCACGGCAAAACAAAACATCAGCAAAATGAAAAGGGAGCCAACCATATGGGAAAATATATTTGCTAATGATACATCAGATAGAGGTTTGATCTCTAAGATATATAAAGAACTCACTTGACTCTACTCCAAGAAGACAAACGATCCAATCAAAAAATGGGCAAAGGACCTGGGCAGATGCTTTTCTAAGAAGGAGATACAGAGGGCCCAGAGGCATTTGAAAGGATGCTCAGCATCACTAGCCATCAGAGAAATGCAGATCAAAACCACCATGAGGGACCACCTCACACCGGTCAGAATGGCCATCATAAACAGATCCACAAACAACAGGTGCTGGCGAGGCTGTGGAGAAAAGGGAACCCTAGTCCTCTGTTGGTGGGAATGCAGACTGGTGCAGCCACTATGGAAAGCAGTGTGGAATTTCCTCAGAAAGCTGAAAATGGAACTGCCTTTTGATCCAGCGATTCCCCTGCTGGGACTATACCCTGAGAACACCAAAACGCCAATACAAAAGAACCTATGCACCCCAATGTTCATAGCAGCACAATTTACAATAGCCAAGTCTTGGAAGCAACCTAAATGCCCATTAGTAGATGATTGGATCAAAAAATTATGGTACATATACACAATGGAGTACTACGCAGCAGAAAGAAAAAAGAAGTACTAAACTTTGCAACAGCATGGATGGAACTGGAGAGCATCATGCTAAGCGAAATAAGCCAGGGGGCGAAAGACAAATACCATATGATCTCACCTCTAAGCGGAACCTAACCAACAATGCAAAGATGCAAGGAAAATATGACCAGCAACACTGAAAGGTAAAGAAATCAACAGAGACAAGAGAGAAGGTGGGGGGTAGGGAAAGGGAATGGAAGGGGAAAGTCAAGGAACATATAGCAAGGACTCATGGACAAAACCAAAGGGGAAGAGCTGAGGGAGGGAAGATGGGAGGGGGCAAGGGAAATAAGTGGGGGGGAGGCAGAGACAAATGTATTTAAAAAGTAAATAAAAAAATAAATTTAAAAAAATGCTGACAATAAAAAAAAAAATCTCGAGTAGTGACCAGTCACTGGATTTCTCCAAGAGAGAATTGCTTAGTGACTAATGTGAGTGTGAGTCTCAGACCCAGGCAAGCAGGACCCTTGTTTTGATCTTCATGCCTCAAGAGGTCGCAGCTTTGGAGTGCTTTCCTTGAAATTTTCTAAGTACTCTCCAATGTCTGAACTGGCCGGGAATACTATCTGAGCACTGCCGCCCAGCCCACCAGCCTGGTCCTGCATGGAACTTGGTTGACAGAAGCACCTATCTCAATGTTTTCTATTTTGCAGTGGCTGGAACCTACACCTAGTTTTGGCAGCACCATCTACCTGGATGAGGCTCCCTGAGCCTGGACCCGAACTGACATGGGACTTGGTCTTTGTTTGTCCACTCTGGGGTACTCTCCAACTGTCTGTATCCCTCCCAACCTTCAGAGAAGGGTCAATCATATACTCTGAGAAATTCTAAAGCTCTGGTTTATGGGTTTACCAGGCCCGGTTCCAGAAGAGCAGTCTGGCAAGTGAAACTTTTCCACAGGCCAGCATAGTATTCCTCTTTGAAGATCGCACAGACTGGGCTTCCACAATGATGCCAACACACTGATTTTGAGTGTCCCTTATTTTCATGGGACACAGGGTGAGTTCAGGGTTCTGGGCTACAGTTCACTCCTGACATTTGACCTTGAACTTGAACCATGAATGCCGGTCATGAGTCTGCTATAGCCTTCCCTTGTCCTGACTACAGTGCCAGCTCCAGTCTAAAACTCTATTGCCCTGTGTGCCTCCTGCAGTTGGCACCCAGGTTACTCTCCTTTTCTCAGGCTCCACCCTAAGTCCTCCAGGAGTGGGCATGCCCATCTCCTCTAAGAGCTCCCTAGACTGTTGCTCTGCAAAGTTGGCAGACTGTCCTGATATATATTCTCTCTTGCTTCCAACTGATGCAATGTCATGCTCTCCTGGGATGGTCTCAAGCAATGCAGGACAAGGGATGGACATTCATTGCACAAATGAGACTGCTTCTCTCTATCTGCCCACAGGCACCTCACCTATCCTCCCCACGGACAGTGATGTGCGAAAAGCAGGGGTGAGGCCAACATCAAAAAAGATCATATTGTAGAAATGCAATGTTGACAGCCTAAAGAGATCAAGGGAATGTATAGATGGTAGATGTATTGTTCTATGTTTAAATTATAAGATTTCAAACAGTAAATTTAACATGACCAGACAACAAATTATCATTTGTATGTTCTTGCAAACTTGGTAAGACTTGAGTCTGTGATGATCATAAATGAAACACAGTAATGACTTTTGAGAGAGTTATTGGAAGTAGTGTTTATGGGTGATGCAGCATCCTGGGTAATGTAACCAGCTTTGAATACATGGGATATGTGGTATATGGGAACTGAAGAGGAAAAAAAAAACTAGATAGTTTCAGTACAAACAGGTCCCAAAGATCCATAGCACTGTGAGCAATAACAGCACTGCTATCTTTTTCTTGTAGTGAAATATAATAAATTATGCTGGAATGACACATTTGGCAATAAAGAGTACAAGGAATGGTTCCGGGACCTCAAACAGGAAAAGGTGGTGTCAGGACACTATGAAGAATCTTAACAAGCACTGATTGGAAACTACTGGACAAATACATAAGTACATTTTTTATACCCATCATTCCAAACTTCTTTGATTAATCACTATACTTCATGTGATCCCATGGATTTTAATTTTAAAAATTAATTTATTTATATAGATAGCCCCCATCCTCCTCTAAAACAATACTTGAATGTGTGACACCACAAATTTTAAGGGTGGGTCTAATCAAAGCTAAAGTCCTTGTTGAGTTACAGGACTTGAACTTGTACCTTAGCCTTGTGACTTCTTTTATGTTTTCATAATTGGCCTCAGTGTTCAGCAAGTAACTCCTTATTCTTAGTTTAACAGCTTCCGTTTTGGCTTCTGCATTTGGGAAATAAAAGCAACTGGCTGGTTGTGAAGCCCAGTTGATCTTCCCCTTGCTTCCAAGTGCAAAGTTCCTATTCAATTTGAGTGAATAACTCATTACACTGAGGAGAATTATTACCTTTGTCAAGCAAAGAGTATTCATCTGGAAATATTTGGAAAGAGCCAAGGTTTTCCAATTTCCACAGATCTCTTTCTGGGACCAACTTTACCCCTCACTGTGCTTCCCTCCTGTCTGTCTTAGTGAGCTCTAACTTTAGCTTGCGGCATAAAATAGGGTTTTTTTTCAGTTCTTCTAAGGCTCTAGATCATATTTCTCAGCCATTTGGGATTTCTGGCTACATTAGGCAGAGTCTCTCTTAGCAGAGGCATATGTTACTCCTTTTTAGCTTCCAGATTGAATAAGATTTCTTGTAGGACTTCGAAGAAAGCAACAGGAACTATCCCCCACACTACAGTATCCTGGTATTTATCTACTAAGCCCAGTAGTTTGCATGGATTGGCATACTGCCTGTATCTGAATACGGGGGTGACAATTGCTTTGCCACTTCAAACAACCAACTACTTTGCCACTTCAAAATGTGGACTTAACTTGGTTGGCAAGTAATAGACATTGACACTTAAGAAGAAAAATGGTATTTGTTTCAGGCTGCCATAATAAAATACTGTAGATTGGTTGGCTTAAACAAAAGAATTTTCTCACCGTTCTTGAGGCTAGAAGTCTTTGATCAGGGAGCCAGTGTGATAGGTCCTGGTGAACACTCTCTTCCTGACTTACAGATGACTACTTTCTTGCTGTGTGCTCTAGTGGTTTATTGGTGCATGGTGGGGGGAGAGGGAGAAAGAGAGAGAGAGATCTCATTCTCTCCACCTAAAAGGCTACCATTCTCATTTGATTAAGACCCCACCCATAGGACATCATTTAAGTTTTTAAAATTTTTTACCTTTATTGTATTTTTCCCATTACCATTTAGTCCCTTATACCCCTCTCCCCACAGCAATCACCACACTGTTGTCCATGCCCATGAGTCCTTTTTCCTTAATCCCTCCATCCCCTTACCTGTCCCGTCCCCACCAGCTGTCATCCTGCTCTCCATCGATGAGTCTGTCCCCATTTTCCTTGTTAGTTCAGTTTGTTCATTAGGTTCCACATGTGAGTGAAATCATATGGTACTTGTGTTTCTCTGACCGGCTTATTTCACTTAGCATAATTTTCTCCAGGTTCATCCATACTGTCATAAAGGGTAAAATTTTCTTATTTTTTATAGTCAAGTAGTAGTCCATTGTGTTAATGTCCCCGTAGTTGTTTTATCCACTCATTTACCGATAGACACTGGGGTTGCTTCCATATCTTGGTGATTGTAAAAAACACTGTGATGAACATAAGGGTGCTTATGTTCTTTAGAATCAGTGGTTTGGGTTCCTTCAGATATATTCCCAGAATGAGATCATTGGGTCAAAAGGCAGATCCGTTTTTAATTTTTGAGGTATCTCCATACTGCTTTCCATAGTGACTGAACCAATCTGCATTCACACTGACAGTGCAAAAGGATTCCCTTTTCTCCACATCCTTGCCAGCACTTGTTTGTTGATTTATTGATGACAGCCATTCTGACAGGTGTGAAATGAAATCTCATTTTGGTTTAAATTTGCATTTTTCTGATGATTCGTGACATTGAGCATGTTTCATGTGTCTATTGGACATCTGTATGTCCTTGGAGAATTGTCTATTCAGGTCCATTCCCTATTTTTTAGTTGTGTTATCTTTTTTTTGGTGTTGAGTTTCGTAAGTACTTTATAAATGTTTGATATTAACCCCTTATCAGATAATTGGCAGGTATATTCTCCTGTTCTGTGGGTTGTCTCTTTGTTTTGCTGTTTAAAAATTTTTAGTTTTATGTAGTCCCATTTATTTATTCTTTCTTTTATTTCCCTTGCTTGGGAAGATATATCCCATAAAAAAATTGCTACAAGCAATGTCCGAGATTTTGCTTCCTATGTTTTCTTTTAGGATTTTTATGGTTTCAGGTAGTTAAGTCTTTGATCCATTTTGAATTTATTCTTGTGTGTGGTGTAAGAAGGTGATCTAGTTTCATTTTTCTGCACATATCTGTCCAATTTTCCTAACCCCATTTACTGAATAAACTATCTTTAGCCCATTGTGCATGCTTGCTTCCTCTGTTGAATATTAATTGACTATAAACATACGGATTTATTTATACGCTGCCTGTTCTGTTCCGTTGATCTACGTGTCTGTTTTAATGCCAGTACCATGCTGTTTTGATTACTATGGCCTTATAGTATAGTTTGACATTAGGTAGTGTGATTCCTCCAACTTTGTTCTTCTTTCTCAGGATTGCTGTTGCTACATGAGGCCTTTTGTAGTTCTATATACATATTTGAAACATTTATCCTAGTACTGTGAAATATGTCATTGGAATCTTGATCAGAATTGTGTTGAATATATAGGTTACTTTGACCATTTTAATGATATTAATTCTTCCTATCCATGACATGGTATGTGTTCTACTTATTTGTATCTTCTTCAATTTCTTTCTTCAGTGTCTTAAAATTTTCTGAGTACAAGTCTTTTACATTCTTAGTTAGACTTATTCCTAAGTATTTTATTCTTTTTGAAGCAATTGTGAATGGGATTGTTTTCTTAATTCCCTTTCTGTTAGTTCATTTTTGGCATATAATAATGCAACTGATTTATGGATATTAATTTTGTACCCTGCTACTTTGCTGAATTCATTTACCAGTTCTAGTGTTTTCTTGGTAAAATCTTAGGGGTCCTCTGTATACAGCATCATGCCATCTGTAAATAAAAACAGTTTTACTACTTCATATCCAACTTGGATGCTTTTTATTTCTTCTTATCTGATTGCTGTGGTTAGGACTTCCTGTACTATGTTGAATAAGAGAGGTGAAAGGGGACATTCCTGTCTTGTTCTTGATCTTAAGGGGAACACTTGTAGTTTTTTCCCTTTGAGTATGAAGCTGGTAGTGGGTTTGTCATATATGGCCTTTATGATGTTTAAGTATGTTCCCTCTAACCCCACTTTCCTGAGAATTCTTTTTTTTTAATCATAAATGGGTGCTGGATTTAATCAAATGCTTTCTCTGCATCTATTGATATGATCATGTGGTTCTTATCCTTCATTTTGTTTATGTGGTTAATCACATTTACTGATTTGTGAATGTTGTACCAACCTGGCATTCCCAGAATAAGTCCCACTTGATCATAGTGTATGATGTTTTTGATGCATTGCTGTATTAGGTTTGATAATATTTTGTTGAGGATTTTAGCATCTATGTTCATCAGGGATATTGGCCTCTAATTTTATTTCTTTGTAATGTCTTTATCTGGTTTTGGAATTAGGATAATGCTGGCCTCCCCTCAGGCTGATGCCACTTGGACAGGAGTGCTCTGCCCATAGAAAATAGAAGTTCTGCTAGGCAGACAAGAGAAAAAGGTAGATGGATAAGCAGAAACAATATGTGTGTACCACAGAGTGCCAAGATTTTGCACAAAAGCTGTTAAACTATAATATTTTTGAAGGAAAATATTAGTTGGCCCAAGTATGGGAAGGTTGCTGTGTATTATCAACTTCGCCTTTTCAAGATGTCCATGACATGAAGAATTGAGTTTAGATTTTCCAAGTCTTCACAGGTCCTTGGAGTTTGATTTCTAGGTAGATTAATTTCCGAAAAGAAGAGGGGTGATGAGCTTTTGATGCAAAGGGTTTGTTACCCCAAAGTTCCCAATTTTGTCTTTTAAAGAATGGCTAATGACCAGATATTAGTTGCCTTCTCATAACCACCACAACTCTCTGTTAAAAAAAAAAAAACAAACCCTATAGTTGCAAAAGTAAAATAGCAAAGCTGGTAATTATTGAGGAGCTACTTTATTCCAGCTGTAGTTATCATTATTGAATGCCTTCACTAAATTTATTCCCCTTTTCTTCTTTCCTAGCAAGACCTTGATCTTGTTTAGTTAATCATCTCTTCTCCACCCAAACTGTCTAACTTAGGATAAGGCAACCCCTACTTCCAGCAACAAAGATGAATCCGCACTTATGTGAATCAGTCACCATAATTCATTCCTTTTTTTCCCCCTGATTGGTTCACAAACTCAAGCTAAATCCAGTTGCCATGGAGCACTCCTTTGGCAACAGTTATTGATTCAGGGGAGGGCAGTTCTAAGTTGGCTCAATGAGATTGAAGGGAGAAAACTTTCCATATTTGGGAGTGGTTTTCTCTTTCTTTTCCACTGGCCATGTACAAGTAGTCCCAGTGCTCCAGTTGCTTCCAGCAGTTATCTTACAGCTAGCTTATCCATGGGGGCCAGCCTGAGGAAAACCAAGTCAAGAGAATACTGATAGATTAGAACCAGAGTTCAGGTAGAATCATACCTGGAGCCCTCTTCCCTTACTGGACAATGTGAGAAAAAATATTTCCCAATTGTTTAAGCCATTTTGACTCAGGGTCTCTGTCATTTGTAGCCAAAAGCATCTTAAAACCAGATACTGTGTTAAATAAGCACTTTATATGCATTATCTCCTTTTATCCACATACCACCCTAGAGGAGATAGTATTATTATCTCCATTTTATAGGTGAAAAAACTGAGGGACAAAAGGTTAAGTAACTTTCCTAAAGTCAGTTAGTTACTGAATCCAGTCATCTGTTTCTAAAAACCCACATTCTAAGCCAGTAAAAGTACAGCCAAGTAGCTTTACGTGTACCAACATATCTAGAAAATTATAGTGAAAGAGATATAGTATAAAACAAACTATGGTTTTCCACTGATTTAGATTAAGGTTTCAGAGGTTCTTTGTTATCACTTCTGCCTGACCTTCAAATGCTGGAGATATAAACTTCTCACCCCCTAGATATCTTGGTAGGTAAATGGCAAATATTCTGTAAACCAATAGATCACCAGGGAATTTCCCCAAACTTTGAAAAGTCCATAGCACTATAATCTCTAGCTTAGTTTTTTTAAGGAAAAAAAAACTCATCTTCTGGGGAGAACAGGGAAGAGAAGTTCAAAATCTTAAGGTCTCAAATTGTCCAGTGAGGCAAAAACAGGAAGTCAGATGGCTGACATTTAAGTTGTGCAGGAAATGAAGAAGGTATTTGGTTTCTCTTTGCTCTATACATACCTGGTAGGTTTGCACTCTATGAAGAAAATATTTGGTAACAGCACAAGACTTGAATTCCCACACACCTATATTTGAATTACCATTCAGACATTTCTGAGCAATGTGAACCTGAGCAAATTAATTAAGCTTTCTAATAATCAGTTTCCACATTGTTAAAATGGGAATAATAGTTACTATTATTCCTCATACAGCATTAATGAGTTAAATAAGAAAAAAAAAGCTTAACTAGTTTTGTGGCATTCAGCCATTACTACATATCCTCAAACTAAATGGCAAACACAGTAACTGTTTAATCTCACATTTATGGATTTGCAAGTGTCTGTGGATCAGTGGAACCAGGCTAGGCTCTGCTGGGCAAGACCACTTCCAGCTGTAGGTTCAGCTACACTTGAATCTAAACTACAGAGGGACACTCAGGTCTGCTCCACGTGTTTTCATCCTGAGGCTAGGATGAAGAAGCAGCAGTCACCACATGAGAGTACAAGCCCAATAGCATAAGCCCCTTTAAAGCATTTTGTGGCATCACGTCTTCCAATATCCCATTGGCCCCAGCAAGTTACATGGCCAATTCCAGTATCAGTGGAAAGGGAGTTTTTGCAAAGTCACATGGCAAATGTGTGGATATAGGGAGATGTGAAGAATTGGGAACAAAAATGCCATCTATCATAAGCCTCTAGACCTGTGACCAACTCAGAAAATATAAATGGTTCCTTTGGATGCTCTAGTAATCATACTGGAGACCCAGAGAAGCCACTGTTCTCCATGGGAATGAGTAGAACAGTGATGAACTAATTTTTGCCTATTCAAGTTTTAAAAAAAGAAGAAATGTTTCTTGATAACATTTATTTAAATGGAAATAGCTGTACTTATTCCCATGTGGGAAAATAAAATGTATATTCTTACACTTTTGTTTACTTACTAATTATTGAGTAAATTATAGAAGAATGTTACTGAAAAAACTGGCACTGATGTCAGACAACTTTAAAGTTGATATCTTGACGTATGTAAGAAGTACCAAGTGTGAAGTAGCTTTTTATCCTTTCCTACTAATATTACCACGGTTTTCCACTGATTTTGATTAAGGCTTCAGAGGTTCTTTGTTATAGTGCTGTGGTAGACCTGTCTCAAGCTAGGTGGGCAGTATGTAGACTGAAAGTTAATCCATTTGTTAATTCTGTTTTTCAAACATATTATTTATTTTAGAGAGAGGGGAAGGGAGGAAGAAAGAGAGGGAGAGAATCATTGATGTGAGAGAGAAACATTGATCAATTGCCTCTCATTCACACACTGACCAGAGGTCGTACAGGCAAACTTTTGCTTTGTGGGACAACACCCATCCAACTGAGCCACATTGGTCAGGGCTTCATTCGTTAATTCTTTACCTTATCACCATGCCCACATTACAATAACCTTCGACCATTCCCTCCCCTCAGTGGAGGTTCCCTGTGTAGCCACCAAATTTGCATGCATTTGAAACAAGCCACAGATAAGCCTAATTGTTCTTTGAGGCCAAGGGAGGTTTGTTCTCTGAGAGACCACGTGGTTCTTTTCTTCTTCAGTTTACCCCTTTCAGAGTTCCTTCCTGGTCTTGTACCTCAAAGCCTACAAACTGTCCTTCCAATGTTCTTCTCCTTGAAGAGGTCACTACTGTGCAGGTTCATATCAAACTCAATTATTCTCTCACCTTTGGAAGATAAATACAAGAACACAATGCTTGGGGGGAAATTCCACCTAAATAAGTCTCACAGAGCAGCTGTTTCTAGACAGGAGAGCTAAAGCTAAGGTAAATGGCAGAAAGAGTGTAAGTCCATGTAACAGTCATGGTTTGGAATTGGATTGTTGGGCCTGTTGAGAAAAGTCTTTATCCCACTTACCTTAAGCCTAGGCAGTTTGTGTCTCTCAGCCCTGTGGCCATGATGGGTGTGGATGGTTTTGAGATACCTTTTAGAGATGTAAGGTTCTTGGTAAATGTTTCATAAAAAGTCCTTAAAGAGGCAGATTATGATATATTTATTTATAATCTCTATCACACCAAATGTACTGAGCGATTCGGTAAATGTCACATGCCAAGAGTCTGACTCACTCGAGTCCAGTTTTGAAAACAATACAGGTTTTTACTGAGCTGGTAGGCAATTGCCCTTCCTTATCTGTCAGTTCTGAGAAAAGACACTTGAAGAGGGAGGAAGAGCTGGGCTGAGAAGCCAGCACTTTTTAACCATGTAGCACAAGGATGGCTTCTTTTTAAATCTTCAACCAAACTCTGGACAGTTCCCTAGACAGATTGGCTTCTTCCAAAATATTTTACAGAACACTTGTGGGGACAATACGGGACTAAGCCCAGAGCACACTGAAACCACAGCACTTTATGGCTCAGGCTCTGACCCATTCTACTCTTTATGGGCCATTTTGCATCTTCAAGGATGCTCACCTGCCCAGATCCCTGCCCCATTCTCATATGGACAGAAGTTGTAGGAAAGGGGTTAGAGTTAATGTGAGTGACCTTATCTTTTCCAGGATACCATTTTGCCCTCTTGTAAAACTACAATTAACTCAAACTTGATACATCCTCCTACATCTTGGACAGAGAGTGCAGTCAGAAGAAAGGTAAGAGACTAGTTTCCAGTTTGAGAAAACCAATTCCTCCTCTAAGTGATAGGCCTGATGGTGGTAATTTGAACAGGATATGAATGCCTCCTCATTCCCACCCGCTATGTTCAGGAATTGCTTGATCTCCCTTAGATATCTGACATCAAACATAACTTTACTGTGAAATTCATTTAATAATCGTACATTAAGAAAGACACCCATAGAGAAAAATTGGGGATGTTTCAGTATATTTGCATGCACTACAAGCCCTGTAAATTTGTTATGGGAAGCATCTTACTTTGTAATTTCATGTTTCAGTTGTGCTCTTAGGCTTAAAGAAATCTAAAGCCATTGACTCTTCTGCAACATGAGTGAGTTCAGAGGCAGTTTGAAGTTGTAACAAAAATTTTTCTGTAAAAGGATGATAAATAGGGAAAGACATCAGTTACCCTTCAGATCAAGACTTATACTATAAAGAATGGATTTAGAGATGTTAGTTGTAGTAATGGGTGATGAGGAAACCAGGAAATATACAAGATGAACAAAGAAATATGGGATGCTGGAATGAGGAACAAAAGGAGGCAAATTTAAAACATTGCTGAGATGCAAACACACACCTCTAAGAACAACTAAAATAAAAGAGAAAGACAACACCAAGTGTTGGAGGGGGAGCAACAATAACTCTCAGACACTGTAGGTAGAAGAGGAAATTAGTGAAATCTCTTTGGGACACTGTTTGTCAGTATCTATGAGAGCTGACAAAATGCCTAAATTGTGACCCAGCAATTCCACTCCCATATATATACCAACAGAATTGAACACACAAGTAAACCAGAATACACATACTTAAATATCCATAGCAGCACTACCATACTAGCATGGAACAGGAAACTACCCAAATACCCATTGACAATACAATAGTTAACTAAATGATGGTAAAGTCACAAAATGGGATAGTTTGCAGCAATGAGATTGAACAGACTACAACTAATTATAATATGAAAGAATCTCAAAAACTTTGCCTTGAATGAAAATAACTAGCCACAAAAGATTTCATACTATATGATTTTATTTTCCACTTTGATGGTGTTGAGTTGAATTGTGTCACCCAAAAAGGCACGTTGAAATCCTAACCCCCAAACCCTCAGAATGTAGCCTTATTTGGAAATAGGGTGGTTGCAAATGTAGTAAGCTAAGATGAGGTCATTCTGGAATAAGGCAAACCCTTAATCCAATATGAGTGGTGTCCTTATAAGAGGAGAAGAGTCACAGACACAGACACATGAGAGGAGGATGCCATGTAACAACAAAGGCTGAGATGGGAGTGATGCAGCTGTAAGCCAAGGAACACCAAGAATCTCCGATCACTACTAGAAGCCAGGAAGAAGCAAGGAAGAATCCTTTCCGATAGGTTTCAGAGAGAGAATTGTCCTGTCAACATTTTGGACTTCTAGCCTCCAGAACTGCAAGACGATGTCTACTGTTTGAAGCCACTTGATTTGTTGTTATAACAGCTCTGAGAAACTAGTACAGATGGCAAAACCAGTCCATGATGTTAAAAGGCGGTGGGGTATAGTCCTTGGTGACAGAAATAATGTCTAGAAAGGGGCATTAGGGGGAATTTGTGTACTTCTCTATATGTATGTTATATTTAGTAAAAAGTTAATGAATACATACACATTTAGGAATTTCTCGGTTATAAGTGGTGCCAGATTCCTTGAGAAGTGGATCTGCATGAAGCCAGCAGGAAAACCTGTCAAGTGTACTCAGAAATAGTGCATAACATCTACTATGTGCCAAGAATTATGCTAAACAACACAATAATCAGCTAACTTCTCCCAGGAACCTCCTTCCTTTGATCTCTACCTGAAGTACCTCTGTTCTTCTTTAGAAAAGCCACATGATTTCTGGACATATCTGTGTTCCCAGGCACCCATCTATCAGTGATCTCTTCTCCAGCAAGTGGGGCAGAGCTATGTAGTAATTGTGTAGGCTCTGGGCTCAGCTTGCTTGGGTCCAGATTCTGGCTTGGTCACTTTTTAACTGTATGATCTTAAGTAAACTACTTATCCTTTCTGTACCTTAGTTTTGTCATTTATGAAATGGGGACAATAATACTGCCTATACTTCGTAGGATGTTTGTAAAGATCCTCATTCAATGAATATTGGCTGTTGTGGTATTTCAATTCCAGTACTGTGTCTTTAACATTGTGTTGCAGATATTCCCACTATTCACCAATATCTAGGTCCCCCTCTACTTCCAGGAATATGGGAGTTTTACTGTCTTGATCCTTATTTCTATTTTATTGAGAAACAATTTGCACATAATAAAATACACATTATTGTTTTGGGCTGAACTGTGTTTCCCCAAAATCCATGTGTTGAAGCCCTGACCCCCAATGTCTCAGAATGTAACTATATTTGGAGATAGGGCCTTTAAAAGTTAATTAAGTTAAAATGGAGTTATTAGGATAGACTATTCTTTTTTCTTTTTTTCTTCTTCTTCTTATTTTTTTATTTATAAATCATGTTAATTCTATTACAGTTGTCTCATTTTTTTCCCTTTTTACCCCCCTCCACCCATCCCACCCCCACCCCCACCCCGCTCCCACCGTCAATTCCCACTGCTGTCCATGTCTGTGGGTCATTCACACATGTTCTTTGTCCAGTCCCTTCCCTTTCTTTCCACCATTGTCCTCTTTCCCCAAACCTTCTGGTCATTTTCAGTCTGCTCCATGTTTCCGTGCCTGTGGTTTATTTTGTTCATTTGCTTATTTTGTTGAATAGAGTCCACTTATAGGTGAGATCATATGGTAATTGTCTTGCATCAACTGGCTTATTTCACTTAGCATAATATTCTCCAGTTCCATCCATGTTGTTGCAAAAAGAAGGAATTCCATTTCTCTCTCTTTCTTTCATTCTTAAATGTAGATTGATTTTCTTTATTTTTAGATGTCAAAGTTAATTATAAAATATTTTAAAAAATGTAAAACCAGTATAAAGTCTCAGTAACTAAACCAACATGACACCAGCACAGAAATAATCAAGTAGGTCAAAGAAATATAATGAGTATTCTAGAGACAAATGTATATATCTGATTAATAAATGTATGATTAAGTAGATATTTCAAATCAATGGGGAAAATAAGGCTTATTCGACAAATAAGGTGCATGGACCACTATTACTTGAAATAAAACAAATACAGAGCCTTATTTCATACATTATACAACAAATATTCAGGTGAGTTAAAAATCAATATGTAGAATCTAAGGAGTTTTAGAAGAAAATAGAACTAATATTTTTAATGACTTGAAGTAAAATATTCAACCCCAGAAGCTTTAAAGTAAATATTGACAATATGACTATATTAAACATTTAACTATATAGTAATATGCATATAAAAAAGTTAAAGGACAAGGAATAGAATAGAAAAGTATTTGCAACATATCTAAAACATAGTTAATAGATTTTTTGTTTCTTGGATTTTTTTGGGGGGGAAGTTCTACAAACCTTTCATCAATAAATGGGTAAAGAATACCAAAAAGTCATTTAAAGATTTTTAAAAAAATAGAAATAGGCAAGAAATATACTAAAACAGGTTTAGTTTCAACAAACAATAAAGGAACAATTAAAATAACATCATTGTCATAATCAGATTAATGAGTATTAAAAATATGGTGATATCAGGTATTGACAACTCTGAGAGGAACTGAGTATTCATAGAAACTTTTTCTTCATCTTAAAGCAGTCCCTTTATCATATTTTGCAGTGCTGGTTTGGTGGAGGTGTACTCTTTTAGCCTTCTTTTGTCTGGGAAACTCCTTGTTTCACCTTCTATTTTAACTGAGAGCCTTGCTAGGTAGAGCAGTCTTGGTTGCAGGCCTTTGCTTTTCATGACTTGGAATATTTCTTGCCATTCCCTTCTGGCTTGTAGTGTTTCTGTTGAGAAGTCAGATGCTAGCCATATCAGGGCTCCCTTACATGTTACTACTTCTTTCTCCCTTGCTTCCCTTAGGATTCTCTGTTTGTCTTTGCTATTTGCCATTTTAATGATGATGTGTCTTGGAGTGGGCCTCATGGGGTTCCTCTTGAATGGGCCCCTCTGTGCTTCCTGGACTTGTGTGACTTGTTCTTTCCCCCAATTAGGGAAGTTTTCCATCCTTACTTTTTCAAACAGGTTCTCTATCCCTTCCTCATCCTCTTCTAGTATCCCTACTATATGGATATTATTCCGTTTCAGGTTCTCCTGCATTCCCCTCAATGCCTCTTCATTCTTTTTGAGCCTTTTTTCATTTTATTGCTCTTTCTGGGAGCTTTTTTATACCTTGTCCTCCAGCTCGCTGATTTGGTCCTCTGCTTCAACTAGCCTGCTTTTGCTTCCTTCTACTGTGTTCTTCAGTTCAGAAATTGTATATTTCATTTCCTCTTGTCTCTTCTTGATAGTTTCTACAAGGTCCTTTTGCATGCTGATATAGTATACAGAAAGTTCCTCGTAGTTTCCCTGTAGTTTTTGGTAATTCTCTCTGAGCTCAGTGAACTCATTAGGCTTCCTTAGAACCGTTGTTTGGAACTGAATATCTGATAGTTTATTTGCTTCTATTTCATTTAGTTCTCTTTGTGGGGATTCCTCCTTTCCCTTTGAGTGGGATGTATTTCTTTGTCTTACCATTATTTGTGAAACTCTTCTGCTTCTGCTTCTGCTTCTTAAGTTGACTTGTCTTAATTTCCTGACTTTGTGGTGTGAACTTCTATGGTTGGAGACCACTGGTTTTTGTTTTTGTTTTTGTTTTTTACTTTCTGGATGTGCCTCTGATGATGTCCGATGTTGACCCTGTCTGACCTTAGGCAGTCTGTTTGAGACTTCCAGGAATATGCTGTCTGTGGCTGTCTCTTGCTGTTAATCTATTCACTCTATACTCAGCAGGGCACCTTGGACAGCTCAGGGTAGGGCGGAGTCCCTCCTGGGGGTGGGGTTATTGGGTCCTTTGACATTGGTGCTGCTCAGGGGAGTGATGTCTTCCTGAGCAAAATGGCTGCTGCCATATGAAGGGGGAGTCAGCACTGAGATCCTGACAGCTACTCTCTCAGTTATCTCCACAAAGCCTCCTTCTCCAGTCTCATCATGCATCTCTAGCCCATTCTGTCACCGCCTTTGCCGGAGCCCAGGGTAAGTGGCAGTTAGATTGCACTAAAGCCGATTCTTCTGTCTCCGAGGTTACAAGGCTCCTTTCTCGCTATTGTTCAGTTGTTTGTTCCAGTTTATTTCTCCACAATTTAGTTGTAAATCCAGGTTGGTCCTTGGGAGGAGGTCAGTGTGACTTCCACTCACTCCTCCGCCATCTTGATTCTCCCAGGATAGATTCTATTGTAATATGATAGTGTCCTTATAAGAAGAGAAAATTGTGACATACATAACAACAGACAAAGGGGCAACCATGTGAGGACACAGTGAGAAGGCAGGCACCTGCTAGCCAAGGAGAGAGACTTCAGAAGAATCCAAACCTGGCAACATTTTGATCTTGGACTTCCAGTCTCCAGAATCATGAGATAATACATTGCTGTTGCTTAAGCCACACAGTCTGTGACATTCTTTTTCGGCGGCTCTAGCAAACTACACATTTATCATGTGCTGATTTTGACTTTTGTTAAGAACTAGAACATTTTCATAACCCCCAAGAGATTTCTCATGCCCATTTCCAGTCAATTTCCCCATTCCCATAAACAGGCACTTTCTGACTTCTATGACCCTAGAGCAGTCTTGCTGGTTCTGAAACTTCATAAAAGTGGAACCATACAGTACGTAATGTTTGTGCTTGGTTTCTTTTAAAAAACAAAATGCTTTAAGATTTATCCATGTTGTTTCATGTACAATTAGTTTATTATCTTTCAATAAGAAAGATAAATGTATTTCTTAAATAGCCATCATTTTTTGTTAAATGTATTCCATTTTACAAATCTACCCTAATTTATTAATCCGTTTGCCTGTTGATGGACATATGAGCTGCTTCTTGTTTGTTACAATCACAAATAATGCTTCTATAAATGTGTACAAGTTGTATCATTGTCATATATTCATTTTTGTTGAGTAAATACCTGGGAGTGGAATTTCTGGGTAATGGGGTTAATTGTATGATTATTAGAAACTATCAGTTTTTCAAAATTGTTGTACCATTTGACAGTCCTACCAGCAATGTATGAGTTTCAATTGCTCCACACCTTCTTCAACATTTGGGGGTGGCCAGTCCTTTTTCTATATTATCCATTCCAATGAATGTAAAATGTTTGTTTTGATTTGCTTGTACTTTCGAGCATAAGCGGGATGAAAATCCACTAAAGAGGTAAGGCTACCGGTATATATACCAATCAGTTTATGTAAAAATGAACAAAAAAACAACATGGACTCCTGTCACCTCTTTTCTATCTATGCACCGAATAGTCCATTGGTAGAAAATGCCTGGGCTTATCAGTCCTTGTGAGAAGCCCTTGCAGGGGTTGGACCCCCACAGGATGGGCCAGGCCAGTAAAGATCTGAGGAAGGCATTATCCAGGGGCATATCTACTTGTATGTACAAGTCTGAGAATGTGGGTGATTTAAAATTGCAGAGACAAATATCAATCCATATCAATCGATATTTATTGCTGAGTAAATACCTACAGTATGCAAGGTATTCCCAGGCGATTTAGGAGGGGAGTAGATGAGACTCCAAAAGATTTACTCTTCTTGATTTTGCATTATCTGTTCCTCCAGCCCCTTCCATTAGCATGAATAATTAACAGCTGACAGAGCTATCAGCCACAATAAGAACATGCTTAAGATTCAAGGTTTATCATGTGCCAAGGAAGAGAAAAGGCTCTGGGGTTTCAAAGTAATGATCAGGGTGATGGGTGATGAAGAGGAGGAAGATGAAGCATATTAAATACAAGTGCCATGCAGTCCTTTATTTTCTGTTTTTCTTATAAAATTACCTTTAAATGCACATATAATACATGAGTGCAAAATTAGAAGTATATAGAGAAAACTACCCTTCCCTTGTCCTACTCCTCCCCACCACCCAGGGAATAGTTGGGGTTAAAAGTTGCAGTGTATCCTTTCAGATCTCCTAGAAAAGTCTTTACATGTGTAAATGAACATATATGGATTTCCTTCTTTTATATATTAATGAAATTCTATCCTATATATTATCCAGAGTTACTTTTATTCCATGCTAATGTATCTCGAACATCTTTCCTTGTCAGTACATACCAAGCCCTCCATTGTGTAAGCATGCCAAAATTTATTTACTTAACAACTTCCTCAAGGATGGGCATTTAGGTCAATTACATTTTTCACTATATATATGAGTACATGTGTAAATATACCTATGGAATAGTTTCTGGAGGCTGGCATGGAAGAGAGCTTGCTGGGCCAAAGAAGATGGCCATTTTAAATGTTGCTAGAAGCTGCCAAATTGCCCTTAAAAATCTCTTTGCCAATTAAAACTCCTACCAAGAGTGCACAACAGTACTTATTTTCCCCCACTCTCCCTAATACTAGTTATTATCAATCCTTTTAATGTTTGCCAACTTGGTTGATAAAAAATGGTCTCTCCTTTCCATTTATAATTGCATAGCGATTACTAGTCAGGCTGGATATCTCTTTATATTTTTCTATCCCTCATCAAATCTATTAATAGAAAAAATGATTATATGATATTATGTTTAAACAGAAGGCAGCAGGTAAATGAGAAATGTCCCTCCTGGCCCAGTCATCTGATTCTTGGTGTGTGGTGCTGAAATCCAGCCAGAATGAAGTTTCCCAAACCTCTGGCAATGACTTGGGAAGGTGGATTTGTTCAGCTGTGTTCAGACCCAACTAATTAGCTGATCATTTGGGCATTTAGCTGAAATACCCTGCCAAGATGCTGTTCACTCTAAACTCCCAACAAGCAAAGGATGCACTTTGGTCCAGCTTATTTTCTGAGTACTTCCTCAGTTCTTGAAGGAACTTCCTCTTCAGTAAGGAATAAACTGTGGGTGTGCTCACTGATGGTGATGAAGATGGATGATGACCATCAGCTCAATCTCTGGCTCTAAAACCAAGTCACAAGGGCTGTCCAAA
Source organism: Pteronotus mesoamericanus (assembly GCF_021234165.1). Lineage (NCBI taxonomy): Eukaryota > Metazoa > Chordata > Mammalia > Chiroptera > Mormoopidae > Pteronotus > Pteronotus mesoamericanus. Next base: position 11,100,911 of record NW_026555072.1, read on the forward strand.
AAACACTGTGAAAAGAAACAACTGAAAAAGATATGTAGTACTATTTGAACAACTCTAAACTGAAACTACACTGCCTGTACCCCAGACACCCATCCCTCTCTCTGGTTCCTAATACCCTCATCTTTAATCTTTCTACAATATAAAGGATCTTTGCAAGCTTCCAATCTAATTACAGGACTCCAATCATAGTAAGAACCTGTCAAAATTGAGCACTTGGCACTGTACTAAGCATTTTTCTAGCACTTTCATCTAATTTAAATCTATTGCGTAAAAACTCCAAACACTGCCCCTCTCTCCTTAGAGGCTTGCTATTCCCTCTGCCTGGAATGTTCTCCCCAAGGCCCAACTCATAGTTCACTCCCTCACTTCATTCAGGCCTCTCATCAAATACCACCCCTCAGGGAGGCCTTTTCTCATTATCCTACCTAAAATAACACTTCATTCACTCTTTGTCCTCTCCTCTGCTTCATTTTCTTCATAGCACTTTTCGCTATGTGATATTTCATTATGTACTTATTCACTTATGCTGTCTCCCACATTCAACTATAAGGTCACTGAAAGCAGGGACTTTGTTCACAGCTAAAGCCCCTGCGGCTAGAATAGTGCCTGGCATGTGCTTGGCACTCAATCAATCTTTGCTTAAGGTGTGCATTTTGAAAGCAATTTGGCAATGCCTTATAAAATTAAGTGTATAGATGGCCCATGACCAATCCCACCAAGAAAACCTTCATGTACATGTCTGTAACAGGACATATATGATGATGTTCTTTATGGTGAGGCAGTTATAAGCAACCTGCATGTCCATTATGAAGAGAGATGATTTTAAAAATGAGGTGTATGCACAACAAAGAACACTATGCTGAAGTTAGAAGAAAACACTAAATTCTCATATAGGAACAGGGATAGATCTTTTAAAAGAGTGTTGAGAGGGATAAAGATGGTGGCATAGGTAAACATTGTGCTCAAATCCTCCTACATCCACATAAAAAATGCGACTAAACTACGGAACAACCATTATTCAAAACTGCCTGAAATCTAGCTGAATGGAAGTCCTACAACTAGGGATTTAAAGAAGAAGCCACATTGAGACTGGTAGGAGGAGTGGGGACATGGAACGGGCCACCCATGTGTTGTGGTTTAAAATTGGAGGGGGATATCCTGGGCATGGGGGTTTCCCCTGAGGGGCAAGAGAAGGGTCCAAACCCCACACCAGACCCCCCTAGCCCAAGGTTCCAGTGCCAGGAATATAAATTGCCATAACTTCCGGCTATAGAAATCAGCAGGGATTGTCACTGAGTGAGATGGCATCTTCTCAAGCTCAAGAGAGTTCCTTTTTTTTCCAAAAAAATATTTTATTTATTTATTTTTAGACAGAGGGAAAAGGAAGGAGAATAAAAGGGAGAGAAACAATGATGTGTGAGAGAAACACCAATTGGTTTCCTCTTACATGCCCCCAACTGGGGACTTTGCCCACAGTCCAGGCATGTTCCCTGGCTGGGAATCAAACCTGTGACCTTTTGGTCCACAGGCCAGCACTCAATCCATTTAGCCACACCAGTCAAGATGAGACAGTGCCCTTAAAAGGCCCAAACATTCACGTACTCAGACTCACTGCCTCTGTGCTCCATTACTGGAGCAGCAGCTTGAAATAAACCAGGGACATAAGGAGAGGAACTGAATTGTATGGCATCAAGGCAAGAGCTGGAGAGGCAGGTTTCTCTCAAACAAAAGTGCCAACAGAGGTCATTGTTCCTTTTCTGAGAACCACCCCTCCTCCGCCATCAGAGTCAGGCAGACAGTTGCCATATCTGAGACTCCATCAACCCGTCTATCACTGTTAGTCTACCACTGTTTGTCCCACCCAACTTGTGGGCTCAGCCAAGCCATTTCCAGTAGCTTTTCCATACAAGTGGTCTCTCTTGCCTCATACTTCAGACTTTCCTAAATTCTCTCAAACAAGCAACATCTGGCCTCTGCATACCCACTACCTCTTGCTAAGTGGCCCCTGGCTAGGCACTAGCAGCAACCTACCTTGGTTCACAGCTTGTCCTGTACTGGGCACCTCTAAGCCCAGCACAATTAGCAGCCATTTGTAGATCACTCTGTAGCTCATGCTGAATGGCCCCACGCAGGACACAGGCGGTGGTTGACTTTGCACCTCCAGGGAGGTCCCAGAGCCAGTGCACCAAGTGAACAGCTTCAAACCACACTGGATTATAACTCTACTACTTCCACATGTGACAGACTTAAAGGGCAGATTCAGTGAGCACCAAAGCCTCACTGAAGCAAGTCCTGCTTTGTAGGGTCAGCTCCTGCACAGCAGCTCCTCTGTTGTAGTCACGGCCAGTCCTTGCAGTTCATTGCTGGGGGTCAATCCCTTCCAGTGATACCATCAGCAATCAAGGCTCAACTACAACAGGACAGTGTACACAGTCCACACACAGAAGCACCTGGAGCACCCAGCTCAGGTCAATTGAGAGGCTGTGCTTCCAGGCTCTACAGAATACCTACTACACAAGGTCACTCTACCAAGTCTGGGATACATAGGGCCTCTACCTAATACATAGAAACAAACATAGGGAAATAGCCAAAGGGTGGAGACAAAGAAACAAGTTCCAAATAAAAGAAAAGGAAAAATCTTGGGAAAAGAACTAAATGAAATGGAGGCAAGCAAACTACCAGATACAGAATTCAAAAGAATTGTTATAATAATTCTCAAGAATCTTAGTGAGAACTTCAACATCATGAAAAAAGATATAGAAACCATGAAAAATAACCACTCAGAAATTAAGTGTATACTGACTGAAATGAAGAATAATTTACAGGGAATCAACAGTAGATAACATCAAGAATCAAATCAGCAATTTGGAATATAAAAAAGCAAAAAGAAACTCAATCAGAATAACAAAAAAAAAACACACCAGAATCCAAAAAATATGAAGATACTGTAAAGAGCCCCTGGAACAATGTTAAGCATACCAGCATTTGAATCATGGGGATGCTGGAAGGAAAAGAGATAGAGCAAGAAATTGAAAACTTATTTGAAAACATAGAATCAAGATGGTGGAGAAGTGAGTGAAAGTCACACTGACCTCCCAGGAACAACCTGGAATAACAACTAAATTGTGGAGAAATCCCCTGGAACAAACAACTGAACAATAGTGAGAGAGGAGCCTTGTAACCTCAGAGACAGAAGAATCAGCTTTAGAACAATCTAATTGGACTGCAGCGAAAGAGGACCCAATAACCTCACCCCCAGGAGGGAGTCAGCCCCACCCTGAGCTGTCTAAGATGGCCTGCTGAGTGCAGAGTGACTAGATTAATAGCTGAAGGAGACAGCCACAGACTGCAGATTCCTGGAAGTCTCGAATAAACTGCCTAAGGTCAGACAGGTACATCATCTAACTAGATCTGAAGATCTAACATCTTCAGAGGCACATCCAGAAATTAAAAGACAAACAAAAAACAAACAGCGGTCTCCTACCAAAGAGGTTCACACCACAAAGTCAGGAAATCAAGACAGATCAATTTTAGAAGCAGAAGAATGAAAGAAGAGTCTCAGAAATAATGGGAAGACAAAAAAAAATACCCCCATTCAAAGAGAAAGGAGGGATCCCTAGAAAGAGAAATAAATGAAATAGAGGCAAGTAAACTATCAGATACTGAGTTCCAAACATGGTTCTAAGGAAACTCAATGAGCTCACTGAGCTCAGAGAGAATTACCAAAAACTACAGGGAAACTACGAGGAACTTACTGCAAACTATATCAGCATGAAAAAAAGACACAGAAACGATCAACAAGAGACAAAAGGAAATGAAGAATACAATTTCTGAACTGAAGAACACAGTAGAAGGAATCCAAAGCAGGCTAAATGAAGCAGAGGACTGAATCAGCGAGCTAGAGGACAAGGTATAAAAAAGTCCCAGAAAGAGCAATAAAATGAAAAAAGGCTCAAAAAGAATGAAGAGGCATTGAAGGGAATGCAGGAGAACCTGAAACGGAATAATATCCATATAGTAGGGATACTAGAAGAGGATGAGGAAGGGATAGAGAACCTGTTTGAAAAAGTAAGGATGGAAAACTTCCCTAATTGAGGGAAAGAACAAGTCACACAAGTCCAGGAAGCACAGAGGGGCCCATTCAAGAGGAACCCCATGAGGCCCACTCCAAGACACATCATCATTAAAATGGCAAATAGCAAAGACAAACAGAGAATCCTAAGGGAAGCAAGGGAGAAAGAAGTAGTAACATGTAAGGGAGCCCTGATATGGCTAGCATCTGACTTCTCAACAGAAACACTACAAGCCAGAAGAGAATGGCAAGAAATATTCCAAGTCATGAAAAGCAAAGGCCTGCAACCAAGACTGCTCTACCTAGCAAGGCTCTCAGTTAAAATGGAAGGTGAAACAAGGAGTTTCCCAGACAAAAGAAGGCTAAAAGAGTACACCTCCACCAAACCAGCACTGCAAAATATGATAAAGGGACTGCTTTAAGAAGATGAAGAGTCTATGAATACCCAGTTCCTTTCACATTCACCAATACCTGATATTACCAATATTTTTAATATGTATTAATCTGATTGTGACAATCATGTATTATTTTGTTACTTTATTATTTTGAAACTAAACCTGTTTTTGTATATTTCCTGCTTTTTTCTATTATTTTTCTAAAAAATCTTTAAATGACTTTTTGGTATTCTTTATCCATTTTTTGATTACATGTTTGTAGAATTTTTTCCCTAAAAAAAGAAAAAATGACTATTAACCCTTTTATAGATGTGTTGCAAATACTTTTCTATTACTTGTCTTTTAACTCTTTTTACATGAATATTACTGTATAGTCTTAAATGTTTAATATAGTCATATTGTCAATACTTTCTAGCTTCTGGGTTTGGATATTTTACTTCAGGGTAAGAAAAATATTATTTTGTATTTTCTCCTAAATCTCCTCAGATTTTACGTATTGATTTTTAACACACCTGAATATTTGTTGTATAATGTGTGAAATAGGGCTCTATATTTGTTTTATTTCAAGTTATAGTGATCTGTTCATGCTATATGTTAAATAAGCTTTATTTTCCCCATTGATTTGAAATATCAATTTAATCATATATTACATTGTTAGAAAGTTATGTATGTTTGTTTCCAGAATGTTCATTTTATTTCATTGATCTTCTTGATTATTTCTGTGCACGTATCATGATTGCTGAGACTTTATAATGGATTTACTTTTTTTAAATATTTTATAATTGATATTGACATTTTAAAATATAAATAAATAAAGTAAATCTGCATTAAAAAAGAAGAAAAAAGGAACTCCTACCTTTTGTGACAACATGGATGGAACTGGAGAATATTATGCTAAGTGAAATAAGGTAGTCAGTGAAAGACAAATACCATATGACCTCACCTATAAGTGGAATCTATTCAACAAAATAAACTAACAAACAAAAAATAAACCACAGGCAAGGAAACATGGAGCAGACTGAAACTGACCAGAGGGGATGGGGAAATAGGACAATGGTGGAAAGAAGGGGAAATAAATAGACAAAGAACATGTATGAATGACCCATGGACATGGACAACAGTGTGGGAGTTTACTGTGGGAGAGGGGGGCAGGGTGGGATGGGTGGAGGGGGACAAAGAGGGAAAAATTGAGACAACTGTAATAGAATGAACATGATTTAAAACTAAAACTTACAAAAAATAAAAAAGGATGAAAAAACAAAGATGAAAAATATAAACAATAAAATTACCATAAATATGTGTTTATCTACAATTGAGTCCAAAAATCAAAATAAATAAACAAACAGAACAGACACAGATTCATAGATACAGAGAACATTTTGACAGTTGCTAAATGGGAGGAGGCTTGGGAGGATGGATGGAAAAGGTGAAGGGAGTCAGAAGTGGAAATTGGTAGTTACAGAATAGTCATGGGGATATAAAGTACAGCATAGGGAATATAGTCAATAATGTTCTAATAACTATGTATGGTGTCAGATGAGTATGAGATTTATTTGGGTGGTTACTTAGTAAGTTATATAATGTCTAATCACACTGGTGTGTACACCTGAAACTAATATAGTATTGTATGTCAACTGTAATTGGAAAATAAAAATGATTTTAAAAAGGGTGTGTGTGAACAATGTAAGAAAGGGAATGACCCTGTAGCTAAATACCTTTTATGTAAATTAAAAACATATGCATAAAACAATACTATGTATTATACAATTACAAAAGAATATTTAAGGTTACCACTTATACACCGTCAACATGTTGCCCCTGGGGGATGGGAATAGAACTAGGGTATTGATGATTTAAAGGAGAAGAGAAAGGAAGCAAATGGGATAACTTTGTGGACCAAGAAAGACAGGGTTTACAAACAGGCAGATGTGGCAAACAGAGGCCTCTTGATTGCAGGTTAAAAGGGAGAAAAAGTAAAATGAAATGTTCTTTCCCCTTTCTCCATCTGACATATTCTGACTCATCCTTCAAGCTTAGCTCAGACATACTCTCTCTGTTGAAGCTTTCTTTGACCTTTCCCCATAGAATTAATTTCTCCTTTATTGACATTCCCATAGCATTTTAATGATACTTTTATTTTAGCATTTATAAACTCATATAGTAGTTATTTGCTTACACATCTGCCTTCTCCATCAGGAGATAACGGATATGACTTATTAATTTTTGTACCTTTGGCACCTAGAATTGGTGATGAAAAAAATTAATGGTGAGTTTAAGGAGACATACATTGTAGGGCCTCAAGAATTTCTCTAGTCTGAACTTAATCTATGAGTTCAGTGGTTTCATAATAAGCCAGTGTCTGATTGGGTGGAATAGAGTTTCTGAATCTGGAATTGGACTCAAAAGCCATAGGGATTTTGTTCTTCATCTGTGGAGAAGAAATGAGTCTGGTGTAGCCAGTGTGGCCTGAGTCACCAGTTAGACCAGCAGCTCCATTACCAAATAGAATGGAGAAATGAAGCAGAGTTGGCAACAGGCTGCAGACACACCCACTGGACTAGGGCAAACATCCAATAATTAAGACAAGGTATCTAAGCAGTGCATGGGACCCAGAAACCAATGGTGGGTTGGGCATAGAACTCCAAGAAAAGAAGATATGATGTTATACATCCAGCAATAGAGAGCAGTTTCCTGTCACTGGCAGGACTTTATTTCCTGGTAGAGGTCATGGTATTGGTCCTCATACTCACTCGGCAGGGACTAGTGCAATCAACAACCCCTGCCTAAGTACCCACCTGGTGCCAGGCATTATGTTGAATGCACAAAAGGAAAAAGGACCATGGGGGAAGCTAAACCATGGGAACTGGAGCATAGAGTGTGGATCTGGGAATGACGAATAAGAGGAGGGTCAGACTTGAGCCTGGGGCTTAGATATGATCAGAATTTTAGCTACAGGGAAGTTGATGCTGAAATTCTAGGCTCTATAGCTGGAACTATTACAAGGACTGGGGTTAGCCATGAGAATCGGAATGGCAGGTGACTTCAGAAATTTGAAGGAGGGCTGCTGGGCTAGAAGTTGGGCAGGCCTACCAGGCACAGTTCTTTTCTACTATAATCCAGCTTGCCTTGTGACTTTGTGTACATCTCCCACTTCTAGGGTTTGCATTTTGTCATAAGCATAATTTTTTAAAAAGTCAACATTTGCAAAGCATTTCCTAGGTGCTCTTAAACCTTTGAGGTGATATTATGAGAGTGAAACTGGGGCACATAGAGGTTAAGTGACTTGTGTGGGTAGCAAATCTGGCATTTGAAGCCAGGCAGTTAATTCCAGAATGTGCGTGTGCAGGCATGCACACACACACAAAGAATCTTAATCACTGTGCTGCACTGCCTTGCTAAGTGCATGTCAGGAATGAGAGGGTGGGAAAGACCAAAACCCCCACAATCACTTCACAAGGATGTTACGACATTTGAGAAACATCTGCCAAGAGCAGAGTGACCCTCTCTCTTTGGCCACTGACTCTCCTCCAAGTTAGACACAGAACTGGCTAAGAAATCAGATCTGATGGTTGTGTCCCGAGGCTCTGATTCCTGTTGTCAAAGACACAGGTGACCTCAGACAGTGCATGGACACAATGACTGTCTTCAGCAGGGCAATGCAGGGCTTCTCCTACCTTAGTCTTTCTCTGGATGGATCACTAATTGTGTATTTGAGCAGCCTCTAGCATAAGCAACACCCTGGATGGCTGTAAATTTCACGTGACACTAGGGCCAGAAGTCAGTGGTTCCTGGACCCATGCTTTGAGAGCCAGTCATTGTTGGAAAGTCAGTTCTGCGACTTTTCAGAGAAGAAGGAGTATGTTCCCAGAGGACAGGAAGACCTGAGCCAAGTGTACCAGAGGCTCTTGGTGCCACCCATATCCTCCCTTACTGCCTCAATGCATGCAGGCCCAACTTACAACTGCCAGCACCTGCATCCTTTTCTCTTTGTGTCATTGCCCCCCACGCCCTGGCCCTACTCTGCCTACGTGTATAATAGGTCCAGAATGGTAGGGAGTAAATACCTATGGGAATAGCCCACATCTGGGGAGCTAGTAAGAAACTTCCTCATCCTTTAATGGGTAGTTCTCAGATGTGTGCTGTGCACTGCCTCCCAGACATCCCCAGTGAAAGTAGCTTTCAACTTCTAACTTGCTTCATAATATACCCTTTATTTGCTTCCTTTTTGCTCTTCATGTTTTCATACCCCTTCCTGGCTTCCTTGGACCTCTCAAATAGACAACTTGCACTCAATTCATTGTCTCAATGTCTGCTTCTGGGGAACCTAAACGAAGATACCAGAAAGGACTCTTGGTAGCCAATTATATCCTGAAAAACATTCTTCACTAGAAAATCTATTGATTCTTGGAGGGAAGCATGTTTTAACTTGCAAAGATAGATAGGTTGTAGAAGTAAGACAAGCATAGAGAAGCCTTGTAAGAGGCTTTTAAAATCTGACTAAAGGTAGGCTTGAAACACAGAATTTCTGACTGCGTCTAGTACTTCCAAGGCAAAGATGACCCTGTCTCTCTTACATGAGGGTTCTTCTTGATGCTTTAGTCTTCTTTTGCCACATCCAAATGGAAATTACTTTTCTGCTCCAGTTATCGACAGTTTCTGCTTTCCAGGTGAATAAACATAATTCTCTGCAGGAGTAAAAGAAGCATCTGAGTTGATTCCCATATTTGGTGGAGAGTGCCCTCACATTTACCCAGGGCACCATCTCCTAGCAAGCCAGCCCTACACCTTTTAGTTTAATAAACCTACAAATCTGCCAATAGCAGGAGATCCACCACTGTTCTCACCTCTGCAGGGCCCGGGTTCTCATTAAGAAATATAGAAAAGCTCAACAAACATGGTATTTCTTTAGAGCCATGCTTTCTAACCTGTTTCACATCATGGCACCTGAAGGCTATTGATATTACAGTCGTCCCTTGAACAATAAAGGGACAGTGGCGCCAAACTCCCATTCAGTTGAAAATCCATGTATAACTTTTGACTCCCCCAAAACTTAACTACTAATAGCCTACTGTTGATCAGAAGCCTTACTAATAACATAAACAGTTGATTAACACATATTTTGTATGTTATGTATGATATGCTGCATTCTTACAACAAAGTAAAGAGTTATTAAGAAAATCACAAGAAAAAAATACATTTATTGTATTGATTGAAAAACCCATGCTATTCAAGGTCAATGGTCTTTGTTTGACACACTGGGATGAATGGAGGAGAAAGCTCTTGGCCAGAGGCAATTAAAAGAGAATACCTCATGTCTCAGGTACCAAGCAGCCTTCCTGAGGTCTGTGAGCATCTGCTATGTCCCAGCATATCTGTAGCCCATTTGTGGCATGAGATGTGTATTAACAACTATCTTGAGTTTATTCCATAGAAAGTCACAGTGTTGAGCAAAAACACACGTGGTTCTTTACAGAAACCGCAGGTTCCCTGTAGATCCCAGTTCTGCTTTTGCTACTTACTGAGGTCTCTTTAAGAATGACCGGATTTTTTTAAAAAATGGCTTGATTGAAGGATAATTTACATAGCATAAATTCACTCATTTTAAGTAAACAATTCAATTAATTTGTATATTTCAGAGTTGTGCAACCAACATAATCTAATTTCAGAATATTTATATTGCCCCCAAAAGAATTCAGTTTTAACCCATTCCTGCTTGTGAAGTATCTCAGTCACTAACAAATGCCCACTTTTAGCTGCTCCCCATCCTAGAAATTTCTGGAAGTGTAGATAGAGTGTCTCCCAGGTATATATGAACATGCCTACTTTTTTCAAATTCTGAAATATTTGCTAGGTGTTGCCACCAACAACTAAGAACCTTCAAAGTGCCAAAGCTGAGTGTGTGTGTGTGTGTGTGTGTGTGTGTGTGTGTGTGTGTGTGTGTGTAGGGAGGGGGCTCTTTATCATCTGTGGTGATAAAGCTGCATTTATTTATTACTCATTTATTGAACACTTACTATGTGCCAGGGTCTGTGCTACCACTGTAAACTCAAGGCCCAGGTGGAGTGCTTGCTCAGGAAAACTTCCTGGTTCTTATTGCAAATCAAGATTTGCGCTTTCCCCTTGTCTCCTCATCATGCTTGTCTTTGTGTGTGTGTGTGTGTGTGTGTGTGTGTGTGTGTGTGTGTGTGTTTGATGCCTAGTGTGAGTGCACACAAGGGCTCTAGTTTCACCCATATTTTACTACTCAGATTTGGCTATTATTCATATTTGTTATATTGTCTTCCTCTTTTAAAAAATAAAATAAATAATACACCTGCAACTAATCTAATATTGTATGCCAACTATACTTGAAAAAAATATTAAAAAGAAAAATAAAACATTATAAATAAATGTCCTGTCTCTTTCTTACCTCTCAGTGAAGATCATGAACTTATTACATATGATTCCAGTGTATTTTGCTCCTATAATGTATGCTGTCTGTTCTCCATCCAGATCTTCCAGGGTCTTTTTTCTTTTTTACTAGTTCTATGTGTCCCTTCCCACTTCTGTGGGCTTTTGCTTTGAAGGGCCCACAAGGAAGACCCTTTGGAGATTACGCACTAGCTCCTGGAACCACTTTTCCTGTAGTCACAGAGTCAGATGTGCAGAGCATTTTTATTCTCTAAGGGACCATTTAGCCAATGACTGATTGTGAGAGAAAGAAAGCGCAGAGCTCCCCTTTTGAGCCAGATGAGGCTGTGGTAACTTGGCCTGAAATCACCCTTGCTTGGTTTCTGTCCTTCCTTTATCCTGTTCCCCTCCTCCTTCACTGGCTTCTTGGAGGTGGGGGAGGAGTGGTGCTTCCTTCAGAAATCACTACAGCACTCTGAAAGTACAACTTAAAACAACTTTGGTTCACACGTGTGAATCTTTCCACAGAGGAGGGGCATTCTTTCTAAGGTAAATACTTAGTGAAATTGTTGACTGTTAGGGCATACCGTTTCCACTTTACCAGGTGCTCTCTAACGTGCTTGTACTAACTAATTCACAGTTCTACTAGCAGTGACTGAAAATCCCTGTTTCCCCACATTCTTGAAATCCTGTATCATTGCCAAACTTAAAGTTTTGTCAATCCAGTGGCTGAGAAGTGACATATCACTATTTTACTTTGACACTTAGACATATGTTTGTTGCCCTTTCAGTTTCCCTCTTCTGTGAATAACTGCTCATGCCATTTGCCGATTCTTCTGTTGGGTTGTTTTCCTTTTTCTATTTGATTTGTAAGAATTCTAGTATATTCTAGGTACTGTTTTCATTTACAAAATTTGAAAACACTGTATCATTTCAAAATGGAAATATAATTTTAAAATAACACATTTATTTAAAGTTTAAATAGTGTAGAAGAAGAGAAATTGGTAAGTAAATATTATTTCTAATAATTTCGACTGTGGCCTCAAGCTTCAAATCCACCCAATAATAATAAAATTAACCACTATTAATAGATACACATACATCCTTCTAGAATGTATAACATAATTAATACATAAATATATATAGATATGCATGAATTAGTTCACTAGTATTAATAAGCATCTATCATGAATCAAAGAATCCTCCCTTACTAGCTTTTATCAATACCCAGTTAATCGTAGATATGTTTTTATATTGAAACATATAGATCTCCCTTATCTAGTGTAATATTCCATTGGAAAGCTCCATCATATTTCATTAAACCAATCTTCCACCAATGAAACTTTTGGCTATTTCTATGTTTTATCTTTTATAAAGACCCCTTTAAATGAACATTCTTAAACACACATCTTTTTGCAGTTGACTAATTCTTACTTAGGATAAATTTCTACAACTTGAATTTTTGGATCAAGAAGTGCCCATTTTAAATTTTGATACATATTACCAGATTGCCTTCCATAAATCTTGTGCTAATTTGCACCTTCACCATGTATAAGTATGTCCATTTCCTCACACTATCAAAGTATTATTTAAAATAAAACGTTTGATAACTATTTTTAGAACCCAAACATAGTCCATATAATTTTCCTTTCTCTACAGATTTTGAAAAAATAGACATGACTAGATTTGATGAGTTTTAACAACTTTAGCTTAATAAGATATTTTAGACATTTTATTAATTCACTGAATCCTCTCTATGGAGCTATTTATCACAAAGTAAACTATGTTTGAAGAAAGAGGTCTGATTGAAAAACTTACCCAAAGGCATTATGTTTCAAACATAAAAAGGACTTCTTCCTAAAGCATCTTACCTATGAGCTGTTCCCACAACAAAGAGCCTGTCACTCATAACAAGTCTTCTTGATCCACCTTTACCTCCTTTTGTTCTGTTAGCTACACACATTTCTATGGCATAAATAAATACTACACTGGCCTTGATGGAATCCTTTTTTTATAGATGCATGTTCTGAGTTTCACTTGTTTACTGAAATCTGGAGCTAGGCAGAAAAAATATTCACAGGTGGAGGTACAATGTGAACACCTGGTTTTTCATACCACAGTTCAGGAGTCATTTAGAATTTCCAGCTAGTGCATTGACCCATATCTACTCCACCTCTTAAGTTGAGTTCTAGAGAGACTTTGCTTAACCAGTGGTCAGGAAAACTTTGGGAAGGTAATTAACAGTGTAAGATTGTGAGGGTACTAATTCCCTAAATTGGCAACAAATTCTAACTCATAAAACTGTTTATTATCAAGATCTTTGTTTTAGAGCCCTCCTTTCTGAGGGCTCAGAAAGAATTAGTCCCATGGGAGATCCCTGTATGCCTCTGTGTGGTCCTCCCATTATACCTCCCAGGTCTGCTTAACTTAAGATTCAAAAAGGATAGCAGGGTGAAGATGGATGGGAATATAGCTATGGTACTACAAAGTAGTGTAGGGAAATGCTTGGGGGGGTGTGCTGGCCTCCAAAGAGATCCCGGTTTATTTTGACATAAGCATGTATGCTCAATTGATAGGTGTTTTAGAAGGAAAAAGAGTTGTGATTCATTGTAGGAAACAAAATCCCCTGTAAGTGTTATGCAAAAGAAGTGACATTAAAAGGAATTGGGGGGTTATGATATCATAGGAAGGCCTGAAGGAGTAATTTCTAAGCTGCACCCGCATGAATGATTCATGGAACAAAACAGTACTGACCTACCACAATAGCACAGCCTCTGAGTTCACCACTGGAATGTTGAGTTCAAGAACAGAGCATTATAGCTGTGATCCAGAGATCACAATCAAGATAGGACCACTGCCCCTGAACCCATTGCGACCAATGCCTCCCAACACCCAGCAGTCTGCAGAGTGGACACGGAAACCTCACATCTCACATTTCCACAAAGATATATAAGTGGCAAAAACACATAGGAAAAGATGCTCAATGTCACTAATCATCAGGGAAATGCAAATCAAAATCACAATGAGATAATCATCTCATACCCATTAGGATGGTCACTAGTGAAGAAACAGAAAATAACAAGTGTGAGTGAGGATGTGGAGAAATTGGAATCCTTGTTCACTTGTTAATGAGAATCTAAAATGGTGTGGCTCGTATGGAAAAGAGTATGGAAATTTCTCAAAAAAGAAAAAATAGAATTACCATGTGATTCAACAATCCCACTTCTGTGTATATATCCAAAATCATTGAAAACAAGATCTATCTCCACATCCATGTTTATTGCAACATTATTCACTATAGCCAAGATATGAAAATAATTTAAGTGTTTGTCAACAGATGAATAGATAAGGACATTGTGGTTGATATATAGAGATACAGATATCACAATTAACATTCAATTAATTGATATATCAATCTAAATTTATATAGATAAATATAGATGTATAGATATATACACACATAATGGAATATTATTCACCTTTAAAAACAAAGGAAATTGCCCTGGCTGGTGTGGCTCAGTGGATTGAGTGCCAGACTGCGAAGCAAAGGGTTGCCAGTTCAATTCCCAGTCAGGGCACATGCCTGGGTTGCGGGCCAGATCCTCCATAGGGGACACGTGAGAGGCAACCACACATTGATGTTTCTCCCTCTCTTTCCCTCTCTTTAAAAATAAATTAAAATCTTTAAAAAGCAGCAGAAAGAAAAAAAGAACTACTACACTTCGTGACAGCATGGATGGAACTAGAGAGCATTATGCTAAGCGAAATAAGCCAGGGGGCGAAAGACAAATACCATACGATCTCACCTATAAGCGGAACCTAACCAACAAAACAAAGATGCAAGGAAAATAAGACCAGCAACACTGAAAAAAGAAAAGAAAAGAAACCAACAGAGACAAGAGGGAAGGAGGGAGGGGTGAGCAAAGAAACAGAAGGGAAGGGGCAAGTCAAGGAACATATAGCAAGGACTCAAGGACAAAGCCAAAGTGGGGAAAGATTGAGGGAGGAAGCTGGGGGAGGGGGCCAGGGAAAAGTTGCGGGGGGTAGGCGGAGACAAATGTATTTGAAAAAATAAGTTTAAAAAAAAACAAAGAAAATCTTGTCATATACTACAACATGAATGAACCTTGAGGACATTTTGCTAAATGCCATAAGTCAGTCACAGAAAGAAAAATACTGCATGATTCCACTTACATAAGGTATCTAACATATTCAAACCCTTACAAGTAAAAATAGAATAAGAGATGCTAGAGGCTGGGAGGAGGGAGAAAAAGGAAATTGTAGTTCAATGTGTAGAGAGTTTTAGTTATACATTTACAAGGTGAAAAATATTTAGAGTACTATTGCACAACAATGTTCATTTGTTAACATTACTGCACTGTACACTTGAAATGGTTAAGATGGTTAGGTTTATATTATGTGTTTTTTTACCACAATAAATGAAAATAAAGGAATATTATCTTAGGTGGCTCTGACTTAACCATATGAGCCCCATAAATGTAAAGAGTTTTCTTTTTCTGGAAAAAGAAGAGAAGCCAGAAATTCAAAGGACAAGAATGATTCAATGAAATGTCTAATGGTGGAAAGAAGGGGAAGGGACTAGACAAAGAACGTGTATGAATGACCCATGGACATGGACAGCAGAGTGGAACTGACTGTGGGAGTGGGGGGTTGGGGGTGGGATGGGTGGAGGAGGGCAAAGGGGGGAAAATTGAGACAACTGTAATAGAATAAACATGAATTAAAAAAACAAGTGGAAATAAATAAACAAACAAACAAACAAACTCACTCATCCTGCCCCTTATTTTGGGATTTAAACCTGAAAAAAAAAAAAGGAAAGAAAGAAAGAAAGAAATCTCTAGGTTTTTAAATAAATTTTTTTACTATCAGCATTTAATGTAAATTTTCTTTATGTACTACTTTTGCTGCATTCCACAAGTTTTAATGTTGTATTTTCATTTTTCATTCAGCCTGCATAGGTTTTGATTTTCCTTGAAACTTCCTCTGTGACCCATGAACTGTTTGGAAGCATGTTGTTTAATTTCCAAATATTTTGAGGTTTACCAGTTGTTTTTCTGTTGATTTTTAGCTTGATTAAATTTTGATCAGAGATGATATTCTATATATTTTAATTATTTTCTATTTATTAAGATTTGTTATTTGACTCAGGATATGGTCTTAGTGATTGCTCCAAGTATTCTTGGAAAAAATGTGAATTCTACTGTTGTTGGGTAAAACGTTTTATAAATGTCAGTTAGATCCTGTGGCTAATAGGTTTTTATATCCTTCCATCTGTGTTGATTTTCTGTGTAGTGGTTCTATAAATTATTCAGAGAAAGGTATTGAAATTTCAAAGTACAATTGTGGATTTGTCTATTTCTCCTTTCAATTCTGTTAATTTTTGCTTCATGCATTTTGTAGCATTATTATTTGGCAATACATCTTTAGAAATATGTCTTCTTGGTAGATTGATCCTTTTATCATTGTGAATATCTATCTTTGTCCCTGGTAATTTCTTTTGCTCCTAAGTCTACTTTACCTGATATTAGTATAGTATACTAATATACTAATATTAGTATCAGTATAACCAGATGTCTTTTGATTAGTATTTGAATGGCATATTTTTCTATTTACTTATTTTTAACCTACCTGTATCAGTATTTTTAAAAATAATTTTCTGTAGACATCATATAGTCGGGTCATTTTTTTTATCCATTCTGCCAATTGCCACCTTTTACTTGATATATTTATACAATTTACATTTAATACAATTATTGGTAGGTTAGGACTTGTATGTGACATTTCATTATTTGTTTTGTTTTGTTTTTGTTTCCTGTTTCCTGTCTTCCTCTGAATTATTTGAAAGTATTTTACATTACATTTTGCTTTACCGATAGGATTTGAGTATATCACAGTGTATTATTATCAATATTTTACCACTTCAAGTTAAATGTAGGAAACATACCCACTTTTCTCCTTCTTACTTTCTGTCCTTTATAATTTAGTTTTATTACATATTTCCTCTATATAAATCGAGAACAACACAGGACATTGTTGTCATTTTGCTTTTAACCCTCTAACAGAATTTCAAAGACTAAAAAAGAAAACAATAGTATATTATATTTACTCATATATTTACCCCATCTGTTGTTCTTTCTTTATTCTGATGTTTAAAGTTCCCTTCTGTTATAATTTCCTTTATGTTGAAAAACTTGTTTCAGCAACTCTTTTAGGGCAGTTCTGCTGGTAACAAATTATCTTAATTTTCCTTTATCTGAGAATGTCTCTATATCACCTTTTTTTCCTGAAGTCTGTTTTCTCTGGATTTAGAACCGTGGGTTGACAGTTCTTTTCTTTCAATACTGAAAAATATTGTGCCACTTTCTTGTGATCTCTGTGATTTCTGATGAGAAATCTGCTGCCATTCAAATCGCTTTACACTTGTGGGTAATGTGTCATTTCTCTCTGGCTGCTTTCAAGATTCTTCCTTGTCTTTAGTTTTCAAAAGGTTTATGTCTCCTGCCAAATTTGGGATGTTTTAACCATTATTTTTTTTTACTATATTTTGAATTCCACTTTTTTCTTCTCTGTTTCTGGGACTCCAGTGACATAAACATTAGGTATTTTTGTTATTGTAGCGCAGGTGCCTTGGTTTATTTACTTTTTATTTTATTTTCTCTATTGTTTAGACTGGGTAATTTGTGTAGAACTAGCTATAAATTCACTGATTCTTTCCTCTACCATCTCCATTGTGCTATTGAGCCCATCTGATGAGCTTTTTAAAAAATAATTTTCAGTTTTTTTTTAGCTTTAGAATTTCCACTCAGTTCGTTGCATCTTACATTTCTTTGCTGAGACTTTCAGTTTTTTTCATCTGTTTCAAGATGTTTATAATTATTCATTGTAGCATATTTATGATGATTGTGTTAAAATCCCTGTCAGATAATTCCAACATATGTATTATCTTGGTGTTGGCATCTGCTGATCCTCTCTTCTTATTGCAGTTGAGGTTTTGGAAGTTTATTTCTGGTTCTTGGTATGGTGAGTGATTTTCATTTGTATCCTGTACAATTTGCATATTATGTTATAAGACTGTGGTTCCTATTTACATCTTGTAACTCGTTACTGCCATGCCATGATGGTAGCCAGGACTGTTCATAAACACAGCCTCTTGCTGATTTCCACTGGTCAGGAGGAGAAGGGACACTGTCTCATAACTGCTGGGCCAGGATGGTATTGAGGATTCTGCTAAACCACTCCCTGCATAGGTGCCCACATGCTGAGAGAGGGGCCCACCTCATTAGCATTGGGTTGTGATGGTAGTCAGGACTCTGCTCACACACAGGCTCTGCTGGTGTCCACCTATTAGAAGGCAGAGGGTTACTGCCTTTTTACTGCCATACTGGGATGGTAGTTATGGCTCTGCTCATAAAGTCTTGCTGTTGTTTGTCATGCACAGTTGGTTTAGGGAGCCCATCTGATTTTTGAGGTGTTTAAGTGGTGCTGGGATCATGTGTCAGAAGAGTTTTGTTCTGCAAGGGTTTCCACTTTCCCAGTCTTTTGTATATAGAAAAAAGGCCTATCTTGCTTTATTGTTTTCTTTTGATTGAACTGTTCTGTGCATGGTGTTTCTGCCTTGTGAGCTTCTATGACACCTAGGTCAGGATAAAATGACTCTTCTTTAAATCCCAAGGTTCCCAAAGAGACCACTCTTTTTTCTCTAATTTAAGTAACTTCTGATGCTTGCTTCATGATTTTTCCAGCATTTTTAGGAATAAGGTGAAATGCGTTTACTCCATTTTTCCTGGAACTTCCATTCCAGAAGTTCCATTTATTTTAATGAGGAAAATTATGGTGTGTGTCACCTCAACTTAAGATACAGAAGGAATATCCACAGAGAGACTATATATATATATATATATATATATATATATATATATATGTATATATATATATAACAATAAAATAAATGTCTATAAATAATAAACAGCTTGAAAGTAAATAAATACAATTTGTACATAAAATATGTCATGAAGGTTTATTGTTCTTGTCAAAAAAAATAAGAGAGGATTTGATCATAGTGTTGGATGATGATGAAGGAGGGGTGCAAGACATTCATTCTTTGGAAGCTGATTTTATTTTTTCCTCTACCATTTTCATCAGCAATTTTGAACTTATTTAGGCTCATGGTTATCTTGCATTCAAAGTGGTTTAAAAATAATGCTATAACACAGAAAAATGCCCCTGGGACAAAATAAAGACTACGCAAGAGTGTTTTGTAAACAGGAAAGTAGCACCAATGAACAATAGAGAAAAGTTGTCAATAATGCATCGTATTCATCTTTTTTTGCTAGGTCTATATATGCAAGGCAAAACATTTTGGATTCATCTAGACAAGGTATGCAATGCAAATTAGTTCCATATGATATACTCTGATAAAAATCTGATGTGTCAATTAATTTTGTGAGTGTGTCTTTCTCTGGAACTGTAATGTCAAAAATATCACTTCTTATAGTATATGCATTTAGTGTGTTTTGAGATGAGAAAATTATATCAATATAAAATAAATAAAGAGGAATAATAAAAAATAAACACTTGCTTTAAAAGTGATATGTGTCTAAAATCTATTATGACAAAAAGTTATTAACTGAACAGTAATTATGAGAAGTAGATTTATATATTGTAAGTCTGAAACATGGTAAAATAGCTGGAAATTTGTTGATGAAGCAAGGAAACTTGGTACAACCTCACCATAAATTCCCTGAGGTTACCTCGGGATGGAAAGAAAAAGACAGGCTCATTTGACCATATTCTCAAAGGAAGGCAGTGATTCTTACTCAAATCCATCCCCATCCCAACTGTAAGGGTGACATTGTTCTTAGGGAGAGAGAGGCCCTAAGTAAAAACCATTTTATTAAGATTTCTTAAAGACTTGGGGTTATAAACATCCATCTCTCAGATTGCAACAAAGAGGGAAGTGCTACATTCTTTTCTCCTTCTCTTCATCTTAGGCCCTGCCATGAGTCTTGTGTCTCCATAGTGGGCCTGACTGTGATGCGAAGCAGTGGTGGCACCTGGTAGGAGATTCTGGTGCCTGATGAAGGAGGGAGAGCAGTATCTCTTAGCAAGTGTGGTACATGGCATTAATAACCACAATATTTCATCATTCCTTGTACTTAGAGCCTTTACTATCAAGAGGCAGAGGGTACTTCCCTTGATTTTGGGTTTAGCCATGTCATTGTTTTGTCCCATAGAATGAGGCAGAAGTGATGCTGTGCCAATTCCAAGTCTACTTTCTCATCCTTGGCCATTGCCATGAGAAAAACATGCTTGGGACAACCATTGGTCTCACATGGAGCATAGTTGTGTCATTCCAGCTGGACTCCCTTTAGATCCCTGGCCAAGAAGTGTGAGAATCCTAGCCTAGATCAACCAATGCTCATCACAATCCTCATTGGCATGAAAAAATGATTATTATAGTTGTTTGCAATGGAAGTTTTAGAGTCAATATGCTATGCAGCAATATTGTTCAACTAGGTAGATGCAGTAAGAAAGACTTTTGTGAGCACATAAAGAATAGATACTGAAAGACCACTTGTAGAGGGGCCCTTTATCAGTGATGGGACTTAGTGGAACTTGATTTATCACCCTGAAGGTATTTCCAATAAGTATATCCACTGTACTATAAGCATTGGGGATATTATATCTATAGGGGTTGATAAAGAGTTTTAAAGCCTATGATTGAGATATATCATCATGAGAGATAGTCCCATGTCTAGACAGCCAAACAGTATGCAGGCTGAGACAGCCTGGCCTGCAAAGTGAGAGGTAGGTGTGTGTGTGTGTGTGTCTGTGCATGTGTGTGTATATATACATATATACATATATAATCAAAGTTAACATTTATTTCAAAAATTTTTTAATTATATTTTTCCATTACCATTTAACCCCCCTTATATGTAAGTTATATCTCATTTTAAAAAGTAAATAAAAAAGAGCCCTGGCTGATGTGGCTCAGTGGATTGAGTGCTGGCCTGTGAACCAAAGGGTTGATTCCCAGTCAGGGCACATGCCTGGGTTACCTGCCAGGTCCCCAGTAGGGGAGCATGAGAGGCAACCACACAATGATGTTTCTCTCCCTCTTTTTCTCCCTCCCTTCCCCTCTCTCTAAAAATAAATAAATAAATAGACAGATAGATAAATAAAATCTTTTAAAAAAGAAATTTTAAAAGCCTATAACAGTATAACCCAGAGTATCCTTTTAAACAACAATTCAGCAAGAATGAAGGGACCCTGTGTACATCTCAAATGTGTCATACCCTGTTGCTATGAGCACTAGTCCTTGGTACCCTATTCCAGGAGCATGAGGGCCATGTACAGTTATATGGCATGCTCATTTGAGTGTGTGGCACTCCACAAAGAAAGAAAATGGAACTAACTCAGAAATCCATCGTCATCAGAGACCAAAGACTTTTGGTTGTCCATGTCTGGACAACCAAAGAGTATGCAGGCTGGGACAGCCTGGCCTGCAAAGTGAGAGATCTGTGATGCAAATGAATAATCATTGAGCTCCTTCTTCAGAGGCACTGCTCAGCAGCCCACCTCAACAGCTGTGGCTTGCTCCCAACTAGGAAGCATTAGCAGCATGCTTGTGATTCTTTTGTGATGATAATCA
The DNA here is from genome assembly GCF_021234165.1 of Pteronotus mesoamericanus. Classification (NCBI taxonomy): domain Eukaryota; kingdom Metazoa; phylum Chordata; class Mammalia; order Chiroptera; family Mormoopidae; genus Pteronotus; species Pteronotus mesoamericanus. The sequence goes on from NW_026555072.1 coordinate 11,122,443, forward strand.
TTCCTTAACAGATCTCAAAAGAAATGTAGAAAATTTTCCCTCTCCAACCTCCATTTTCTTCTACTGTCCACACATTCTCTTTCCTAAGCCTGTTTCTCCTCTTCTTTTTCCTCCAAGGGCCCATGCTGATGCCCACAACTGGCTTATCAGTATCAACACACTATGTTTTTAAAGTTCAGTCCTGCAGCATGATGCGCCTGTGGTCAAATCTACTGGGGGTTCAACAACTACCCATAGCCAAGGCAGTTAGTGGACTAGAGAGACAACTGTGAAAAGGGGTGCTTTCTGTTTTCTGCTGCACAGAACTGCGCTCTGGTACTGGCAGCCTGTAATTAACTGCTGTGTTGCTTTCTATCAAACTGCAGCAGGAGGAAAAAAATCTCTGGAGATGTCAGTGGGGGAATAGAAAGAACAGTAAGCTCTGTCTCTCACCATCAGAATGTGAATCTTGGTCTTGACTTAACTAGGTGTGAAACATTAGGCCTTGGCTACTCAAAGTGTGATCCATGGACCAGAAGCATTGGCATCCCATGGAGGATTTCAGGACTCATTCAACACCTACTGTATTCAAATCTGCATTTTAACAAGATCCCCAGGTGAAATTTGAGAAACACTGACCTCAGCAAATCACTGGGTCTTTTTTTCCACATATGAGTTAATATACAAAGAGAACTTAGAACATTGCCTAGCACAGAGCAAGTGCTATCTAAGTGTTTCTAATACCATGTTAATGATTTATATATTGTTCTTTTAAATTTTATTTTTAGATTAACAGAGCAAATTGATTTGGGGGAGAAAGGCATATATTTTATGAATTTCAACACAATTTAATTCATGTAATTACCACCAGTATCAGGATACAAAACATTTCTATTACCCTTTTCCCCCAAAAAAATCCTCTCACAAAATCCCTTTATAGCTGCTCCATGACCCTACCTCTAACTGCTGGCAACCACTGATCTGTTTTTGTCACTATAGTTTTGTCTTTTAGAAAATGTCATATAAATGAAATAATGCAGTATGTTATCTTTTGAGAGAGGATTATTTTACTCACCCTTTGAGAGTCATACAAGTTTTTGTGTTTATTAATAGTACCTTCATTGTTATGGTTGAATAATATTCCATTATATAGATGTAACACTGTTTATCCATTCTCCTGTTTTTTCAGCTTTACTGAGATATACTGACAAATAAAACTGTAATATATTTAAAGTGTACAATGTGATAATTTGACAAATTTACACATTGTGAAAAGATTGCTACCATCAAGATAATTGATACATTCATCACCTCACATATTTATATTTTATTTTATTTTATTTTTGGTGAGAACACTTAGTTCTACTTTCTTAGCAAATTTCAATTATACAATACAGTACTATCAACTGTAGTCACCATATTATACATTAGATCCTCAGATCTTATTTAACTTATAACTGAAAGTGTATACCTTTTTACCAACCTCTTGCTATTTTCCCTACCACCTAACCTCTGGTATCCACTATTTATTCTACTTTTTGCTTATAAGGGCTTGATATCTTTTAAGATTCTGCATATAAGTGATATCATACAGTATTTGTCTGTCTTGGTCTAGCTTGTTTTACTTGACATAATGCCTTCCAGGTTCTTCCATGTTGTTAAAAATGGCAGAATTGCCTTCTTTTTAAGGCTGAATAATATTCTACTGTATATATGCCACATTTTGTATGTATGTATGTGTGTGTGTGTATACACACATATACACACACAATCACATTTTCTTTATCCATTCATTCATTCATGCACACTTAGGTTGTTTCCATACCTTGGCTATTGCTATTGTGCTATAACATACATATAGATCTGCCTGATGGTGTTCTATAACTTCCTTAGGCTATCTTCACTCTTTCATTCTTTTTTCCTTTTTGTTCCTTGCATTGGATACATCCTACTGCTCTATCTTCAAGTTCACTGATTTGTTCTTCTGTTGACTCTCATCTTCTGATGAACCTATAACATTTTCATCTTAATCATTGTATTCTTCAGCTCGGTAATTTTTTTTGGTACTTTCTTATATTTCTTATGTTGAAATTCCCATTTTGTTCATGAATTGTTCTCCAGACCTCAGTGTCCATCTTTATGACCATTATTTTGAACTCTTTATTGGGTAAATCACTTGTCTCCATTTCATTAAGATAAGTTTTGGGAGATTTATATTGTTCTTTGGTTTGGAACTTACTCCCTCATTTCTTCATTTTTCTTCACTCTTTACTTTGGTTTCTGTGTATTACATAAAATAGCTACATTTCTCAGTCTTTAAAATCTGGTTTCATGTTGGAGATGAACCTCATCAATCTGCCTGGCTTATGCTCTTGTTTGTCTCTCAAAGTTCTGTGATTGTCCAAGCTTCCATGTTTGTTCTTAGTGGTTTTCAGTAGCTGAATATGTGCCAAGATACATCAGTGTTCCAAAGGGAAGGATCACAATCATTACCTAGATGTCTGATAATTTAGCTAGACCATTAGGCATCAGCTGGGAGATGGGCATATTTGTTTGGTCCTCCTGAGCTGAGCTTGGGTACATAGCTACAGGGGTTGTTCCTGAGCTTGTTTAAAAACGTTTTCTTTGTTTAATATAGTCCTATAGGACTCATGAATGCAAACCCCATTAGCTATCAGAGATAGGTGATTTGGGGGCCCTCTTTTGCATGGCAACCATGAAACGTGGGGTACTGGAAGTATAAAAAGCTCCTTCCAGCAAAATACTGTCAACCTGGCTTTATTGTTAAAGTGAGCTATGGAGAGAATGTGAGAGTTCTTTACACCTTTGAGGAAGATTGCAGCTAGCACCACTGGATTGAATTTCTAATATTTTGTTGAGGATGTTTGTGTCTTTGTTTATAAAAGATATTGGTCTGTAGTTTTCTCTTCTTATATTGCCTTTGTCTGTTTTTGGTACCTTAAAAATAAATCTGGAAGTGTTTTATACTCTTCTATATTCTAGAAAAATTTCAGAGAATAGGTGTTGTTTCTTATTTAAGTGTTTGGTAGAATTGTCCAGTGAAACCATCTGGGACCAGAAATTTCTTTTTTGAAAAGTTTTTAACTAAAATTTTTTTTCTTCAATTATTACAGGATTATCCAAGTTATTTTATTTCATTTTAGATGAATTTTGGTAACGTAGTTTGCAAGGAATTGTTCTATTTCATCTACATTGTCAAATCCATTTGGTAGAGCTGTTCATAGTATCCACTTATTATACTTTTAATGACTATGGGGTTTGTAGTGATAACCCTTAATTCATTCTTCACATTGTTAATTTGGATTTTTCTTCTCTCTCAATATTTTTAGAGATTTATCAACTTTATAAATCTTTTCAAACAACAGTTTTTGTTTTTTATTGATTTTTTCTACTGTTTTTCTGTCCTCAGTTTCATTATTTTGTCTTTATTATTTTCTTCTGTCCATTTTCTTTGCCTTATTTTGTTTTTCTATTTCTAGGTTCTTAAGGTTTAAGCTTAGATTATTAATTTAGAGCTTTCCTCTTATTGAATATAAGCATTTAATGCTATAAATTTTTTCTGTAAGCACTGTTTTAGTTGAATCCCACCAATTTTGGATACTAGATTCCCACTTAAATTAAGTTCAAAAGATTTTCTAATTTCTTTTGATACATCTTTTTTGATTGATAGATTATTTAGAAGTTTGTGTTTAATTTCTAAATGTGTAGTTTAATACCATTATTGTCTGAGAAATACTTTGTCTGATTTCAAACCTCTTAAATTTATTAAAGTTTGTTTTATGACCCAGGGTCTGGTGTCTTTTGGTAAATGCTCTATAAATGCTCTATAGTTACTTAAAAACAATGATGTTTTTAGGTAAAATGTTCTAAAATTGTCAATTAGATCCAGTTTGTTGATAGTGTTGATCACTTCTTCTATACCTTTGCTTATTTTCTGAGTATTAGGTCTGCAAATTTCTGAGAGAAGAGTATTGAAGTCTACAACTATAATTGTGGAGTTGTTTATTTCTCCTTTCAGTTTAGTCAGTTTTTGCTTTATGATTATGGCCTTCTGTTGTTAGATACACACACTTTTTGTCTTGCCAGTCATTCCTAGCAAATGATTTTCTTTTTTTTTTTCCATCAAGATGTAATTTCCTCCTTGACCCTTGGTAACTTTCTTTGCTCTGAAGTCTATTTAATTTTAGTATAGGCACTCCAGCTCTCTTTTGATTAGTATATATATTTTCTATCCCTTTACTCTTAACCTAGCTGTATCATTTCATTTGACATGAGTTTCTTGAGTTTTGTTTTAATTTTTTTATTTATTGTTGTTTAGCTACAGTTGCAGTTGTCTTTTTTTGTTTGTTTGTTTTTAAATGAGTTTCTTGTAAACAGCAAATAGTTTGGTCATTTAAAAAATCCATTCTTCCCTGGCTAATGTGGCCTAGTGGATTGAGTGCCAGACTGAAAAGCAAAGGGTCGACAGTTCCATTCCCAGTCAAGGCACATGCGTGGGGTGTGGGCCAGATCCCCATTAGAGGGCATGTGAGAGACAACCACACATTGATGTTTCTGTCCCTCTTTCTCCCTCCCTTCCCCTCTCTCTAAAATAAGTAAATATTTTTTAAAAAAATCCATTCTGACAAACTCTCTTAATTGGTATATTATAACCATTTTTATTTAATGTATTTATCAACATGTTTTTACTCCTATGATACCATTATTTTCTGTTTATTATTTCTGATTTCCATAACTTTGTTTCTCTTGCCCTGCTTCTTTTGGTTATTTGAACATTTTTTAGTATATGTTTTAATTTATCCATTCCTTTTTAAAAAATATATTTTTATAAATTTATTAGAGTGACATTGGTTAATAAAATTACATAGGTTTCAAGTGTGTAATTCTATAATACATCATCTATATATTGTATTGAGTGTTCACTACCCCAAGTCACATCTCCTTCCATCACCATTTATTTCCCCTTTACCCTCTCATACCTCGCATTACCTTTATTTCCCTCTGGTAATCACCATACTGATGTCTGTGTCTATGAGTTTTTTTCTTTAATCTATGTCTCTTTGTATAGATCTTTGACAGGTTGCCCTGCATATTTTTATATGTATATAAATATATATATAATTTAACTTCTTATATTCTATTTAAAATCAATATCTAACCACTTTAAATAGAGAGAAAAAAATTTACCATTATGTAGGTTCCTTTATCATCTTGCATTTATGTTGTAATTGTCTTATATATTACATTTAAAACTATTGAAAACACCATCAGAGAAGATCAAATTTTTCTTTTTATTGTCAAACATTTTTAAAAACTCAAGAGGTGAAAAAAAGGTGAGGAGAAACCTGCCCCTCCACCTCCAGCTCTCCCTTCCCGCCTCTCCGAGATCGCCAAGCAAACACCTTCCCCTCTTCATGAGGTTTGAGTGGTGCAGAAGGAAGAAGGAATGCTGAGAGTAAGTATTTATGAAAGCAGCCTGAAATTATAATAGTTTACCTTTAGAAAACATAACCCTCAGACAGAGAGAAGATGGCGGAGGAGTGAATGGGGGTCACGCTGACCTCCTCCCAAGACCAAACTGGAATTGCAACTAAATAGTGGAGTAGTCACCTGGAAAACAATGTAACTATAGTGGGAGAGGAGCCTTGGAGCCCTGGACAGACAGTGGATTCGACTCTCACACACCTCAACGGGTGAGAAGTGCGGTGCAGGCTCGAGAGGGAGGGCTGGGTGCCCACGGGCACTGGCACCAGAGGGACATTGAAACGGCCAGTTAGCGTCCCCCCGAGAAGAACGGGGTCTGAATCATAAACAGGAACCCCTAAACTACAGCAGCTAAAGCCAAGAAAATACAGACAAAACACAACCACGAAAAGCTTAGAGGTGCTCTCTGCCAGAGACAGGTGGATGGGGAGGCAAAGAGACATTTAAAGGGCCAACACAGAAGTTGCAGCAGCAGCCACCCTCCTTGATCTCTGGGTATAGGCGGCAGCAGGGTGGGCTGGTGCCTGGGAAAAGACTGGTGAGGAGAACTTTGTGAAGAGAACTGACACAGCGGCCGGTGGAGCCCAGGTGATGGTGCGCCTCCCACTCTGCAGCTACCATCTCGCTCAGGCATAAGGGAACCAGTTAACCTGCCTTTTCTGCACTCTGCACACAGCTTGTATGCCTGGGAGCTGCTGGGCTGAGTGCAGACTGGCTGGGAGAGCCCTGAGGAGAGACTGGAGATGGAAGCGTTGGGGAAAGAACGGGAGGAGGAACCCTGGAGTCCTGACTCCCTCCCGTTCTGTAGTCTCCATTGTGGGCTGGAAAGGTGCAACCCCAAAGAGGCAGAAGCAGGGCGTGCAGGAACCAGACTGCCTGAGATTGAAACGCAGTCCACACAGGGGGTGGATCCTTGGCACAAGGGGTCACAGAACTGCCCAGAGAACCCTGAGGAGAGACTAGAAATGGAGGTGTAGGGGAAAGAACTGGAGGAGGAACCAGGGAGTCCCGACTCCTTCTCCTTGCCGTAGTCTCCTTTGCGCGGGAAGAGGCGACACCCCCAAAGAGCCAAAAGCCGAAAAGCACACATAGACACCCCAAAAACACCCAGTGGAGGCATGCACACTTGCACCGAGTGACCGGCGAGGGTTGGCGAGAGTGTGTGTGACCCATGCGGGCTGTTGAAAGCTTGCACCGGCCGTCAAGGCCTCCCACAGGTTGGCACTGATATGGCCTGCAAGGGAGTGCACAGAGGGACAAGGGCAGGCGTAAATTGACCCTCCCAGCCGTGATTGCAGAGCGGCCCACAAAATTAGTAGAGCTGCCCAGAGTCCCTGGAGGAGAGACCAGAGACAGGATTAACTGGAGAGTCCTGGAGCTGACTTCCTCCCATTTCCGTAGTCCCCATTTGGCGAGGGAAAGCAATGCACCCAAAGAGCCAAAAGTGGGGAAAATACACAACAGAAGACCCTAAACTGACAAGTCCCAGGGAGTTCGCCACCCAGGGTGGCCAGATGAGTACGTGAGGTCGTGAATAAACCCCCTGGTCTGAGGCAAGCACATGAGAGCCCAGGCAGGCGGGGGATCCGGCCATGCAGGGAGCCTGCTCAAGGAGCCCGCGTGAGAGTGCAGAGCGATCCCAAAAAATAGCCCAGCCCTGACTGAAGGGGTCACAGAGCTGCCCCAATAAGGAGTCAGACACAGACAGTAGATGCCTGGAAGGCTCAAACAAACAACCCAAGGTCATATAGGGTCAACAACTGACAACATCAGAGGCAGGCCCAGAAAGAAAAGTAAAGGACAAAAATACTTAACAGACTCTCACAAAAATGGGAAGAAAAAGAAGTTCTCCACAAATGAGTGGAAAAGGGGACTCCCCACACAGAGAGCTAAATGAAATAGAGGCAAGGGAATTATCAGATACTGAATTCAAAACAATGGTTCTAAGGAAGCTCAATGAGCTCAGCCAGCTCAAAGAGAACTATGAGAAACTGCAGAGAAACTATCAGGATCTTACAGCAAACTATATCAGCCTGGAAAAAGACATAGAAACTATCAAGAAGACACAAGAGGATATGAAGAATACCATTACTGAATTGAAGAACACAGTAGAAGGAATCCAAAGCAGGCTGGATGAAGCTGAGGATCGAATCAATGAGATGGAGGATAAGGTAGAAAGAAGCTCCCAGAAAGAACAAGAAATGGAAAAAACTCAAAAAGTATGAAGAGGCATTTAGGGAAATGCAGGACAACCTGAAACGCAATAATATCCGTATAATAGGGATACCAGAAAGAGAAGAAGAGGAGCAAGGGAAAGAGAACCTCCTCGAAAAAGTAATGATGGAAAATTTCCCTAATTTAAGGAGAGAAAGACTCTCGTGGATCCAGGAGGCACAGAAGACCCCACTCAAGAGGGACTCAAAGAGGTCCACTCCAAGACACATCATCATTAAAATGGCAACTATCAAAGACAAAGAGAGAATCCTCCAGGCAGCAAGGGAGAAGGAGAAAGTAACATACAAGGGGGCCCCGATACGCCTAGGAGCTGACTTCTCAACAGAACCACTACAAGCCAGAAGGGAATGGCAACAAATATTCCAGGCCATGAAAAGCAAGGGCCTACAGCCAAGGCTGCTCTACCCTGCTAGGCTCTCCATTAAAATAGAAGGGGAAATACGGAGTTTCCCAGACAAAAGAAAGCTAAAAGAATACATCTCTAGCAAACCAGCACTCCAAGATATGCTAAGGGGACTGGTTTAAGCAGATGAAGGAAAAGAATGAGACAGAGAGGAACACAAGTACAAGGAGAAAAGATGAGTAAGTTTCTATCAGTCATATCTCTCAATGTGAATGGACCACATGCCCCAATCAAAAGACACAGGGTAGCTGAATGGATAAGAAAACATGACCCACACATATGCTGCCTACAAGAGACCCACCTCAGAGCAGCAGACCTACCCAGATTGAAAGTAAAGGGATGGAAAATAATATTCCAAGCAAATGGGCATGAGAAAAAGGCTGGCGTTGCCATACTTGTATCAGACAAAGTAGATTTCAAAACAAAGGCCATAAAGAGAGACCCAGAGGGGCACTTTATCATTCTTAAAGGAAGAATCTATCAAGAAGACATCAACATTGTAAACTTATGTGCTCCCAATACAGGAGCCCCCAAGTTTATAAGGAAATTGTTGGATGACTTCAAAAAAGATATAGACAGCAACACATTGATAGTAGGGGATTTCAACACCCCACTGTCAAAAATGGACAGATCTTCCAAACAAAACACTAATAAACATACTGTGGTGCTGAATGACACACTGAATCAAAGAGACTTAACTGACATATATAGAACCTTACATCCCAAAGAAGAAAACTACACATTCTTTTCAAATGCTCATGGCAGTTTTTCAAAGATAGACCACATGATAGGACACAAAGCAAACCTCAGCAAATTCAGGAAAATTGAAATAATACCAAACTTTTTCCCGGACCACAAGGGATTGAAACTGGAAGTCAACCTCAAAGAGAAACTTCAACAACTTGCAAACTCATGGAGACTGAACAGTACACTATTAAACAATGAATCGGTCAATAATGAGATAAGAGAAGAAATCAAAAAACTTCTGGAAACAAATGAAAATGAACAGACAACAGTCCAAAACCGATGGGACACAGCAAAGGCGGTCCTGAGAGGGAAGTTCATAGCAATACAGGCTGACCTAAAAAAGATAGAAAAATTCAACTAAAAGACCTAACACGACAACTTCAAGAACTGGAGAAACAACAACAAATAAATCCCAGAGCAAGTAGAAGGAAGGAAATAGTCAAGATTAGAGCAGAACTGAATGACATAGAGACGAAAAGAACAATTCAGAGGATCAACCAATCCAGAAGCTGGTTCTTTGAAAAGATCAATAAAATTGACAAGCCTTTAAGCAGACTCATCAGGAATAAAAGGGAGAGGACCCAAATTAATAATATCAGAAATGAAAGAGGAGAAATAACAACTGATACCACAGAAATACAAAGGATCATCAGAAACTACTATGAACAATTATATGCCAAGAAATTTGAAAACCTTGATGAAATGGACAAATTTTTAGAAAAGTATAATCTTCCAACACTGAAAGAGGAAGAAACAGAAAGCTTGACCAGACCGATAACAGCTGGGGAAATTGATGCAGTCATCAAGAAACTCCCGGCACACGAAAGCCCAGGGCCAGACAGTTTCCCAGGAGAATTTTACAAAACATTTAAGGAAGAGCTAACCCCTGTCCTTCTCAGACTATTCGAAAAAATCCAAGAGGAGGGAAGACTCCCGGACTCTTTCTATGAGGCCAGCATCACCCTGATCCCAAAACCAGATAAAGACACTACAAAGAAAGAAAACTACAGGCCAATTTCGCTGATGAACATAGATGCTAAAATCCTGAACAAAATATTGGCAAACCGCATCCAGCAATACATTCCAAAGATTATCCACCACGATCAAGTGGGATTTATCCCAGGGATGCAGGGATGGTTCAATATACGCCAATCAGTAAACGTGATACATCACATAAATAAAAGGAAAGACAAAAACCACATGATCATCTCGATAGATGCAGAAAAAGCATTTGATAAGGTACAGCACCTCTTTATGATGAAAACACTCAGCAAAATGGGAATAAATGGAGCATTCCTCAACATAATAAAGACCATATATGAAAAACCTACAGCCAATATCATACTCAAGGGGCAAAAACTGAAAGCTTTCCCACTAAGATCGGGAACACGACAAGGATGTCCGCTCTCACTGCTTCTTTTCAACATCGTATTCGAAGTCCTAGCCACAGGGGTCAGACAAGAGAAAGAGATAAAAGGCATCCAAATAGGAAAGAAGGAAGTAAAGCTATCATTGTTTGCAGATGACATGATATTGTACATAGAGAACCCTGTAGACTCTACCAAAGAACTCCTCAACCTAACAAGTGAATTTGGCCAAAACGGCAGGATTACAAAGTCAACATTCAGAAATCAGAGGTATTTTTCTTTATTTTAATTTTAATTTTTTTAAAATTTATTTACTTTTTAAATACATTTGTCTCTGCCTCTCCCCCACCTCTTTCCCTTGCTGCCTCCCACCTTCCCTCCCTCAGCTCTTGCCCTTTGGTTTTGTCCATGAGTCCTTGCTATATGTTCCTTGACTTTCCCCTTCCATTCCCTTTCCCTGCCCCCCTCCCTCCTTCCCTCTTGTCTCTGTTGATTTCTTTTCCTTTCAGTGTTGCTGGTCATATTTTCCTTGCATCTTTGCATTGTTGGTTAGGTTCCGCTTATAGGTGAGATCATATGGTATTTGTCTTTCGCCCCCTGGCTTATTTCGCTTAGCATGATGCTCTCCAGTTCCATCCATGCTGTCGCGAAGTTTAGTAGTTCTTTTTTTCTTTCTGCTGCATAGTATTCCATTGTGTATATGTACCATTACTTTTTGATCCAATCATCTACTGATGGGCATTTAGCTTGCTTCCAACACTTGGCTATTGTAAATAGTGCTGCTATGAACTTTGGGGTGCATAGGTTCTCTTGTATTGGCGTTTTGGTGTTCTCAGGGTATAGTCCCAGCAGGGGAATCGCTGGATCAAAAGGCAGTTCCATTTTCAGCTTTTTGAGGAAATTCCACACTGCTTTCCACAGTGGCTGCACCAGTCTGCATTCCCACCAACAGAGGACTAGGGTTCCCTTTTCTCCACAGCCTCGCCAGCACCTGTTGTTTGTGGATCTGCTTATGATGGCCATTCTGACCGGTGTGAGGTGGTCCCTCATGGTGGTTTTGATCTGCATTTCTCTGATGGCTAGCGATGCTGAGCATCCTTTCAAATGCCTCTGGGCCCTCTGTATCTCCTCCTTGGAAAAGCATCTGCCCAGGTCCTTTGCCCATTTTTTGATTGGATCGTTTGTCTTCTTCGAGTGGAATCCACTGAGTTCTTTATATATCTTGGAGATCAAACCCCTGTCTGATGTGTCATTAGCAAATATATTTTCCCATATGGTTGGCTCCCTTTTCATTTTGCTGATGTTTTCTTTAGCCGTGCAGAAGCTTCTTATTTTGATGAGGTCCCACTTGTTTATTCTTTCTTTTATGTCCCTTGCTTTAGGAGACATAGCAGTGAAAAAATTGCTGCGTGTGATATCTGAGAGTTTCCTGCCAATGTTCTCCTCGAGGACTTTGATGGTGTTGCGACTTATATTTAAGTCTTTTCTCCATCTTGAGTTTATTTCTGTGTATGGTGTCAGCTGAGGATCCTGTTTCAATTTTTTGCATGTAGCCGTCCAGCTCTCCCAACACCATTTGTTGAGGAGGCTGTTGTGGCTCCATTTTATGCCTCTGCCCCCTTTGTTGAATATTAGATGCCCATAGAGACCTGGGCTTATTTCTGGGCTTTCTATTCTGTTCCACTGGTCTATGGGTCTGTTCTTGTGCCAGTACCAGATTGTTTTGAGTATGGTGGCTTTGTAGTGGAGTTTGATGTCCGGTATTGTGATCCCTCCTACTTTGTGCTTCTTTCTCAAAATTGATGAGGCTATTCAGGGTCGTTTTTGGTTCCATATAAATTTTTGAAGTGTCTCTTCTATTTCTGTGAAATACATCCTTGGTATCTTAATACGGATTGCGTGGAATGTATAAATTGCTTTGGGTAGTATGGACATTTTGATGATATTAATTCTTCCAATCCATGAGCACGGTATATGCTTCCATTTATTTGTGTCTTCTTTAATTTCTTTTTCAATGTTGTATAGTTTTCTGCGTACAGGTCTTTTACGTCTTTGGTTAAATTTATGCCTAGGTACTTTATTTTTCTTCTTGCTATTTCGAATGGTATTTTTTTTTCTGATTTCTTCTTCTTCTATTGCATTGCTGGTGTACAAAAACGCCTTTGAAGAAATCACCTAGGTATACCTAGGTGATTACACCTAGCTATAAATTTAACCAAAGACGTAAAAGACCTGTACGCAGAAAACTATACAACATTGAAAAAGAAATTAAAGAAGACACAAATAAATGGAAAAATATACTGTGCTCATGGATTGGAAGAATTAATATCATCAAAATGTCCATACTACCCAAAGCGATTTATAGATTCCACGCAATCCCTATTAAGATACCAAGGATGTATTTCACAGAAATAGAAGAGACACTTCAAAAATTTATATGGAATCATAAACGACCCCGAATAGCCTCAGCAATTTTGAGAAAGAAGCACAAAGTAGGAGGGATCACAATACCGGACATCAAACTCCACTACAAAGCCACCATACTCAAAACAATCTGGTACTGGCACAAGAACAGACCCATAGACCAGTGGAACAGAATAGAAAGCCCAGAAATAAGCCCAGGTCTCTATGGGCATCTAATATTCAACAAAGGGGGCAGAAGCGTAAAATGGAGCCACAACAGCCTCCTCAACAAATGGTGTTGGGAGAGCTGGACGGCTACATGCAAAAAATTGAAACAGGATCCTCAGCTGACACCATACACAGAAATAAACTCAAGATGGAGAAAAGACTTAAATATAAGTCGCAACACCATCAAAGTCCTCGAGGAGAACATTGGCAGGAAACTCTCAGATATCACACGCAGCAATTTTTTCACTGCTATGTCTCCTAAAGCAAGGGACATAAAAGAAAGAATAAACAAGTGGGACCTCATCAAAATAAGAAGCTTCTGCACGGCTAAAGAAAACATCAGCAAAATGAAAAGGGAGCCAACCATATGGGAAAATATATTTGCTAATGACACATCAGACAGGGGTTTGATCTCCAAGATATATAAAGAACTCAGTGGATTCCACTCGAAGAAGACAAACGATCCAATCAAAAAATGGGCAAAGGACCTGGGCAGATGCTTTTCCAAGGAGGAGATACAGAGGGCCCAGAGGCATTTGAAAGGATGCTCAGCATCGCTAGCCATCAGAGAAATGCAGATCAAAACCACCATGAGGGACCACCTCACACCGGTCAGAATGGCCATCATAAGCAGATCCACAAACAACAGGTGCTGGCGAGGCTGTGGAGAAAAGGGAACCCTAGTCCTCTGTTGGTGGGAATGCAGACTGGTGCAGCCACTGTGGAAAGCAGTGTGGAATTTCCTCAAAAAGCTGAAAATGGAACTGCCTTTTGATCCAGCGATTCCCCTGCTGGGACTATACCCTGAGAACACCAAAACGCCAATACAAGAGAACCTATGCACCCCAATGTTCATAGCAGCACTATTTACAATAGCCAAGTGTTGGAAGCAAGCTAAATGCCCATCAGTAGATGATTGGATCAAAAAGTAATGGTACATATACACAATGGAATACTATGCAGCAGAAAGAAAAAAGAACTACTAAACTTCGCGACAGCATGGATGGAACTGGAGAGCATCATGCTAAGCGAAATAAGCCAGGGGGCGAAAGACAAATACCATATGATCTCACCTATAAGCGGAACCTAACCAACAATGCAAAGATGCAAGGAAAATAAGACCAGCAACACTGAAAGGAAAAGAAATCAACAGAGACAAGAGGGAAGGAGGGAGGGGGGCAGGGAAAGGGAATGGAAGGGGAAAGTCAAGGAACATATAGCAAGGACTCATGGACAAAACCAAAGGGCAAGAGCTGAGGGAGGGAAGGTGGGAGGCAGCAAGGGAAAGAGGTGGGGGAGAGGCAGAGACAAATGTATTTGAAAAAATAAATTAAAATAAAATTTAAAATATAATAAAAAAATAAAAACTCAAGAGGAGAGCAATAATTTTATCTTGTATTTTTACAATAATAATAAATTTTTATAATAATAATAAATAAACATTTACTACTTACATTACTATTTCTGTTGCTCTTTCTTCATTCCTAATGTTACAAACTTTCTTTTGACATCAATTTTCTTTTTTCTGAAGAAATCCCTTTAGCAATTAGTTTAGGACAGTTCTTCTGGTACATTTCCCTCATCTGAGAATCTCTTTAGTTCACCTTTACTCCTAAAGTATACTTTCAGTGAATATAAAATTTTAGGTAACTGTTCCTTTCTTCCGGTGAAGAATATTGTGTCAATTTCTTCTGGCCTCCATGATTTTCGAAGAGAAATTCACAGTCATTGAAATAATTGTTCTCTTTTAAATTATTGTTTTTCTGTGGCTGATTTTGGAATTTTTTCTTTGTTTTTAGTTTTCATTAGTTTGATTATGTTCAGTCTGTTCATGGATTTCTTTGAGTTTATTTTATTTGGAGTTCACTCATCTTTTTTTTAATATATAAGTTTTTTTAAGTATTTATTTATTTTTAGAGAGAGGGGATGGCAGGGAGAGAGAGAGGGGAAAAACATCAATGTGGGATTTCTTCTCACACACCCCCCACTGGGGACTTGGCCTGCAACCCAGGCATGTGCCCTGACTGGAAATCAAACCAGCGACCCTTTGGTTCGGAGGCCGGCACTCAATCCACTGAGCCACACCAGCCAGGGCATCTACTTCTCTATAGGTTTATGCATTTCACAAAAATGGGGGGATTTTCAATCATTATTTCTTCATATACTTTTTCAACATAGGGTCCTTTCTTCTATCCCAGGACTTTGATGACAATTATTAGGCCTTTTCGTGTTGTCCCAGAGGTTCCTGAGGCTCTCTTTCTGTTTTAAAAATATTTTTTTCTATTATTTAGATTGGTTAATTTCTATTGATTATTTCTTCCATCGTCTATATTCTATTATTTAGTCTATCCAGTGAAGTTCCTTTTAAGATTTGAGTTATTGTATTTTTTTGTTCTAAAATTTCCGTTACTCTTTGTATATATCTTCTATGTTTTGCTGTTGTTGAGACTTTCAGCTTTACATTCATTTCAAGAGTGTTCACCCTTCATCTCCAAGTATTTTTATAATAGCTGTTTTAAAATCTTAGTTAGACAAGTCCAGCATCTGTGTCATTTTACCATTATACTGCAGTTCTTTGGGTTGTGTTTTGTTTGTTTTTTTAATTAAATAATTTACTTATTTATTCATTTATTTACTAATTCAGTTAATAACAAATGAATGTGTTACAAGATTCTTTTTTTAAATTTAATTTTAATTTATTTTTTCAAATACATTTGTTTCTGCCTCCCCCCCACCACTTTCCCTTGCCCCCTCCCTCCTTCCCTCCCTCAGCTCTTCCCCTTTGGTTTTGTCCATGAGTCCTTGCTATATGTTCCTTGACTTTCCCCTTCCCTTCCCTTTCCCTGCCCCCCCTCCCTCCTTCCCTCTTGTCTCTGTTGATTTCTTTTCCTTTCAGTGTTGCTGGTCTTATTTTCCTTGCATCTTTGTATTGTTGGTTAGGTTCAATTAATTTATTTATTTTTAGAGAAAGGGAGGGAGAGAGGGAAACATATATGTGTGGTTGCCTCTCCCATGCCACCAACTGGGGCCCTGGCCAGCAACCTTGGCATGTGCCTTGACTGGGAATCTAACCAGTGACCCTTTGACTCACAGGCCAGTGCTCAATTCACTGAGCCACACCAGCCCAGGATACCGTGATTCTTTGTATACTGAGTAATTTTGGATTGTATCTTAGATGTTTTCAATATTATGTTATTAGATTCTGGGTCTTATTTAAATCTTATGGAGAATATTGCTACTTTTCATTTTAGTGGGTAATCAAACTGGTTGCCTTCAGGCTATAAATTCTGATCATCCTTCTGTGAGTTGTAGTTTCAATGTCAGTTCTGTATTCAAAGCCTTTGCTATACAATTTGGATCTGTGTCATATATGCATAACCCTGTGGCCAGTCTTTCACTTGCACATTGATTTATCATTTTGTCCAATTCTCAGAATCTTTGGTATGATGTTTAGGATCACACCCATGCATGCATAGGTCTGGGATGGCCCCAGAAATTCATAAACAACTTTATGGTATCAGTTTCACAGGCTCCTTCTTCTCTATGATCTCCCCAGTTTATTTTCCATCTTTCTAAGGCCCTCTTTTTCAGTCCTTTAGTCAGACATAATCATAACCCATCTGAAGCACACTAGTGGGAAAGCTCTGACATAGAATACCTCATTACAGATCAGTTCTTCCAGAATAATATTTACCGATTACTTACCATGTGATAGGCTCTATTCTAAGCACTTTACATATATTATCTCATTTAACTTCACAACAATCCTTTAAAAAATGTATTACTGCCCTGGGCAGTATGGCTCAGTTGCTTGGAGTATTGTCCTGCAGACCAAAAGATTACAGTTCAATTCTTGGTCAGGGTACATACTCAGGTTGAGGGTTTGATCTCTGATCAGTGAGGGTACAAGACGGCAACCAACTGATGTTTCTCTCTTGTGTCAATGTCTCTTTCTCTCTGTCTCTATCTCCCTGTCTCTTTCCTTTCTCTCTCAAAAAAAATGAAAAAAATATCCTTGGGTAAGGATGAGAAAGAAAGAAAGAAAAGGAAGGAAGGGAGGGAAGGAGGGAGGGGGGGGAGGGAGGAAAAAAAGAAGGTATTATTATTGCCATCTCTGTTTCATAGATGGGAAACTGAGGTTGAGAAAGGCTAAGCAACTTACCCAGCAATGGACCAAAATTTGAACACAAGAAGTTCTGTTAATCATTATATAATTCTGTATCTATAATGTGACCTCATAGTATGAACCATTCTTCTTTGTTCCCACCCCACTTTGCACATACTTCATGAAAGCAATTACTGTATAATAATTATTTAAAATAAACAATAAATAATACTTTATGTCATTATCTTCAGAGCAAGGATTCTCTTTTCGAATTTGAATAATTGACAATCAATAAGTGCATTGGTTCCCCAAGACTTCCATAACAAATTACTACAAACTAGGTGGCTTAAAATAACAGAACTTTATTCTCTTACAGTTTTGGAGCCCAAAAGTCTGACATTAAGGTTCCAGCAGGTCTGCACTCTGGAGGCTCTAGAGAATAATTCTTCCTTGCCACTTCCAGTGTTTGATGCTATCAGCACTTTTTATGGTTATATCACTTCAATGTCTTTTTCTGTCTTCATATGGCTTCATCTTCTTTGTGTCTGTGTCTTCTATTATGTTTGTGTCTCTAATCTGTGTGTTTCTTATAAGGACACTCATCATTGGATTTAGGGCAATCTTCATAATCCAGGTGATTTCATCTTTAGATCCTTAACATAATTATGTCTGTAAAGACTCTTGTTCCAGATAAGTCATATTCACAGCTTCCATGATGTAAACATATCATTTGAAAGCCAACACTCAAACCATGGTACCTAGTATAAACAATATTATGTGCTCAGCAACTACTGTATTAGTCAGATATTCTCCATTGCAAGTAAAATAAATTCAAGTCAGACTAGCTTAAGTAAAAAGGGAATTTATCTGATCACATAACTGGCAAGTTAGAGGTTACTTCTGGCATCAGCCATAAGTTAGATCTAGGGACTCAACAGTATCACTCAATCTCTCCACCTTTCAACTTTTCTTCCTTCTGGGCACTACTTTATTTTCAAGAACCTTCACCATCAAAAAGATTAGAGACCCTCATTCTGACAGCATCCATATAGCAAATCTCAGTGAAGACTTTGATTATTCTTTTGATTAAATCACATACTAATTCTTGAATGAATCACTGTAAGCATAGGAATTAAGGTATTTGATTGGTCAATTCTTTCAGGACCCTTCTGTGACTAGGGTATGTGGTGGTAGAGGTGAGCAGGGAGCTTTGTGATTACTTTTTACCAGAGCCACATAGAATTGATGTGAGCCAGTTCTCCAAAGGAAAGGCCACTGAGAAGGCCAATAATATATGGCCCCTATAACTTTCAAAACTATGGCATTTGGAGGCACAAGTGCATTGCTGATGGATAACATAATAGGTCTTACAGGTCTTTCTTATATGTCTCTTCTATGATCCTTTCATTACTTAATTAACTCAACCCAACAGACTTCATCCCTGAGGTTGTGATCTTCAGACTCTGTCTACAAGTTAAGTATTTATGATGTAGATGCAAATGGGGCAGTTTTCTTTCTCCTTAGAGGTTTGGGTGTGTAGTGCCTCAGAGACCCTTTACTACTCCTAAGGTGCTTTGCTGCAGGTAGGAGTGGCAATATCTAGACTCTTGCTTTGTAGGACAAACAGCTCCAAAAATCTAATCAAGATTCCAGCCCAGAGGATCAAGATTTCCAGGCTTATTTTTGGGAAATAAGCCTTCCTTATTTCCCAAAACCCCATTCCTTGCATTCTAAGATCTCAAAATATCCCCACAAAGGCACTCCCTTGCTGTAGCCCAAAATCAATGCTACATAGGCCATCCTGGTGCCTTCCCACAGAGATTTATTAAGGTTTGAACCAGAAAAATCTCATGATAATATGGTCTCACCTCCCTTATGACCCCATACTGAGGTCTCTGCTGGATCATTCTAATGTACAGAAAGCTGGACATCAGAAGAACTTCTGTCCTTTTCTCTGACAGTATTCACCACCTACTCCTAGTACTTCTCACCAATTCATGTATTAAGTTTCTTTACTTCTTTTAGTTTGAAGTCTCCCAAAGCAGCTTATTTACTGAGAGGACTATTGTCTGAGTTACCTTCATTGTTTGGCTCCCCTGTAGTGATATATTATCTCCTTGTTCTCTTACCCCTAAGTTGACCTACATCCTGTAGTAGATCTCAGGTGTCCTCTCACACATCCTATTTGTCATATGGGGTAGACAGCTCTGTGATCATCCGTTCACATATTTCACAATAAGTAAGCACCATACCTTTCCTCTCTGCCCAAGGCACTTATGAGACCTCGGACACCAAATGCATAGTTCAGAAGTTCAGGAATATTGACACATAGGGGAAGCCCTTAGCCAATGGGGGATGGGAATAGCAAATTAATGTTCCTGTCTTCCATCTTTTACATGGATATTATTAAGAGGTATTCTTTGTGCTTCTTAGGCAGTCCTGGCCAAACTAGGCCCTGAAAATGAACACTCATATTGGCTTTCTCTCCATCCCTATCTCACACTCCTCACTTCCTCACTTTTTCTCTTTGGAATCACTTCCCAAACAAACTACCTGTTCTCAAGTACTTGTTTCCAGGCTCTGCATTGGGTAACCTAAGTTAAGACACAGTCTCGCTTGCCAAACAAAGAGGGTATGATCCCAGTAGCTGTCCAGCCTTCAATGTTTCTCTCTCTTCACAGGGCCCAGTTACTGGTTATAGTTGTGGATGGCAGAATAGTGAAGATTTCAGAAGGAAGGTTAAATGGAGGCCAGGCATCTAAGTGAAGAGGCAGTGTGAGATGGTAGAAAGGGTCTGGGTTATATTCTGCTAAAGCTCTTACTGATTATATCACATAAGTGTATCCAATAGATTTTAAGTTCTAGCTCTGTGATTTCTTGGTGGTGTTACCTAGGTTAATCTGAATTTGCCCTCTCACCTCTCCAGGGTTATACTCTGACCTGGTGAAATGCATTAACCTCATCTGTGATTTACCAAACTCTGTTCATTAGCCACAAACTAAGTGGCTTGGTCTTCATGATTGTTCATGTTATCAGTAATGATAGATGTTTTTATATTATTATCTTTTCTTATAGCCACCTCTCTTTAAAAACCTAGAATACCCCTTGAAATTGACTGTTTATTGGGTCCCCCTACCAGGGTTTCCCAACCAAGCTCATGTCTCCAGGTCTCTTTCTTCTTCTAGAGGTGTTCTACTGCACACCAAGTGAGTGGAAATCCATGTTCCCTGATTGTTAACTTGTCCCTGACCTGAGGCAAATACTCGTTCTAGTTGTGACTGAATTGATAACAGGAGCATTGCCAGCGCCCTTGGTGTAAGGCCTTCACTGCACTCTTGCTGTGTATATACAAGTTGCCCAGTCTGACAATCCCCCATTATCTATGAAACAAGCCCTAGAAATATTGGTTCAGCCTGAAATTTATGGATGATTCCTGATATATTTCATCTCCTGGGCCCAGAGGACAAACTCTTTTCCTTTGTGTTCCATTTTGACATTATTCTGCCTTTTTGTTCCCATTTTAGGGCAGTGTGAGGGGAGCTGTGCATTAGCTTTTGTGGACTTTAATGAAGCAGGATTTGACAGCATTTCATATCAGGTATCATCTTTTGTGTGTATGGGGAGAATGGCTGAGAAATGTTCCTTTAACTGGTGCCAGAAGAAAAGGCATAGAAAGACAAGAAAAAAAATCTGATAACTACTTTTTTCCCATTAAAGTCCCGGCCCCTTTCTAAAACATGCTATTCGTCTATATTTCAAATCAGTTGGGAATCATATCTTTCCACAACAGCATTTCCTTACTTCCTGGAAACATATATCACAGGATGTATAATAAATGTTTATGCTAGCCATAAAGAGGAAAGTAACATTTCATAAAATTTACCATAGACCCCAAGGTGAATTTAATATAGGAGCCTGAGTGACGAATCCCAAAGCAAGTGAATTTGGGCTTAAAGCCCATCCTGAACTGACTTCATTATGCATGGTTGATGTTCAGGAAAAAAATTCAACAACAAAACTTCCTGAGGTCCCTGCACAAATGCACTGGAATAAGGCCCTCACATTAACCCTGCACTTTCCTATATGTCTTTCAGATGCCCCACATGAAGGATTGTTACTGAGAAGTTGGTGGCTGGCTCCTCCCTGTGTCTTTGAAGGACAGAACAAGAAGAAACAGCTGAAAATAGTTACAAAATGAAGTATACTAACAGGGAAAATTTCAATTACACAGAACGAACTGCTTCTTCTAGAGACAAAGATGCTATCATGAGTCAGCATTGGCTCAACCTGGAGTGGGGAATAACCACTGAAGTCAAAACTCCTGTATACTATAACTGCCTCCATGCAGGTCACTAAAAATAGCACAGAGTTTTTCTATTCAGGAGAGTGTGGCCCACTCCAGCCAAGAGTCAGGGGCATGCAGGATTTGGTTGAATATGGAGGGCTCAGAACTTCATGTTTATTGGTGAATTGCTATACTTGGAATTGGGCTCAAGTGCTTTTCTAAAAATTATAGGAGGAACCACTCTTAGGAAACTAGAATCAGGAAGCTTTTCTCCTATACTTGTTTCTGCTGGTGTTGTTTAATGAATGGGCAGGAGAAAAGAATGCCATGATTAAGATCTGATATAAGTGATTTCCATATGGCCTGTAACTTCAAATAAATATCTCCTGAAACAAAATGTCTCTGATATGAAGGAACAATGATAGCACCCTGAGTACAGCCCTGTAATGGGGCAGACTGCCTGTGCCATTATGATCTGGCCATATGAGTAAAATCCACAGAACTAGGTAGATCCTGATGAAAAGTTGACATGCCCTGAAATTCATTCCTGCCCATTCTGTATTCCTGGTCCCAGGAAGCACACCCTCTCCATTTCTATAATGGAGGAAGCAAGAGTAACTGGAAATAGCACATATCTGGAGGGTATAAAATGATGGCTCATCCATTGAGACATACACATTGAAAATGTTGTCCCTCACAGCCAAGAAGGCAGTTTGACTAGGCTGAGGCCAGAATAACATTTAAGGAAGCACTTACTCTCAAGGGTTGACTCTGCATTTACAGGACTCTGAGAGGGCATACCTTTTTAAATTTTCACCCTTAGACATCTTGCCTACTTTGATCTGCTTAGCTAGAGAAGGATCACATCCTGGGCCTTAAGAGATATGGAAGCAACTACCCTTCCTTCCAGTGGGCTGTCAGTGGCTGAACCAGCCCAGAAAGGGCTCAAATTGACATCAGGAAACAAACTTGGGTTGTTCCAGACTTGGGGAGTCACAGCTCTGGCAAGCTATAAAAGGACATTTTTTTTCTTTTTACATTTACAGCTACAATTACCTAGGAGGTATCAAAACTCAATGCTGTGTGATAAAAGAACTAAAGATTCCAATCCCTCACTAGACCTAACTTAAGGCACTTTCTGAACCATGAACAATGGGCTTTATTTTAAACAACTGTGTACAGAGTTTTGGAGTCTCCCGTCCTATCCCAAGGGCCAGTTTGGGATCCTTAATTAGCATAACCACCAAGGAGTTCCCCTTCAAGGACTTAACTCAGGGAACAGCTCATTGGCCTGTGCTGCCTTGCCTGGTAAGCTAATATACTTATCTTTGCCAATATATATTTTTAACCTTGGGTGGTCTTTGTTTTACCCTTTGATGATGTCAGGATCCAGGAACGTGCTTTTTCCTCCCAGTGAGAAAGGAAAGTACTGTCCACTGTTCACGTGGGTTCCAGGGAAGTAAAAAGCTTCCTTCTCTGCCTACTGTCTAGACTGGGGTGGCTGCGTGCTGTTAAGGAATCTGCAAGGCCCAGGCTTGGCAATCCAATAACCGTCTAATTAAGTAGTGGCAATTGCTGGAGCTGCTTCCTGCTCCTTCCGCCATCCTTTACTGTGTCTTCCTCTGCCTCATGTCTCTGAGAACTAGAGAGCCCTGCAGGGTTGCCTCAGCTGAGTGCTGTGCAATCAAGATGGACGGGGCTGCTCTGGCCCTCTTGGCTGCTGGCACCAGCATGGAGTAAAGAGCTATGCACAATTAATAGTCCTAATTTATCCACTACAGTGAAAGAATGATGAAACCCAACCAGTGGGTCTAAAACCAGAAATCTGGGGGCTTGAGAGGTCAGGAATTAGTACTGTTATTATTCTCCATGATGTCTGTTCTTTACATCTAAGTTTGAGGATCACTAGGCTGAAGTAACCTCATATCTCCAGGATCTCTCAAATGCCCTACCACAAAAGATGTGCTGAATGCTTGTTAGAATTTCATAATTGTTAAAAATTCAAACAAGTGCTGCTTGTTTTCAAGACCCTGTATAGATAATTTGAATCCATAGGGCAGAAATGGAAATGTCCCCTGGTAGGTACATACAGAGATTAAAATACCAATAAAAAGATCTTCATGCCCCACCGGTGCTAGGTGGGGAAGCTAAGAACCATGGTGCCAGGGAGAGGTTATACACACAAAGGTAGGGTGCACAGGCTCTGGAGCCAGACTCTGTGTTTGATTCTTTCCTTTACTTCTTATTAACTGTGCTACTTTGGGCAAGTTGCTTAGCCTCTCTGTGCCTCCCTAACTCCACCTGTAAAATGGGTTGATGACAGCACCTATCTCATAGGGTTGTTGTGAAGATTCAATGAGATAATACATGTCCAATGCTTAGAACAGTGCCTGGAGCATAGTAAGAGCTGTGAAAGCATTAGCTCTTACCCCCCAGAGGGAGGCCACTAACATCCTGCCAGGGCTGACACTGGGGCAGTTACTCTTGGGGAAAGCCACTGACCACACAGCAGATGAGAAGCCAGGCAATAGGAAGCAGCCCCCGCCACTGGGCAAATCTCATTCATTCACACTGTGCCCACAGCTCAGCCAGCCTCACAGGACCAAGGCAGAAAACATGCTTTCTCATCAGGAGCCAAGCAGATAGATTATTTCCTAGCAGTGGGAAGCACCCCTGCAGGGAAGAAAACTGGGCATTGTCCTCCCCTCTCCCCCAGGCTTGAGCCTCCTTCCCAAGACCTGATGTCTCAATCCTTTCAACTCCCTCCTTGCTTCTGGAGCTGCTGCCTCCACCGCCACCACCAGGCTGACGAACCTCCTGGGTTCGGCTGGGAGAACTGCCAGGAAGAATCCGCACAGCAGTGAGCTCCAATAATGCTAAACAACGGATTAATTACACTCATTGCCTGTTTAGCTGGAGCTCCTGGGGTCGCCTGCACGTGTGGTCACAGCAGACAACAACAGGTGTGAGACACTGGTGAACACATCAACTGCCTTTGGTGCCAACCTCTGCTCCTCTCTCCCCTCTCCCTTCTCATGCCACCTCCTGAATTCCATTAAAGTCCTCAGGCCTCATCCCCCCACCCCAGAGACAGGAAAGGCTTTTGTCTTCTCTCTTCCTACCCTACTTTTAAAGTGATTTCATGCTGGGAGTGATGTTTGTTTTTGAAACCCCTTGAAACCATAAATGGAGAGCTTTAAGGGACAAGGTGAGACTTCTTTCCAGGAGGGCATCTGGTGTGGGGTGACCGCTGGCCTAGCACTGCTCTGAGCCCACCTGGCCAGGCAGGGAAGAGGCAACAGCTGCTTTATGCTCCTATGAGTGCCAGCTTTCCCGAAAGGAGGTCAGCCTCAGAGACCAAACTGCTAATTAGGTCGCATTCTGCTTCCTGCTGCCACTTTAATTTCCACCCCAGAATACCTTCAGCTGTGAGTCCAAAACCATCAGCCCCTTTTACCCAAATACAAATATCTATAAGGCCTCTGACTGGCCAGCTTTCCACTGGTGTGAACAGCACCAGCAACAGCAGAATTCTGCAAAGAATAGGAGCTTCCAAAGGAGAGAGCCACCTTAGACAAAACTGGCTTAGAAAATAGTCTGCCAGAGTTTGGGGGTGCTTTTAAGAAGACAGGCAGCCCAGTGAAGACTATGGAAGCTGGGTGGTATGAATGAGTGCTGAACTGTAAGTCAGGGACTTTGGGCCTATTTTTGATTTGACACTAACAAACTAGCTGGGTGACCTTGGGCAACTCCCTTTTGTTCCCTGAGCCTGTTTCTTAATCAATAAGATGAGTAGGTTGAATTACCCTCTCCAGTTCTGAGCCTCTGTGGTTGCGATAATTCATACCTTATTTTAAATTAACAAAGAATTCATTTTTATCTGACTGTCCCCTGCAGCAAAGATATTTTGCCTTTTTTCCCCTAAAGCCTGAAGCCCCCAGGTTAGGTTTCCATTGCCAGTCCTTGTTTGTCAAGTGGGAGAGCTAAAACAGAGATCTATCTTCTGGCCAAAGTCTTTCTGGGGGCAAGACACAACTCAGATCCTTGGTAATTCTGTGTGAGACACTGCAAGTGGAACTCAACGGCAAGGAAGTCTCCCAGGATCCAGATTCCCCTTCCTTGGTCCTCCTCACATCCTCTTCTCTTCCCAGACCTGTTCATACCGACCTCAAATCCACTTCCATGACCTGCATCCAGGCCTTACCGAAAAAGGCTCTGGTATAAGTCATTTACCCCTTAGTGTCCATTAAAACACTTTGTTGCTTTTCTCAGGTAGATTTGCATTTTCAGCCTCATGTGATGAGGGTTTTGATGTCCAGCCCCTAGCTACCAGGACTGTCAGCTGCTGAGTCCCCTTCTGGGAACTGTTCCCAGATGATGGGAGCCTCTTTGTCCAAAGTTGCACTTCCTTCCAGGGTGGGAAGAGGAGACAATACAAAAGGTCCAAACCCTTTTGCTTCAGTTTGGGAAAATTCTAGAAGGCCATACCAGCTCTGAAGCTGCTGAGGGATCAGCTGAGGACTCTGTCACAACAACACATTACAAAGCCTCAGTCTGCCTCATCCTGTTTCTCTCCCTCCAGAACAGGTGTCGCTCCTGAGGGCACTCCAGTAAACTTCCTGCACACCAGTCTCTGACTCAGTGTATTTCTCAGGAAACCCAACCTAAGACACCTAATTTCTTTGGGGCGAGGGCAAAAACGCTGCATCTCTAGGTCAAAGAACTGTGACTTAGTGGGTGGGGATATGTTTAGGAAGAATAGCTTCTTCTTAGAAGTCCCATAGTTTAGCAGTTAACTTTTGGCAAAGCAAAATGGCACTCTTGAGTCCAGTTTTATATCTTCCCAATATAGTGGAGAGGGCGTAAAGCCCAGCATTTGAGTTCCTTTCCTGACAGCACACACAGGTTTGTGAAACTCACAAAGGCAGCAACACCCTGATAGACTTCTTGAAGCGCAAGCTCTGAAAGCTCTGGACCCAGTTCACAGGTGTCCACCCCATCTCCTCTTGCATCACTTCCTCCTTGCTGAGTGTTTCAGAGAGGCCCTTGCATCACACTTTGACCCAGTAACATTGCATCATGACCTGTTGTTACCTAACTAGTGGTATCAGCACCCCTGAAAGGACCTTGTGGAATCTTTCATATGAATAATGCTGAGAGAATGCAGGACAGTCTCCTAGAATCAAAATGGGGCTCTGGCAGTAATTCATCACTACCACTCCTGGCTTAGAGCCGATAGCAAAATGGTCCATACCTGAGATAGTCCGCCAGCAAATTCTTGGCCCTTTAGTCTATGCCAGCCTCCATGCCAGCAGCTTAGATTTGAGAGATGAGTAAAATCTGGCCCTTGTCAAGCTCCCAAAGTCAGAGATGTAAAGAAATATTTACAGGCTGCTTTGACAAATGTCATATTATGGTTGTGTGACCTGCTGGCTAAGGGACTTGACAGGGGAAGGAGTTTCCAGGACTCATAGATAGGAATTCAAAAACAGGGGCCACTTTCTCACTTTGTTCATGGACTAAAGATGACTGTGACAAATAGTACCATTTCTCCTCAATGCACACTCTCTTACAATGTGCTAGGTAAAGTGAGCGGATATATAGTCTGCCATACTGCAAGGGTTATCTTTCCAGATCAAGGCAGTGTACAGGTATGCCTGGAGTTCCTACTAGGTTTACTTTTCTCCCTGTACTAATGCCATACAGAGCTCAGAGAGAATGCCCACCAAGAGAAAGGACTGCTGCTGGCCCCACACTAAGGATCTCCATGTGAACCCACCAGGCTCTAAGTCCTAGACCAGTCCCAGGTCTGCTGGGAAATAGCTTCTCTGGATTGTTCATTCTGTGCCTCTATGTTCCAGGCACTCTTCTCAAGTGCAGGGAAAATTGTGATGAATGAGGTACCCCCAAAACTTATGGCTGGAGTGGTACACAGGCAAATAAATGAGTGGTGGCAGTATGGTTAGGGCAGGGTATCTACTCTAATCTTGGGCTGAGGGTGGGGGGATCAGGGAAGGCTGCCCAGAAGAGATGTCTTTAAGCTAAGACTTGAAGGCTGAGAGATGAGGTGGCAAAGAAGAAAGGTGGTGAGGTAGAGAAGATCCAAGCATAACCCAGAGAGGAAGTAGCACAGTGAAAGATTCCAGACCTTGAAGCAAAAGAGGACCTCAGCAGAACTGGAGCTAAGAAAATGAGAAAGGGAACAGGGAGAGGTCATGAATATGGAGACATTTTCTAGACATACTTGGTGAGTGATTAGAAATAGGGAGGGGAAAGGAGGATGCATGTAAGGATAGTGTGCAGGTGTGAGGCTTGAAGGATGGGAGGATGGTGGAGCAATTCACTGTTATCAGAGACAAAGGCCGGGAGCAGGTGTCTAGGAGCAGGGGATGATCATGTTGAAAACATGCTGTAGTTGAAAGGGCAATGACGCTCCAGGTGGACAGAAGGTCTGAGACTCAGGAGAGAGGTCTGGGATGGAGGTAGAGATTGGGACTTGTGAGAAGATAGGCAGATAGTGGTTGAAATCCTGGGAATCAATGAGACCACCTAAGAGAAGGAAAGATGACCTTATACAGAATCCTGAGCAACTCTTAAGAAACTCTCAGAAAGGAAGGAGCCTACTGGCAGCCAGTGAGGTCACAGTGGTTTGGAGGTCACAAATGCCAAAAGGAACATAATTTTCAAAGTGGAGGGTGGTCATCAGTGCCAAATGCTGCTGAGAAGTCAGGTAGGCTGAGAAATGGAAAGTGACCATGATAGGAGCAGTGTTAATGGCATTTGACTGACCTCAAAGGTAGAGAAGGTAGAAAGTCTTGAAGAAACGTAGGAGCATTTCAAGGCCATCAAGCCAATCACAGAGACCGTAGCCAGAGCACAGAGGGCACCTAGGCCTGCAGCAATGCACATTTGAAGCTTCAGATTGGGAAGCAGTTTTTCTTAACCCTTAACTCAACTATGGCTCAAGAGACAACTCAGACCTCATGTTTCCACAGTTGTACCTTGGCACCTTGGGACCCACATGTATGTAAACATCTATGATTACTTTAGGGAACTAGAGCTAATGGGTCAGCCAATTAGAACTCCCGCAGCTGCCTACCTGCCGAGGGAAATTAAGGGACTAAGGAGGCTGTTCTGGCACTGCCAGTTGGGCTAAGGACTAAGGGGACTAAGGAGTGAGGGGAATCAGACATGCTACACCAGAAATATCGCCTGGCAGGCCTTAAAATTTCTACCTTTAGACACTTCTATTAAAGAGGTACCTTTCTGGTTTGGGGGAGAAGAGGCCTGCTTGATAAAAAATAAAGCCTCAACCTCTCCAAGGTCCGAAGTCAATCAGCCATGCAGAAGGAACATTTTTGGAATAGGTTGCAGGGTGGGGGAGATATCCCTTCCTGAGGTTCCATCTTCCCCTTAGTGTCTTCTGGCTCCTACAGCCACCATTTCTTCAGCTCCTAGTGTTGGTGGTGGTTGCCCTTTAAAACTCTGGCCCTGGTGTGGATAAAAGGCCTTTTTCTTTTAACCTTGTAGAGTTCTGAGGTTATTATTTCTAAAAATAAAATTTTCTTAGATTCTAATAGCAAACAAAGGAAAATGAATACACACATAAATACAAGTATAAAGCAAGCCATGTGTACCAAGCAAAGGATTTATCATTCTAGCTAACTGATTCTTTCCTCAGCTCTAGGTCCACTACCAAGGGCCCTAAAACCCTAAATAAAACTCTTTTTAGGTTCTTCAGCTTTTTCTTTTGAAGTCTTTAGATTATTTCACAGGTCTCTCAAAAGAGCACACCATATTCCATCATCTTCTTCATTTTACAACTTGGGTCTATCTGTTACAGCAGCTAAAGTGACTATTGCATTAGCAGGTTCTACATACTCTTTCAGGATCTGTCTGATCTCTTTCCTTTCCTTCACACACACAGTTCTTGAGTCTTCCTCACTTTTTACACTGCAACCAATCAGCTGTATGATAGTCTCAATATTTCCAAATCAAGTGGACACATTTCTGGGTCTCTTCCTTAGCCTCCCTTCAGTATTTGGGATTGCTGCCACTTCCACTATTACATGTATTTCAATGACATTACTCAGGGTTTTTTTTCAGTCTCCTCTCTAGGTGTTTATACTAGTCCTTTTCTCATGTCCTAAAGATTGAGACTTCTTTGTGCTTCCATTCTACATCAGACCCTCTGACTTTCTTATTCTGTAAACATTTCCCAGATGACTTCTTTCAAACCATAACTTTAACCGCAATTATGCCAAGTTTCTCCAAATATTTTCACGCATGCTATTATTTTAAAAATTGGGCATAGATGCCTCTGCACGTAGTTATTTATAGGTGACACACATGCATTACAATACTTATTTACTCTGTATATTATAAAACCTATATATAGTAGAAATGTAAAAATTAGATAAAACAAATATAAATAGAAACAATTATTTTTTTATTTCTCCCAAGGGACTATCTCATTCACATTATTTTTAGAGACTACTTATTGGCAGATCAATTACTCTTCATGGAAGAGACAGTCAGCAGTCCACCAACAATTCATATATCTCTATCCATATTTGCAGAATAGTTGGGAGGGGCTACCTAGACTGTTAAGAGAAAAGACCACAATGTAAACACATTGGAAACAAAACTGAAAATATATATATCAGTGTGTGTGTGCACAGATATCTAACAAATCCTAGATGTCATAGAGGTATGCCAAATTCAAATGCAGCATATACAAAACTAAACTCATCATCATTCCCCCTAAAACTCTGCCCTTCAGGAAAGCACCAGCTGACAAAATCATATTATGTCATAAAGCAAGGAAGTACTCAAAGGCAATTGGGGATATGACAAAAGGATACAATAATTGGCTTAAAGGGGCCCCCACTGGCCAGACTTGGGACAATTAAAACCTTTAAAAGAATGACAGATTATATACATATAGGGTGAAAGGGTGGACAAGCAGAGAGGAAAAGCAGTTCTTTACAGATTGACATGAGCTAATAAATGTATAAAGAACAATAGATTTAGGAAATCAATATTTTGTAATCAACAAAAGAGTAATTGATTCAGGCAAGGATCATTAATGGATGATCATGGGTGAAACATTGTTCAGAACAAGATATTTACACAGTCACATAGAGTCACCCCCACAATATTACTGATTAATTACAAAGGGGAAAGGTGTCTTTTCTGTGGTGAGATCAAAATTAGCATCATTAATAATAGGAAAAACAGCCATTATGTGCCTCCTAATGTGACATAACAGGAAAGATATAATATCACCTATGTAGAATCCTCACCCAAAATGTACAACCTGAATCTGATCATGAGGAAATAATTAGCCATACTCAGATTGCAACTCATTCTACAAGGCAACTGGGATGGACTCTTAGAAAAGGTCATGTCAGGAAAAGCAGAAAAAGGCAGAGAGGACTGTTGTAAATTAAAGGAAACTAAAGAGACATGACTACCACAGAAATTCATAATCCTTTAGATCTAAGTTTTTTGCTTTTTGTTTTAAAAAGATAATAAGCACATACTTGGGGACAATTGGAGAGATGTAAATTTGGACTGCATATTAAATAATATTATTGTATTGATGATCAATTTTTTGAGTATTGTAGTCTTGTAGGAGGATGTCCTTGCTCTTAGGAGATACATACTGGTGTGGCATGTCATGATGTCTGTAATTCACAAATGGTTCAGTTAAAAACTGTTTCTGTGTGTGAATGTGTATACATTGAAAATCAGAGAGACAGATAAAGCAGATGCAACAAAATGTTAACAATTGGCACATGTGGACAAATCATATAAAGATATTCATGTAGTATTCTTTCAGCTTTTCTGCAGGTTTAAATTATTTAAAAGTAGACATATAGGGAAACAAGCAAACAGACTTTGTCCCTGCTTCTGCTAACATAAAGGTTATTGGGGACTAGATTTAAAAAGCTTTATTTGATTAACCTGTGAGTTCTAACTTTTTTCCTGAAAGCTAAGGGAAATCATGGAAAGACTTTAACCAGAAAAAAAAAGGACATGATAAGATTAGATATAGGAGGTGAGAGAAAAGAACACAGCCTGACACCATTTTCTGGCTTCTTCTTCGTTCTCATTTGCCTATAGAAATGAGTATATTCTAAAGAGTCTATTTTCCAAATGGCTCTCTCCTCAGTATGTACCTTAGCACTTTGCATCCCATGATAAGTGACTTGGTTTGAACCTCCACCCTTGCCCTCTGAAAGACTAATCTCCCTTCTTCCACCAAGACCTCACCCAATTTAGTCTGCTCCTGAGACCAGAGACATCTTTCTCACACACAAACATGACCAAAGCATTCCCTGTTTAAAATTTCTCAGTAATCACTCTGGGAAAACATCCAGTCTCCTTGGCTAATCACTAGTAGATGTCTTGGCCTGGTGCTTGCCTGCCAACCCCTCTAGCAGCCCCTCCTCCCACATTATCATGTATGCTCTATGCCTCAGCTAACCTGTCCACAGTGTCTCAGACATGCCTCTTCGCTTCTGCATACCTTCGGGGCTCTCACACAATATTTTTCTGTCCAAAGGAAATGCATCTTTCCCCTTTCTCTCTTCTTGGGTTGCCTCTCTCTGGACATCAAAATTTAACTCAAGCTTCCTCTCCTCGAGAGGCCTTCCCTGACTCCAACAAGTCTCGGCTGCTTGCACCTCCTGTAGTTCCCTGACCCTCACTTACTAATACCATCGCAGCCTTTCTTTCTTTTTACTTGTATCTTTCTTTCATTAAATTCTAAGGTCTGTGAAGTCAGGGGCTGTGCTTTACATATGATATCTGTGCCTGGCAGATGGTGGCATTAAATAAATGATTATTGAATGAGTGAATGAATAAATACATGAACGGGAACATCAATTGGGGTTTCTCAATTAGAAGTAACAGAAATCAACTGTGGCAGAAAGAAGAATTCATTAGAATTCTACAAATTCAGCTCCAGTGTATCCATATTAGAAACACTGGGGCTGAGCAACAGACGTTTGGAGGGAGAAATGTGAGAAATGTGCAGACTTGTGGACTAGAGTAGGAGTACATCATCAAGAGTTTTTCAAAGTCACTACCATCGGACAAATTTAGCTGATACATTTATTAACACATTGAAATCATGGCTGCTGTTTAGTTTTCTATGTTTATCCACAAAAGTTCCTGAAAAGTAGAACAGACACAAAGGATAAGTGGAAGGATGGCATGGATTCCAGGGGCTGAGAACCAGGCTATTGTTCCCTACTCTCCAAGTTGGTCAGAAGCAGATGTTGAGGCCGAAGACTGTTTTGGGTGCACTGAGATCGCCATTGTAATCGCAGGAAAATATTTTCAGTATGAGGCTTCAAACTATCATTTGTTTCTTTGGGGCCTCATTCCTTGTTGTATATGAGGTCTGCCATCCAGAGCACCAGCTATCTCAAATTTATGGGAAAAGGCTGTTCTCACACTTTCCAGGAGGTCGCATGACTCCCTCCTTATTGAGAAGTGCTGTCTGGAGTGTTTTCCCCATTTCTTTATTTTATTTTATTTTATTTATTTTTAGAGAGGAGAAGGGAGGGAGAAAGAGAGGAAGAGAAACATCAATGTGTGGTTGCATATCGCACGCCCCTTACTGGGGACCTGGTCTGCAACCCAGGCATGTGCCCTGACTGGGAATTGAACCAGAAACCCTTTGGTTTGCAGGCCGGCACTCAATCCACTGAGCCACACCAGCTAGGGTTGTTTTCCCCATTTCTAAGGTGAGAAGGAGCCTCAGTCTTGGTGCACCTGCCACCCCAATGCTCTACTTTCATCTCCTTTTTCTCAACCAGAAACTGAACTTGTATTAAATTGCAAAATGCCTGATTTCTGCTCTCCTGGCTTTCCCTTCACAGTTTCTCCTGGGCCCCTGCTCCTCTCTCAGCTGTTGAAGGGTTGGCATGGAAAGGTAATAAATAATGTATTTGGAGAAGGGATGTCTTATCAGAGTTATGGACAGATTAGACTTACACCTGAGAAACCCCAGGTGGTTCCTCCTGACCCCAAAAAAGACAAAAGTTCCTGTTTATTACCCTTTCACCTTCATCAGACTGTGATCTGTTATATTTCCTTACAGTCACTCCTTTGTAAACTCTTTCTGCCAAAAGGCTTGAGACCAAGGTCTGGGGCCAACAGCACTGCAGCCACCCCAGTCACTGAGAACAAGCCACCTTTGTATAGCAAACACCGATAAAGGCCTGTATTTAGTTCTAGCACATTCGGAAACAAGGGTAACCTATTTCTGTCACCCTGAGGAGTTCATGGGGAGAGTCAACACACAGCTACACTCATACTCCCACAGGAGAACGTTAAGTGGCCACATTAAATAAACCCTTTGAGTGAGCAACATGAGAAGTCACCCCAGAGCCTGCTTGGCCTGAGGCTTTGGGCTCCTCATCCCCATCTGCAGCCACCCAGCCTCAGCTGAGACTGTCTTAGCCAGAGCCTCCCATGGTGTTTCACACACAGATACTCAGCTTTTATGCATCTGGAATGTACTTTCGCCTCCTGGAGCTCCAGAGGGCATGCATCTGAAGTCCATAAATATTGTAAGACTCCACCTCCATGTACTCTTGCAGCTGGGGGCTTGTCCCAGAGCAGGCCCAGATGGTTTTGGCATAAGGCTGCTTGCTGGCTGTTCAAATATATGACCTGAAACTGACAGCTAACAAAGACATTCAGATCTCATTGCTGCCCAGGGTCTGTGTCTCGTTTGGCTTCTCCCCACCCCCTCCTTTGCTGCCTTGTTGGCCTCTGACCCAACTGACCCTTCAGCTTCTGCCCTACTTCTTGGTTCTTCATCTGAGTTCCCCATCAGAACACTCAAACATAACTGCATTTCCTCCTACCCTATGTTGCTTTTGATTCCCTGACATCTGGCTTTCTCTTTCTACTTAATTAGTAGCAGCCTCCTAAATATCACATCCCTTAGATATCTCTACAAAGAGCTTTATGTTATTGAGAGTCCCTACTTAAAGTGTTCTCCATTGGGTGATCCAATGATTACCATTATGGTTGTCATCATTATCACCATCATCAACAAATGGCAATGCATTATATTTGAATAGCACTTAGCTACATTTAAAGCACTTTCACATTTATTTGTTCCTTGTGACAATGTTATAATGTATATAAATCAGCATTGTGATTCCAATGGAACTGGATGTTCAATGGAATGAGTAACTTGGTCAAGGAGACATAAGTGCTAGAGCTAACCTTAATTCAGGTCTTCTCACTCCTGGTCAACAGGCAGTGCAATGCCTGAGAAACAGCACAGGTTTGGTCACAGAAAGGTTTGAACTCAAATCCCAAATAGGAATGGGATTTGGTCAGTTTTTAACATTTTGGACCAAATGTTCCCATTAGAAAAAAAAGCAAAAAACAAAAAAACAAGGTTCAGTGTGTGTCTGAGGCACACTGCAGAGGGTGCCTGTAAGGATAACGGATGTAGTGTGGAAAGGCATGAAGCCCACTGAACACCCTTGGAAACCCTTGGCTACATTTCCCCTAGATCAACTGCACTTTACACCTCTCTATTGGACTTAATGCATACTTATTGTATAACTAGCCTGTCAGTGTTGTGCCCTGAATTGGGGGTCTCTTGCTAGCCCAGAGGAAAAACACTAGACTCCATGCCCTTCCTCGGATGCTTTGGGCCCTAGCTAAAGGCCCAATTACTTCTGGTGGGGAACACAAATTCTTCCCATCCTAGAAGCTACATGTACATCCCAAGTGCTTACAGTATGTAAAAATGAGTATCACGTATTTGCTACCAAGTAAGGCATCTTTTCCTTTCTTCATAAGTTTAACCTGATTCCAAGCTATTATTCATTTGGTGAAATGCCTCCCCAGACAGATCTTACCAGCTTCACCTTAGTAGATGTGGCTGACCTTCCATTAGGTGTAGTAAATAGGAAGAACCATAGGCTGTGAAGGGGAAGAAGACCTTTCTCTTAAGTTCTGTACTTCAAAAGCCTGCTTTATAGAGACATGAATCTTTGTACCTGTTGGGGAACCATGTAGGACAAGAGTACATAGATTGGAAAGGGGCCACATATCTGCATACCTATGGATATGTTCCTCTGCTCAGAGGGAAACTCTGCCACTTTGCTTGAAATGAGGTTAAGCAGCATCCTCTGTTTGGAACTCCTGCTTTTCATTCAGACAATTCCACAGAGCTGAAAACCCTATGCTCTGATGGATGAAAATCAGCTTTGGAATAGGAAAGTACTTGGAGTCACTGGGGAATGAATATAATCTCCAAAACACATTTACTGCTCACATTCAAATGAAGATTAAATGATTCCTTTAATACTCATCAACTCTATTAAACTTCATAGAAGCAAAACCTTTTGAAATAAATTAGCCAGATACTTGCTGGAAACAAGAGGCTTTCAAGGCTGCTTTCCCCTCTGCCATTCCCTGTCCTCCTGTCAGCCCATGGAAAGGGCCTGATGAAGAGAAGGCAGGGACTGCAAAGCCAGCACATGGAAAGGGCATGTCCTGTGTGCCTGGCACAGTGCAAACAACCGTGAATGTATGATGGTATTTAATTTCCCCAACAATTCTCGGAGGTAGCTACTATTAATATAATACTCCAATGTATAAGGAAGAGCACTGAGGGTCAGAAACTAGAAAATGGTAAATTGAGATGTCAGATCTGATGTCTAAAACATGTACTGCTCTCCCGTTTGAATCTAAGCTCAAGCTAAGCATGGGCATTTTGGCAGTTACAGCTCAATGATCGATCATTTGGGTTCTGGAGTCTGGTCACTTGGTTCAAACTCTGTCTCTGCTGCTTTCTAGTTGTGAGAGCTCAGGGAGGTTATTTAATTTCTCTTGATTCCCTCATCTTTAAAATTGAGATGATAATTGTTAAATACAGAGAACAGTGCCTGACATGACATAAGTCACCAAAAATCAATGGAACCATAAACAGAAAACTGTCTTAGATTGTGTACCCCAGAAACAGACCCCAAGAAAAGGATTTGAGTGCAAAGAATCCATTAAGACAAATATCCCAGGAAACACTGGTGCATAGTGAAGTAGTGTGACAAGGAAGGAAAAGAAACTAAAAAAGGATGCATAAATGATCAGGATACCTTTGTAGACAATTGAGACTCAATCCCCCTAAGCATCTCTGGGAGAGGGTAGAGAGCTTGTGCCTCAGAATGATCCCACTGGAGGGATGAGGAAGTGAGGTTATTCATCCTCCAGCTCCACTCATCATTAGCTGAGAACTGCTTCTGGAGGCATCAACCCTTTGACACTTTTGGCCTGCCTTTTCTCCAATGAAAAGATCCCATCAGCTGGAGGGTTTGGGGTGCTCACAAATATCACTGGCAAGGACTACAAGGGTGAGTTTTGCAAGGAACATTGGCAGAGTTGTGACAATGTCTTTACAACAAATTTGAAGGCTCAGTTGATGCTTGTCTTGGTCATTGTGGTTTTGCACTTTAGTATAAAGGACCCTTACGGACCTACGGAACCAGGACCAAGGAACACCCACATCCATATGGGTTACTGACAAGCAGTTTCCACATTCAGCAATGGCCACATTTGAGATCATGTTTCTTTTCAATAGAAAACTGAAACACAGACATAGATTTTCAATAGATTTCTGAGACACAGACGATAGTGTGTGTGTGTGTGTGGCAGAGGGGAGCAAATGATATCCCTGGAGCAACAGTCATAATGACAGGGGCCACCTCATTTTACCTGTGACCCAGCAGCCTCAGTCATGGGCAGTTTCTATCATGTCTCCAGATAAGAAGTGCCCTTCCCTGGGCTCTGTTATTCAGAGGACCTACCCTACCCTTCTTCTGGCTACACAATTCCTCCTGGGGTGAGGAGTTCAGAAGGACAAAGAAATTTACCTAGGGTCTGCACAGGCCTCTTCCCCAAGGGCCTTCCTCCTGAGGGTGGGCCATACAGCCTACTTGATGCACACTTCTAGTCACAGAGTGACTGTTTCCAAAGTGGGATGTTGGAGCTTGGACATGGAGGTTCATAAGGCCTCTTGCAATGTGGGCTGGAGACAGAGGTGGGAAGAGAAGGACAGCAAGCCAAGGGCCAAAGGTTCACCTTCCCATACCACCATGTTCCAATGAACAACTCTGAGAAGTCCAAGGATTCAAAAATCAAAGCTGAATTTCCAGATAATTAAGGTATATTTGTCAAGGTAGGAGGATGGACATATTTTACCTAACAATTTATAAGGTTAATTCTACCTTGTAAATAGTTAGACATTTGGTATACATGCCTCCATTTGTAATTGTGCTCTGATTTTTGCAAATGTTAAGGATAGTCCTGGGCCTGGGGACAGTGCTTCTGAGTCTCAGCAAAGGACCCCTGAAGTTAATCCACCTCAGTCTGGAGGGACTCTGCCCCAAAGTAATAATTAAGTAGATAAGAATGGAGTCTCCTGTAAAACTCTCCCTCTCAAAAAAAGGTATCCAAAGTATAAATTGATGAAGGGTCATTACAAAGAAAGTGAAAATGCAAATAAGCATAAGGAAGGAAATAAAACTGTCATAATTTGACTACCTTGATAAGAATATCAAGTTTTTATTTGTTTGCTTATTTTTTATGAATGTACTATAAGGTTGTTACAGGGTAACACAACTAACTATATCTATATTTTGGTCATCTAAAACCTTTCATAAAAATTTTCAAAAATTTTATTCAGTGAGCAATATGATAGCTAGAAAAATCACATAATATTATTAATATCACCATTAGCATGGTGTCTTATTAGATTAGCAATAATCTAATCACATTGTGGCAAATCCTTCAAGAATATTAGCAAGAAATAATTTCTTTCTGTGGCTTCTGAACAAAAGCAATTTAATCATGACCTATCAAAATTATATTGGCTAGAAATATAGGAGGGAGAAGGATGTAGAAAGGCATCAACTGTTTAAACCCCAACTCCCAGAAGGCTGATGGTTTCCAATGGCCAGGGGTGGACTTTATTTTTTGCAATGGATGAAAGTGGTGAGGAGAAAAGGAGGTAGGGACAGGTTCTATTCATTCTCTTTCTCTTTCATGTACCCAGGCAGTATTTATTAAGCACCCATTATATGCTAAACATAGTTCTACGTGCTAAAGAACTCACAGTACAAGGAGGAACTTTTATTGTTTTTGCAATCCAGTGTCAGTGGATCCTTCATTTACAGCAAAAACTATCCCTCTGCTGCTTTTAGTCTACAGGGTTCAAGAAAATTGCCTCCACTTCTAGATTCTGTGGGCAGGGACCTGTGACATTTTTTAAACCAATTAGAGACTTCCATCCTTCAGAGCACTGTGATTGGTTAAAGATGGGTACATGATATAAACCAGGCCAATCAGGATCAAGAAAATTTGTGTCTGGAATTTTTATCCTAACTTCGGGGGAAAAAAGGAGTCTTCTCTTATTGGCCAGAGTTCTAAGATTATTTCAGCTAGAAGCTCCTGCGAAATAACATATAAAGCCAAAGAGCACAGGTAGCCTGAGAATAGAGTTCACCCAATAGATGAGACACTGTCTAGCAACTGAATTAAGCTGCAACTGAGGATGGATTTTTCAGAGACAGAAACAAATAAATTTTCATGTTAAGCCCATTTTCTGTTTTGCATTGTTTTTAGATACTTGCAACCAAAATGTCCTAATTTATACAAAAAAATAAGAGCAAATAGGTATAATATAACATCTGTCCTGTAATAGAGGGGTGAGTTATGGTGAGATTTCAGTACTCTGGGAGAAGAAAATATCTCTTGGAATTTCTCTTCCTATCTGGGGAACTGGGGAATTCTAGGCAAATGTATCATTGAGCTGGGTATTGGTAGATTAATATGAAGTGATCAAGTGAAAGAATGGAGAAAAGGCTTTTAATTATACTAAGATTTTTAACATAGAACCTGAAAAACCCATATAGTTTTGGTGCTAGTTAGGGAATTTGGATCTTTTCTTGAGCAACATAGGAAAACCCTTTCCTGATGTAAAATCCTGGGCTTTCTGAAGAAAGAGCTGATTCCTTGATTGTCACCAGAGTATGTTCCTGAAACCCTGTGAACCTAAAGTTGGATCACTCAACACCAAAGTGAGCCCTTACCCTTTCCCCTTCTCCTGCTGACTCTTACCTGAGCTGGGCATCTCTGGGGTCTTGGGAACCAGGTGCAAGATCAGTGGACACTTGCCTCATTCACATCTTCTCCTTAGCAACTCACTGTATTACTCTTTTGCCCTGTTGACAGTTTCATTAAAACTTGTGCCATAAAGGCATTTGACTCAGCCTATTAACCATGCAGAGGGTTCAAACAACCACCACTATTGTACTCACAATTTCAGAGACTTTTGTTTCTAGAATACAAGTTCCTACATCCTCATTATAAATTGCATTCATTCTCTTTGATTAAGAATTTTTCAAAGGTAGTAGAAGCCATTATTTCTTTCTGATTTTAATCTATTAAGACTTATGAAGGATCATGCAGCCAATAGGTCTAAGTTCCAGTATTCTGGAACCCCCTGCCCCCACCATTAGAGGCCCAGAGTCCAGTGCACATGTGTCAACTTGGCAATTTGCCAGCTCCACTCCTGTATCATAGCTTGTTAGTGATGGAAAGTCTCTGGAAGACCATCTAGTCTAACCTTCCAGAAAACATGAGGGACCAAGGCTCAGGATGGGGGGAGGGATTAACCAGATCAATTAAAAAGAATGAGGATTGAAATTCAGGCCTGCTGGCTTCCAAGATTTCTAACATCTCTAATATCTCAAACTTCTTTGCTGGCATAAAAAGATGATTTTTTAGAAAGTGAGCAAAAACAGCAGTGACACCCAGGTGTCATATAGTCTGCATTTTTTGTTCAATATTTTTGGTGGATTTTCAAGTACATGCGATGAGCTAGTTAGCAATTCTGTCCTAGCACCAGTTGCTCTCTCTCAACCTCTTTCTCTCAGATCCTTCACCAAGAATCTTCCTAAAGCCTGTGTGTCAAGCTCTACTAGAAGATACAAATTTGGGACTTGGATGCTTATGGTGATTGAAGTCAGGTGACATCCCCGCACCTCAACACTGTATATACATTTGCTGTTTTCATAGGAGCTAAGAAATTTCCTGGATAAAAATATACTGGAGTTCAGTCACATGGATATATGTGATATTTATCTACAAAGTCTCTGGTACAAGCATGATCTTATAGAGGAAAACAGATCTCCTGAGAGGGAATTCCTCCATAAGGAAAGAAGTGAAGCCCATTCAACAATAGGACTTATATCTGGGGCAGTGCTGATTTCTGGGTACAACATGATGACAAGCAGTGGTAGGACCCTGCCACCCTGTGGATGTGAGTGCCCCCCAACCCTTCCCATGGAGAGTTGAAACAACAATAACTAAGCTCTATAGCACTGTGTGGCTCAAGCAACCTTGCTGTGGAGCCATCACCCCAACTTCTTATAACACTCCTCACTTTGCAAGACCCAGGTCATGGCATTTCTGCTTCATCATATCAAGGCTCAATGGAGTTTCCAAAGACAGCTGCAACAGTAACTCCCTCTCACCAACACCTGCATACCCCTTGGGCATAGGGTATGGGGATGAGCATAATGGGTCACTGTGGCAGAACTGTGAGGGGAATAGATAGCTAAGTCTGGTTTGGCTTAAAAACAAACTCTTCAATATCACATGTTTCTTCTTTAACCCTCTCAGGAATAAATAATTAAATATGTAAATAATATAGCATAAGTTACTAAATATAATTTCTTTGCAAAATGTTATTTTATGCCTGCTTTGGGTATCCAACCTTCTTTAGGTATATGGATTTCTGTTAGTAGTTCCTATGACTCTTCAGTGTAGCAGGAAAAACACAAGATTAGGAGTCCAAAGACAGGGTCTGAATACCAGTACTGTTATTAATTAACCACATGACCTTGGGTTAGTCACTAATCCCAGCAATTCTTAGCAGAGGTAGGAGAACATTCTAAAGTGTCATAATCACTTTGATATGTGCTTCAAGTAATTAGTTAACAACAATAGACAATTAAAAATACATAAAGTAGGGTGAATTCAAAGTAATACCAATAATTACATCACTCTAGTTTGCCGGCTTTCTTATATATTTTCTCAAAGAAGAGAGAAAATGTTAGGGAAATTATAGCCAGCATCATGGGAACTAAGTATGACTATCCATTGCCTGTTGAACTGGTATGAAGGGATGTGCAAAGGAGCTTGAAGCCATATGACTGACTAACTAATAGCATCTAAAACATTGTTTTATAATAAAACAAAACACTGATGCCTTCTGGAAGAAA
Organism: Pteronotus mesoamericanus; assembly: GCF_021234165.1. Lineage (NCBI taxonomy): Eukaryota > Metazoa > Chordata > Mammalia > Chiroptera > Mormoopidae > Pteronotus > Pteronotus mesoamericanus. The sequence goes on from NW_026555072.1 coordinate 11,164,027, forward strand.
AAGCAATATGTGCATGAATTTTTAAGATCACCCATAGATATGGGACTATATATCCAAGGACTCAGTATTATATATTCTTTCTCCTTGACTAAAATACGTCCTGAGGTAGAAAAGTTTGTGAAACTTTTAAACCATGCTTCATCAGTATTAATCATAATGATTATAGATTTTTACAGTGCTCATGAATTATGATTCTACAATTGCTCCTATTTCCCTCTAAATTTCACACAATAATAAATTTTAGTAACAAAACTGCAAGGAAAGTCAAGTGAAGAAAAAAGTGGTGCATGGGCTTCTATATTGCACCTGAGTGAGAAGGATCTTAGGAACATTTCTATGATACAATGATTAACTTCCAAATAAAAAGCAGACAAAGTAATAACCCAAGTGAAATTGTAAAATGCTCTTCATGTTTATAATAAGATGTCGATTCTCTATAATTTCTATCTTTTGTGATAGTAAACAATAAAATAAGGTTTATTTATATTTTGTCTTCAATCTGTATGCTTACTGCTTTCATTAAATTTACCTATAGAATGGAAGTCTAGAAAAATTCAAGACTCACTTTTTCCAAAATAAGTTCCATTAAAGAAAATTTGATTGACCACATTTTTTCCTCAACTGGACCTCAGGAGAACAAAATTAGATTAATCGTAATATTTAGTTCAGGTTATACTCTTGCAGGTTTTATTTTCCAAAGATAGCTGCAACAATAACTCCCTTTCACACACTCATCAACAGTGTGACCTGGACACTCCTCCCACAGATAGGTGGGGTACTCTCTCCCCTTCCCTTGAAACTAAGTGGGCCCTATGACTTTCTTGTGACCAATAGAATGTGTGTACGTCAGTAAAGGTGAGGCAGCTTCTGCTTTGTTCTCTGGAACACATGGGATAGAGTTTGGAGCTGCTGTGCTGTAAGGAAGCCCAAAGTAGCCATGTGGAAAGACCACATGGAGAAGTCCTAAAATTACATGAAGAGACAGATCTCAGCTATTCTAGTCCCATCCACTATCTGCAACTGCATGAGAGATCCTAATCCAAAATTACCTTCAGAAACAATGGAAGATAATGGTTTTATCAAGCTAATAAGTTCTGGGGTGTTTTGTTAATAATTTTAGTAGAACATGCATTATCACCACTGGTTCATGGATAGCTTTGTGGATTACTTGATTGATTAAAAGTAATGTAGTAATCTTACGAGCCCTCACTGGCAATCTGCATATTTTTTCTAATAAAATTTTGATATATTTTTAAATGGTTTTCATTACATATTTATGAATTTTTTATGAATATAAGTCCTAACTCTGCCTCACCTTCACCACCAAAATAAGTTTACCCTACAAGTGTGATTTTTTTCTAAATTTGGATATGACCATAGGAGGGCACCATGCATGTGAATTCTATTAATCTCTGCACCCCAATGACTAAAATATTAGGAACTCCTGATGTGATCCTTCTGAGTTTCAGTCTACCATATGAAAGCAGAATAATACTAACTCTGTCTCATAAGCTTCCTGTGAGCAATTATTTCAAAAATTTGGAAAAAACATTTATAAGTAATAAAGATTTATTGATATATCATAAGGCTGTATTACTGTCACAGTTTCATTAAGTGTATTTCATTGTCCTGTCTCCTTAGTTATCTGGGAAGCACAGGTGTCATCTTTTCCGCTCTGTGAACTTGAAAAGTTTCTCTGTAAATGGTCCATTGTCTTTGTGGCATAGGTTTGTACATTTCTTAAAGATGGGAACCAAATCTTTTTTCTTCACATTAGTAATGTAGCAGTGCTTTGGGTTTAGTATTTTTTTTCCCATTCAAGTGTACCAAATCTGGCCTGGTGCTCCCACACAAATATAGAACAAATAGGATCATGAGTAGGGCATGCCCAGCTTGGATCCCATTGTAGGAGGGGTCATTACTGAAAGACCAAGAAGGTCTCATTAGAAAGTGATTTTGCCCTCAAGGCAGCCCCATAGCATGGCACCTGAGGACAACTTAATAAAGATTCTGTAGCACCAGTCCCTGAGATTTTTAGAACATCCAGATGTCCATCTCTGCATAGACATTGAGAGAGGTTTTTTTGATGATGCGATATTTCTAATTCCCGTTCACAGATAGAGTATGTTTTCTATTGCCTCTGGGAATTAATGCTGGGGTCCTGGGTGTGGAAATCTCCAATGAATCAGTGACATAATACTCAGTCTTCGAATCTCACATTCAGCTCAGCCCCTAATTGCCCACAGAACTTCTGTTTACCATGCAAAGATAAGGGACCACATGAGCCTTTTTTACCTATAGGCTGAGACCTCCTTGCAGAAGGCTGGCAATCTCGCCTTGGGGGATATTTCGCAGCTCATTATTTTTTCTCTTTAGATACAGTAGCCTCACTTCTGCTCATTAGGCTCCTTTCACTACATCATTGCCTTTCTTTAATGTGGCTGGTCTATTAAATAATCCTCACCTGGCAAAGCCCCCCAGTGTCTCTAATGCCGCTCTGCTCTCCTGCTTTCATGACTCAGTTTGGACGTCGCTTTAATAAGAGTGGCTGGCACAAGCACCAGCATCCCACATCTTCCTGAGCCACAGAGTCCCTTTCCAGCAGAGAGGGGAGTATCTCAGAACTCGGAGGACATGCCACTTAGTTTTCAGAAATGGAATGAGGTACACCAGAGGAACGGCTCTGAACAGAAATATTGGCATCCCGTTTATTCAGTGTTACCAAATATCAAAAGGCAATTGATTAAATATTGATCTGACAACTGCTTGAAAAGGAGGAGGTGCTTCTCACAATCTGGCAAGAAAACAGGGTCAGGAACACTAAATGTGGATACTGCAAAAGAATGTTTGTGAAATCCCCATGTCTTCTTGCCATGATTAAAAAGCTTGTTAGTCATGGGTGAAATCCTATAGTGGGTATGTGCTTGAGTGTCAGCTCCTATTAAGCTGCATGAAATTCATGTTTCTTCTTTAGTCAGAATCTCTCAAACTGACCCAACCAATGCAGTTTCCTTTATGGTCAGATCAGCTTTTAGAAACTCTCTGAAGGTCAGCTCATGAACTGAAACAGATCTTAAAAGGCTAGAGTTCCAGTATGTTTTGCAAGAACAAAAACCCACTTGAATTTGCTCAAGAACTGATTGATTAAAACACAGCTATGTATGTATATATTTGTGTATGTGTGTGCACATGTGCATGTATACATGTAAATACATGTATAATCACTGCCCTAAAGCTGAAGAGTCTTCAGAAAAAAACTCTCCCCCTTCTCTTTCTTCCTCTGCTCATCCTTCCCATTTTCTTCCCTCTCAAGGCTATCATAGGCTTTCATTTTTGTCTTTCTCTGCCCTTTGTGGGTTTTTCTTCTATTTCCTACAAGCAAGAATCCTCTTAACACACCCATAAGTGGCTCGGCTTTGGTTTTGGTTTGTCCTGGCACTGACTCCCGTCCACCAACCAAAAGCATGTTCCCATTGTTGTAGGCTAGATTGCAGTCATGAAATGGTTGTCATTGCCCTCATATATATAACATTGGTCATAGCTATTCATACTGTCATCATTTCAATTGAGATCTGTGCTTGCTGGAGCTACACATGCTAAATTGAATTGTTGCTTAAAGTGTCTTCAGAAAGATTATACTATGATTTAGCATTGAAATGAAAAGGTATCGTGTACACAGAGAGGCGCGTAAACAGAGCAATGGGGCATAAATTTGATATTAGTGAAGCAAATATTCATCATTGGAGGAATGACAGCAATTTCATATTTTCTTTCAAAACAACAACCAGGTGTTTACAAGACCTAAGAAAGAAAGACATCTACAAGCAGATGAAGCTGTGTTATGCTTTGCTTCTGAGATACAAGCAAAAGGATTACCTATCTCATTGTCAAGCAATGCAGTTGAAAGCAGGAGAACTTGCCAAATCCTTCAGAAAAGAGAAAAGAATTTTCAAAGGTATAAGAGGCTGATATGACCAATTCAGGTGTTGAGCACGACAATTGTTATAAAATGATATTTGTCATAAAATTCTCAACTTCTAGCAACATTTATTTCAATTGAGATGAAAATAATACTATTAATTTGATCAAATGATAAAGCATAAGAACCAAAACTTGCCAGTGAAGCATTAGCATCTTGGAAGAAGATCCTGGATATAATAGTAGAGAACTCTTTTAAGAAATTCCACATCACTGATGTTTTGGTGGGCATAGAGAAATATCTTCATTGAAAACCATAGATATTGGCAATTCTGAGTTAAAAAGTACTTTAGAAGAGTAAGACTCATTACAAAGAGTTTTAGGAATTTATTTCACTTATAATTTTGTGTGTGTGTGTGTGTACTTAGTGCATCTAAAAGTTTCTTGCAATATGTATAAAATTAAGAGTTTGTGATTTTTAAAAACAGCATTATAACAGTTTAATTGGCAGCATAGTTTTTCTTTCGTAGTGTCATGTAAAATCATGATCTTACAACTGATATCAAGTTATATTCAGTGAAACACAGTAGGTCCAGTGGAATGTGAGCAGAAGCTGTAGGTATAACTTTGACCTCACTTGCTTAAGAGGTGATAGAGGTGACAGAATTTCAATTTGTCTCCCATTCCACTGGCTAGGTGGCAACAAGGCTACACTATCCAATATGGGAGTCACTAGCTAGTCACATGTGGTTATTTAAATGCAAATTTTAATTAATATTTAAAATTTAGTTTTTTGGTTGTACTATCCACAGTTCATGTGTTCAATAGCCACATGTGGCTAGTGGTTACTGTACTGGACAGCACAGATATAGATAGAATATTTCCATTATCATACAATATTCTGTTGGATAGCACTGGACTAGAGTGACTTTGGAAGCCATGTAGTAAAGATAGCAGAGCCATTCTCAGTCTGGGCTCTTGCACAATTGCTTGAAGCCAGCTTTTTGTTCACTGGAACAGAAAGTGCTCACCTGGAACGCTCACCTCTGACTGCTGAAAGACAAATAGTATTTGTTCTTTACGCTATATTATTGGTAGATATTTTAGTACATACAAATATCTGTAAACCTAGTTTGCCCCACTCTGTATTTAGTATATTTTATTTTAATATATGTAGAATATTTTTACCTTCTACACTAATATCATTGGCTGACTTGCTTACTGCCTCTCTTCCCCAATTGACTCTATTAGGCAGGTTTAGTTTTTCAAAATTTAGCATATTGCTCAATATATAGTGGGCCCTTAAAACACATTTATTGAATGATTTAATTAATAAATTATAGCAAATAGGAGGGACAACTACAATTTAGAAGATCAGTAAAGGAGCATCTAAGGTAAGACTTGGAGGATGAATCGGAGGAAACAGAGGTATAAAGCAGGAGAAATAGCTTACAAATAGAGAGAAGACCCAAGAGGAGGGAGCATGGGTCTTCAGAGAGAGTGAAAACTCAATGAGTTTAGAGTTGGAGGAAAGTAGGAGGTGAGAGTTAGTTAAGGAAGAAATCATGATGAGTTGTGTAAACCATGGTAAGATTTTGTATTTCATCCTGAGGGCAGCAGAAGGGATACTAAACAATTTTGATACTTTTACTTAGCTATCTTAAAATTTTCCAATAAAGCAAATGTTTGTTCTATTTTTAGAAGCATTTGAGAGTGGAGGTTCCTTGACACCTTGGATAAAACCACTTCTGCACTTAGCCAAGATCCTCATGGAAGGTTTCTTTGTTTCTAACCTAAAGCTCTTTTTTTTTTTTTTAACCAAAGTATATTTCTTTTCTGTTGTTTCATGGTCCTAATACATACTCATTATCATTCTCTTTGCTTTTTCCATGGAGTAGAAAGGTCCTGAGGAATAAGTCAGACCACTATGTAGTAAGTTAACCGGGTTGACATCAGCCATTTTTTTAACATGTGGTAGTTTGAATGAGGATGGGCCTGATGGGGGACTGGGTAATAGTGAAATCCCACTGCACTTCAAGAGAGGTAGAAAGATTGTCCTGAGTATTCTGTTCCTTGGAACAATGATTGAAGGTCCTATCACCTTCTTTTATAAGCGATGGTAGGAATCTAGGGCCTTTGTGAGAAGGATGATATATGGGAAACAAACAAATTTTCTACATTTACCTTTATCATTGAGGTGATTTTAACATCTTGTATATATTCTACGGGCTAATGTTACCAACAGCTTTCTCCTCCTGCCTATCACAATTCTCTTGTGAGTTCCAGATCATCATATCCACCTACTAATGTACACTTTCATCTGTAAGAACCACAAGCTCCTAGAATGTAACATGTCCCAAACCCTATTTATTACCACTCCCATACCTTTTCTACAAATCTATTCCTTCTTATTATTTCCAATGACAATATTCTAATTACAAAATCTATAGACTTGTGAGTTGTCCTTGACTTCTGACTTTCTTCAAACTCTTCAGCTTCTCCATCACCAAACTCAGTCATGTCTGTCTCCTAAGCATCTCTCCTACCCCATTTCATCCTAACTCTGGTTTGCTGCCAGAATTCACATCCTCATCATTTCTGGTATCTAGCCCCAAGTTTCTACAGTCTGGAGTGGTATTCCTAAAATGCAAATGTAGTTATGCCACTCCTTTGCTTATAATTTCTAAATTACTCTCTATTAATCCACACTCAAGAACAGAGTACAAAAGGTCCTTCATGATTTCATCCTTACTCACCTCTTTAATCTCGTCTCACTCCTTTCCTTAGATCTCTTCATGCCTCCTTTCCAGTTACTCACAAACCCAGTAGTTTCTGCTTCCCTTTGTGTGGTTGTTCTCTTTGACAGACATGTACATCCACTTCTTTATTCAACTGGAAAAATTCTACCTGGACTGTAAGGTTTAGCTTGGGTAGCTTTTATTTAAAGTCATAATTTCTAATTTATAGAGACAAATGTATTTAAAAAGTAAATAAAAAAAATAAAGTTATAATTTCTAATTTCTAGATATCCACCCTCAATACTTAGAGAACACCATGGTTTTTTAATAACACATAGGACATCATGTAAAACTGTGTATTAACTTGTCTCTCCCCCTGACTAGACATGGTGTTCATCAAGGTAAAGATCTATTTCACTTAACTATATAAGCACTGAGCCTACCATAGTACCTGGCACATAATAAACCACTCAACAGATATTTGTTGAATGAATGAATATTATTTCAAGTATTACACAGTCAAAATAGTAAGCTTAAAAACCATAATAGATGTGTTTTTATCTTGGGATGCAAGAACAGTTAAGGGTTTCCCAGCCAGCAGCAAGACCCAAGACTTAAACAAGAAGGTAGGGCAACCCAGAAACACTTGTAGATTGTTATCTGAAAATCTGGCTCTGGCAAGCAAATATATAGGGCTGAAGTGAGGAAGATTCAATGCCTTAAAAACCACAATAACCTGTAGATAAAATTTAATCTTATTACATCTTCTTATGTTACTTATTTATACTCCTCATCAAGCCAAGAAAGATTGGAGGTAGTGTGTATAAACACATCTGATACAATAAAGTATTCTAAATAGATGTAGAAATCAGTTCAAAGGAAGATAAAAAACAAGAAAATAAAGTCTTTTCCAATAGATTAGTAGGGATGATAGATCAAATATTATAAGGTAAAATTAAGGAAACCTAATCAAGTTCAAGAACAATGTTTTACAAAATATCTCTGTGGAACAGAAATAAAGCAGAAACTCAAAGCAATGATTGAACAAAAGCTATGGGCTTGCTTGGCAATAGATAAGAATAAAGAATCAGGTTTAAGTTAAAGGGGAACAGTGGTATTTGACAACTCTGGGTTAAACTTAGAGTAAGAGTGCTTTAAAGCTAGGACATGGTTGAAGCTATTCATGGCTTTGTGACTAGACTGATAATACCTCAATGTCACTATTTGATGGAAGCTTTCATCAACTTATATAACACCTGTAACCCAAGTGGATCATGTGGAGGTACTCCAAAACTGACCAACAGGGAGAAGTGTACACATAAAAAGAGTAAGAAAAATATTAACACCAGGAGTAATCAAGATGGTGAAGGATTGAGTGGAAGTCACACGGACTTCCTCCCAGGACCAACCTGGAATTACAACTAACTTGTGGAGAAATCACCTGGAACAAACAACTGAACAATGGCGAGAGAGGTGCCTTGTAACCTTGGAGACAGAAGAATCGGCTTTAGCGCAATCTAACTGGTAAGGAGTGCGGTACAGACCTGAGAAGGCAGGCAGGGCGCCAACAAGCGGCAGCACCAGAAGGATATGGAAACGGTGAGTTGGATCCCCCTGAGAAGAGCGGGGTCTAAACCAAAGGCGGGGATCTCTAGCCCGCAGCACCAGAGCCCAAAACGTACACAGAAAACAGCCAGCTGCAAAAAGCGGCAGAGTTGCTCTCTGCCAGAGACAGGTGGCTGGAGACACAAAGAACTATTTAAAGGGCCAAGACAGAAATTTTTATATGCAGCCACTTTCCCTGGTTTCCGGCAAAGGCGGGGGAAAGTGGGCTAGAGACGTCCGAGGAGAGACTGGGGAAGGAGGCTTTGGGAAGGGAACTGAGAGAGTAGCCAGTGGGATCTTAGTGCTGATTCATCCCCCATGCAGCAGCAGCCATTTTGCTCAAACGGAGACGACTCCCCCCGCCCCAAGAAGCACCAGCATCAAAGGACCCAATAGCCCCGCTCCCAGGGGGGATTACACACTGCCCTGTGCTGTAAAAGCTGCCTCCTGAGTGCAGAGTGGCAGCCACAGACAGTAGATCCCTGGCTAAAGGAGGTGCAGAGAGGTCTGACCACACTTGAGGAGAGACTGGGGATGGAGCCTTTGGGGAGAGAACAGAGAAAGTAACCGGCAGGATCCCAGTGCAGACTCCTCCCCCATATGGCAGCAGTGTGAGTGGACCCAATAACCCTGCCCCCAGGAGGGACTCTGCCCTGCCCTGAGCTGTCTAAGGCAGCCTGCTGAGTACAGAGAGAATAGATTAACAGCTGAAGGAGACAGCCACAAACAGTTGATTACTGGAGGTCTCGAACAGACTACCTAAGGTCAGACAGGGACGACATCTGACATCATCAGAGGCAGATCCAGGAAATAAAAACAGCGGTCTCCAACCATAGAAGTTCACACCACAAAATCAGGAAATCAAGACAGATCAACTTGAGAAGCAGAAGCAAAAGAGAGGTCTCACAAATAATGGGAAGACAAAGAAATATGCCCCACTCGAAAGGAAAGGAGCAATCCACACAAAGAGAACTAAATGAAATAGAAGCAAATAAACTATCAGATATTCAGTTCCAAAAAACGGTTCTAAGGAAGCTCAAGCAACTCAGTCAGCTCAGAGAGAATTACCAAAAACTACAAGGAAACTATGAGGACCTTACTGCGAAATATATCAACGTGAAAAAGGACATAGAAACTATCAAGAAGACACAAGAGGATATGAAGAATACCATTTCTGAATTGAAGAACACAGTAGAAGGAATCCAAAGCAGGCTGGATGAAGCCGAGGATCAAATCAGTGAGATGGAGGACAAGGTAGAAAAAAGCTCCCAGAAAGAACAAGAAATGGAAAAAAGACTCAAAAAGAATGAAGAGGCAATTAGGGAAATGCAGGACAACCTGAAACGCAATAATATCCGTATAATGGGGATACCAGAAGGAGAAGAAGAGGAGCAAGGGATAGAGAACCTCCTCGAAAAAGTAATGATGGAAAATTTCCCTAATTTGAGGAGAGAAAGGCTCTCATGGATCCAGGAGGCACAGAGGACCCCACTCAAGAGGGACTCAAAGAGGTCCACTCCAAGACACATCATCATTAAAATGGCAAATGTCAAAGACAAAGAGAGAATCCTCAAGGCAGCAAGGGAGAAGGAGAAAGTAACATACAAGGGGGTCCCGATACACCTAGGAGCTGACTTCTCTACAGAAACACTACAAGCCAGAAGGGAATGGCAACAAATATTCCAGGCCATGAAAAGCAAGGGCCTACAGCCAAGGCCTCTCTACCCAGCTAGGCTCTCCATTAAAATAGAAGGGGAAATACGGAGTTTCCCAGACAGGATAAGGCTAAAAGAATACATCTCTAGCAAACCAGCACTCCAAGATATGCTAAGGGGACTGGTTTAAGCAGATGAAGGAAAAGAATGAGACAGAGAGGAACACAAGTACAAGGAGAAAAGATGAGTAAGTTTCTATCAGTCATATCTCTCAATGTGAATGGACTACATGCCCCAATCAAAAGACACAGGGTAGCTGAATGGATAAGAAAACATGACCCACACATATGCTGCCTGCAAGAGACCCACCTCAGAGCAAAAGACCTACACAGATTGAAAGTAAAGGGATGGAAAATAATATTCCAAGCAAATGGGCATGAGAAAAAGGCTGGCGTTGCCATACTTGTATCAGACAAAGTAGATTTCAAAACAAAGGCCATAAAGAGAGACCCAGAGGGGCACTTTATCATTCTTAAAGGAAGAATCTATCAAGAAGACATCAACATTGTAAACTTATGTGCTCCCAATACAGGAGCCCCCAAGTTTATAAGGAAATTGTTGGATGACTTCAAAAAAGATATAGACAGCAACACATTGATAGTAGGGGATTTCAACACCCCACTGTCAAAAATGGACAGATCTTCCAAACAAAACACTAATAAACATACTGTGGTGCTGAATGACACACTGAATCAAAGAGACTTAACTGACATATATAGAACCTTACATCCCAAAGAAGAAAACTACACATTCTTTTCAAATGCTCATGGCAGGTTTTCAAAGATAGACCACATGATAGGACACAAAGCAAACCTCAGCAAATTCAGGAAAATTGAAATAATACCAAACTTTTTCCCGGACCACAAGGGATTGAAACTGGAAGTCAACCTCAAAGAGAAACTTCAACAACTTGCAAACTCATGGAGACTGAACAGTACACTATTAAACAATGAATCGGTCAATAATGAGATAAGAGAAGAAATCAAAAAAACTTCTGGAAACAAATGAAAATGAACAGACAACAGTCCAAAACCTATGGGACACAGCAAAGGCGGTCCTGAGAGGGAAGTTCATAGCAATACAGGCTGACCTAAAAAGGATAAAAAAATTCAACTAAAAGACCTAACACGACAACTTCAAGAACTGGAGAAACAACAACAAATAAATCCTAGAGCAAGGAGAAGGAAGGAAATAGTCAAGATTAGAGCAGCACTGAATGACATAGAGACGAAAAGAACAATTCAGAGGATCAACCAATCCAGAAGCTGGTTCTTTGAAAAGATCAATAAAATTGACAAGCCTTTAAGCAGACTCATCAAGAATAAAAGGGAGAGGACCCAAAAGAATAATATCAGAAATGAAAGAGGAGAAATAACAACTGATACCACAGAAATACAAAGGATCATCAGAAACTACTATGAACAATTATATGCCAAGAAATTTGAAAACCTTGATGAAATGGACAAATTTTTAGAAAAGTATAATCTTCCAACACTGAAGGAGGAAGAAACAGAAAGCTTGAACAGATCGATAACAGATGGGGAAATTGGAGCAGTCATCAAGAAACTCCCGGCACACGAAAGCCCAGGGCCAGACGGTTTCCCAGGAGAATTTTACAAAACATTTAAGGAACAGCTAACCCCTGTCCTTCTCAGATTATTCGAAAAAATCCAAGAGGAGGGAAGACTCCCGGACTCTTTCTATGAGGCCAGCATCACCCTGATCCCAAAACCAGATAAAGACACTACAAAGAAAGAAAACTACAGGCCAATTTTGCTGATGAACATAGATGCTAAACCCTGAACAAAATATTGGCAAACCGCATCCAGCAATACATTGAAAAGATTATCCACCACGATCAAGTGGGATTCATCCCAGGGATGCAGGGATGGTTCAATATACGCCAATCAGTAAACGTGATACATCACATAAATAAAAGGAAAGACAAAAACCACATGATCATCTCGATAGACGCAGAAAAAGCATTTGATAAGATACAGCACCTCTTTATGATGAAAACACTCAGCAAACTGGGAATAAATGGGGCATTCCTCAATGTAATAAAGACCATATATGAAAAACCTACAGCCAATATCATACTCAACGGGCAAAAACTGAAAGCTTTCCCACTAAGATCGGGAACACGACAAGGATGTCCGCTCTCACTGCTTCTTTTCAACATCGTATTGGAAGTCCTAGCCACAGGGGTCAGACAAGAGAAAGAGATAAAAGGCATCCAAATAAGAAAGGAGGAGGTAAAGCTATCATTGTTTGCAGATGACATGATAGTGTACATAGAGAACCCTGTGGACTCTACCAAAGAACTCCTCAACCTAACAAGTGAATTTGGCAAAACAGCAGGATTACAAAGTCAACATTCAGAAATCAAAGGCATTTTTGTACACCAGCAATGCAATAGAAGAAGAAGAAATCCCCAAAAAAATACCATTCAATATAGCAAGAAGAAAAATAAAGTACCTAGGTATAAATTTAACCAAAGAGGTAAAAGACCTGTATGCAGAAAACTATACAGCATTGAAAAAAAAATTAAAGAAGACACAAATAAATGGAAGCATATACCGTGCTCATGGATTGGAGGAATTAATATCATCAAAATGTCCATACTACCCAAAGCAATTTATAGATTCTACGCAATCCCTATTAAGATACCAAGGACGTATTTCACAGAAATAGAAGAGACATTTCAAAAATTTATATGGCACCATGAATGACCCCGAATAGCCTCATCAATTTTGAGAAAGAAGCACAAAGTAGGAGGGATCACAATACCGGACATCAAACTCTACTACAAAGCCACTATACTCAAAACAATCTGGTACTGGCACAAGAACAGACCCATAGACCAGTGGAACAGAATAGAAAGCCCAGAAATAAGCCCAGGTCTCTATGGGCATCTAATATTCGACAAAGGGTCAGAAGCGTAAAATGGAGCCATAATAGCCTCCTCAACAAATGGTGTTGGGAGAACTGGACGGCTACATGCAAAAAATTGAAACAGGATCCTCAGCTGACACCATACACAAAAATAAACTCAAGATGGATAAAAGACTTAAATATAAGTCGCAACACCATCAAAGTCCTCGAGGAGAACATTGGCAGGAAACTCTCAGATATCCTACGCAGCAATTTTTTCACTGCTATGTCTCCTAAAGCAAGGGACATAAAAGAAAGAATAAACAAGTGGGACCTCATCAAAATAAGAAGCTTCTGCACGGCTAAAGAAAACATCAGCAAAATGAAAAGGGAGCCAACCATATGGGAAAATATATTTGCTAATGATACATCAGACAGGGGTTTGATCTCCAACATATATAAAGAACTCACTCAACTCCACTCCAAGAAGACAAACGATCCAATAAAAAAAAAGGGCAAAGGACCTGGGCAGATGCTTTTCCAAGGAGGAGATACAGGGGGCCCAGAGGCATTTGAAGGGATGCTCAGCATCACTAGCCATCAGAAAAGTGCAGATCAAAACCACCATGAGGTACCACCTCACACCGGTCAGAATGGCCATCATAAACAGATCAAGAAACAACAGGTGCTGGCGAGGCTGTGGAGAAAAGGGAACCCTAGTCCTCTGTTGGTGGGAATGCAGACTGGTGCAGCCACTGTGGAAAACAGTGTGGAATTTCCTCAATAAGCTGAAAGTGGAACTGCCTTTGGATCCAGTGATTCCCCTGCTGGGACTATACCCTAAGAACACCAAAACGCCAATACAAAAGAACCTATGCACCTCAATGTTCATAGCAGCACAATTTACAATAGCCAAGTGTTGGAAGCAAGCTACATGCCCATCAGTAGATGATTGGATCAAAAAGTAATGGTACATATACACAATGGAATACTACGCAGCAGAAAGAAAAAAGGAACTACTAAACTTCTCGACAGCATATATGGATCTGGAGAGCATTATGCTAAGTAAAATAAGCCAGGGGATGCAAGACAAATACCATATGATCTCACCTGTAAGTGGAACCTAACCAACAATACAAAGATGCAAGGAAAATAAGACCAGCAACACTGAAAGGAAAAGAAATCAACAGAGACAAGAGGGTAGGGGTTTGTGGGGAAAAGGAAGGGAAGGGGAAAGTCAAGGAACATATAGCAAGGACTGATGGACAAAACCAAAGGGGAAGAGCGGAGGGAGGGAAGGAGGAAGGTGGCAAGGGAAAGTGGTGGGGGTAGGCAGAGACAAATGTATTTAAAAAATAAAAATAAATATGATCTGAAATACCTTAAAACTTGTACGTTTAAAGGACTTTAAATAAAAATTACAACAGAGATCAAAAAAGAAAAAAAACAAAAAAGAAAAGTAGCTAATATGAAACAGGAAGAGGTGGATATAAATAAATCTTGGAAATAAAAATATCTACAATTATGAAAAAAAATGAATTAGCAGATCAATAAATTAGGTCAGCTCTAGGTTGTACCTAATCAAAGAGAAAATTACGGAATTGGAACATAGTCTTGCATAATTTATAAAACACATCACAAAGAGATAAAAAGATACAATGAAAGATCAGTGAAGAGAGAGATTGAGAGGACTCTGAAATATACATCAACTCAGAGTTCAAAATGAGGGAACAGAAATTTCCAAAATTATGGTAATTGAGAAAGATAGAAAGCACTCAGATTAAAAATTACACCAAATTCTAAACAGTATGAATAAAAATAAATGTAAACTTAGAAGTTATATTGTAACTTTAGAATAAAAAGGAAAAAGTATTTAAGCTATTACAATGAAAAATCAAATTATTGTCAGAAGAAAAAGTATTAAATTTACCAGAGACTTCTCATCTACAGCAACAGGTGACAAGTCATTGAAGTTTTCAAACTGCTAAGTCAAAATAATTGTCAACCTAGATCTTCATCTCAGTTAAAATATAATTTAAAGGTGAGAACAAATAAAGACATTTTTTAATATAAAGGTCCACAGATATTCACTAAGTGAGTAATCAAAGGATATGCTTCAAGAAGAAGAAAAGTAAACCCAGAGAGGAATGGGCTATCAGAAACAGTGGTTAACAAGTAAATAAATAATAATAATGGTTGATAAATTTAATTAACTATTGACCATTAACAAATAAGTGATAAATTATGTTTAAAAATTATAGGATTAAAATTCTTCACAAAATAACAAAAAATGGGGAGACTTTTGGGGCAGTTCAGGTTTGGGGAAGGAGAAGATATATTTAATAGCTTATAATTTAAAAATTACAATTAAATATGTATGTTTAAAATATAAGGATTACTAGTAAAATCAGATATAACTACAACATATAGCTTGCAAAGTGGCAGTGCATAATTTTGTTCAATCCATCAAAAGGTTGGAAAGGAGAAACTAAGTATGGTAATCAGAAAACACAACATAAGATGATAAAAATAGAGAGAAGGAGGGAGGGGTGGGTGGGGGAATAGGAAGGGCAGGGGCAAGTCAAGGAACATATAGCAAGGACTCATGGACGGAGCCAGGGTGGGGAAGGATTGAAGGGGCCAGGAAAAGTGGTGGGGGGAAGGCGGGGACAAATGTATTTGGAAAAATAAATATTTTTAAAAAAGAAAAAGAGAAAAAAAAGAGAAATCTTGCTGATGTTATAAAATAAAATGAGGAACTTTCTCTATGCCTGGGAAAGTTTTAATAACATTGTAATTATTTTTTTTAAAAGCTTAATGCCCTTTTTTCAATAATAGTGTTTTACTTACAGCACATTTCTTTTTTGGTAATTACTAGAGTGAAGGTTGTTTTTTTGTTTTATGTTTTTGTTTTTGTTGTGTTTTGTTTTGCTTTTTACTTTCTCTTAGGCCAATTTTAATAATTTCTACTTTGCTTAAAAAAAGATGATAAAAATAATTTCAAATATATCAGTAACGTAAAATGATATAGGCAGCATGGTTTCATTTGTGTAATGTTTTAAAACTCATGAAACAATTTCACATACTGTTTTCAGATATATAGCTATATGCAGTCATATCAGGTATGCATAGAAATGGTGGCTACCCATCTCTGGGGGAAAGAAGGAGGGAATGGAATAGAAACAGAATGCACAGAAGACTTACATTGCATATTTTATTTCTTTTTAAAACTTATATGATAAATATAAAAAGAGGTTAATATTTCATAATCTAGGTAGTGGGTTCACAACAATAGTTTTTTGGGCATTTTAAGTAACAAAATAACTATACCAAATATAAGGTAAACTTAAAATTTTCAAATGAAAACTTCTTTTAAAAATACTTTTGTGTCACTTTGAATACTTAAACTACTTAAACTTTCAAAGATACAGATGTAATATTGAAAGCTTTACTTACAATATTGAATTTTCTAATAAAGCTGTATATATACATATTTAAAACCATGTTTTATATAAAATGAAGTATTAATTGAAAATACTTTTCTTTTTCCTTGAGAATAATTGTATTTAAGCTAATCATGCATCTTTGACATGAATGACTTTCTTAGTAATCACAGGGAAATATTTGAGCCATCTGACAACAGTTCTCCAGGTCACATTTTCTTCATTTCCCTTGAAGTCAAAATACAGCACTCTTTAGTCTATGTATAATGGCGTCACTAAAACATGCAAAATTTCAAATTGCTATCTTTGTATTAGAACAGTTTTTTAAAATTCATCATAAAGGTGTATATTTATTATCCCCAAAGTTAATCATGTATGAATGACTTTTTAAAGTGATCTTTAAAAGACTTGCTTACATCAACATCTAACTCTTGGAATTGTGAAGTTACGCTCCCATGCATAATGACTAAATGTGCATTAAATTTCTTTGCCTCATTTTAAATCTATTCTGTCTGATGATCATTTAAAATTAGCATTGATTGAAATCATTTCTAGCTATTGTGTCTAAAAAGAAACAAGTATTTTGTTGGTCAAAATAAATATAATAGAATGTAAACCACAATAGGAGAAACAGTGTAATGACAATGAGAGATTACCTTAAGCCTGGCATAGCATGGCATACATCTATTTTTGATACTTCCAACCCACAGAAATGTACAAAGTATAGTATAAAATGAACACTTATATATCCATCACCCAGAAAAAATACTCATTTTCTGAGCAATAATTTTGATTTAGAAAAAAAAAGTGGCTTCCATTTCTGGGACAAGATGACATAGACTCAATTTTTCCCTGCTTTCCCCCTCTAAGTACAACTAAATACCCTGGAAATAATTCAGCAGACAATGATAAAAGGACTCTGAACATTCTGTAGAAGACAAACTGTCCAGGTACCTCAAGACTTGAAAAACAATACTGTGGTGTTTTATGGGTTGTTATTTTTTTATTTTTCCTCTTCATTACCAAGAAAAGGAAAGCCTAGCAGTAACTTAGCAGGGAGACCTATACCCACTGGCAGTGGTAAGCCAGTCTACTCACAGCAGTGATACTAGCAGAGCTCAGGAAGCCAACCTAACCCCTGTCCTACACCCAACAATAGCAGTGGGATCAATCTATCCATAGCAGGGTCAAGAGTAGGTCCTGAATGGCCCAATCCACACCCAGCAAAAGGTAGACATTTATGCAAGTATCAATGGGGCTCCATGTTTCCTAGCCATCCACTCAGTGGCCAAAGGTAACCAAGGCTCAGTGTCTTACAACCATCCACCTAATGGCAGAGTCACTCAGATCCCCATTGACTCCTAATCTTCCACTCAGTGACAGAAGGCAGCCTAAATAGGCTCTTCACTTCCCCAGGGGCACCTACAGAGAGAATGAGAAGCCAAAAGTCACCAGGTGAACAGTTAATGGGCCAGAGGAAATGCTCTCCTTCTCATAGGTCTTGCATCCCTCACACCCCACCTAAGAACACTAAGATGCCCAGGGAAATACCTTCTATACCTGAAAGTGACACCAGCAGAGTTATGAGAGAAGCTCAAGCAGAGCCAGGTGAATGAAACATACCAGAATATCATTGCAAGTGCTCAAAAACCAAAATTGTCATTGGAAATATAACCTGCAAAGGTAAGACAGAACCTATAGACTAAACTCAAACAAGGCAAATGCCTGCTAAAATAAAATATTTAAATACAGAGTCTCCTAAATAATATCCAAAATGTCTAAGATAGAATAAAAAATTAATCAACATACTAAGAACCAGGAAAATCACAATTTGGATATGAAAGATAATGAACTGATACCAATAAAAAATGAATCAGATTTTGGAATATATGACAAATATTTTAAAGCAGCTTCCATAAAATTGCTTCAACAAATAGTTATGAGTTCCCTTGAAACAAATAAAAATATGAAACCATAGTAAAAAATTAAAATTTTTAAAAAGTTCTAAATGGAAATTTACAATACAATAACTGGAAAATATAGTAACTGGAAAATACAATAACTGGAAAAATCTTGCTAGATGGGCTCATAGTGCAGTGAAAATAACTGAAGAATCAGTGAATTTGATCAAAGATCAATAAAATTTACTTAATTTGGCCAACAGAATAAAAAAGACTAAAGAAAGACTAGAATTTCATGTACAAAATGGAAAATAAAAAATTTCTAACATTCATATCATCAGAGTCTCAGAAGCAGAAAATAAATAATGTGGGACTAAAAACTAAAAAGGTTATTTGGAAAAATAATGGCTGAAAAATTCTCAAATTTGGCAGAAGACCTAAATCTACAGAATCAAGATGCTGAGTGAACCTCCAATAGACAAACCTAACAGAATTCATGCCAAGACAAATACTAATTAAACACCTGGAAACTAAAGACAAAGAAAAAACTTAAAAGCAACCAGAGAAAAATGATGCATTAACTACAAGGAACAGCATTTCAAATTATAGTGGATTTCTTATAAAAAACAATGGAGGCTCAAAGGAAGCAGCACAACATTTTTCAAGTGTTGAAAGAAAACAAGTGTCAACCATAAATTCTGTATCTGCTGAAACTATTCTATAGAAATGAAGAGGAAATAAAGACATTCTTTCACAAAGTAAAATGAAAAGAATATGTTGCTAGTAAACCTACCTTTAAACAATAGCTAAAGAAAGCTCTCTCAATGGAAAGAAAATTATAAAAAAAAAAAGGGCCACAACTTCAGAAATAAAAACAAACAATGGGATGGGTAAAAGTAAGTGTAAATATAACAGAATATGCTTCTCATGAGTTTTTAAAGTCATATTTGATGGTTGAAGCAAAAATTATAATATTTGTTGTGCTTAATGAATGTAAAACATACTTCAGACATATTTTATTTTAAAAAATATTTTACTTATTCTTTAGAGAGGGGAAAGGGAAGGAGAAAGAGAGAGTGAAACATCAATGTGCGGTTGCCTCTTGCACGTCCCCCAGTGGGGACATGGCCCGCACCCCAGGTATGTGCCCTCACTAGAAATCTAACCAATGACCCCTTGGCTCACAGGCCAATACTCAATCTATTGAGCCACACCAACCAGGACCAGATACTTATATTTTAAAAGTGAGAGAAAAGGGACATACATGAAAATAAAATTTCAATTCTTCACTCTAATTGGTAATAGTGACATTGTAATAAGATGTGTATATTATAATATCAGAGTAACCACTAAAAAAAAAACCAAGTGATGCTCTCAAAATTGGTATAAATAAAATAACATGGAATCATAAAAAAAGTCCAAATATCATATAAGAAGGCAAGAAAAGAGAAACAAAGGAAAAAAAAAACAGAAGACATGATCTGTAAACAAATAACAAAATGGCAGACTTAACACTAACAGATTAATCGTTATTTTAAATGAAAATGGTCTAAATACCCAATCAAAAGACAGATTGGCAGAGTGGATAACATATCATGACTCAACTATATTTTTTCTAACAACATGGATGGAACTAAAGAGTATTATGCTAAGTGAAATAAGCCAGGTGGTGAAAGACAAGTACCATATGATCTCACCTATAAGTGAAAACTAATCAATAAAACAAGCAAGCAAGCAAAATAGAGCCAGAGACATGGGAGTAAAGTACAAACTGACAGTAACCAGAGAGGAGGGGGAGGGGATAATGAGGGAAGGAAGGGTAAGGGTCGTCAAGGAACATGTATAAAGGATCCATGAACAAAGACAATGAGGGGGAGGATTGAAAGTGGAAGGTAGAGGGTGCGTAGGGCAGGGGAGAGAAATGGGGGAAAACAGGAGCAACTGTAATTGAACAACAATTAAAAAAAATAATGACATAGGTGTGCTGAAAATAAAATAATGGGAAAATATATAATATGCTAACATTAATTTTTAAAAGTAGGCCATCTATATTAATATCACATTAAGTAGACTTCAGAGCAAACAAACTTACTAGGGATAAGAGGGGCATTCCACTATTATGAGATCAATCCACCAAGAAGACATAGCTATCCTAAATGTGTGTGCACCAAACAACAGAACTTCAAAATGTATGGCACAAAATCTTATAGAGCTGAAAGGAGAAATACATAAATCCACAATTAGGGAGAAATACTGCTAGAAATTAATGGAACTACTAACCAAAATATAGAAGTGAATAGCACCATCAACCAACAAGACCTAGTTGACACAACTCCTCCCAACAACAGAATGAACATTGTTTCCAAGAACCTATGGAACATTCATTAAGATAGGCCTTATTCTGAGTCATAAAACAAACTTCATTATGTTTTACAGTGTTGAAAACACACAGAATATGTTCTCCAATCATAATGGAATCAAAGTAAAAATCAATAGCAGAAAGACAAGGAGAAAATCTTCAAACAATAAGAAATTAAACGGCACACTATTAAGAAATCCATGTAACCAAGAGGAAGTCTCAGAGAATTAAATACATAAAACTGAATTAATTAAAATAAAAAATATAAAAATTTGTGGAATGCAGCTAAAGCAGTGTTGAGAGGGAAATTTATAGCAGTAAATTCTTACATTAGAAAAGAGGAAAGTTCTCAAATCAATGCTAAGTTCATATGTCAAAAAGCTAGCCAAAGAAGAGCAAAGTAAGGCCAAAGCAGATAGGTGGAAGAAAATAACAAAATAATAGCAGGCATAAATATAGTTGAAAAATAGAAAGAGAATATAGATGAAATAAAAAGCTGCTTCATTGGGGAAAAAAAGTGAATAAACCTCTGGAAAAACTGACACATAATGAGAGAAACAACACAGATCACCAAAATCAAGTATTAAATAGGAAATATAACTATAGCTTCTGCAGCCATTAAGAGGATAATAAAGGAATACAACAACCTTACTCTCATAAATTTTATAGCTTAGAAGAAACAGGCCAATTTCTCGAAAACCATGAACCAAAAACCTCAATCAAGAAGAAATAGGTAATGTGAATAATAGTATAACTATTAAAAAATTGAATTTGTAATTTAAAACATCCTGAAAAGGAGTCCCTTGGATCAGATGGCTACAGTGGAGAGTTTTACCAAACACTTAAAGAAGAGTTAACACAAATTTTACCCAATTTCTTTTAGAAAATAGACAAGGAGGCAACACTCCTAACTCATTTATGAGACCAGTATTATACTGATACCAAAACCTGGAAAAGACAGTAAAAAAAACAAACAACAACAACAAAAAAAAAACAACCCCTACAGATTAATATCTCTCATGAAATTAGAAATAAAAATCCTCAACAAAATATCCCCTAATATAATCCAAAAATGTATACAAATAATTATATACTGTGATCAAATAGGACTTATTCTAAGAATGTGAAGCTGGTTCACTATTCAAAATCAAGTAATATAATCCATTATATCAACAAGAAAAAAAATTGTATGGTCATATCAATGGAAAAAAGGCAAACATCTGGAAATCCAACCCCCTTCATGATAAAAACTCTCAGAAATTTGGAAATAGAAGGGAACTAACTTAGCTTGATAAAAAGCATTTTCAAGAGTCATACAGCTAGTATCATACTTAATGGTGAATACATGTATGTTCTCCCCCTAAAATTGGGAACAAAATAAAGGTGTCCACTCTCACCACTTGTACTCACCAAAGTACAGCAAATTCTAGCCAGTGCAATAGACAAGAAAAAGAAATAGAAGGTATACAGGTCAGAAAGAAATAAAATTTTCCACATTTGCAGATGGTCTACATAGAAAATTTCAAGTTATATATTTTAAAATAAAACATTCCTGGAACCAATGAATGAGTTCAGCAAAGTTGTAGGATACAAGATCAACACACAAAAATCAATCGCATTTTATATACTAATAATGAACATGTAGAAACCACATTTAAAACACAATACCATATAAATTTTTGAAATGTCTGTTCTATGTCTGTGAAATTCTGGAAGCAACCTAAGTGCCCATCAGTAAATGAGTGGATCAAAACACTATGATACATTTACACAATGGAATACTATGCAGCAGAAATAAAGAGAGAGCTACTACCCTTTGCAACAGCATGGATGGAACTGGAGAGCATTATGCTAAGTGAAATAAGCTGGGGGATGAAAGAAAAATACCATATGATCTCGCCTATAAATGGAACCTAACCAACAAAACAAACAAGCAAGGAAAATATAACCAGCAATATTGAAAGGAAAAGAAATCAACAGAATCAAGAGGGAAGAGGGAGGAAGAGAAGGGGAGGATCAAGTCAAGGAACATGTATAAAGGACCATGCACAAAGCTAAGGTGGGAAAGGATTGAGGGAGGGAGATGGGGGAGAGGGCAGGAGAAACTGGTGGCAGGAAGGTAGAGACAAATGTATTTGAATAATAAAAAAAATAAAATTATGTTAAAAAACACAATACTATTTACATTCACTCCAAAGAAAATGAAAAACTTAGATATATACTTACAAAACATACACAAAAACTGTATGCTGAAAATTACAAAAGGCTTATAAAAATTTTTAAAAACCTACTAAATGGAGAGACATTCTAATACATGTGTTAGAAGACTCACATAGTAAAAATGTTAATTCTCTCCAAATTGATACATAGGCCGTTAATGCAATTCATATCAGAATCCCAGCAAGATGTTTTGTAGACTTGGACAAGCTTATTATAAAATTTATACGAAAATGCACAAACCCTGGAATAGCCAAACAACCTTGTAAAGAAGGATAAAGGGAGGAATTGTTCTACCCAATATTAAGGCTTATGATTTAGTTTTAGTAATCAAGACAGTATGATATCTATGGATAAATAGACACATGGGTGAGAACATGAGGTAGAACAGGAGGGAAATGGAGATGGCAACGGAGGGATACGTGGGGTAATGGAACTGTTCAGTACCTTGACTGTGTGGTAGATTCATCAACCAACATATGTGATAAAAATTGCATAGATCTAAGTGCATACATATGCAAAGCAGTGCAATAAAACTGTAAAAATGTAACAATTTGTAGATTATAGCATGTCAGTATGATTGCGATATTATATGACATAATGTTACCATTGAGGGAAACGGGATAAAGGATACAGGAAACCTTTCTATATTATTTTTATTATTTATTTATTTATTTTTGTATTACAATTTTCTTATACTTTCAAACTTTATATATTTTTAAAAAATTTTTAAATCATGTTTATTCTATTACAGTTGTCTCAATTTCCCCCCATTTGCCCGCCTCCACCCATCTCACCCCCACCCCCTGCTCCCGCAGTCAATTCCCACTCTGTTGTCCATGTCCATGGGTCATTCATACACGTTCTTTGTCTAGTCCTTTCCCCTTCTTTCCACCATTGCCCTCTTTCCCCATCCCCTCTGGTCACTGTCAGTTTGCTCAATGTTTCCATGCTTGTGGTTTATTTTGTTGAATAGATTCCACTTATAGGAGACATCATATGGTATTTGTCATTCATCAACTGGCTTATTTCACTTAGCTTAATATTCTCCAGTTCCATTCATTATGTCGCAAAAGGCAGGAGTTCCTTCCTTCTTTCCTTTTGCTTAAATGCCAATTGATTTTATCTATTTTTTTAAATGCCAAAATCCATTATAAAATATTTAAAAAATTAAATCCATTATAAAGTCTGAGCAATTCAAACATGACACCAGCACAGAAATAATCAAGTAGATCAATGAAATAAAATGAGCACTCTAGAAACAAATATATATATCTAACAATGTAACATATGATCAAATTGGTATTTCAAATCAATGGATATAATAAGGCTTCTTCAACAAATAAGGTGCATGGACCACTATTACTTGAAAGAAAAACAATATAGACTCCTATTTTACACATTATACAAGAAATATTCAGGTGAGTTAAAAATCAATATGTAAAATCTAAGGAGTTTTTGGAGAAAATACAAAATAATATTTTTCTTACCCTGAAGTAAAATATTCAAACCCTGAAGCTATAAAGTAATATATTGACAATATGACTATATTAAACATTTAGGACTACATAGTAATATACATATAAAAAAAGTTAACGGACAAGTAATAGAATGGGAAAATATTTGCCACACAGCTAAAAAAGGGTTAATAGGTTTTTTGGGTTTTTTTAGGGAAAAAAATTCTACAAACCTTTAATCAAAAAATGGATAAAGAATACCAAAAAGTCATTTAAAGCTTTTTAAAAATAATAGAAATAGGCAAGAGATATACAAAAACAAGTTTAGTTTCAACAAATAATAAAGCAACAATTGAAACAACACATCATTGTCATAATGAGATTAATGCATATTAAAAATTTTGGTAATATCCAGTATTGGCAACTGTGAAAGGAACTGGGTATTCATAGCCTCTTTTTCTTCATCTTCTTAAAGCAGTCCCTTTAGCATATCTTGAAATCCTGGTGTAGTGGAGGGATATTCTTTTAGCCTTCTTTTGTCTGGGAAACTCCTTATTTTGCCTTCCATTTTATTTGAGAGCCTTGATGGGTAGAGCAGTCTTGGTTGCAGGCCTTTGCTTTTCATGACTTGGAATACTTCTTGCCATTCCCTTCTGGCTTGTAGTGTTTCTGTTGAGAAGTCAGCTGCTAGCCATACTGGGGCTCTCTTGTATGTTACTCCCTGTTTCTCCCTTGATGCCTTTAGGATTCTCTGTCTTTGATACTTGCAATTTTAATTATGATGTGCCTTGAAGTGGGCCTCATTGGATTTCTCTTGAATGAGACCCTCTGTGCTTTCTGGACTTGTGTGACTTTTTCTCTCCTCCAATTAGGGAAGTTTTCCATCATTACTTTTTCAAACAGGTTCTCTATCCTTTCCTCCTCTTCTTCTCCTTCTGGTATCCCTGTTATATGGATATTATTATGTTTCAGGTTGTCCTGAATTCCCTCAATGACTCTTCATTCTTTTTCAGCCTGTTTTCATTTTCTTGCTCTTTCTGGGAGCTTTTTTTCTACCTTGTCCTCCAGTTCACCGATTCAATCCTCTGCTTGATCTAGCCTGCTTTTGATTCCTTTACTGTGTCCTTCAATTCAGAAATTGTTCTTCATTTCTTCTTGCCTCTTATTGATAGCTCCTATGTCCTTTTTCATGCTGATATAGTTTGCAGTAAGTTCCTTGTAGTTTCCCTGTAGTTTTTGGTAATTCTCTCTGAGCTCACTGAGCTCACTGAGCTTCCTTAGAAGTATTGTTTTGAAGTCAGTATCTGATAGTTTACTTGCCTCTGTTCCATTTAGTTCTCTCTGGGGATTTCTCCTTTCCCTTCAACTGGGGGTTGTTTCTTTCCCTTCCCATTATTTCTGAGACTCTTCTTTTTTTGTTTCTCCTTAAATTTATCTGTCTTGATTTCCTGACTTTGTGCTGTGAACTTCTAAGGTAGGAGACTGCTGTTTTTACTTTCTGGATGTGCCTCTGATGATGTCAGATGTTGTCCCTGTCTGACCTTAGGCAGTCTCTTCAAGACTTCCAGGAATCTACTGTCTGTAGCTGTCTCCTTCAGCTGTTAATCTAGTCACTCTGCACTCAGCAGTCCGGCTTAGAGACACCACAGGGCAGGGCAGAGTCCCTCCTGAGAGCAGGGTCATTGGGTCCCCCCATGCTGCTGCCACTCAGGGGAATGTTACCTGAGAAAGATGGCTGCTGCCATCTGGGGGATGATTCAGTACCGGGATCCCGCTGGCTACTCTCTCAGTTCTCTTCCCAAAGCCTCCTTCACCAGTCTTTCCTCTGGCGTCTCTAGCCCACTCTGTCCCTGCCTTTGCCAGGGACCAGTGTAAGTGGCTGCCAAAAAAAATTTATGCCTTGGCCCTTTAAATGGTCCTTTGTATCTCCAGCAGCCTATCTCTGGCAGAGAGCAACCCTGCCGCTTTTTGCAGCTGGCTGTTATCTGTGTACTCTTTGGGCTCTGGTGCTGTAGACTGGAGATCCCCGCTTATGGTTCAGATCCTGCTCATCTCAAGGGGATCCTACTGATCATTTCAATATCCTTCTGATGCTGCCCCCATAGGTGCCCCTCCTGCTTTCTTGAGTCTCTACTGCACTCCTTACCTGTTAGGTTGTGCTAAAGCTGATTCTTTTGGCTGTCCAAGGTAATAAGGCTCCTCTCTCACTATTGTTCAGTTGTTTGCCAGGTGATTTCTCCACAATTTAGTTGTAATTCCAGATTGGTCCTGGGAGGAGGTCAGTGTGACTTTCACTCACTACTCCGCCATCTTGATTCTCACTCTATTATTTTTTATAATGGCACATGAATCTATAATTATCTCAAAATAAAGATCAACAACCTCAAATCAAGTCAGAGTTTCTTTCCTACTTCCTTTCTCTCACCATCCCAGCTACTTCTTAAAATTTTACCAGCACAGAAAACTTCTCTTCAGAGAACAGACTTTATGTTAGTAAAATTTATTGTGGTTTCTTCCTTAGGTGTCTCACAGGAGACAAAGTAGGTGACTGAAGGCAATGGAAGAGACCGTGGTCTTGGGAAAATAGCTTTACTTCCCTTGGCCTTAGTTTTCATCATCTGTAAAATGGAGACTTAGTACTAGAGGGAAGCAAAATGAACACTTGTAGAGAACCTACCTTTATCTCTGTTTCCTTCCCTCATTTTTTTCAGCAAGCCCAATGAGCCATCCATTATGAGTCTCCATATTTCAGATGAAGAAACAGAGACTGAGAGACCTGACTACCACAGAACAGAGCTGGGAGTAGAGTACACAGTCCAGGCAGTTTTCACTACCTCCTGCTGCTTAGAAGCCTAGTGAACTTTGTGGCTCTAAACCCTATAAGGTAGCCTTTCCTAGCAGAAAGTAAGCTGGGCAGGGAATGCCCAACCTGCCAAGTGGAAGTAGGTGAAGGTTGTAAAGGACTCAGATGGATCTCAACAAGCATATATGAGTATAGTTGCCACAGAAGCTACAGACTTCATCAGGCCAGACTCTGCCAACTTACACTGTGGAACTACAGGGGATAGCTGCTAACTTCCTCCTAAGTTGAGTGTCTGTTCCCTATTGTTGCCTGCAATACAAACCCTCAAACAGCCCCAAAGGTCAAGCATGCTCCCCTTAGAGAACAAGCAGGGGATCAGGGTCAGCATCTATGAGCCATGGAGCATGGGTACCAACCCTGAGTGAAAACATCCAAGGGTGTAACATTGGTACTGGGGCCAGGCCTATCCCATGAGGAAGGAGAGAAGTGTCTCCTTGGTTTGGAGGCCACATTGCCTAACAGAGACTACTTTCTAATCCTTGGCAATATCCTTGGAGCTTTCCTCAAAACCTCTACAGGTTGGCTACCCGTGATGGTCAAAGGCGAGATAGTTCAGTATTCAGATGTCTGGGCTGGAGATCAGCAAATGTGGACTTAGCCCAGTCCTATGACTTCCTCTAAGACTCTGGATGAGCCATGCTCCCCTTCTGGGATGCAATGAGGGGTTTGGATTAAGTGGGCCCTGAGACCTACTCAAGCCCTGCCAGCTTTCATGTTCAAGGTTAGCTCTAAGACTTGCATTCAGGGCCTGCCTAAAGCCACCAGAGCTCACAAATATTATTGGAACAGAAGTCCTGGTCAGATTTCATTTTTCTTACAAGGCTGTTTATTGCCTAACCAAATTTACTTAGTGGTACATTTGTGACTGTGATGTTAAAAGGTAGGCTACAAACCAAGAGACAAAAAAAAAAAAATAGGGGATGAGTGGTATTCACAAAGCAGGAAGAGAGTGTGCCATCCAGAGGGTCAGGAAACCTGGAATTCACATGAGCCTCTCATAAACACGGCTACCATTCCTTATTTATTCACATTCTCTGCCCTGTCTGGGTTCCGCGTGGTCTCCACTTCTTGTTAGCTTTTCAGCTGCACACCAGGCCCCAGCTGGCAGTAGCTAATTGCAATCAGCAGGTGAGAAATGTAGGTTCTCCGAAAAGGAATTATCTTCAGTTCTGGGAACCATTCTGGGAAATGTAACAGACCTGGGAAGAGAGGGGGAGATGTTTAAAACCTGAACTTCTGTGAAAAGCATTAATTGAAAAAGACAGCACCGCGCACCAGGAACCCATGACTCGCTCGCCTGAAAATATAATGAAGCAACTTAGTGTGGAAGGAAAGACGGGGGAGCATTTCCATTTCTGCAAAAGCAGCTCCTGCCTTGTGTGCAGGAGCCCTGCCTGCCCTCTTTTTCCAGGAGGCTCAGGGAGCACAAACGTTTGCTCTTGTAGTTTCATCTTTTACCTTTACATTTTTTCTGCATGAGTAAAATCACCTCACCATGCTAAAAGCTTTTCATTTATTTTTATTTATTTGTTAAAGAAAGACATAAAGCAATCTACTGTGAAGTGGAATGACTTGAAGAAGCAAGTTCAAAATCAGTTCACAATCTCTTGAGGTAACTGAATACCCAGGTGTTCACTCAGCCCAGTGCCAAGTGAGGGGGTGGGATGTGGATGCAGCCATGTACTCTAAAAGGTTATTCCGCTACTTGGGGAAGCAAGTCCCATATCAGGCAGCAAGATCCTGGAGGCTTCTGTGTCCTCAGCCCCAGGCTGCTTTCAGTGGCTCCTGTCAGAAGCACCTGGGGACAGGAGAAAGGCCCCAGTGGCTCTATACGCACCCCACCTGCTCACCTCCAGGATCAGTAGCATCTCTCTTTACATTATCAGGAAAGGGAATAAAAAGCATACCAGAGGGGTGATTTGAATTTCATTTTCTCAATATGTCCCCCTGTGGGGAACGCTGCGTGGTGCTGCATGCTGATTCAAACAAAATTGTCTTTGCTCACTGGGGTTTAAGTCTAGTTATGGGCAGCTCACAATACACTGGGCTGTGGGGCGCCCTGAAAACAGCCTAGGGAATCACACAACATGTGTGGAGGGGAATGACCCAGCAACCTTTCTGGAGAAGCTGTGTGATTAGGGCAGGTCCCAGCACCCCTGCACCCCATGTCCTCATCTATAAAATGAGTGAATTGCACACTGTGACCGTTCACCTCACTTTTGTTCTCATATTATCAGGTGATAAGATGTAGCTTGAAACAAAGAAGATTCACTCCCCCAAACAAATGTTTACTGCGGTTTTGGGCAGTGTGGGTGGCTTTGTTTTCCCTTCCTTTTGGTTATTTGTAGAACAAAGGTGAGAGAGATGTTAGGCTCTGGAGCCAACCTCAGAAAGAACCAGTCCCTGGTGGAGGTCAAACTAAGGACAGATATTCTGAGGAGGCCACCCAGGGAATTTTTGTTCACCTGAGAGAGCCCCTCCCCCATGGGCCAAAGAAAGGTCAGAGGAGAGATTAAAGTCAAGGAGAGGTAATAAAGAGGCTTCCAGGCCTTTGGGCTTTGGAGTCAAACTCCAAGCTTTGTGATCAGAAGACAAATAAACAGCCATTTCCACAGGGTCTCTCAAACCCACTGAGCAGCACAAATGTTTCCTCCTTCTAAACACGTTTACCCAAAGAAGGCAAAGAAAACCAAACTCTGAAATCCATGCAGTTTTTGGCATACCCTTAGGAAAAACTGTTGCAGACAGCTTATCAAGTGCCTTTCTCATATCTCTCAGAAATAACATGTCGAAGTTTGAACGTAAACCACAAACAAACAAAATCAGCTTGGTTCCTCATGCTAGCTTACCCAACCTGACACAGGGAAGATTTAGAATAGGAGCTTCAGAATTAGAAGCTGCTGAGAGGATTTTAGAGGAGCTAGTGGGTCAAGAAGGTAAGCAAAGAAAGGCCATCTGCGACCTCCTTTCAACAAATATTGGGCCTTGTACCACCAAGATGCACAACTCTAGAGGACACAATTATAGAGTTGTGTTTCAAGAGGTGTCAATGGCAAATTCAATGCTAACAGCGCCCTGTGGAGTGAGGCAAGACAAAAGCCCCAGTGAGCACCACTATGTGCCACCACTTGGAATATACAGCATGGTACAAATAAAGCAAGTCTCTGTCAAAGTGAAGCTTACGTTCTAATTAGTAAATTAAACAGTATTAGAGAGGGGCAATTTTTCCCTTTTCCCTCTATCCTTCTAGGTTCTGTGACTGGCCTAATAATTAAATTGACATAACACAGCTTAACAGGAGAAAAATCACACAAAAGTTTAATAACATGTATCCATGGGAGAGACTCAGGAAAACTGAGTAACTCTCTAAAATGTCTGAAGCCACCACCTTAAATACCATCTTTAGCTAAAGATGAAAGAAGATGGAAGTGAAAAGATGTTAGTTATGGAAGGTAACTAGGGAAAGCACAATGAACAAGGGTAAGACTATTATGCAGATTTAAGTCTTGTCTTCTACATTTATAAGAATTTCTAGAGATAAGTCATCCCCTTCTACCTGACATTCCAGGAGACACCCTTACAAATGGAGATTTCCCTTATAAATGTAATTTTCTCTTACCAAAAGGTAACTTCTACTCAGCTTAAGAGCTCTTCTTATGTCTGCAATTGCTTCAAAATTATCCACCTAAAATAATCCTTGTGCCAGAAACATTTTGGGGGGGGCAAATTCTGGTCCTTTTAATAACATGTTAGAAGGTGATACATGCTATGGCAGAAATATATCTAGAGGGATGGAGAGCACGAGAGGGCTGCAACTTATAGTAGGGTGGTTAAGGAAGGTCTCATTGAAATGTAGTGACTTTGAACACAGAAGGGGTGAAAGGGTAAGCTCTGCTGGAGGTTCTCTCGGTAAAGAGGGACCAAGATAGAGGGGATGGTGAGTGCAGATGTCCTAAGGTAGAGTTAATGGAGCTGTAATGAAAAGATGGAGGGCATCTCCAAAGATTCTGAGTTGGGTAGAGAATCACAGAATATCGTAGCAGGTACCCCAACCATCAAAGTAACCTGCTCTGTCACTGTACTATGTCGACAGCCATCTCTGGGGACCTATTAGACTTTCTGATTCTCCATTAACTAACAACTTGTTCTTATTATGGCCCTTTTTAATTACTAACCAACTAGATGTGAAACCCCACCCCTCTGACTTCCTGAACGTCAGATCTCCCAATATTTCATCTTGCAGATGGAGGCAGCTTGGGGATTTAGACATGCAGAAAGAGGGTAGGTGACTTGAAAGTGTCCCTCACTAACTCTCTGAGACCCATTGCAAAAGATGTCATCATGCAAACAGTGATGCAACAAAAGTTTGGCTGACCCTTCCCCACTACCTTCCCCATGCAAAGAGTGGAGAAACCTCTGGAGAGAATTAAGTGCATCCTGCTGTATTCATCTGACTTTGCTCAGAATCTCTTGTTCAAGCACTCTGAATTGATTCAATGTCTATCATGCTTATCTACTCTGTCTGGCTTAAAGAATAATGCAAATGGGGTCTAGCCTAGACAGCATGAGATGGGGCCCAGGGGGTGATCCAGACATTTTGATGATGAATCCTGGGCCAGATGTCCTGAGGATTTCCTTGTCCAGAGCCTCCACATTTGCTTTTCAGCATTTCTCCACACTAGCATTGCACTGTGAAGATAGAACCTCTAAACAGAGGTGACAGTGGAAGAAGGAAGCTTATTGTCCTGGAAGCCTAAGGACCTGGGTTGTGCAGCAAGGCTGTGTGATTACATCAGTTAGGGTTAAGTCAGAAGCAGAAACCACTTTGAAACTATAGAGTAAGGGATTTAAGACAGGGCAGAATTCTTTGCAGTTAAGGGAGCTGTTAAGCAGTCTGTGTAGGTTTGCTGCTCCAAGTCCAGTGTTCAGCCTGAAGGCAACAGGGTGGTCAGTCAGGAGGGAGAGGTGGGCATGAAGTTGGGGAGAACAAGGATAAATTGGAACTACAGAGGAAAAAATGAACTCCATCTGGATAGATGAGAAGAGCATCAGTTCCTCACTGTCTCTAACTTTGTTGATACAAGAGACCTGAGGGCCAGATGGGTGCCCTCCAGCATGAAGCTGCACACACATGCAAGCTTTAGCAATCAGAGAAACTAAGGGAGGAGATCTGGCCAGCACTGGGAGAACTATGGGCCCAGCTGCCACCTACACCAATCATAAATTGTTGCTCCTTCACTTCACCTTCCAAATGTCCCACAAATTTCTGTTCTGGCCAAACATAAGCACAGTGGGGGAAAAAAGAATTCTGCAAAATGTAGTTCCAGCTTACCTACTATAGTACAAAGCTACCACAGTGACTTTGACCTCAAGCCTCAGTTTTCTCACTTGCAACATCTAGGAGCTAGCCTGAAAGAAACTGTTGGAACCATCCCTATAATAGTAACAATACGTATTTCCCCACACTGGTGAGCCAGAGAGGGCAGCACATTGTGCCAAGTCAACCTGAATTGTGTGCAGAGGAGTCAAGAGAGCCCAGACACTATTGCAACATTGGTGTTGTGGGGGGTCTCCATTGGTTGAAATGAGTCCAGTGTATTGGCCTTAATCCTCAGAGGAACTCCATGTTTTGTAGGCACACAGATTGCCTCATTCCCCCCACCCCCTATCCTAGGCCCGTAGGAGTGAGACCATATCATCTGTTCTTCCAGGCAGTAAATCTCTGATTCAGCATCTTGCTGAACTAGGAGCAGTCACCTGCTAAGGTGGTAGCAACAGGTCACAAAGCTCATGCTCCATCTCTGGTAATCAGGTTGAGAAGTCTCCGGAGGTTGCAAAAAGATTTTTAGCCTACACAAAATTCAATTGACAATCTGGGCCCAAACATTTTCACTAGGAGTTCATCTTGCAGGTGATTCCAGAAAATTCAAATGCAACCTAATTAAAACCTTTCTCAGAAAATAAATGTGAGCATTGTGATCTGTGGAGAGCTTTCTACAAAATATGCCATTTGCAGACTTTGCTGTTAGGTACCCTAAGGGAGATGGAGAGAGGAAATAATCATACACAATAAAGACAAAAAGATGTAAATGCACAAAAGAACTTGAAAAAAAATTAAATTGTATAGAAAGTAAGACTCTCATTTATGACCAAAGGAAATGAGGGGAAAGAACACTGCTGTTAAAGAGAAGGGAGGCTGGATTTGACCTTCTCCAAAATTTCATGAGCTTAGGAGAGCATCAACAAATCTAAAGCTAGAAGGTCCCATGTTAGCCCATGAAAGATACAAAGAAAGGAAGGAAAGGAAAATTTCAGAAGGCATGCCTTAGTGCAGAGCACCTCTTGGAAAAGAGACTTTTATTTATTGTGGGACAGAGTTGGTGCAATACTGATTGGGAACATAGTGCCCTATGACCTTCCCTGTTGTAAGATGTATGGCTCTGTGGGGGAGAAAAAAATAATTTTTCCTTTATCCTTCTAGGTTCTTAGCTGAGACCACCCCCAGCCACACCCCTAAAATAAAAAAAGACAGATTAATAGGATAAAAACAAATTTAATAACCTTTATACATCTTTTATGCATGAGAGAGACGCAGGAAAATTGAATAATTCCTCCAAATGACTCAAGCCATCACCTTGAATACCATCTCCAGCTAAAGACAAAAGATGGTGGGGGAAACCAGTTATGAGAGCTTACCAGGAAAACAACAGCAAACAAGTTTAAGGTTGTTAGGCAGAAACCCTGTCTTCTCCACTGATAAACATTTCTAGAGATTTAGTAATATGCATTTAAGGTTCCTCATGTCTTGTCATGGCTTGATAGCACATTTCTTTTTAGCTTTGGTACAGAGAGGGATACACCTTTACTGGAAACTATAATGGAGACTTCGCTTATAAATGTAAAAGTCCCTTACAATACGGTAACTTCTCTTCATTTTTCAGAGCTTTCCCCCTGCTGTTTCTTAAATATAATCAATCTAAAATAATCTTTTTTAAAAGAATAACCTCTATACCAAAGAAGCATATTTTGAGGTGACAAATTTTGCTTCCTTTCAGCTGGAGTATATGTATGTCTCAACTGGAAAAGGGTGGTTCAGACTCCAAAGAATCTCCAAGGTACAAAAGCAGGCCAGCAGGAGAGGCCACCATGGCTCTAAGGGCCCAGCCTATGGAGGAGGAGGCATCAAAGGCTTAAAAATGGGAAAGGGCTTTTGTCCACACAAAAACAAGCACACAGATGTTTATAGCAGCTTTATTCATAATTGCCAAAACTTGGAAGCAACCAAGATACCCTCAGTAGATGAATGGAAAAGAAAATGGTAGATCCAGACAATGGAATATGATTCAGTGCTAACAAGAAACGAGCTATCAAGCCACAATAAGACACGAGGAACCTTAAATGCATATTACTAAGTGAAAGAAGCCAATCCAAAAAGGCTGCATACTATTTGATTCCAAATGTATGACATTCTGGAAAAGGCAAAATGATGGAGACAGTAAAAAGATCAATGGTTGCTAGGGGCTCTGCGGGTGGGGTGGGGGAAAAAGAGGCAGAGCACAGACAATTTTTAAGTCAGTGAAAATACTCTGATTCTATAATGATGGAACTGTGTTATGACATACGAACGGTTTGTGTGACATCAATGTAACGTGGCAGCCAAGGAGAGTGGACTGGAAAGTGGATATATGAACAACGACTTCACTACATGAGTCAGTGGGGGCAGTAGACATCACTGAGTGAGCATGTGTACTGTGTGGACATCACATTAGAAGTGACTGAGTGAGTAGAGCCACAAATCTGCATCATATTTTGCATTAAGCTTGAACATTCATCTGCAGAGACTATTTGGATGATTCAGAAGACCGCAGCTATGGGCAACTGGTGGTTGGCAGCTTCATCAGGACAACCTGCCCACTCATGCATCAAGTCTCATGCAGAGTTTTTTGGTGAAACATCAAATCACCCAGGCAATTCAGCCCTCTTACAGTCCAGATGTGGTACCCTGCAACTTCTAGCTTTTCCCAAAACTAAAATTACCTTTGAAAAGGAAGAGATTTCAGACCATCAGTGAGATTCAGGAAAATACGATGGGCTGCTAATGGCAATTGGGAGAACTGTGTGAGGTCCCAAGGTGCCTACTTGGAAGGGGACTGAGGCATCATTGTCCTACGTACAATGTCTCTTGCATCTTGTATCTTTTTCAATAAATGTCTCTATTTTTAACATTACAAAGATGAATACCTTTTGGACAGACCTTGTACATTTGTTGAAACTCATAGAATGAGAACCCAAATGTAAACTATGGACTCTGGGTAATTGTGATGTGTCAATGTAGATTCAACAATTATAACATATGTACCACTCTGGTGGGGGATGTTGTTAATGGGGGAGGCTGTGCAATGTGGGGGTAGAGGGTATATGGGAAACCTCTGTACTTTTCTATCAATTTTTCTGTGAACCTAAAATTGCTCTAAAAAGTAACGTCTTTTTGAAGAGTGGGAGAACTGAATCTGAGTTTCCTTAGTGCTCAGGATATCAAAAATTAAAGTTTAGAAACTAAATTTTGATTTAGTTAGTGAATCACATTCTTGTTGAATTTTTATCCTGTCAATGGTTCAGTGGAAAACCATCTCAGATCTCCCATCATTCTGCAGGCATAAAAGATAGGCCTGTGGCTCTCTGGGGGCAGAAATGGTCTATATTAGAATTTAGCTTGCAATATCTTTGTCTAGTGCAGGGGTCGGCAAACTTTCCCATAAAGAGCCAGATAGTAAATGTTTTAGGCTTTATGGGTCATACGGTCTCTGCTGTAGCTACTTAGCTCTGCCGCTGTAGTGTGAAAGCAGCCATAAACAGCACATAAACCAATTAGTATGGCTGTGTTTCAATAAAACTTTATTTACAAAAACAGGAATTGCCTGGATTTGGCCTGTGGGCTATAATTTGCTGATTACTGCTGTAGTACTTTCCTAGAAAGTTGGGCTTGCCCATACTTAAAACACGGGCAAACTGTGGGCTTAAATTATGCATTACATACATATTATACACTATCTAATACTGAGAAAGGAGAAGAAAGTGAAGGAAAATAGTGAAAAAAAGAAGAAAGTAAACTGATTTTTGTTTCATAAGCCAGGAGAAGGAGAATGCATAGAAAAGCCAAGAGGAGGAGAAGGCAAAACATGTCTTGCAGGGGCAGCATACACTTGAAGGAACACAAAACAATGAAAGACCACAAGACCAGAAAACAAGGGACCCAGACTCCACCTTGTTCACTGTCCTCATCAGCACTGTCACAACAGTCTTCTGGACCTAACTCTGTCATTCTGCCCAATTCCAGCCTCACAACATCCTCAAAATCTGGATCCAGGCAGGATTTTGACACAGCAGGCTGTGGAGAGGCAGCTGTGGGAGTGAGCAGGGGTGGGGATTTCAGCCACCCTGTGGGTGTCTCTCCAGGCGGACAGATCCCTATCTTATTTCTACAGCACATTATACTGAAGACTTAGGTAACCTCCTGTTTAAATAAACAATTTAATCAGCAGCCCAAAGTTTCCTTTTATCACCCAATCTCCCCGCTAGACGGAATAATTATTTTCCATCTTCTAACCACTGAAGTGTTAAGTATCAGCTGACAGCAACAGAATACTAGGAATTGCTGAGTCCTTTACAAGTCTTTTACTAACAGAATTCTCATAGTGGCTAGTTTCTCAAAGATCCTGCAAGAAAACATGGCTCTCAGAATGACTTTGCTGTAAAGAAGTACTTTGTAGTGTGGGAGAAAGGGAAGGACTTTTCATCTAACAGGACTGCAGTCAGCATTCTGATCATTAACAAAGGAAACAATACACAGGTCAGATTAAAAGAAATGCCATCATCAGTTCAAAAAGGGAGATTATTTCTAGGCCCCATCTGATGACCAACACATCAAAACCTTTTAAGTCTTAGTTCTTTACCTGTTAAAGGGTGTTAGTAATGTTGACCAAGTTTAGATGCTCTGCAGAATAAATCATGTCATGTAGAAATGCATCTAACATAGCTTCTGGTATATAGTGTGTGTTCTTTAAACAGGAGGTACCTTAATATTATTGATAACTGATATAACTCAATTCTTACACAAGAAAGGTCACTCCAATCCAGTATGAGTATTGCAGTCCTTTAAAAAAGGAGGTTTCTCTTGTTCTTTATTAATCTTCCTGTGGTATGTGCCTTCTACAAAGGAGCTCTCCTGCAATAGGATCATGACTCAAGAAAAGGCACTGTGATGGACCCCACCCCTTGGCTGCCATCCCTCTGGGGCAGTATGAAATTACGGAAGTAGATAGGATTCAGGGTAAATCGAGACTGTAAAGTCTTCTGGGTAATCAGACAAGCCTTCCACTGAGTCACAGGTTTCTTTTGGCAGGTGTACAATGGAAACACCCTTCCTGTCACTGCAGCCCTTCCCAGGTCCACTCCCTCTCCCTGCCTGCGCTCCAGCCTCCTCACAGGCTCATGTCCCTGACACACAGTTCATTCATGTGGCTGTCAGTGGGGGGTGGGGGCAAGGGTAGAAAGATTTACCTCACAACCAAGGCCCTTTCTACTCCAGGCATCACTGACTCTCTATCCCCACAGCCCTTCAGTAGACTCCTCAGGACTCACAGGATGACCCTCAGCTGTTCTCTATGACCTCACCCTCAGCTCTCTTCATTCTATCTTCCACACATGGTAAGGGACCCTGTTCCAAAGACCCAGATCTTCTCCTGGTACCACCTTGCTTAAGAGCATGTAGAATAAAGTTTACACTCCTCAGCAAAATCTGGAAAGCCGGTTCCATACTGGCTCCAGCCTACCTTTGGCCTCCTCACCTTCAGGCATTTGTTCTTACTGTTCTCTCTTCTTTGTATGACCTCCACTGTCATCTGCTTGTTCACCTTCTGCTCAACTTTTAACTTTCAGCTCAAAGGCCATCTCATTTCTGACACCTCCACTTTATTCAGTACCAATTGCCCCCTCTTTTATATTCTTGCAGTGATTTGTATGTAACTCTATTCTAGGATTGTCAAATGTTATTATAAATACTTGCTGATGGTTTATGTTACTTCTTGATTGTAACCTCAAAAAGAATATGAGCCCTGATTTATTCACCTTGGTATTTCCAACACCCAACATGATATGTGATGTTAGGTGAGCTTTGCTAATGTAATAGAATGAATGGAAGATCAAATTCCATGGGTTTGGCAGGGGAAGAGTGGCTGATGCTGGCAACACACAAGAACAAGAAATCCAGGAGTATCATCAATTAAGTCTACAAATATTTCTTTGTTAATGGTTTTTAATTTTTCTTAGAAGCACCTTTATTGATTTAGACAAACTTTCCCACTGCTCAATCACTTTACCACCAAATCTATACCCATCTCTAGTCTCAGAGCTGTCAGTCATACTGTATGATTTTTAACTATAGACATAATCTGTCCCTTGCCCATTTTTTCACTCAGCATCCATGAATCTTATGGGGCCTTGTCTTTTCTTTTAATTAAATTTAATTGGGCCTCTGTCTTTTTAGCATTTATCTTGCCAGTCCTCTTCATCCTCCACCATATGCAACAGCCTTAGCAATAGTTTGCATATATAAAGTCCAGAGACTCTCAATTTTGGTACAAGAATATTCTAGGGACTCACAATTACAGCCTCCTACATAACTCTTTTGCTGTTTCCTGCCACTAGGCCCAAGAGTAAGCTCCATACTCCTTGTCAGGAAGCATAGAACTTCTAAACTCTGACCTCCTATCCATCTCTCCAACTTGAATCTTGTCACTGTCACCCAACTCTGATTGGGACCACCTGAGCTTCACTACTGTTCTCTGAGTAAGTCAGGTTCTGTTGTGCTGCTTTGCTCTCCAGCATGCTATTTGCTGGGATGCTTTTCCCTCCTCCTCCATCCATCAAAGCCTATATCAGTTGTTGCCTGTGTGGAGGCATCTTCCCTACAAATACCTTTCCCTGCTTCTTGTAAAAAACACTGTATGCTTTCACAGTTGGATTTTTCCTACCTCAGTTTTTTTCTTTTTCTAGCTTTTAAATTAAATTAAAATTTTGGATATAATATACAGATTATTGGATTACTCATAATCATTGGCTAATGGCATACTCTTGTCATTAGTCCATGTATACCCCATAAGCACTAGGAAATCCACTACCTAAAATAAAAGCCAAGACCTTAATAATAGTCTACATGTCATCTCCCCATTAACCTATGCCTTTGACTCTCCATTTGAGAAAATGTAGCATAATTTTGAGTCATATATTCATCATTCCAATTCCTTTATTTTTATACAGTTTTATTACATCAACATACATTTCTTTAAAATATATAAATATTTTATTTTAGATGTTTGTAACTTTATCAAAACAGAACAACATGCTGTATGCAAACTTTTGGAGCTTATTTTTTCAGAATTTTTATTGTTAAAATCCATCCATATTTTTCTACATAACTGTTTTTCATTAATTCATTTAGACTCCTGTGTAATTTTCTACTATGTGGAAATTTTATTATACCATAATTTATTATTCCACTTACCTTTTGATGGGCATGATTTTGGATAGGGTTGCCAGATTTAACAAATAAAAATAGAAGACACCAAGTTAAATTTGAATTTCAGATAAACAATGAATATTTCTTAGTATAACTATGTTCCACAATATATTTGAGATGTGCTTATACCAAAAATTACTTCTTGTTTGTCTCAAATTCAAATTTAACTGGAATTCTGTATTTACCTAGCAACCCTAGCTTAGTAACAAAGCTGCTTATAAACATTACTATACATGCTTTTTATTAGCTATGCTAGGGTTTCCCTTGGTTATGTACCTAGGTGTGTAAATGCTTGACTTTAGAAGGTAACATCAAACTTCTTTCTTAAATGGCTGCCCTTAAGGACTCTTGAACCCCATCTTCCATTTTTAGAATATAAAAAAGGGTCCGAGCGTGGGGAGAGAAAATTGCATGTGAGGATATTGGCAAAGAGCCATAGCTCTACCGTGAAGACCTTCTTCTTCCCTTTTAAGATAGGGATTGGGGTGTTATTTTTTAACCCCAGGCCCAGTGAAGGGTCTTCAAGGTGCTTTACAATATGTTCTCTGCAGTTGGAAGCCCCAGGGAACCTCATCCATATTCAGGAAAGCTAAAGCGATGTGTGGGTTGTTGTTTGCCCTTAGACCATGCCATCTAGGTATGAGAGAAGGGCCATTAAGTGCTTTGGTGGAGAAGTCAGTAATGACTGCTGCCTTGGGTTGACCCTTGACTCCCAGGGTATGTTGGGACAAGATATGCAAGAGTGTGACACATCTATACAAAGTGGCCATGGAAGGGGGAGAGCTCACGTGAAGCCAACTTTGGCCCTGACCAGCAGTGCAAGGCGATCTTAGCACAAACAGGCTGGAGGTTTCCTGACACATTTCTAATTTAAGAGAAGTCCTATGCCACCACCCTTTATGGTGACATAGGAGCCAGAGGTCAAGAGAACTATACTGGGAGAGAGATCTCCAGTCGTGGGAACTTCTGAAGGGCCCAAGAGAACACCTCAGGTGGGAGAGAGTTGGGTACCAGCTAGGGCCCAAGATTTAACCATCTGAAAAGGATACCCAGGAAGTGCAAAGTCACTCTGTTAAGTTGGAGGTGTCTGCTTTCTGGCTTCTCTTCCCTCTTTCAGCATCAACAGTGGCTGCAGCAAAACCTATCAGTCTAAAAAGCCTGAGATAGTCAGGGAAAAGTGTTAATGCTAAGTCAAGCTTGGAGTTCTGGTTTTTCAAATCTTAGATGAGTTCTAATTGTTTGGTTGTGGCTTGAAGTGACCATAACAATCTATTACCTAACAATGAGTAGAAATGAGACCTGCTCAGTTTGCATTCAGGTTTGGGGGAAGATTCCCCTCCCTGAATAAAGTCAAATGAATAGGTACTGCTTTGTTTACATCAGAGGCTATGCTTATCTGCATACTGGTTATACAAACATGTCCTGACCTGTGCACATTCATTTCACACATTCAACCGCATCCAACCAGCCATACTAGACTTCCAACCAGCCAAGAGGTCAAAGGGGTTCCTTCCCTCCTAGCCTCCTCTGGGCTTTCCTTCCCCTTTCCACTTTCTCTCTCTCTCTCTCTCTCTCTCTCTCTCTCTCTCTCTCTCTCTCCCTCTCTCTCTCCTTTTCCCTTTGTGCTTCCCTCTGTAGGGCCCACTACATTTTGATACTCTTGGTCTCTGGATCATTCACCTCAAGTTCCAGAGCCTTGGTCCTTACTTTATAAGGAAAGCAGGTAGTAGGAAAATGGGAGGGTTGCCTGGCAAGTGATACATAAGATTAGAAATGCCCAACAGGATGAGAGTATCATGATGACAAGTAGACTATCACAATACAGGCTTCAGAAGCAGACTGTCTTTCTGTTGGATGCTGAACTCTTGGGGAGCAAAAATCATGTCTTATTTGCCTCAGGGTCACTAGCAGTTACTGCAGTGCCTGGAATAGAGTAGCCATTAACCAAAGTTTATTGAAAGAATGAGCAAGTGAATGAGTAAATTAATGGGCAAATGGATTGAGTAAAGGCCACAGGGATAAACATTCAGTCTCATTCATTTCACATTTTATACCCAAGGATAAAGATATAAAGGCTATACCTAGCAAATTTGTGGGAGCCAAAGCTGGATGGAAGCCCTGACATATAAGATGATATAATCAGGACTCATGATTTTAACTGAACAGTAGAACTGGTTGAAAGAAACAAGATGAAATCCAATAAAGATAAAAAATAGCAGCTGCACTGGATTCAAATGGTCAATGATCCTAGCAAGGGAACCTCATTTCCCTTTGAAAATCCCCTGGGATTTTCTTGACTCATCATGTGTCAACAGCACACCATGATAGAAATTAAGAACCAGGCTTGGTCAGGCTACATCAGAGAAGGCTAAAGAAAGAATGACATTGCCAAACTAGAGCATGTCAGAGACTGATTACCAGGAACGTGAGAGATCTGGAAACTTCGATATACAAGAAATAATTGAAAAAAAGGGGGGGATATTTGTGCCTGGAGTTAAGGAGTAGCTTTAAATTGTTTGAAGAGCCATATGGTAGAAGAGGTGTTAGTTCTAGAAGGCAATACCACAGCAGAAATTATAGAAGGCAATACCACAGCAGAAATTATAGAGAGGTAATATGTAGCTGAAGATAGTTAAGAACTTTCTAGTTGTCAGAGCACCACAATCACGGAACGGGCTGCTTTATGAGTCAGGGACACTCCCAGTCATCTTGAAAAGTCCAAAGGAAGATCAAGAATGATCTACAAGGGTCTGTGCAGGACCTGGCCTCTGAAGTCCCTTCAGTCTTGATGTGCTATGATTCCACCTTCAAGTAATTGGGTAAAAGCCTGTCTGAATTTGGGAAGCAGGTGAATTACAAAGTGAAGTTTTCATTTGTGTGGACACTAGCTATATCTGAAGCCAAGTGACTAGTGTAGCCTGATGCAAAGACTTTGGGGGTGGCAGATAGAATAGAGATAAGTCAGGACTGAAATTAGTTAGGTACCGCTATGTTTGCAAGGCGGATTTGGAACCTAACATTCAAAGGATACTCATAATCAGTTTCAATAAGAACAAACAGCATTCATCAAGCACTAATGATAGTCAGATCGCAAAGGTTCCTATCTGGTGGAATTAAAAGCCAAATAACTCAAGTCCTCTCAGGTCAGAAGCAGTTGAACTAAAAGTTAAGAAGAAGGAGCTGTGAGACTAAATCAGAAGTCAAATGCTTTCAAATGGTTTTGTTCTGCCAAATTTAAAATACTTATTTAAAGTCTTTGGTTTTAAACATATGCTTACCTTTAGGGAGATTGGATATATGTGTGGC
Source organism: Pteronotus mesoamericanus (assembly GCF_021234165.1). Taxonomy (NCBI): domain Eukaryota; kingdom Metazoa; phylum Chordata; class Mammalia; order Chiroptera; family Mormoopidae; genus Pteronotus; species Pteronotus mesoamericanus. Next base: position 11,207,000 of record NW_026555072.1, read on the forward strand.
ATTGCTTGGGCACTTTAGAAATAGAGTCTCGGGGTCTTGCCAAGACTTACTGAACAAGAATCTGCATTTTTAACAAGAGCCCCAGGTGATTCACAGATGTATTAGAATTTTAGAATGACTGCTCTACACCAGAGTTGACAAAAAATGTTGCTTTTTTGCTGTCTTATGCTATCAATGGCCAGATGAGGCAACCCAAATATAGAACACATGACCTGACAAGTATGAGCATATGTATAGAGACACTAGGACAGGATCTTTGTCTTTAAGGCTGTTGCATCCCAAAATTGGTTCTTGTGGCTACAGAAAGATCAATAACAGCTACCCAAGTAATTCTATGCTGAAGTATACATCTGGGGTTTGTCTGAAGCAAAGAAAACTTGCATCTCAGAACTTGATAGTATCTGAGTAGACAAGGAAGCAAGTTTGATCTGTGGGCCCAAACATCGCAGGTGTGAACCACTGCTGTTGAACCCACCAACCCAGTGTTAGAAGATGGAACAATGAGGGTGATTAAGAGATTAAGATTAGCACATAGCTATTCTTAATCATTAGGTGTTCCTTGATTATTGTTTTAATAATAATTAACATCAAGTGCTCTGCCCTGGTGGCACTTGATGCTGTTTTAGAAGAGGAGGTGTAAGAAACCTGTTCCAGGTGTATCATAAAGGGTAAAAGGGTACCTGGCATGTGGCCTGGAATGAAGTTAGGATGAAAAGAGGAAATTTTAAATTTTATAATAAAATGCCTTGAAATCTTTTTTTCCCCCACTGCCCAAATGTTACATTGTTTTTTATAGTGGGAGAAACAATCAAATCATCCAATATAAATGCAAAAATGTCAAGGCTTAAAATGAAGGATAGTTTGGTTCTGAGTGAATCAGAAAATGGATGATTTTAATTCACGTTTAACCATAAGAACCAATGAAATGGACTTTTAATTTGTTCCAGTTTTGAGAGCGAATCCAAACATCTTACCTAATAAGGATTCTCAAGACCATTACTCACCCAGTAATATTCCCCTCTGAAAATCCCAAGAAGGCCTTTCCTTAGACCAACATTTAAACCAGGTTCAGCCTCCCAAATTTCCATGGTTCAGCTTTGTAACCAGGTGCAACTGGTTACAAAGCCCAAATTCACAAAGCACAAATCTTGAAATGTCTCCAACCGAGACCAACAAGGAATAGTAGTTATCTCTGTAGTTCTTACTTACACAATCACTTTTTTCTTGCTCCATAAATCATATGGAAGAAAAGGAAGTCTTGTTTCATCTTTGCAACAGGACAATCACATGTGAGCAGATGAAGCACTGGATAGCCATGCAGTCTGCTTTGTGGGACCACTTGTGTGACTCGCAGGCATGGTCTGTGGGAATGAATGTCTGGAAACAAGGGCAGGATGAGGAAGGATAGAGTGGCTGGGGGTTGCAGGAGACATGGGAACCACAGAGGGTGCAGATTTCCACTCCACATCCTTCTTCTCCAAATGCTCTTCTATACCGGCATGTCCAGGCCATCAGAAAACATTACTAGGAAGCTGTTAATCACCATCTACACACTTTTCAATAAGAAAGTCACGTTTATTTACAACATTCTCCCAAGATTCTCCCAGAGAAGGAGGCTGCTTTCAAAACCCTAGTATTCCATGGGTCAGCAAAGAACCAGCCTGCCCTAAGGCAGAGCACACCCATGTCTGTTTTATACATCAATTCAGCCAATTAAACTGGCAGTATTTATTTAGCAGCAACTATAGAGTTGGTGCTGGGGAACACTGAAACCAAATATGTAAGATTTCATCCCTGCCCTTGAGAAAGTCACTGTTTTGTTGCAGGTGGGGAGGGGGGAATGAGATATATTAACAAGAAAAATTAGCAATAACAAAGCAGGAGATAATAAATGCCAAGTAAGTGGTATAAACAAAGAAGGTTATTATAATTTTACTGATTTCAAGTGAAGTGCATTATAACAGGAATGGGGTTGGAGGGTCCAGGGTAGCCAAGTGATCCATGGGTGTGAGGTTTTGGGGGAGGTAGGACATGAATCATGCATAAATACCTGCACAGCACTGGAGGGTAGAAGATGGGGTGCAGTTCAAGTGGGCTATAAAGCAGGGAGGGCAGGGATGTGACTGAGCCATAGTAGGGGACAGTGACTGCAGTAGAGGTCTCTAAGTAGTGCAGAACTCTTGCCTTAGCTTGTGGCATGGTTCAGAATAAGCCCTTGTCGAAGAAGGGCAGAACCATTTTGAGAGATGCCAGGAGAGATCAGGTGCCCAACCTTGATTACAGATATCCAGAATATTTTTCTAACTCCGCCTTCTGCCCTACTGACCAGCTTCCTTGTTATTCTAAGGTCATAGGAATGTTCTCCTTCCATAGGCAGACATAGGACCAATGACTGTAAAGTCAAATTTATCACCAAAAAATTCAGAGCTATTTGTCACAGGAAGACTTTGCTGGAGAGAGAAATGCCAATAAATGCCACCTCTATACCACAGTGGCTGAAACCTTCATATGTGAAGAAAGTGTGACTTTCATGTAGCTGGTCCATGCTCAGTGCCTCATCCATTCCTCTCAGGGCCCCTTCAGGCCTGTGCTGCTTTCTTCAGGCCTCCTATCAGGCCTCTACAATCTGGACACTCTGAGTTTGCTGGTGTTTCTACAAAACGAGAAAACGAACCATCAAGGTTGCCCCCACTTCCACCCTTCCCCATTTATTGACTTAACTCAATGGCTCCCACTGCTCCTAAGTCCCACTCCTAATCTCAACAGGATGAGATCAGCCTTCTTGTACAAGACCAGCCTCTCCATTACACTTCCCTAAGGCATTTCCCTTTTTTCCCTCTATCTTTCATTGTGTTCTTTCTATTCACTTTATTTTCAGCCTATATACATGATAAATGCACTATCAATCTAAAAAAAATTCCAAACTCAACAAAAACACAACACACACATACTTCCTTTAACCTCATGCAACCACTGTCTATTGCTCTCATTCCTTTCTCAGTTATGATCTTTCTTTTGCTATCCACCATCCACCTCTGCTCCACTGAAACATGCTGCCTTTAAGATCACCAACAGCCTCCTTGTTTCTAAATCCACCGAAAACTTTTCCACCCTTATCTGCTGTATTTGACATGGTTGCCTTTTCACTACCTCTTGAGTCTCTTCATTCCATTGGTTTCTATGTCCCCTGTTTCTCCTGCTTCACCGACTATCTCATTACTGACTCCATTGGGGAAACACATGTCCTCCCCTCCCATACTATGCAGAGTCATATGACTCTGTACTCTGTTAACACTCTGACCCTAACAAAATTATACAAAAATTACGCGTTGTGTGTTTCCTCTATTAAACAAGAAGGCCCCAGAGGGAAGTATTTGTGTTGATTTATCTTCATGCCTCCAGTACCTATTACAGAGTACAGTGTCCACAAGTATGCAATAAAATTTGTTGAACTAGCTGCTAACAAATGCCAAAAACAAACTAGACTTATTTTCAGTTTTATGGTTTATTCAGGATTACATTTCTAAGTACACATGCTCTTTCTCCTTTACTCAAAGGCCCATATTCTACAGGGACAGCCAGATTTCAAAACTGGCAGCTCCACATTCAGTTGGGAAACTTCCAAACCCTATTTCTCAAGGTCTTTCTTACTTTTTTACCTTTTGGTTCACCAGACTTCTGAGATCTTCTACTGATCTGGCCTTGTGTTTATTTGTGTTTGCTTGGTTCTTGCTAAATGGAACATGGCACTTAATTATGCAACCATCTTGACTCCCAAGCAGTTCTGTAGGTATTATGAAACTCACTGACTGGGGATTCTATTTATAACCAGCTATCCTTTTATATATTTGTAGCAATAGTGGTCATCATGCAGATCAAGTTTACACACATTTCTTCAAGATTTTTACAGTCACCTATAAAACAACATTGTCATTTTGGAACCCTGGGAGTCCACACTGTAATCATTATTATAGGAGAGTTGGTATGTTATCGGAATGTAGGATCTTTAATCTACATGCCTCACATTGTTGCCATGACCTTGGCCTGTCTACTCCATCTCAGTATCAGAATGGGACTCTTCCCCTTCCTTGCATTGTCCTTATTTCTACTTAGTGACTTTGACTTTGGATTCTGATTCTGATATCATTGATTTTTCTTCCAAGGGTGTTGTAGGCTCTGGCAATGTTTTTGGTATGGACTTCTTTCTTTCCAATGTTTTGGTTACTTATCTTGGCTCTTGCCCTATTGGCTTTGACTGAGATTTACACTTCCAGTTCTTCATGAAAAAGCCATACATCAACTACCTCAGATGCCTCTTTCCTCCCTCCCTCCCTCCTTCCCTCCCTCCCTCCGTCCTCTCCTTCCTTCCTTCCTTCCTTCCTTCCTTCCTTCCTTCCTTCCTTCCTTCCTTCCTTCCTTCCTTTCCAATATATCTACAAAGGCTTTCTCATGACCCTTCTCATCCCCTTACCTCCTGTAAGAAACTGAGTTTCAGGGATTATGGGTTTGCCACTTTCCTTAGATAGCCATCTCTGCCTAGCAGGTCCAGATCACAAAGGAATGGCCATTCTGAATGTATAAACACTCTGTTAGCCCTCTGGGTATCTCAGACAATGTGCTTTAAATTTATGTTAGGTTTTAGCACATGGAATGGTGGAAAACACCCTGAATGGGATTAGGGTTCACTACTGAACTCATGGTGAGCCCCTGAACAAGCCATTCTATTCTTTTGGCCTGGATGACCTCTGAAGCTCCCTTAAGACCTACTAATTTGGGTTCCCAATTCAAGAGGCTTCTCCAGGGTTGTGAGAACCTGATTAGCTGCTGTCACTGAATTCTCTAGTATCCCTTGAAGACTGCCTGTTACATCCAATAGAGGCGTCCAATGTCCCAGGGACATCACTCACAATAGTCTTCTAACTAGGGCTAACTCTGATCCAGCTTAACTCAAACATCATAGAGGTTGATAGAGAGGACAGTCAACAGAATGGTCAGCCAGGTCTCTGAGTCGCTTCATACACCAACTAACATAGATATATACTGTACAACATAGTATATACTATATATACCACATACAAGTTGTTTAGGACTCCTCAATGTTTGAATCCACAATACCATTGCCTCATTTTAGCTGGAGCCAGGACCCTTGGATCATCTGTCTGGGCTTGGTAGCCATATATTTTTATTACCCTTCTCTTTCTGTTTTTCATCAGCAGGGGACATGGCCAGGGCTTTTGGCTACACTCACAAGTCTAAACTCACCTGTGCATTCATTGTCTAGAACAAATGTTGTCAAACTTTTTCTATAAAGGGCTAGATAGTAAATATTCTTAACTTTGTAGGTTATGTAGCCTTTGTCAACCACTCAACTCTGTCATTTGAGCATGAAGTAAACAATATGTTAACAAATAAGCATGTATTCTAATAAAACTTTATGTACAAAAGCAGGTCAGTAGCAAGATTTGGCTCAAGGGATGTTATTTGTCTCTCCCCAAGCCAGCCCTATTTGTCATCAGCTGGAACTGGGTAATCTGGCTCTTCAATAAGAGCACCCAATTTATGGAACTAAGTTGGATCCCTTTGTGGCTCTCTTTTGTTTGTATAATCTTACATGGCTGGATCATTAACAGTGACATCCATGGTTAGGTTAGGGCACAATCTGCCTGAAGTCATTTAAGATCAACTACTATCGTGTCCCCATACATTGACTGACATTGTATTTTATGCATCAACAGATATACTGCTTTTCTTGATCACCATTTGCCAAGGGTGTTCTCCTGAAGGCAAAATTTTATGGGACTAGGGCATTACAATGCTATCTAACCTGAGTACATTGTTTTTAGGCTGAATTTCTGCAATGACCTAAGTGACTCCTCTTCCAGGTGGTCACCATATGTCCTAGAGCATGTTTGCTTTAAGCTTAGGTTAGAAAAAGAAAAAAGTTTCCATTTCTCCTTGTTGTTTCCACCTCTGCTCTTCAGAGCATCTCAGTTTCCAGCTTTCTATCATTTCTGTGACATGTTGCTGACATCAGTTTAGAGCAGAAAGGAGAGGAGGCAGGGTAGTATTGTGGAAGGAGCACAAAGTTTGGAGCTAAAGAAATCTGGGTTTAATTTCCAGCTTAGCTCAGTGACTTCAGGTTCTTCATCTGTAGTACGAATAGGAATAATAATGTTAAAACCTACATGACAGAACTGTTTGGAGGATGATATGATATAAAGGGTGTCAAAGTACTTTGGGAAGGACAATTTAGTTATTATTGTTGTTACTACATCAGGTGTTTATAGGCCTAACCCCTCCCCACTCCAACTGTTATTGTTCAGGGATGTTCTCTAACTGTCACACAGGACAGTTGGGAAAGAGGAATCTCTGAGACATGACAAGTATCTGTCAAATGGCTTCTCTGCACAATTTTAGTTCTCTTTCAAATGATGGCAAAAATGAAACCTTCCCTCTATCTGCAGCACTTTGATAGATGTACCTTTAAGTGTCTTCCCAAACCTGTCTCATTTGTCCTCACTCTATCCCTTTAAGAAAAGCATAATAAGTACCATTGAATCCATTTTTCAGATAAGAAAACTGAGAGAAAGAGCTACTAAAAGAGTGCACCACAAGTGTTTATCTGTTTATTGAAGAACCTGGATCTAGAATCCAGGTGTCTTTAACCTAAGCTAGGCATTTCACAAAATTATGAAACTTTCCCTTTGCAGAAAGAAAGACCTGTAATTTCTTCCAGTTATATTTTTCATTAGAAAATATTTGCTTGGAATACAACTAGGATGCTATACATGTAGCTCTTCCTGTGGTATTTGTCACTTTGCTTCTTGTCAATGTCTCACTTAGAAATTACATTTAACCCAGAGAAGTTGATAAAGGTTTATGGAAGTAGAGAGGAGGGATGAAAAGCAATTTCTCTCATCACTAAAATAAATGCCAAAAAGAAAAACCTACCTAATTCAGAGCTTATCTAGTCTTTTGAAGAAAGAAAAAGGTACAAGCAAGATTCTGGTTAAGTTGTGTGTTCACCCAATCATTGATTTTTGTCTGAGAGCTCTAAAATATCTACTAGATCAGGATAGAAGCTTTAACAGTGTTCCTCCACATCCCACAAAGCTTTGTGATTAGGCAATGTCTTCCTGGTTCCCAAAGTAAAGGTGAACTAGTCGCATCTAGAAAAATAATGTCCTGCCTACTGGCAGTACCAGGTGTGATGCTGAGGAGACAATAGCTTCCAGGTGGACCCAGGTTAGCACAGCACACAGCTGTTGTCTTCTCATCAATTAGTATGTTCTAAGTGTAGGTCAGCTTGGATCTATTTGAATATCTTAGAACTGGGTCTCTTACTTAGACCATCAGTATAGGAGGATGTAGACCCCAGAAACTAATCTAAAAATAATCTAATATATAATAACATATTATGTATAATCTAATTATTATTATTATTATTTATTCAATTATTGAGTAGGTACTAAATTAACATGGTTCAAACAGAAATATTAACAAGCATATACATGAAAAGACTTCTCTTTCTTTTCTCCAGTCTCCCCTCACCATAGATAACCACCATTATTAATGTATTCCATCAAATCTAAGACAACATCAACTTTAAGATGCATTCTTATTTTATGTACCATTTAGACAGAAAGTATTCTAGCTAATTATCACAGATCTCAAAATGAGAAAAATGTATATCTCAGAATCAATGAAATAGGGTAGTCTCCTTGTGTATGTTTCCTAATTTCTTTATGCATATGCGAATACGAGTATAAATGTCAGTTCTACATCCTCAAGGTAGCAAAGAGTACATAATCATATCTTCATTGTTTTTTTTTTCATTTTAAAGTATATCTTGAATAGCTGAGCATCAATATGTAGAGATTGTCCTTATTCATTTTTACGGCTACATAGTATTCTATTGAATGGAGGTGATATACTTTATTTATTGGACGTTAGGTTGTGTTCAATCCTGTGCTATTTCAAATAATGCTGCAATGCCTCTCATGTACATCATTTCAGGAGAGCAAGTATTTCAATAGAATAAAGTACCAAAATTAAACAGCTGGGAAAAATAAAATAGGCATTTGCACTTATGATGAATATTGCCAAAGTGTGTGCCATAGAGGGTCATGGAAAACATACCCTCCCACAATTAAGGTATGAATATGTCTGTTCCCTACAACTTTGCCAATAGACAGCTGGTAGCTTCCTATTTTTTTAAAATAAATCTGATAGGTAAAAATAAATGGTATCAGTATACTTTTATTTTATATTTTTCATTTTATGAGTATAGTTGAGCATCTTTCCATAACATTTAGAGCCATTTATATTTCCTTTTCTGTGAACTATCTGTATCCCTTGTGCATTTTTCTATTTCATTGTTGTTCTTATTGATTTTTTTTTTTAGGGAGATTTGTACTTTCTGATATGGATGGTGACTTTTTTTCTGTTTTTACTTATTTATTTTTTATGTTACTGTACTTTTTGCTATGTAGACAATTTAGTCTGATTTTCATGTAACTAAATTTATTGACCTTTTTACTTTTTTTAAATTGAATTTATTGGGGGGTGACATTGGTTAATAAAATTATATAGGTTTCAGGGGTACAGTTCTATAACATATCATCTGTTATTATATTGTATGTTCACCACCCCAAGTCAAGTTTCCTTTCATTACCTTTTATCTCCCCTTTACCCTCTTGTACCTCCCCCATCCCCTTTCCCTCTGGTAATCACCATACTGTTTTCTGTGTCTATGAGGGTTTTGGTTTTTGGGTTTTTTTTGTTTGTTTGTTTGTTTTGCTTAATCCCTTCACCTTATTCACCCAGGCCCCATAACCCTTTCCCTCTAACAGCTATCAGTCTGTTCTCTGTCTCTATGATTCTGAGTCTGGATTCCAACTCATCCTTAGAAAGGCTTATTTAATCCAAGTTTATATAAGACTTTCCTCCATGTTTTTCTTTAATAATTTTAAAGATTTCATCTTTTTGCATTTGAATCTTGGATCAAATTTGGAATTTTTCTTGTTATATATGAAAACTGGATTCATTTTTATTTTGTGTTTTATCTAGGTAGCTAAACAGTTATCCCAACACCATTTATTAACCAGTCCATCTTTTCCCACAGTAGTTTGAGTTGCCACTTTTATAACTAAATTCCTATATGTATTTGGCTACATCTCTAGAATTTCTAATCCATTTCATTATCTTGAGTCCTTCTACTTATAAACTATGTATATATTTAAATTAAATTTAGTTATAATTTCAGATGTACAGTCTAAATTCACTCATGAGGACTGACCACTCAAAGTCCCCCATCTGAAAACCCATCTTTGATACAACCTGCACTGTTTTACAGAGTATGCAATAAAAAATAAAAAACCCTAGAAGAATTGCTCTATTCAATGAAGGCCACCAGGGAGCACTTTGTGACATGACATGGCTGCTGTTTGATAGAATAGTAATATTGATCGTTACAGATTTATTGCTTATAGCTCCACAGGTACTTACACACCAGAGTCCTGTATAGGAATGGCCAATGCCTTTGAGCAACAAAGTTCACTGCTCAAATATTCCAGGCACTATGCAGCCTTCCTTCTGCAGACTAAGTCTGTTTTTATTTTTAAAAATATTTATTGGGGTGACACAGGTTAATAACTTGCTCTACCCAACCTGTCTTTCACATATTACCTTTTCGTCTTAGAACCTCCATTCTGAATTCCCATCCTCTCCTCATGCTGTCACCTGGCCCTTGAGATTTGATGCTTGTTTTTACCTTCCAGATCACAATGACTAGTCAGTTTTACATTCTAATATATTTCAATTCCACCTGCTTCTCACTATCTCCATTACCAACACCCTGGTCCAAATCACCAATATCTCTCTTCTGGACATTGCCTCCTAACTCATTTTCCTGCCTTCAGTCTTATTTTCTCTAATCCAGGCTCCATATGGCAGAAAGTAATATTTTCAAAGCACAAATCTAATCATGTCACTGTATTGCTTTAAAATCATTCAATGGTAGCCCATCATTTAAATTAATGACCAATATCTTTAACATGGTTATAAGGTCCTATATGACCTGGTTCTGGCTGACCTCTCCACTCTCATCTTCCATAATACCCTCTTCCACTCCCTCTGTTTCACCCACACTAGTGTCCTTTCATTTTTATGAAAATATTTTGCACATGCTGTTTGCACTCCTTGGAATGTTCTTCCTCCAATTTGTAAAACCTATTTATCTTTCAAATCAGACATCACATTCTCAATGTTCCTTATTTTTAATCTTCCAATGTCATACCCTTTTCTTTATGGTGCTCATCTCAGTTTATAATTATACATTTATCTGTATTGTTATTAAATTAATATATATCACTCATAAGCACCACAGGGCAAGCATTATGTCTTTTTTGCTTATCCCCTTCCTTTCCTTACCCTAGTATCTAGCATGTTATCTAGCCTAGCACATAGTAGGATGCCATAATGTATTGTCTATTAAATTCATGTTCATTTCCAATACAATATTTTAATTTGCCATTGACTAGCCATTTATTCACCAAAGACTTCAATACTCCCATACATACATACCCCACATACATGCAAGCACCAATATATGATGAAGAAGGCAGAATCCAAGTTCTTTCATTAAAAATATTGCTGGTGGCTTTCTTTTGCATGTGGTGAACAATCAGACATACAGCCTGGAAGCATGAGAATCTGGTTGAATATATTCTGTCCCCATAAGATTCACGAACCAGAGCATGGGCCTGGCCAATGGTCTAAATGGTCATAGATTTCTAGGGTGCATAGTACTTTGGCTTAGTTACCAAAAGACTTACAGCTGTCACCAGTTCCATCCCCTCTTCCCAGCTTCCCTTTTAGCCTTGCTTCCACTTCCTTCTTCCTCATTAAGGCCGCCATTTTGTCCAGAACCACATAGCTTGTAATATATTAAAATACTGACTGCTCATAAAATGCTCAGCCCCTCAATCCTAAAGGCCGATAAACAGCAAACCCATGGCAAGAAGGGAAAGGAGGGACTGTATAGTTTTTTGCATTCAGTATATGGGAACTTACCTTTAGAGTGGAAATAACAATAGTACCTATCTCATAAGTTTATTTCCAGTGCTTAGCACAAGGCCTGACACATAGGAAGCACTCAAAAAACTGTTGTTGTTGTTATTAATATTATTCAATTATTATTATACTATCCATGCTGTGTTGATTGTGTATTTTGATACCTCATTCTTTCTCTAGACTGTGAGCTTCCTCAAGCAGTGCCTTGATACCATTTATCTTTGCCTCCTTAGTTACCCAGCACCAACCAGCACATGGTAGACCACCATATGTGTATATTAGTCGGGTAGTCTGTGAAGGGTATATGCAAATTAAAGGCCAGACTCTTGAGTCACAGGAGAATAAAACAAATATATTGTTTACAGTCAAAGAAAGGGGCCAAAGAAAACATAGGACAGAGCTAGGAATTGGGGCAGAAGGTAAGGCAAGATTCTGCCCAGATGTGTGGAGGGTAGAACAATTCTGGCCATGTTGTCCAAATCCCTTTAGGAGATGTTCTACTTTGGTTTTAATGAAGGAAGCTCAAGTTTCTCTGCTCAGCTCTTAGATTTTGGCAGGATCTTCTGAATGTTATAGGCTCTCACTTTTGCCGGCATGAGTGGGGCCTTTATCCAAGTTTCCTAAACTCACTAAGCCTTGGTTTCTCCACCTCTATATTGAGAATAACAACAATCACCTTTGAGACTCACGAATGCTGAGGGTTAAATATGATAACACTGGTAAAGTGGTGTTCTGGAATGCACATAAACACAGCCAAATAAATGTTGACTACTCTTGCTAGTGAAAAAGTCTCAGTGAATAGAATCTTTCATTTGTTGGTGTCTGGATGCCAAAGAATTTAGATGATTCTCAAGCTTGTCTGCCTCATTTGCAAAAGAACCAAGGAAGACACACATATATGCGGGTGTGCAGGGACACATGTGCATGCACACGCACCTTTCCTTCTGGAAGAAGTTAACTATTGTGACCAATACAATTAGCCCCTTTCCATCTGATAAAAACCCCATTAAGAAATTCACAACTGTTAATTAAAGCACCCAGCAATGTTGTGAGGGAAGAAAATTATTGCTCAGACTATCCCTGTCTGAACCAAGTTGTTCTAGGGTAACCTCAGTCACAGAGCCTGGACCTGAGCAAGGACAGAAGAAGATAGAGCCTGCCAACCGCCAACCCCTCCACACTGCCTCTTCCCTCTTCCAGGGCTCCAGGGTGCTGACTGGAGGCCTTGCAGTTGTAAGTTCATTATTAAATCATTTCTCACTGAAAGAAGAAAAAGATTCAAAGCTCCACACACCATGGTTTTTAAAATGCTAGTCTCTTTTCAATAGAAATTGAATTCACTGATGTAGCCCAGGGAAAAGTAAGCTCCTTCCTCCCCTCCAAATGATTCTTTCAGGGTAATATAACAGTTAAACCTTCAGGTACATAATAGCACGCTGGTCTATTAGTTAAGGTGATTTTATTCAACTTGCAGCTTCTTTCTTGACAGTTGTCACCTAGACAACCATATCTCCATGAACTCAAGAGGAGACCAGGGGGTGTCCTCTGAGGAGACAGCCAGCCTGATACATCAAACCTTCTGATGCGAAGGAACAATTCTTGGCTTTGCGATGTGAAACATACTAAATAATGCATTCAACTGTTGTCTATTCATCTTTTCCATCACCACTACCGCAGGCCCCTCCTTGCCTGTGACCTTGAAACACTCCCTCAGCTTCAGGCCTTCCCATTCTCTTGTTATTAGCAAATCTGGTTTGGTGTGAGTGTGTGTGTGTGTGTGTGTCTGTGTGTGTGTGTGTAACAACTTTTCAACTTTGCAGCTTCCTAGCAATGCTTTTTTATTTTGAAATAAAAGAACTGCAAAGGCAGAAAGTTCTATGTATGAACACAGAAGGAGACTATAATTAGACAAGCCCCAGGAGACTCCCTTGACTTAATGACAAGGAGCCACTATGGTTGGCCCCTGCCTGGGAAGGGCTGAGCACCAAGGCAGGAAAAGAGAGACACCCCTCCTGGCCTAAAACATCCAATACCACCAAATTATAGAAATTGAGGAGCAAAGAGAACAAAGTGACAATTACAGGACAAAGGGCCAAAGTCACACTTTCCATACATTGAAAGTGGTGTGGCATGTGGATTGAGGGCATCAGTCACCAACTGTGGTCTCTTCCAGGATTAGGATGAGAGAATTTGAAGAGCCTGTGGTGGCAGCTGTGAGATACAAAATGAGGTCTGTCCACCTTGGACATCACAAACAAGTGCTAGGGAGTTAACATACAAAGGTTGGTTGCGAGGTGGGTACATTTGTGTTGAGGAATGCATCTAACTGCATGAACTGACAAATCATTCACACATTAATGGAACAAATATTGAGTGCCTGTGTGTTTTTCTGAACTCTCTTCTAGAGCCTTGGGATATAGTACTAAAAGGACTACGCAAAGATCTCTGCTTTTGTGGAACTTACACAGTAGTAGAATATATGTTGCTAAGAATTATTTAAAAATTGTCATATTTTAGGTTAAATGATTCCTGGAGGTATTTGCAAGGTGAAGAATATGGGGGAAGGAGAACGCTTGTTACGCTATATCAGTCCATCCCAAACATTGTGCATGCCAAGTGAAGCAAGCTATCCTGTCAGTTCTTAATCTGGTCCTTAGCGACTATTAAGGCTTCACAAGATAGACCTTGACCTTTTATTTTACAGATGTAGTGGCCAAACTGTGTGGTCAGGGTCCCTCTTTATGGAAATCACTCAGAGGTATCCTAGAAACATTTCATACTGGCTCACAACGGCTGATTGTGTACATCTCTTCCTAACTTCATATTCAGTGTCATCATATCAATAGCTTGAAATTAGCAAGAACGGGAATATCTACAACCTGGAAATCAGCTATGTATCAGAGTCTTTGCTTGTTTGTTTGTTTGTTTGTTTAAAGGCTGGTTTATCAGCACATTTTTAGAACATTGCCTCCCACAGGTCCTAGAAATCCTGCTTGGTCCATGATGTTTGGGTAGGATGACACGAGTATAATCTATTTCCTTGGCCACATCATCTGGTACAGAGATTGGCACATGATTCACAACAGGCCTATCAAAGCCTTCCTCAAGATTTTAACCAGAGCTATTAGGTAAAATGTTCTCCTCTGAAATCAGGAGGAATAAGGATCATGTAAGCCTAGAGTTGCCATTTTTCCCACTGTCTTCTTAGCCAGCCAGACAATAAGGTCGAGACAAAAGAAAGCAGAAGAGATGGACAGAAGGCAGAATGCTGACAGCATTATTTGTGCTCCTGGAGCTATATTCCTTTTAATTTTGCTTAAGTTGATTTGAGTTGGGGTTTTATCACTTGCAACAAAAAGAGTTCCAATTACCATATATTACCTTCCCTCACACCCTCCTCCTCCATAAACTGGTTTAGCTCTTAAGCACAGAACAGTAGATGATGTCAGTGCCCTGCTCATATCCCTATGGCACTCACTGTTTCCATGTAGCTTAATGCCTGTTTACTGTAAGCAAATAAGATACCCTTAGCCCATAGATGGAAGAGGCCAGAGTGCTAGGGAGTTAACATACAAAGGGAAACTCTAAGCCACTGACCAACAGGAGATAGAGGTTAAACATCACATTTCCTTGCCCCTCAGGTGGGAACTTTGAGGCATGTTCCACAGAATCTCCCTAAATTGCCCATCAGAACTGAGTCTTAGTTGCCCACAGTAGTAATTTGTTTTGACATTTTGAATTGCTTTTCTTCTCTTCTCTGTCTCACCTCTCTACTCCCTAATGATGCTTCTTGGAATCATGTCCCCAAATAAACTATTTGCACCCAAGTATTTGTCTCAGGGTCAGCTACTAGGGGGAGTCCAACTTGGAGAAATATGACTGATCACTGCAACACAAATCATTTTGTTCTTTTCTTTCTAATAGTCTCTTTTCGTGGAGACTGAAGTTGAGTGGTCTTACCTGTTTCATGTTACCTAATGCCTGGCTACAGAGTTAGTTTGCAAATGAAGAAAAAAATTGCTACTCAGAACAGAAAATGGGAGTCATACTCCTCTTTTTCGGCCATTGTCACACATTCTAATTTTGGTTTGGTCTACATTTGGTTTGGGCTATGAAATATAAAAATGTGGACACACCTAGGTTTTCCTTGGGGCACCGCATAAATGTGGAACAAAGGTTTTACTGGTTTTCTTTTGTGAGAAAGTTGTCCTGGGCAACTGGAGATACTGTCACATTAAAACAGTCCCCTCCCTTATACCTGTCTTGTTCATACTTAACAATAGGCAGTGCAGGCACCTTAGCTAAAAAACCCATAATTGTCAGGGAATTCAGGGCTCTAACGACCTTTTCCCAGAGGGAGAGGCCCACTTTCTGGGTGTGTAAAAGTTTAAAGTGCAGTGGCTCACAAAATCAGCCAGTGCAGTGAGAACCACACCCATTTTTCCCAGGAAATGCAGAGAGAAAATACCTGTTCCAAGCATTAGGCTGCCAAGCTTTACAACTCCCAACACTTAGATACCTGTATTTTTCCAAAGCCTTGGTTTGGGAATAATTTCCTAACACATTACAGCTCCTTTGGACTAGTAAGGCCTACGACTTCTTTGCAAGTAGGTAGGGAGGGACTAATCAAATAAGTTTAAGTGAAAGACTTAGCAATACTAGATGAAAATAGTCCAAATCTAAATTGCTGGAGCTCATACTGCCAAGAATTAAGGATCTTTAAGAAGCAAATTTCAGAAGAGTGGTGTGTCTTAGGGGAAAACCTAAACTTGGAGTATGAGTACTTACATGTGAATTCCAGCTCTGTCACTGCCAAGCCAGCTGGCATCAGGTATTCTGGTTATAAATACAGACTCTGGAGAGAGACTGCTTGGGTTTAAATGTCAGCTTTACTACTTACTAGCTGTGTGACCATGGGAAACTTAAGTAACCTCTCTGAGCTCAGTTCCCTCTTCGGTGAAGCAGGAATAACAATGGTACCTGCCTTGTAGGATCAGTACAAGCATGAACTGAATTTATATTTCTCAAAGGTTTAGAAGAATGCTTGACGTGTAGTCATCTTCATGTTTCCTCTTATTATATTGGTCACAGTCTCTCTGGGCCTCAGTCTTCTGATTTGTAAATGAAAGTTTCCTACCTAGCCTATGTTATGGGGCTTCATAAAGACAATATGACACAGCATTACTGGAAGGAAAAATCTGGTAAAGCATAATATAAATTTAGGTTGTGAGTAAATCAGCTCAAGTTATTGTGGCTGACTGTCCTGCTGAAAAGACCCAGGCTGGGCATTTAGAGACTTAGTTAGTCTTGACTTCTGAAGTAGAAAACAAGAGCTCAGGGAAACACACCCTCTCTTCTACAAGAATTGGACATATGGCTAGCAGCTGGGATTTATGCAAAGCATTCTTCAAATTAGTCTAAAAGCCCCACTGTTTGGTTATTGCCCCCAGTGCAACCATAAAACCACAGTTCACAACTGCCAGCAGGTTGTTATATCCCCAGCTTTTGCTCACCCCAGCCCCTTCTCAGCTGCCTAGCCAGGACCACTTCAAGTTCCCTGGCCCCAGAGCCACCTGCACGTCCTCTGGTTAACTCAATCTGCTGTCAAAAAGGAGGAAGTAATTAAATGGGGGACACGTCAGCCCCACCACAGGCCCTGGAAAAGTCAATAAAATTTAGTCACCAGAATGGGAGCTCATTTTTAACCACTCTACTATAAACCATGACGTGCACAAAAGATGTTAGTTTTAGAACACATGGGAACCAACCCAGGGACTTGGGTGCTCAGCACAGTTTTTATTCTATGGGATAGAAGGAAGGTAAATGAAGTACTATTTACTCCAGTGAAATGTGATGTGAGAAATAAAGAGAAAACATCTTGTTTCATCTGTAACTCTATATCCTGAAGAAATTAGAGGGACATTCAGTGGTGACGAGTAGACAAATGAAAAAGAGAACAGGATAAAATACTGTTACTAGACAGTTAGACCAAAAGGGCTTCAGGAGGCCGTACATGAGAAAGTCAGCTACTAAACAGCACTTAAATTAACCAGTTTGGTGCTTGCTTTCTATTTTAAAACCCTCTGCCATTCTATTTCACTGATCCAGTATCTGAATGTATTTTCTCAGCTGTCACAGGCCTCCACCACAGAGGGAATGCAGGGAGGAGGGGTATGCAGAGAACCACAATATATAGGATATAGGAACCAAGATTCTTCCTGGCTGACCTGACCCACTCTGCCTGCCTGCCTGGCCTTTTCTTCCCTTCAGTTCCTTTTTGCTTTGTAAATAGTGACATTTACATGAACTCCATATCACTAACTACTTAGAGATTCTAGTTACAACCTAGTGTGACCAGCATTCATATTTGGCCTAGGGTATATGAGAGTAGTGTGGGGTGGAGAGGGGAGGCTCTCTTTGAGAAGTTTTCCCTTTTATACATCAGAAATATCACAACAGAACCAGAGCCATAGACATGTGGCTTTACCCATATTTCTGGCTCTTTTTTTGTAATAAGGCCTAGGAACCCTTTTGTTTCATTTCAATTTCTATTTTCTCTCTCAAAGTCAATGGTGGCATATTTAAGAATTTCAATTAAATATTGAATTTAAAATGTAGAGCATATACAAGGCACAACTACCACAAAGTTACTTGTTATCATTTATTAAATACTTATTACTATTTTTAATCCTGACAACTTTCCTGGACAATATGTTCTAATGTCATCAAATCTATTTACAGAAGAGAGGACATGCCCAAGGTGCTATGGCTGGAGAGTGGTAGAGAGAAGATCTGAATACTCATTCAACATCTATTTCCTGTCAGCTCTCTATGTTAACAATAGCTTACATTTTTCATATGCTGAGCAGATTCTTAAAAGCTTTCATGTGTATTATCTCACTAGACACTCAAACATATCTCTTGAGGCAGGAGTTCTAGTCCCCAATTTAGAGATGAGGAAACTGAAATTTAGAAAGATTAAGTGATTCTCACACTATTATCGAGGCACAAAGTGAAGAGCACAAATCAAGCATACCTCCTGGTCTTTGGTCTTCTCACCATACCTCTGCTGCCTCACAACGACGAGTCTTTGCGTATGACAAGATCTCATCAGCCTAGGTAAAGTCTTTAGGTTTGCTTTACAGGAAGTGCCCCCTCCTCTGCTTCAGGAGACAGGTGTGATGGTAGCTTTATTGGCCACATCCACCCTACTGATGATACATGCTTTTATTTCCTTCAAGAAACCACATATAGCTGTGCTGGTTGTTTGGTTGACCACTCCACCATATCTATGGGGCACCATTCACACTGTAGATGTGGTAGATTTATTATTTCATTAAGATAATTTTCCAGTGGATGGTAATAACATGTCTTATGAAAGGGGTGGGTGCCTTTTCCTAATTCATGCAAAAGCAGTCTAAATCTTAGTCGGGCCCCTGATGGTGTCTATTTTAAATTCTCCTTACTTATAGTTGTAGAATGGTATTGATCCATCTATCCTCTTATGGTCTATCTTAAGACCTAAAGTAGGAGGTGCTATTTGCAAGAATTCATTTATTTACATTTAAAAAATGCTTATCGGGTATCTACAATGGGAAAGATATTGAACAAAAGCAAAACAACCCCTGCCCGCCTAGTTATTAAAGTTCAATAAGGGCATATAGGAAGCACTATAGGTTGGTTCACTTTACTTGGCTTATCATTTCTCTCTGATTTATCTCTATTCTATAGATTATAAAAGCTAAACAGCAGCAACAACAAAAGCAACATAATTTCAGACACATTTACAGCTAGAAGTTGCCATGTGACCCAGTTCTGGTCATAAGACATAAACAGTAGTTCAATGATGCTTACTTTTTCTCTTCCCCCTTCTCTGTCTGGAGTACAGAAGCTATGCTTAAGTAGCTGCAGTCATCTTGTAAGCATGAGGGCTAAACATACTTGCTTTAGAAAACAGAGAAAGAAGAGAAAAGGAATCTGAATCTCACGTGATATTATTATTAAGCCACTGGACCTGTGCAGGGTTGTTAACCTTTTCATGAGAGACAAATACACCCTCATATGTTTACTTATCTATTAGTCAAATTTTCTATTACTTGCAGCAGAATATCACCTTAACTGACACAAGGAGGCATACACTACTTTATATCAAAATGCTAATAAATGTTACACCAAAGAAGTACAGGGCACCATGGGGAGGTAAACTGAGGCACCTGATCAGATCTAGAGGTGAGAAAGTCTTTGCTGATGAAATGATACTGAGTCTCAAGAGCTAGGAGCAGGAGCAAGACGGCTCTTGGTAAGGTGAAAAATTTGTACAACGGCCTTTATTTAGGTGAGAGGAAGAATATCCATTGGGGGAATAGAAAGAATGGCAGTGTACCCAAGTGGAGTGGTAAATCAGTCCCTGGGAATCAAAACTATGACCTTAACCTCTTTGCTCAGTTCATTAACCAACAGAATTGACTAACCACAGCTAGCTAACCACTCAGGCATGACTAAAGGGGGAGGAATGCAAATGCAAGTTTCCCCTAGGCCTGGCAGAAGTGGAAAGGAAATTAGGGTTACTCCTGATTATTCACATCAATAGAAGGCAAGGAGAATCCCCAAAGGAGAGTCAATGTAAAAGCACTGTTGGTGAATAGCCAAGAAGATGAGTGTCTGGTACAATCTAGGCACTCAATAAATGTTTGCCAAATGACTGTACAAATAATATAAATGAAAATAATTTCAAAGTATAAAATGATGTGCAAATCATTATCCCCTGTCTACAATATATTGTACCACATTCACTTTTAAGGTACAGACTACTAAAGATAACAAAAGAAACCCTTTTATGTTCTTGCTGAATAGAAGACTCAAGGTTCTGTCCTCCTATCAGTGAATCTTAGCTTTTCTCTTTGCTCTGAAAATGTGGACATTTTCTCCATCAAAGATCATTCTTCTGAGTACCAGCATTTCTTCTTCCACAGCATTTCCAGCACCCACAATCCTCTTTCAGCTAGGGCATATAGTCAGTTTACAAAGCAACTGAACCTCTCCACACTCAGCAACAATCCCTGCCATCAATGTTTCTCTGGCCTTGGAATTTCAGTTTTTCAACCTGGCCATTCCAGCCGGAAAGGGGTCACTTTATCTTTAGATTCCAGGGGAGGGCCTAGGACAGAAACATACAGTTCTAAGACAGAAACACAGAATGTTCTATGTGTCAGGAACTGCACATCTGAACCTCATTTAAGTCTTCTAACAACCCCATGGATTTGGCTTTATTATAGTTTCTCACAGATGAGAATTCTGAGACAGAGAATTTAAGCAACTTGCCAAGGTCACACAGTAAGTGAATGCCAAAGATGAGACTCAAAGCCAGGTCTGTTCACATTTGGAGTCTGTGTTGTACTTTCCCTCTACCAGAGTCTCCCAATGTTCAGGTCACTTTCTTTAAAAAATGGGGCGGGGGCAAAGGGGGAAAAATTGGGACACCTGTAATAGCATAGTCAATAAAATATACTTTGAAAAAAGTGCTTCTGTTTAAAACCATGCTGAAGTATTCATTGGCCTAACACACACAGTCACATCTTCAGCTCTGCCTCTGGGAATACTGCTTCTCTCTCTTCCCAACTTTTCAGTTTCCTGCCTCTTCTTTCCCTTACTCTCCCCTCCTCTCTTCTCTTCTACCCTCTTCTTCCCCTTTCCAGATGCCATTTCTAAGCTTTTCCGCCCCCCAGCCACCCAGGTTTTCCAACTTTCAAATTAGACTAGAGAATCACAGGATGGTTTGAATTCTGCATTTGCTTCATCTTCTCTACCTCCCTCTAGAGTTTGTAAAAAAAAAAAAATTCCCCTTGAGCTCTTCCTAACTGTGTCATCATCCTCATCCACTTACACACTGTAGCATACACATGATCCATTCTGCATACTTGGCCCTAATACAGGGATGAGGTCCCCAGGCCAGATACTTTCTTCTTGGTTTTGGACAATGTTTAATCCTGAGCCAGCTCTACCCATTACTGCATGTCATGCTTCCAGGTGACCAGATAACACATGAAGCAAAACTGTTCTCCATCTCCCAAATGGAGAGTGGACTGGATGTAGGGTCTGGATTTGTAATTTCAAATACCACCCTTAGGGAAAGAACACGATGCTCTCAGGGATCATAAATGTCCAGCTGGGAAGTGGAAGTTTCTCCCTACTCTAGCCTCAGTTTTTATCATTCCTCCTCCAGCCCCCTAGCTGGGCTCCCTATGCAGTCTCTTTTAGGCCACATAGCACTTTTCACCAATCCTGAATTGCACCAACCTCCTGTGTATCTCTTCCCTCCACTTGAATCACTTACCTCATCCCCTACCTGCTTAATTCTGATTTATCTTCTATGTTTTGTCTTAGCCATCACCTGCCCCAGGAAGCATTTCCCTACAGTCCAGCCATATGTTGGAGTGTGTGTTCCTTGCTTTGTGCTCTCAGAGATTCCTGCCTTTTCTTCCTCAAACTCTTACCACATTGGACTACAATTTCTCGTTCACTGGTCAGTGTCTTCCAATGGCTGGAGGACTCCATGAGGCAAAGACTTTGCCATCTTGCTCACTGTTGAGCCACCAGACTTGGGGGAAGGCCACAACACATGGCAGGCACAGAGTACTTATTTTTTGTTGTTATTGTAGTGGATCCTTTTTCTTTCTTCTTTCCACATAATTGTAAGCTCCCTGAGAACAGAGTTTAAGTATTTTCCATCTTTGGATAACCAAGACTAGGGATACAGCCTGACATAATATAGTAAAAAGTGAGGATCCTAACATGTTTAACTTGGAGAAATAACTGAAAAAGAAGTGGGGGACCCATCGGGACCCACCTGCCCTCTTTAAATTTCTGAAAGGCAGTCAAAGAGACTAATATAAAGCTACTCAAAGTGTAGTTTACAGACTGACAACATCCATAGCTCCTGGGAACTTGTTAGACATGCTAAGTCTTGGATCCCACCCCAGACCTAGTAAATCAGACACTCTGGAGTGGGACACAGCACTCTTTTTTTTTTTTAACAAGCCCTCCCATGGGATTCTGATGTGTGCTACAGTTGGATTAATGGTAGGCTTATTTTGAGTTAAGAAAGAGGCAGTTTTTCACTCACTACAGAGAAAATTCCTCCATAGTCTACCCAATAGCAGCAGAGGCTGCTTCATGAAGTTCCTTGCAACTCTATAGGTCCCAGAAGAGGCGGGGTAACTTTCTGGCAGCCCTCTCTTGGAGATTTATGCCTTGATTATTATATTGTTGATCCAGCCAGGAGACAGAGACTAGAGTAGCTTAAAGCTCTACAGAAATTTCTCACTGATCTTTGGTTTGCAGGACTGGGGCCTGTGGATGGTTGAGAGGAACACTCCTGACAGACCAGATGCACCTCTCCACATGCCTGGAGGCTGAGGGTTGGGAGAAGGCAGTGGGGGTCAGTGACACAAGCAGAAAGAAGGCACCGGTATTTGTCTTTTAATTTTGAGAAAGCCTTCATGGTTGCAGATGGAAAGTAACTTTGCAATGGCAATAATAGCAATACCAAAAATGAACATTTATTAAGCATTTATTATGTGTCAGGCATGTGCTGACTTGCTCTGCAAGGAATTTTTCATTTGATTCTTCTAAGAATATTATAAAATGCTAATATTATTTCTTATTTTAGATGAGGAAATAAAGTGAGAAAGAGGCTAAATGGCTTCTCAAAAGATCATACTGTTAATAAGTGTCAGAGCCGGGATTTGAACCCAGGTAGTCTGATTTCAGAGTTTGATTTCATAACATCTACTTTGCACTACAGCCTCCCTGGTAAAGGTTAAATGTTCAGGATCCAAAAGGTCTTTAGCTGGGATTGGTGAGACAATGGAGTTGGGAGAGGAGAAGGAGCTCTAGAGGAGTCTGTGTTAGTCAGGATAGGCTGGCATCTGTTGCAGTAACAAAAACCCTAACATCTCAGTGCCTTAAAACAATGAATGATTGTTTACTGTTACCACAAAGTCAATCAAAGGTATTCCTAAGTTGGTTGCTTTTCTGGGAGCTCTCCTCCCATCTAGGTTAGACCCAGGCTCTTTTCACTGTTGCCTCTACCTTCTGCTGGAGCCTTGGGTCCAAGTCTAGGATCCAGATGAATCACCTCCTCCCACATTATAACGGCCAGAAGTAGTTACATGATTCCCAGTCAATGCAAGGGAGATGTGAAAGAGCCATTCTTGGGTTCCTGGGGAGAAAATGAAAGAGTGATGAACAGCAGAATTATCACCCTACAGAGAAATTTTCTTCTCACCCATGAAGGGGTAAACTTCATAGTCTCTAGACATGATCTCTAAACTGGTTTCCTCATACCTAATGGTAAAACATTTAGGCCCACACACTAGTAGATATAGCTTTACATAGAAATTGTATGAGGGGACTAAATAGTAATGGAAAAAATACAATAAAGAATAAATGATATTCTAGATACTTTTTGGAAAGTATGACATAATTTATATAAAAATTAAAATGTTGAATTTCAAAAAAAGAATAAATGAAAAAATAAAATATAAAAAGGAAGAATAAATCATATGATATTTGGTTTGCTTGATTTCTTTATTTTTTTTTAGGTGAAGATTGATATGTAGATAATAAAGCTTCATTAATTTCTCCTTTTACCCCAATAGGTTGTCTTGACATTCACTGGAATTTTCATGCCTCACTTTAGAGACACCTGATCCATAGTTTTGTGAGTTGCCCAGAAAGGATGCAGTTTTCTGGTTTGGAAACAAAATTTTCTGGGTCTCGGGGCTTTCCCTGAGATGTCCCAGCATGGTGAGCAGGAATGGAAAGAGCACAGAGAGGGACTTGCTTGGAACTCTTTCATGTCTCTACCTGTGGAGGACTTTATTCTCTTTCTTCCTCCCTAGGTCTGGGTTTCTTATGTAGGTGGCAGGTGTGGCATGGAGCCTCTAATATTAGGTGGGACTAACTGAGCACCTAAACTTATTCCAACTCGAAGACTCTACTATTCTATGAACATAGGAGGAAGAGCTACAGTGAGGTGGGAAAGGCAGGGATTGCTGGCAGTCGGGCTGGACCAACTGCACAGTAAGGAGCATGTGTGGAAGTCAGGGCTGTCTTGATTCCTTGCTGCACAGATGTTCCAATATCACAGGGCAAGGGTCAGGATGATACAGTTTGAAATGCGAGTTACTGTTAATATATGCCTTGTAGGTATAAGCTGGTATGAAATTCAAAAAGAAAAATGCAAGAGCATAAAAGAATACTAGTGATAACTAGCACTGAAGAAAGGCTTACCATATGTCAGGCTCTGTTTTAAATACTTTACCTGTATTAAATACTACAATCTTTGCAGGAGAGATTATTAACCCCATTTTACAAAGGAGGAAACTGAGGCACAGGTAGGTTTAACTGAAGCACTTGAAGGCTTACTAATACCTTCCTACTCCAAATGGGACTTGCTCACCAGTGGCATCAGTTTCACCTGGGAGCTAGTAAGAAATTCAGAATCCTGAGTCCTACCATCAAATCCAGGGCTATTGAATCAGAGTCTCCATTTTAACAAGATTCCCCCTCCCAGGGGATTTACACACACATTAGAACTGGAGAAACACTAAACTAGTGAGCACAAAAAGGTCAACCCAGAACATCAGTGTTTTGTTTTTGTTTTTTCCCAAGAGATGGTTGCCTGACTGTGCTGAAGGTAGGCATCTGCTGAGCTAAATACCTCCTCTGGATGGGGGGGGACCCAAAAAACTGGAATTATCTTCTGGAGGGAGGGCCCCCTGTATTACAGGTTTCCTATGCTAGGTAAGTATTCTAGAAACCCATTTGTTTCAGTGTTGTGAGAGGCTGTGTTTGGCGTCAGTGAATTTTTTTTTGAAGACCCATTCAGTGTGTTTGCCCATTTCATGGTGAGTGATTTAAGAGTGTACCTGCCCACACGATGCTCAGTGTTTAGTAGTTTTTGACCAAAAATGGCCCCTGTGCCCTACCCTCCCTATTCACCCAATCTTGCCCTGAGCGACACTTTTTGTTTGTTTCCCCAGATGAAAAAGTCCTCAAAGGGGAATGTTTTGCTGATGTGGAAGAGGTGAAACAAAAAAATGGAGAAGTAGTAAAAGGCATTGAAATTGACAAATTCAAAAACTGTTTTGAGCAGTGGAAAAAAAGTCTTGAAAGGTATATTGCATCAAATGGAGAGTACTTTGAGGGTGACTGAAATTTAAACATGTAAGAATAAATCCACAATTTTTAATTAAAAAATTCCAGTGTTTGGGGGTCTCCTCTTGTATTATGAAAGTGATATTTGCTTCTTACAAAGAGAAAATGTTAGGTTAGGGTGGCCAGCATTTGTTTGATAAAGATATCCCATTTCCCAAAGAGAAGAGCTCAAGAATTTGGTATATGGAAGTATTTAATTAGTTTTTGCTTCCCTTTCCCATGTCCCTAAAACAACAATGGTTAAGAATGGTACCCCAAAATCAGTTGGCCTCATTCTATTTCATATCCTACATTGCCACTTAGTGAGACAAATCATTAGTCCATCTTAGCCTCAGTTTCTTCCTGTGTGTGAAATGGGGACAACCTATATGGCTGGCATGAGGATTAAATGAGATAATCCATGTGAAATACTCAGTGCTGTCCTGAACACATACTTAATACACAGTAGGGTCAATATTAACTATCAAGAAAGTAAGTTAGACAGGATTCTAGGTAGGGTTTACAATCCCAACTCAAACTTTTCTAGATGCTTTGGAATTCTCTATAAGTGACTAGATCTCTAGACAGGTAAATGGACAATTAATTTAAAAGTTAGGGAAAACAGAGGGAATCAAGATGGCGGAGGAGTGAGTGGAAGTCACACTGACCTCCTCCCAGGACCAACCTAGAATTACAACTAAATTGTGAAGAACTCACCTGGAACAAACAACTGAACAAGAGCGAGAGAGGAGCCTTATAACCTGGGAGACAGAAGAATCAGCTTTAGCACAATCTACCTGGTAAGGAGTGCGGTAGAGACCTGAGAAGGCAGGCACAGCACGAGAAGGATATTGAAATGGCCACATGGATCACTCTGAGATGAGCGGGGTCTAAACCAAAAGTGGGGATCTCTAGCCCATAGCACCAGACCCCAAAAAGTACACAGAAAACAGCCAGCTGCAAAAAGCGGCAGGGTTGCTCTCTGCCAGATACAGGCAGCTGGAGACTCAAGAGCCTTCCATAGGGCCAACGAAACTTTTTTCTTTGCAGCCAATTTCCATGGTCTCCAGCAAAGGTGGGGGCAGAGTGAGTTAGAGACGCCTGAGGAGAGACTGGGGAAGGAGGCTTTGGGGAGAGGACTGAGAGAGTAGCCGGCAGGATCTCGATGCTGACTCATCCCCCATGCGGCAGCAACCATTTTGCTCAAGAACAGACCACTCCCCCTGAGCCACACCCGCATCAAAGGACCCAATAGCCCCGCCCCCAGGTGGGATTCCACCCGCTCCGTGCTGTCTAAGCTGCCTGCTGCGTGCAGAGTGGCAGCCACAGACAGTATAGTATATCCCTGGATAAAGGGGGCACAGCGAGGTCTGGCGACACTTGAGGAGAGACTGGGGATGGAGGCTTTGGGGAGAGAATGAAGAGAGTAGCAGGCAGGATCCCGGTGCGGACTCCTCCCCCATACAGCAGCAGCTTGAGTGGACCCAATAACCCTGCCCCCAGGAGGTTCTCCACCCCACCCTGATCTGTGTAAGGCACCCTGCTGAGTGTAGAGTGACTAGATTAACAGCTGAAGGAGATAGCCACAAACAGTAGATTACTGGAAGTCTCAAACAGACTGCCTAAGGTCAGACAGGGTCAACATCTGACAAAGTCAGAGTCAGATCCAGAAAGTAAAAACAGTGGTCTCCAACCATAGAAGTTCACATCACAAAGTAAGGAAATCAAGACAGATCAATTTAAGAAGTAGAAGCAAAAGAGAAGAGTCTTACAAATAATGGGAAGACAAAGAAATACGCCCCACTTGAAGGGAAAGGAGGAATCCCTACAAAGAGAACTAAATGAAACAGAAGCAAGTAAACTATCAGATATTCAGTACCAAACAATGGTTCTAAGAAAGCTCAATGAGCTCACTGAGCTCAGTGAGCTCAGAGAGAATTACAAAAAAAATACAGGGAAACTACGAGGAACTTACTGCAAATTATATCGACATGAAAAAGGACATAGAAACTATCAATAAGAGACAAGAGGAAATGAAAAATACAATTTCTGAATTGAAGAACACAGTAGAAGGAATCCAAAGCAGGTTTGATTAAGCTGAGGACCGAATCAGTGAGCTGGAGGACATGGTAGAAAATAGCTCCTAGAAACAGCCAGAAAGTGAAACAAGACTCAAAAAGAATGAAGAGGTATTTAGAGAAATACAGGACAACCTGAAACGTAATAATATCCTTATAATAAGGATACCAGAAGGAGAAGAGGAGGAGGAAGGGATAGAGAACCTGTTTGAAAAAGTAATGATGGAAAACTTTCCTAATTGGAGAAGAGAATAAGTCACATAAGTCCAGGAAGAACAGCGGGTCCCATTTAAGAGGAACCCCATAAGGTCCACTCTAAGACACATCATCATTAAAATGGCAAATAACAAAGACAAACAGAGAATTCTAAAGCAAGCAAGAGAGAAAGAGGTGGTAACATATAAGGGGTCTCCAGTACAACTAGCGGCTGACTTCTCAACAGAAACACTGCAAACCAGAAGGAAATGGCAAGGAATATTCCAAGGAATGAAAAGCAAAGGTCTGCAACCAAGAATACTCTACCCAGCAAGGCTCTCAAAATGGAAGGCAAAACAGGGAGTTTCCCAGACAAAAAAGGCTAAAAGAATACACCTCCACCAAACCAGCACTGCAAGATATGTTAAAGGGACTGCTTTAAGATGAAGAAAAAATTTCTATGAATACCCAATTCCTTTCAGAGTTGCCAATACTTGATATCACCAATATTTTTAATACTCATTAATCTGATTGTGACAATGATGTTAATTGTTCCTTTACTATTTGTTTAAACTAAATCTGTTTTAGTATATTTCTTGTCTATTTCTATTTTTTTTTTTAAAAAAAAAGCTTTAAATGACTTTTTGGTATTCTTTACCCATTTGTTGATTAAAGGTTTATAGAACTTTTTCCCTAAAAAAAAACACTAAGAAACAAAAAACCTATTAACCATGTTTTAGATGTGTTGCAAATACTTTTCTATTGTATTCCTTGTCCTTTAACTTTTTTTATATGTATATTACTATGTAGTTAAATGTTTAATATAGTCATGTTGTCAATATTTATTTTATAGCTTCTGGGGTTAAATATTTTACTTCAGGTCTTGAAGAATATTAGTTCTATTTTCTTCTAAAACTCCTTACATTGTACATTTTGATTTTTAACTCACCTGAATATGTCTTGTATAATAGTGAAATTGGGTTCTGTATTTGTTTTATTTCAAGTAATAGTGATCCATGCACCTTATTTGTTGAATAAGCCTTATTTTACCCATTGATTTGAAATATCAACTTAATCATATCTTGTTAGACAGATATATATGTTTGTCTCTAGAATGTTCAGTATATTACATTGATCTATTTGATTATTTCTGTGCTGGTGTCATGTTGGTTTAATTGCTGAGATTATAATGGTTTTAATTTTTTAATATTTTATAATTAACTTTGATATGTAAAAAAATAAATAAATAAAATCAATCTACGTTTAAGAAAGAAAGAGAGATGGAACTCCTACCTTCTGCGACAACATGGATGGAAGTGGAGAATATTAAGCTAAGTGAAATAAGCCAGTTGATGAAAGACAAATACCATATGCTCTCACATATAAGTGGACTCTATTCAATAAAATACTAATGAACGAAATAAACCACAGGCACAGAAACATGGAGAAGACTGAAAGTGACCAGAGGGGAGGGGGAAGAGGACAATGGTGGAAAGAAGGAGAAGGGACTAGACAAAGAACATGTATGAATGACCCATGGACATGGACAACAGAGTGAGAATTGTCTGTGGGAGTCGGGGGTGGGGCTGGGATGGGTGGAGGGTGGTAAAGGGGAAAAATTGAGACAACTGTAATAGAATAAAGATGATTTATAAATAAAAAACTTTTAAAAAATTTAAGAAAAACAAATGAAGCAAGAAACTCCATTTTTCCCCGAGTCAGAAAACTGTGTTGCAAAAACAAATGACCAAATATTGAAAAACAAATGTATTCACTTTGGGAAAGGACTTTAGGAGTAGCTCTTTCCCAGATGACTGTGAGTTGACTTGATTGTTTTCCTCTGCATTTTTTCATCCTGTCCTTTCTAAAGTATAACTCATGAAGTTAGTACATTAACTTATTTTCCATGGAACTTTTACAAATTCTATAAACAGGTTCATTTGGTGTTTTTTTTTTATTTTTCAGAATACATGTTTAGATAAAAAAGAGCACAGACCCTGGTCAGGTAGCTAAGTTGGTTAGAGCTTTGACCTGATATGCCAAGGTTGTGGGTTCAATCTCCGATCAGGGCACATACAAGAATCAAACTATAAATGCATAAATAAGTGGAACAACAAATTGATGCTTCTCTCTGTGTGTCTCTGTCTCTCTTTCTCATTTTCTCGGTCTCTAAAATCAATAAATGAAAAAGAGCCCAGATCCAGAGTGTGTAGCAAATTTAAAAAAAAGATGAGATATCAATGACCCCAGCCACATTTCATTTTCTGTTTATAATTATATATACCTCTGCATCTAGAGATATTTAAATTTGTGCAAGTTTCAGCAGCAATTTACTCATACCCATCCCAGAATTTTCTCACCTCATCAGTATAATTGTTTTTTTTAATATTTTATTTTATTTTATTTATTTTTTTAATTTACTTACTTTTTAAATACATTTGTCTCTGCCTCCCCCTCACCTCTTTCCCTTGCCCCCTCCCTCCTTCCCTCCCTCAGCTCTTCCCCTTTGGTTTTGTCCATCAGTCCTTGCTATATGTTCCTTGACTTTCCCCTTCCCTTCCCTTTTCCTGCCCCCCCTCCCTCCTTCCCTCTTGTCTCTGTTGATTTCTTTTCCTTTCAGTGTTGCTGGTCATATTTTCCTTGCATCTTTGCATTGTTGGTTAGGTTCCGCTTATAGGTGAGATCATATGGTATTTATCTTTCGCCCCCTGGCTTATTTCGCTTAGCATGATGCTCTCCAGTTCCATCCATGCTGTCACGAAGTTTAGTAGTTCTTTTTTTCTTTCTGCTGCGTAGTATTCCATTGTGTATATGTACCATTACTTTTTGATCCAATCATCTACTGATGGGCATTTAGCTTGCTTCCAACACTTGGCTATTGTAAATTGTGCTGCTATGAACATTGGGGTGCATAGGTACTTTGGTATTGGCGTTTTGGTGTTCTCAGGGTATAGTCCCAGCAGGGGAATCACTGGATCAAAAGGCAGTTCCATTTTCAGCTTTCTGAGGAAATTCCACACTGCCTTCCACAGTGGCTGCACCAGTCTGCATTCCCACCAAGAGTGTACTAAGGTTCCCTTTTCTCCACAGCCTCGCCAGCACCTGTTGTTTGTGGATCTGTTTATGATGGCCATTCTGACCGGTGGGAGGTGGTACCTCATGGTGGTTTTGATCTGCACTTCTCTGATGGCTAGTGATGCAGAGCATCCTTTCAAATGCCTCTGGGCCCTTTGTATCTCCTCCAAAGAAAGCATCTGCCCAGGTCCTTTGCCCATTTTTTGATTGGATCGTTTGTCTTCTTGGAGTGGAGTCGAGTGAATTCTTTATATATCTTGGAGATCAAACCTCTAACTGATGTATCATTAGCAAATATATTTTCCCATAGGGTTGGCTCCCTTTTCATTTTGCTGATGTTTTCTTTAGCCGTGCAGAAGCTTCTTATTTTGATGAGGTCCCACTTGTTTATTCTTTCCTTTATGTCCCTTGCTTTAGGACACATAGCAGTGAAAAAACTGCTGCGTGGGATATCTGAGTGTCCTGCCAATGTTCTCCTCTAGGACTTTGATGGTGTTGCGACTTATATTTAAGTCTTTTATCCATCTTGAGTTTATTTTTGTGTATGGTGTCAGCTGATGATCCAATTTCAATTTTTTGCATGTACCTGTCCAGCTCTCCCAACACCATTTGTTGAGGAGGCTATTATGGCTCCATTTTACGCTTCTGCCCCCTTTGTCGAAAATTAGATGCCCATAGAGACCTGGGCTTATTTCTGGGCTTTCTATTCTGTTCCACTGGTCTATGGGTCTGTTCTTGTGCCAGTACCAGATTGTTTTGAGTATGGTGGCTTTGTAGTAGAGTTTGATGTCCGGTATTGTGATCCCTCCTACTTTGTGTTTCTTTCTCAAAATTGCTGCGGCTATTCGGGGTCATTTATGGTTCCATATAAATTTTTGAAATGTCTGTTCTATTTCTGTGAAATATGTCCTTGGTATCTTAATAGGGATTGCGTTGAATCTATAAATTACTTTGGGTAGTATGGACATTTTGATGATATTAATTCTTCCAATCCATGAGCACGGTATATGCTTCCATTTATTTGTGTCTTCCTTAATTTCATTTTTCAATGTTGTATAGTTTTCTGCATACAGGTCTTTTGTGTCTTTGGTTAAATTTATCCCTAGGTACTTTATCTTTTTTCGTGCTATATCGAATGGTATTTTCTCTCTGATTTCTTCTTCTTCTATTGCATTGCTGGTGTACAAAAACGCCTTTGATTTCTGAATGTTGACTTTGTATCCTGCTGTTTTGCCAAATTCACTTATTAGGTAAAGGAATTTTTTGGTAGAGTCTACAGGGTTCTCTATGTACACTATCATGTCATCTGCAAACAATGATAGCTTTACCTCCTCCTTTCCTATTTGGATGCCTTTTATCTCTTTCTCTTGTCTGACCCCTGTGGCTAGGACTTCCAATACGATGTTGAAAAGAAGCAGTGAGAGCGGACATCCTTGTCGTGTTCCCGATCTTAGTGGGAAAGCTTTCAGTTTTTGCCCGTTGAGTATGATATTGGCTGTAGGTTTTTCATATATGGTCTTTATTACATTGAGGAATGCCCCATTTATTCCCAGTTTGCTGAGTGTTTTCATCATAAAGAGGTGCTGTACCTTATCAAAAGCTTTTTCTGCGTCTATCGAGAGATCATGTGGTTTTTGTCTTTTCTTTTATTTATGTGATGTATCACGTTTACTGATTGGCGTATATTGAACCTTCCCTGCATGCCTGGGAAGAGTCCCACTTGATCGTGGTGGATAATCTTTTGAATGTATTGCTGGATGCGGTTTGCCAATATTTTGTTGAGGATTTTAGCATCTATGTTCATCAGCAAAATTGGCCTGTAGTTTTCTTTCTTTGTAGTGTCTTTATCTGGTTTTGGAATCAGGGTGATGCTGGCCTCATAGAAGGAGTCTGGGAGTCTTCCCTCCTCTTGGATTTTTTGGAATAGTCTGAGAAAGACAGGGGTTAGCTCTTCCTTAAATGTTTTGTAAAATTCTCCTGGGAAACCATCTGGCCCTGGGCTTTTGTGTGCTGGGAGTTTCTTGATGACTGCTTCAATTTCCCCAGCTGTTATCGGTCTGTTCAAGCTTTCTGTTTCTTCCTCCTTCAGTGTTGGAAGATTATCCTTTTCTAAAAATTTGTCCATTTCATCAAGATTTTCAAATTTCTTGGCATATAATTGTTCATAATAGTTTCTCATGATCATTTGTATTTCTGTGGTATCAGTTGTTATTTCTCCTCTTTCATTTCTGATATTATTAATATGGGTCCTCTCCCTTTTTTCCTTGATGAGTCTGCTTAAAGGCTTGTCAATTTTATTGATCTTTTCAAAGAACCAGCTTCTGGATTGGTTGATCCTCTGAATTGTGATTTTTGTCTCTATGTCATTCAGTTCTGCTCTAATCTTGACTACTTCCTTCCTTCTCCTTGCTCTGGGATTTATTTGTTGTTGTTTCTCCAGTTCTTGAAGCTGTAGTGTTAGGTCTTTTATTTGAAATGTTTCTATCCTTTTTAGGTAGACCTGTATTGCTATGAACTTCCCTCTCAGGACCGCCTTTGCTGTATCCCATAGGTTTTGGACAGTTGTCTGTTCATTTTCATTTGTTTCCAGAAATTTTTTGATTTCTTCTCTTATCTCATTATTGACCCATTCATTGTTTAATAGTGTACTGTTCAGTCTCCATGAGTTTGCAAGTTTTTGAAGTTTCTCTTTGAGGTTGATTTCCAGTTTCAATCCCTTGTGGTCTGAGAAAAAGTTTGGTATTATTTCAATTTTCTGAATTTGCTGAGGTTTGCTTTGTGTCCTATCATGTGGTCTATCTTTGAAAACCTGCCATGAGCATTTGAAAAGAATGTGTATTTTTCTTCTTTGGGATGTAAGGTTCTATATATGTCAGTTAGGTCTCTTTGATTCAGTGTGTCATTCAGGGCCACGATATGTTTATTAATGTTTTGTCTGGAAGATCTGTCCATTTTTCACAGTGGGGTGTTGAAATCCCCTACTATCAATGTGTTGCTGTCTATATCTTTTTTGAAGTCATCCAACAATTTCCTTATAAACTTGGGGGCTCCTGTATTGGGAGCATAAAAGTTTACAATGTTGATGTCTTCTTGATAGATTCTTCCTTTAAGAATGATAAAGTGCCCCTCTGGGTCTCTCTTTATGGCCTTTGTTTTGAAATCTCCTTTGTCTGATACAAGTATGGCAACGCCAGCCTTTTTCTCATGCCCATTTGCTTGGAATATTATTTTCCATCCCTTTACTTTCAATCTGTGTAGGTCTGCTGCTCTGAGGTGGGTCTCTTGTAGGCATGATATGTGTGGGTCATGTTTTCTTATCCATTAAGCTACTCTGTGTCTTTTGATTGGGGCATGTAGTCCATTCACATTGAGAGATATGACTGATAGAAACTTACTCATCTTTTCTCTTTGTACTTCTGTTCCTCTCTGTCTCATTCTTTTCCTTCATCTGCTTAAACCAGTCCCCTTAGCATATCTTGGAGTGCTGGTTTGCTAGAGATGTATTCTTTTAGCCTTATCCTGTCTGGGAAACTCCGTATTTCCCCTTCTATTTTAATGGAGAGCCTAGCTGGGTAGAGCAGCCTTGGCTGTAGGCCCTTGCTTCTCATGGCTTGGAATATTTGTTGACATTCCCTTCTGGCTTGTAGTGTTTCTGTTGAGAAGTCAGCTCCTAGGCATATCAGGGCCCCCTTGTATGTTACTATCTCCTTCTCCCTTGCTGCCTGGAGGATTCTCTCTTTGTCTTTGACATTTGCCATTTTAATGATGATGTGTCTTGGAATGGACCTCATTGAGTCCCTCTTGAGTGAGGTCCTCTGTGCCTCCTGGATCCATGAGAGCCTTTCTCTCCTCAAATTAGGGAAATTTTCCATCATTACTTTTTCAAGGAGGTTCTCTATTCCTTGCTTCTCTTCTTCTCCTTCTGGTATCCCTATTATACGGATATTATTGTGTTTCAGGTTGTCCTGCATTTCCCTAAATGCCTCTTCATTCTTTTTGAG
Organism: Pteronotus mesoamericanus; assembly: GCF_021234165.1. Lineage (NCBI taxonomy): Eukaryota > Metazoa > Chordata > Mammalia > Chiroptera > Mormoopidae > Pteronotus > Pteronotus mesoamericanus. The sequence goes on from NW_026555072.1 coordinate 11,241,621, forward strand.
CCGTTTTTCCATTTCTTGTTCTTTCTGGGCTCTTCTTTCTACCTTGTCCTCCATCTCACTGATTCAATCCTCGGCTTCATCCAGCCTGCTTTGGATTCCTTCTACTGTGTTCTTCAATTCAGAAATGGTATTCTTCATATCCTCTTGTGTCTTCTTGATAGTTTCTATGTCCTTTTCCAGGCTGATATAGTTTGCTGTAAGATCCTGATAGTTTCTCTGCAGTTTCTCATAGTTCTCTTTGGCTAGTTCTCTTTGAGCTGGCTGAGCTCATTGAGCTTCCTTAGAACCATTGTTTTGAATTCCATATCTGATAGTTCCCTTGCCTCTATTTCATTTAGCTCTCTATGTGAGGAGTCCCCTTTTCCACTCATTTGAGGGGAACTTCTTTTTCTTCCCATTTTTGTGAGAGTCTGTTAAGTATTTTTGTCCTTTACTTTTCTTTCTGGGCTTGCCTCTGATGATGTCAGTTGTTGACCCTATAGGGCCCTGGGTTGTTTGTTTGAGCCTTTCAGGAGTCTAATGCCTGTGTCTGACTCCTGCTTGGAGCAGCTCTGTGACCCCTTCAGTCAGGGCTGGTCTATTTTTGGGGATCTCTCTGCGCTCTCACGCGGGCTCCTTTAGCGCGTTCCCAGCGCGGCAGGGTCCCCCACCTGCCTGGGCTCGCATGTGCTTGCCCCAGACCAGGGGGCTTATTCGCGACCTCGCATACTCATCTGGCCCCCCTGGCACGCCAGCTTCATGGCACTGGTCCGTTTAGGGTCTTCTATTGTGTATTTTCCCCGCTTTTGGCTCTTTGGGTGCGTTGCTTGCCCTCGCCAAATGGGGACTACGGAAATGGGAGGAAATCAGCTCTAGGACTCTCCGGTTAATCCTGTTTCTGGTCTCTCCTCCAGGGACTCTGGGCAGCTCTACTTATTTTGTGGGCCGCTCCGCAATCGCGGCGGGCAGGTCAATTTACGCCTGCCTTTGCCCTTCTGTGCACTCCCTCGCAGGGCGTATGGGTGCCAGTCTGTGGGAGGCCTTGCCGGCAGGTGCAAAGTGTTCGCCAGCCCGCGTGGGTCACACACTCACTCGCCAACCCTCGCCGGTCACTCGCCACAAGTGTGCGCGCCTGCTCTGGGTGTTTTGGGGGTGTCTATGTTTGCTTTTCAGCTTTTGGCTCTTTGGGGGTGTGGCCTCTTCCCGCGCAATGGAGACTACGGCAAGGAGAAGGAGTCGGGACTCCCCGGTTCCTCCTCCCGTTCCTTCACCAATGCCTCCGTTTCTAGTCACCCCTCAGGGGCCTCTGGGCAGTTCTGTGACCCCTTCGGCCAGGGATCCACCCCCTGTGCAGACTGCGTTTCAATCGCAGGCAGTCTGGTTCATGCGCACCCCGCTTCTGCCTCTTTGGGGTCGCGCCTTTCTAGCCCACAATGGAGACTACCAAACGTGGAGGGAGTCGGGACTCCCCGGTTCCTCCTCCCATTCTTTCCCCAACCCCTCTGCCTCCCGTCTCTCCTCAAGGCTCTCCCAGCCAGCCTGCGCTCAGCCCTGCAGCTCACACGCGTACAAGCTGTGTGCAGAGCGCACAAAAGGCAGGTTAATTGATTCCCTTATGCCTGAGCGAGATGGTAGCTGCAGAGTGGGAAGTGCGTTATCACCCGGGCTCCACCGGCCGCCACGTCAGTTCTCTTCACAAAGTTTTCCTCACCATTCTTTTCCCAGGCACCAGCCCACCCTGCTGCCGCCTCTATCCAGCGATCCAGGAGGGTGGCTGCTGCTGCAACTTTTGCGTTTGCCCTTTAAATGTCTTTTTGCATCCCCAGCCACCTGTCTCTGGCAGAGAGCGCCCCTAAGCTTTTTGGGGTTCCGTTTTGTCTGTATGTTCTTGGCTTTAGCTGCTGTAGTTTAGGAGTTCCTGTTTATTCTTCTCGGGGGGAGGTAACTGGCCATTTCAATGTCCCTCTGGTGCCAGTGCCCGTGGGCACCCAGCCCACCCTCTCGAGCCTCCACCGCACTTCTTACCCGATGGGCTGTGTGAGAGTAGAATCCACTGTCTGCGGCACCAAGGCTCCTCTCCCACTATCGCTCCACTGCTTTCCAGGTGATTACTCCACTATTTAGTTGCAATTCCAGTTTGGTTTTCGGAGGAGGTCAGCGTGACTCCCATTCACTCCTCCGCCATCTTTCGATCTTAATTGTTAAGCAAAATTTTGTACATTTTGGCCACCAGGAAAACCTACTCACATTACATGGAAGCACCCAATGTGTAATGGCTAGCTATCCTCAACTAGGCCCATATGTGGAAAGAACACAGTAATTTTCAGTCACCTAATATTTTTTTACATCTTTTATGTTGGTGAGATGTGGAGAGGTAAATGAAAACTAGTTTTTTCACTCACATAGAAAATAAAAAGGGGAGGTTCCATTCATTATCCCTTTATTTCTTTTTCATTATTCTTTTCTAACTATTAAAAGCCTGGGGAGGGGGGCTGTATGTGTGTGTGAGAGAGAGAGAAAGAGAAAGTAGTGGATTTGGGGAAAAACAGAGGCTGAAACTGTGAGAAGGAGGCACAGATGCAAACAGAAAACCACTGAAATGATATCATTGGGAATCTAGGTATCAGCACCAACTAGCTGTGTGACCTTGGGTAAGCCATGTCCTTTCCTATGATCTTAGTTTCTCCACCTATAAAATAAACAAACTGAACTAGAACATCTCTTGTGTCATCTTAACCTTCAATGGTCTATGGTGCTCTCTTCATCAGGCTGGACAAAACTGATCGCCTCCCCTACACAACAAGGATGGATGAATCTACTCACAAAAGCAGTGTGGAGCTAGTTCACACTCTGCTACGACAAGGTAGACCTTTATGGTTCTAAGTGTACCAGGGATGGTTGCAGAGGAAATGTCACGAAGGCAAAAAGAGAAAAAGGAAGATAAGCCACCAGGATGTGACACATACCACTGACAATTTGTAGCATAAGTTGTAGTTTTAAAAACACTTTTACAGCCCTGGCTGGTGTGGCTCAGTTGATTGAGTGCCAGCCTGTGAACCAAAGAGGGTCACTGGTTCCATTCCCAGTCAGGGCACTTGCCTGGGTTGCAGGACAGGTCCCCAGTGGAGGCAACCACACACTGATGTTTTTCTCCCTCTCTTTCTCCATTCTCTTCCCCTCCCTCTAAAATAATTTTTAAAAAACACTTTTACAAGTAATATTTACTATATTGGCATCTCCATGAGTATGCAACCATGACATTTATTAAGTATCTCATGCCTGGCATAGCCTGGGCCTGGCACATAGGCGTAGCATGTGCTTATGGTAAAAATGGATAAATGAAATATCTCATTTCATCCAATGAGGTGGGTGTGGGTATTTCCTCCATATCCAGATAAGAAAATGGAGATTCAGAAGAGGTAGCTGATTGTCTAAGTTTACTTAACCATTAAGCAGATGAACTGTGATTTGGTTTTTCTCTGAACCCTTTGTTTCACATGTCACCATCCACAGTGTGGTAGATTATAAAGAAATGGCCAAAAATGCTTTGTAACTTCTCCTATAAAGAAACTGAGTCTTTCTGCTCACATATTAAATTCCAAGCTTGGTCAGTTGACTTGCTTTGGCCAATAAGGTAATGGTAAATATGATGTAAATAGAGGCTTGAAAAATACTTGCACATTTGGGTTTGCTATTTCTTCCTGCTGGCAGTACTTCCATTATCATGTGAAGAAGCCCAGGATAACAATCTCAACTGTCTCAGCCAATCCTACTTCAACTCCAGCCATTTGAGTGAACCATTCTATACCATCCAGTTGAGCCAGCTGAAAGCAGAAGCCATAAAATCTGTAGCAAGTAATAATTGTTGCTTCAAGTCTCTAAATTTGAGGTTGAGTTATTACACACCAAAAACAAACTAATACAAATAACATCATCCCAACATCAACACTTCTGATGTTTCATGATTACTATTATTTTATGCTGAACTATCCTTATTTTTCACATTTACAACCTTGAATAATCATTCTTCATGCAGACACCTATGCACACACTAGAACACACACACAAATATGCAGATACTTATACATCCTTAGACTTAAACTCAGGGAAAAGAAAGGGCAATCAACCTTTACAAAACTTTTTAAGCACACAAATTTGGCTTGAAGAAGAGCTATATGCTCAAGGAAAAATTTGAAGCATTATTCTGGTTGTAATTTGCAGCCAACATGGTGTTGCCCTTTGCATCACTGTTGACTGGCTTTTGTCTGGAGTGGATAAGCAAAGAAAGGAGATGGAAAAACAATAAGGAGTAGAAGGGTCTCACCTGGGAGTGTGGCCATTATCAGACTCCAGGCTTGATCATAAGGCCACAGTCTCACAGCAGAGATTTCTATCAACAAGTCAACTTGATACATTTTACCCAGGCTATCAGGTATAAAAGACACAGCCTACCACCTGAGTAAGCCAGCAATATATGTGCATGAGGATGTGAGCTGACTGGCCAACTGTAGGTAATTATTCAAAATTCAAGGTTACAGCAAAGAAAGTATATCTCATTCCAGAGCCTGACATCTTTTGGACTGACACCATCAGGTTCTGCCTGGGTTTCCAAGAGAGAGTTAACAGCTGTCAACTGGCAGAAGCTGAGCCTACAGCTGCTATTCCTGCCACCTTCCCATGGTCTGCCACTTGGGCCATTTCTAAGCTCTGGTTGCAGTCACAGAACATCTGTATTTAACCAACCATGAGGGGCCTGCTAACTCACCCAGAGATACAACAGAGGTGAAAAAACTGCTAGGGCGAATATAACAAAAATACAACCAAAAGTCTTAAAGTCTGGCAGAAGTGCTGAAGTACACAGAAATAACACATCCATATAATGAACCATACCCAAGGACCCGAGAGCCCAAGAACCATGCCTGGAACATAGTAGTTGCTCAATAAATATTTGTTGAATAAATGAATACAAATCAGCCTACTACAGAAAAACTGGGTTTCATGTCTGTTCTCTTGTCTTACTGAAAATGCATTTGTCCCACGTTGCTGAAGACTTGGTTTTCCTTCCAAGGCCAATTCTGACCCTCGGAAAGAGAGGCACTGCAGGCTACATCTTAACTGTCACCACAAATGCTTTTTGATTACCTTAGAAACAGATGTGGGCCATTACCTATCTCTTCTAGTGACTTGGGTGCAGATTAGATCAAATACATTAGCGTTCTACATCTCAACTACATTGTTCAATAAAAACAACTTGACATGCTAAGGCAGGGATTAACTCAAACAATTCTCTTCCTCAAAATAAAGATTTACCTAGGTGCTCATCTATTTATGCTTTGTCTCCCTGCACAAAAAATTTAAGACAGCAATCAAAAAATATCAAATGCAGCATTCTGTTTTCAAGTTGACAAGCATGGAGAAGAAGATTTTTAAACATAGTTTTTCTGGCAGCCTTTTTTGACCTACACTTGGCATTCTGTGTAATGTCCATGTGCAGGAGATTGCAATAGGGGGAAGGTCATGGGTCATGCGGTGTCAGCTCAGCCCACGCAGGGGGATGTGAACCTCCAGGCAAATCATAGCTGAACCTCTGGCCAAATGAGGTCATGAAACAGGAATGTCAATTCCAGAGAATGTATGTTTTCTGGTTTTGCAATACAATTTTGGGAGGTGCAAGATTGTGTCATTACAAATTCAATAGAGTTCAGAGGAGGGGGTTAGAAAAGAGGGAAGCAGGAGTAATGTTTGCCAATTTATCAATCTCCGAGTCTCTGCATCTCTCTCTTCATGCAACCAAGAGTAATCATAGGCAGATTCCAAGGAAATTTCATGTTTTCCAATACTTTATGTTCAACCATTGTACATTTTTAAGTTATTGACAACTCCACTGGTAGACGCGTAGGCAGAACAAATGACCTCTAGGCAATCCTGAGGATAAAAATTGGCTAAAAGAGGTTGCCTAGATGGTTAGAAAGGATAGCCTACATTATAATGATGATAGAAGGGAAGAAGGGTAGAAGACATGTGCAGCACTCAGCCTGACAGTGATGGCAACCCAGCTAGGGGTGGGTTCAGAACTCAAGACACAGATTCCATGCCTCCCCAAGCGAGATTTGTTTAGAATTGGTTTACATTTTTCTCTTTAATATGAAAATATTTCAAACTGAGGAAAGTTGAAGAAATTTTACAGTAAATATCCATATACTCAAGGTCTGAAATCTGCAATTAACTTTTTGCTACAATTGCTTTATTATGTATATATCTCTTTATTCATCTATCAGCCCACCTTATTTTTTAATACATTTTGAAGTGAAATGAGTTGCAAGCATCAGTTTACTTACCCCCAAATACATCCATATGCAATATAATTAACTGGAGTTTAATATTTATTTTCCCCTCTTGAGCTTAAATCTATATACAATTAAACACACACACCTTAAATTACTATTTGGTGGATTCTGAAAAGGACATATAACAGTGCAACCCAAACTCCTATCAAGGTAAAGAACATGACCATCATCCAGAAAGTTCCTTCATATCCCTTCCCAGTAAATCACTGCCCCTGACAATCAGAGGCAACCATTGTTCTTATTTTTACCATCATAGATTAGTTTGTATATTCTAGAAAAATCATGTAAATGGAATCATAGTGTATTCACTCTTGTGCAGGTTTTTTATCACCTAACCTAATGTTTTTACAATCTATCCCTGCTGTAATATACATCAGTAGCTCATTCCTCTTTATTGGTGAGTAGAATTCTATTGCATGAATTATCACACTTTGTTTATCCATTCACATATTGATAGATATTTCAATAGTTTCCAGTTTTTCCTGGCTATTAAAAATAATTTTTGATTCATAGAAATCTATGAGTTGACAGATCTAAGTGGAGCAGATTTGTTAACTCATGTATTATACTTTCAGTCATCCTGTAGTTAACCTTGTGGTTTACTTTTTGTAAGAGCTTTAGAGTTGAAATCCAAAAACATTTACAATTTAATCTGACTCACATTCAACAATGTATATCAATTTTTATTTCCTCATAAGATGAGACAAAAAATGAGAAATAATTTTAATAAGTAATTTTAATAAATAGAAATAACCAGCATTATTTAATGTTATCTGGAGCCTGGGAAAGAGAGCTAAACATCTTTGTGGTCTCTGTGTCTTGTCCTCACCAGAAGGAAGAATTACCACCACTATATTTCTGACTTCTCACACTTGGACGGGTTTTATCGAAGGAAAATGCCCCACCTAAAGCCAAGCTAACTTCAAGATGCTAATGTCCATGACTTCCCAGTTGTCCAAATGCTGATAGAAGAAATCTCTTCTGTCATCTCAGAAAAAAATACATAATATACCTTTATCATCTTCACACTCTCACTTCCCATTCTCTCTTTAACCCATTACAGTTGCACTGACAACTTCAGCAGTATCAAATAAGATAAGCACTAAGAAGTTTCCATTGGTGATGTTAAGGGACAGTTTCAGTGAAGTGGTGGGTACAGGGAGGAGTTTTATGTAGCCAGAGAGAAACTGAGAGAACTGGCTAAAGATAGGAAGAGAGAACCCATGAGATAACAGCTGGTGCCAAAAAGGAAGATGCTGGAAACAATCTTCACCCACTTTCAAAGTTTACCTAGAGTCAACCCAGCCTGGTCACCAACTTCTGTCTCAGAGCTGTTTTCTCTTCACTTCTGTCTGGGTAATAAGCTCAGCACTCTTCCCAGTCACCTCCTAATCTCTGAATAGCACAACCCATGTCTTCTACAGCAGCCTTGAACTGGAGTGTCCTCCTCTGGTCCTTGCCCCAGCTGAGAAAAACACTGTCTTAGCTGGCTGCCAATTCCTTGGCAGGTATCTCCTTTGCTTTCCTCAAGTCAATGATCGGCTGGCCTCTGGAATTCTTCCCTCCTCTCTTGACCCTATCTGTCTGTCTTGTTCCTGTTGCCTGAAGAAAGAATATTTGCAAATTGCCAAGGCAACTTCTGGCTTCAGATGAAGCTGGGTTTCTTGTTATTATTTTAAGCTACCAGCTTGCTGACAGCCTGACTTTAATGGCAGCTTTCTTGTATCCCCTGGAATCCATGAGGTTTCTTTGGGATCTTTTTTACAGCTCTATCCCTATCTACTCCCAATTCCATTCTCCTTCCATTTTAAAACCAGTGCCCCTATTTGGCCTCCCATTCAATTCCAGTTTCTAGGTAATGAGAAACATTTAGTTCTCAGTTCATTTGAGGGACAGATATGATTAACACAACTCAAGCCTACTGAATGATCATCCACAGATAATTATCCACTCAAGTTTCTTCACCCTTGCTACACATGATCCCCATCCCCACACCCCTAGCTCTCACAGTCCTCAGGTGTCTGATACACAATATCAAAGTGCTTTAAACACACAATGACAACAGCAGCTAGAATTTCCCCTTGGGAAGGATCCCTCAACAGGCACATCTTTGTGAAAATCAGCTATTATATTGTGATGTGATAAGATGATGCTATCATGTGGTATAGGTGTGTCACTTGTTTTTTTCACACTATTTGACTCCAGAACATCATGTTTTTTGTTTCTGTATTTGTTCTTAATAGCTTTTTTCCATCACATCTTTGCTATTATCAGCTCTCAGCTCTATTTGCTCATGTCATTCTACCTGTCTCCAGCAGCACTGGCCATCCCATTTTTTAATTTGTTGTTTTTAACAAAACATGTTGAAAAAAGTACATAGGCTCCACATGAAGACAATATATAAATGGCACAGTGCCTGGAATATTATAGGTACTCCAAATATGTTTTAAAATATCATAAAATAAATTTTAAAAAATCTTTCCTGCTACAACACATAGAAAACCCTATCCCTCTCCAATTTTTAAAATAGCACAACACTTGGCTTGAAAGAAAGAGATATTCCCCTAAATTTCAGATGAGAAGACAGAAATGAAAGCCAAAGCAGTAAACAGACACTAGTGCCATGGAGTCCCACAGGAATTTCAGCCAGGAAATAGGCTCCAGTGACTAAGACAGGGTCTTTAACACTCTTCCACACACACAAGCTGTGGCCCCAGGCCAATGAAAAGGAGATCTCAAATGGAGGCACCTGCATAGAGCTTGTAGCCTGGGAAATCTTTCCTGTCTATTTAAAGGATACACAATTGCTTTGAACACCAGCTCCGCAAAACAATAAGGGTACGTGCTGTCTTTTTGGGCCCTAAACGGGTAGATTTAAAAAAATGCAAATAGGGAAAAAAAATCAAGAACCTGAGCCTCTATTTCTTGTAGATGTGAAATTGGAGTTAATGCTACCTATGGGTATGAAAACTCAAGATGAGAAATTAACATAAAAACTGGTCCAGGGCCTAGAAGACCCTAGAAGCCTTAGCAAAAGTAAGCATGAAATCACTCTGACGCTACCAGGACCCCCAAAGACAGAAACAAAAGCTAAAGATAGACTTAGAATTAAAATAATAATGAACAAAAAGTAAAATAAAAATAAAATGAAATAATGATGAGCTACACAAGGAAATGAACTACCATAAGGAACAGCTGGCAGATGCAACAAAGAGAAAGAATATAACCTGGCCACTGAAAATTAAAAAAAAAAAAAAAAACCTAAAGGAGAATATAAAATAAAGATCCTGAAAATGATTGAAGAGATAAAAGTCTAAATAGACATCACAATGAAATTATAGGATAGTATGAATGAAGAGCAACTTGATTTGAAATAGTAATAATAACTTAATAATAACTTTTACAAGCAGTAATAAAAATTTACAGTGAATTTAATAATATAACAGAAAGTCCTTTAAAAATAGGCAGCATAAGGAGACTAGGAGAGAAACAGGTAAAGGATCAAGGAAACACTTAAAAGCAAGAGTATGAAAGCCTTGCCACTGCACTGGAAGCTACTAGAGTATGGGTCGAGGGACCATCTTCTATTTAAACTTGCATGTCCAATATCTATTCAGCCAGTACCTGGCATAGAAGATCTCAAAAAGTGTATGTTGAATGAATACAGTAATAAAAAAAAACAAGCTATAGGTAAAAGGATTAATGAATAATTCAGAAACATCTTCCAGGCAGCATCCTGGACTAAAGTTTTTCTTTTCTCTGTTAAAGCCTGAGATGTATACCCAAACTCATTCCATCTGAGCAATGGCAGACATTCATGGGCCAAGGTCATTTATACACATCCAGAGGCAGCAGACATTTTTATAGAAAGCATTTTGCAGCTGGCCTCAGCTGAGTTCATTACTTTGTAGACTATGGCTCTACTGAGAGGTACACCGCAGCCCTGCATGGATTTAAGTAAGAGTGCATGGGGACAGAAAGAGCTAGGGCAATAGAAACACAGCTGGGAAAGTCCATGCAGAACAAAGCCCAAGGTCTCTGGTCTGAACATTGCACAGCTGCTAACAGAGGGCCAGAAAGCTCCCTGATCTTAATGGCTTGACTTGTCAGTAGGGATGTGACCAGTCCAGCTTCTATCTGGATGAAACTGGTGTCATGTGAATGCTGAATAAAATCAAAGTACAGTGATGAAATAGTTGACAAAAGATAAAGGAGATCTGTTCCAGAACGAGCCCAATGATGCACCCATAGTTTCCTTATAGCTATACTGAAAGAGAACTAGTAATAATACAAAAAAAAAAAAAAAAACCAAAAACAAAACCCTGTCACAATGGCTTGAAGTCATGTTTGTGTCTATGCTTAATTTAACTATTTCCTAAACTATATATGTTCCACTCCAAATTTAGGATTCAGTTGTTCTCAGTTTACCTTTTAGGTTCCTAGAAAATGCACTGGATTTTTTTCCAGCTCTGTCCATTCAATAATGTTTTCACTGCTCTTAGATTACTCAGGATGCTAAACTTTCAAAGTAGTTCCCACAAGTGGAAGCAGCAATATAGTGGTGCTATAGTCAACACAAAATGCCCTTTATGAGAGGTAACACTGCAGGAAATCAGGATCAGATAGCCATGTTTCTATACTGTTGCACCCACTCTGGGAAATTACATGACAGATGACTTTCTGATCTTTAGTTTTTCCTTTTATAAAGTTAGGATGAATGGAAGGGCTTCAGTGCATGGGTTTGGGCATTGGGCTGACTAGAATTTGAAGCTGGTACTTGCCAGTTACTAATTAAGAGATCCCTCTGAGTTACTTAACTTCTCTGAACTTATCTGAAAAATGCGACTAGAAGTATTATCAGTTGATAATAACAACAACAATGCAATTCCATTGTGCTGACCTCATGAGGCAGTTTGGCAGACAAAATGAGATGATATATATGATCGTAACTTTCTGAGTTACTTAAAGCACCATGAGGACTACTGAGAACATTTAGTCTGATTTTTTTGGTGCTCTGCTATACATAAAACTGCTAGGAGAACTGCACTGTTTAAGCAGGGCTTTACGGTTGGGAGAAGCAGAAGTCCACAAAAGAATTGCAGAATTTACAGAACATGCTTTCTTCCCACTCCTTACCACATCCCAAAAAACAAAAACAAAATCTAACCTAGATCCCAATGCATATATTCCTATATGTAGAATACTGGTATACACATTTTTATAGAACACACTTGCTCAAGTGGGCACCAAAGTGTTAGAAGTTATCACTAGGGCAAGCGATTAAGCATTTGTTAGTATGGACTACATGGTAGACTGAATATAGTCAAAAATTCTTAGCTACTTCTCCCATCAAGAGAAGGCATCAATGTCCCACTTATTACATCTGGGCTCACCTTAGTAACATAGCTGACAGCAGGAAGAAGAAATGATGGTCTGGAACTTCCAACGATGTCACAAGAAGATTTGCATCTTCTGCCAGGCCTCTTAGGATGCTTGCTGTGGGGAAGTCAGTTACCATGTAAGGAGTCTGACTTCCCCGAGGCTAGCATGCTAGAAAGCACACACAAAGTGACCACGTGGAGAGTGCCTGAGACTATATGGAGAAAGAAAGGGAAATGTCCAGCCAGCCCCTCGGCCTTCCAGTTGTTCCCAGGCATCTTGAGGTGAAGAGTCAGTTTGTCTCTGCCTATTTTGCAGATTCAAAAACAAAATACAAGTTATTTTATTTAAGCCATTATATCTTGGGGTGGTTTGTTATATAGCAATATATAACTGGTAGAAAAATGCATTTCTTTATTGTTTGAAATTTTTACAACCAGCATGTTTCTTTTTTAATTTGAAAATACAAGGTAAAAAATGAAAGAGAAAGTTAAAGAAGAAGAAAGGCTTTTTAAATAGAGAGAGGAGATCTCCTGTACTCTTTTTATGTCAAAAGCCTCTCCAACACCTTTCCATTACGCTATACTTAATTTGGATTGTCATAGGCTATTCAGCTCCTCCTTCTAATTAAAAAAAAAAAAAAACAACACCATTTGATGCCTCCTGTAATCTCATGGAAAATAGATCCTACCCAAAGAGCTGAAAGCACAGGGCAAAACCCTTCAGAGATTCAGAGACAAGAGCTCATTCTCCTCCAGGGTTGATAAATCATTCTGCACACTCTTCAGTTTCCCATAACATCATCACAAACTGACTTGGCTCAAACCCGGCTAAAAACAATGAGGAACAATTACTTTAAAGTCTATAACCTGGGATCATCATCGTTTGACTTTGGAAAGGGCCAGTCTTCCCAATTACAGTGTAATCTTTAAACAACAGATTGGTGGTTATCAGAAGGGAATAGGAGTGGGGGAAGGCGAAACGGGTAAAAGGAGTCAAATATATAGTAATGGATGGAAACTAGACTTTTGGCGGTGAGCACTCACTGGAGTATATAAATATCAAATGTTATACACCGGACATTTATATAATTTTATAGGCCAATGTAACCTCTGTAAATTTTTTTAAAAATAATATGTGGTTTTCAGGATCTTGAATCAGGAGGGACTTCAGGGAGCCAACTAGGGTATTTTTCATGTCATCTCTTGGCTTCTGCCTTCATGAAAAAAAGGGTTTGACTTGATGATCCTGAAGACCTCCAATAGCTATGAAGTTTAGTGCCTGAAGCTAAAGTAGAAACTCAGGCCTTGCTCTGTAACATGTCACACATTTCAGTAGTGGAAAACGTTTTCTGTGGTGTGATCACAGGCAGAATGCTAAAATTTCAGTGTGACCTAATGGGACATTCTCTCTTTCTTCCACTCAATTTAGTGAAGGACCAACATTCCTGTGCTCTTAGAGATAAAGGAATATTAACTTGGCATGAACTTTCTATTCTCTGAGGGGAATAAAATGTAGTTGCCATTTTCAAAAGGAAAGCATGATGCTTGTGATTTGCTGAAATAAGGAGATCTTGGGAAATGATTTTCACTTTTTTGATGGAGAATGGTTTGGTGTTTCCTGGTATCTCCTGTATAGGCTATTTTAGATTGTCCACCAGCCATCCCCTCCCACCAACAGCAAAACAGGAAGAAAGCAGCTTTCTGACAGAATGAACCACTTTTGCACCCCCTTGGTGCAAGAATTGCCTCATTAGTTAAATGGAGAATCAGCTTACCCAGTGAATTCTAATAATGCAGTCTGCTTAGTTGTCAGCAGTCCTCCCTGCTGATGGCACATGATGTTCCGAGTTTACCTTCCCATACCAAGGGATGTGAAAGTCAGAACAAGTGTTATTATAGCTGGGCTCATAGACAAACCCAGCAACAAGGAACAGTGGAGTAAGTTGCTCTGGGTCTAAGGACTCCTACAAAACATGGCAGGTATAGAATGGAAATTCTAGAAAATGAATTAAGATTAATTATTAGTCTAATAAAAAAACTAGGCTTTAACATAAATATATATACAAGTAGCCTTTGGGCGACAGCTCTGAATTAAAATGGGGACATTTTAACTTTAGTCCCAAAGATAGCCAATTAATGGTCTGTTTTGTTACTAGTTGAAAATCATAGAAACTATTTACAAAGGTGGAAATGAAAAATTCAGGAACCAACCTGAAGGAAAAGTGACAGGGGTCCTAGACTGACCTTGGCCATGGGTTTTGTCACTTGAGAAAAGACAGGTAAGCACTAGGTCTATGTTTATGAAATAAGTGGAATGTTAGTGCATGATCCACAGGGATAAGCAAAGCATATTTTTCAAAGGAATCTATTTTCATGAATACTTTAAATATTGTTTATTTTTAATTTTGAAACTGTTTTCCTTTCTTACAGTCAACCTTGTAAAATACAAGTAATATAAAACAAAACTTTCATTGTACAGTTCATGAGTTTCAGCAAGTGTGGATACCTGCAAAAACTACCACAATCAAGATAGAGAATATTTTCATCACTTTCCAAACTTTTCTTGTGCTCTTTCACAGTTAATATTTCTTTAAGCCTCAGGAAACCACTGATCTGCTTTCTGTCACTGCAAGTCAGATTTGTCTTTTTTAGAGGTTCATAGAAATGAACTCATACAATATGTGGGGTTTTTTTTTGGTCTGGCTTTTACTCAACAAAATGGCTTTGAGATTCATTAATGTTTTGTGCATCAGTTCATTCCTTTTAATTGCTGCATAGTATTCTATTGTATTAACATAGTAGAATTATTTTTAACCATTCTCCTGATGAACATTTGAGTTGTTTCAAGTTTTGGCTGTTACGAATAAAGCCATTATAAACATTTGTGTAGAAGCCTTTGGGTGGAAACATTTCTGTTTCTCTTGGATAAATATCTAGGAGCATAATTGCCAGGTATTATGATAACTCTATGCTTAATTTTATAAGAAACCGCCAAACTTTTCCAAAGTGGCTCTACCATTTTATGAGCAATAAATAATATTAAAACAAATGCAAATGGAATTGAGCCATATAATATACAGTTTCTAAATCCAATATATTAACCATAGTCCATTCCCCATGAAAAAGCTCTTAAGACATCCTCCAGAGTACCATATACATATTTTAGGGTATGTAACTCAGTAATGTAACATGTGGGTATGCATGTATACTGTATATACAGTAATATGCATGTTTATATATTGTTTAGAATAATGGGTAACTAGATTATATACAATATAATTTTATGTAATAAAAGGTAGCAATGGCAGAGGAGGAAAGATATATCCTCACTAATATCCCACTATTTGTGATTGTTTAGAACAATATCAGAAGCTTTTGTGTTTTTTGAATTTGAGTAATGTACAGGCCTTTTTAAAGAAAAAAGTTTTCTGAAATAAAAGTATTTAATTAAAATATTGCTCAGTCCTGTCCAGTGTGCCTCACTTGGTTAGAGCATCGTCTTGTCACTGAAGGGTTGTGGGTTCAGTTCCTGGTCAGGGCACCTACCTACGTTATGGTGCGGGTGCAAGTGGCCCCCAGTCTGTATGCGTACATTTCCAGTCTGGGCACTGATTCTGGTCTGGGCACATACAGGAGGCAACAAATCAATGCTTCTCTCTCACATCTATATTTCTCTCTCTCCCTTTCTCTCTCTCTAAAAGCAATGAGAAAAAATGTCCAAGGGTGAGGATAATAAAAGAATAATAAAATAAAATAAAATATAACTCATTACATGCAAACATAAGACCACAGATTCCTCAAATTCTGGCTTGCCTGCATCTTGGAATGCCTTAAACATTTACAAATTAATGTAAATGGAACTATAACACCAGAATAATTCTAATTAACAACATTGATTTAAAATAATGGTTGATAATGGTTTGCTGAAACTAGCCTGCAACTGGCACTAAGAGTATGAGGGGGGACATTATGGCTACATAACCACAGGTCAAACAATGGCTTAATTTTCCCAGTGCTTTGAAAATTATTTTCGAATTACTAGGAAATCTTGGCTTATGCAATGAGGATTCAGCAAAAATGTTTCATTAACATATAAGTCTGCATTTGTGATTTACTTATTAGGCCAACACAAGTTAAATGAAACTGCTTATAAAACTTTAAATATAGCCCTGGCTGGTGTGGCTCAGTGGATTGAGCGCTGGCATGCGAATCAAAGCTTCATTGGTTTGATTCCCAGTCAGGGCACATGCCTGGTTTGCAGGCCATATCCCCAGTAGGAGATGCATGAGTGGCAACCACACATTGATGTTTCTCTCCCTCTTTTTCTTCCTCTTTTCTCTTCTCTCTAAAAATAAATAAAATGTTTAAAAAACTGTAAAATAAAATGTTTAAACAACTGTAAAATATAGGAGGCAGGGACTGTGTTGTTTGGTCTCACCATTATATCCCCAAGAATTGAGGAATTGAGAGAGGGATAAGAGCCCCAAACAGAAACTATAATGTTGAACTAGGTCAAAGATTTTTTTGAAAAATGAGATTTATCTTTTCAAAATAATCAAATATTTGGAGCCAATTAAACAAAATACCAATTTTTAAAAAACTGAAGTTCTCAAATTCCCATTTGGCCTTTGGCACATGCAGACACAACAGACACAATCTGCAGCTCCTCTGAAGGGTGAGCCTGGGAAATCATTGATACCACAAAGACAAGGGAGAAATTAATCAAGAAATATCTAGAAAGCTGGGGATGTGTGGTTGTTGAACAAACAAAGAGGAAGGCTCAAGGGAATTGAAATTTCTCAGGGCAGAAGACCAAATGTACTTTGTCAGCAAATTTGGAGAGGAAACAAAGGAGCAAAATCACTCCTGATAGAAGGATAGTCAGTGCAAGGGATTGGGGGACACTAGAAGTGAATACATAAAGATCCCATAGAATTTCAGCAGGATGTACACTTCTTAGCGATTCCCACATACAACCCCCTTTTATGGTCAATACGATAATTGTGAGCTTCCATTTACAAAAGAAGAAACCAAGCTCACAAAGATCTGATGCTTTTCCTATGGTCACAAAGGGAGTCAGAAAAGAAGGAATTGAGCTGAGATCTCCTGTCTGTGGTCCATCCTCTTGCTAACACTCTTCAGATCAAAAGTCTAGAGGCAATATAGCTTAGTATTTAAGTGCCTGGGCTTAAAATCAGGCAGACTGGCTGGGGAAGGAACCTATCATACCACATACTCAGCCTCACTGTCACACATTTAGATAATACCTTTGATGGAGCTCAGTGCCTGGTACATAGTCGCTCTCATTAAATGTAGTTGTTACAGTTTTAACAACTATGGATTATGTTAGAGTGGAAGAATTATATGGAATCATTGTATTGGGTACCAAATCATTCTGGGATAGGTAGCAGTGTATGGTTTAGAAACAAATTTGACACAATAAAATAATTTAACAAAAAAAAAGATAAACTATAGAATTTTGACTATTAAGGGGTGAAGAATGATCATTCTTACCAAAGGAAAATAAAAAGAAAATTAGGGGCCAAACTGAACAATGAGATGAGGATGGGAAAGTCAACATTGACAATTACTCTTTTATGTTGTCATTCAAATATTTAAAAGGAAGATTAGTTGATAGATTATTTAAAATTACATCTTACTGTGAACGTAAGAAGATTTCAATGAAACTTGTGGGTACTTTATGCCTACTGTATTGAGAGGAAAATGTCTAACAGAGGTATAAAAGGCACATTTTGTAAGGCCTTCATCAAGTCATTTCGATTCTATTCTACTCTATTTCAAAGACAATTTACTGACCGTCCATGTGTTCACATTGGACTATTTTGGTCTTATGTACTAAGTACTTTGCTAGGTCCTGGGGAATCTAAGTTGAAAAAGACAAGTTCTGACATTTTAATGTAGTAAATGATTCAGGAATATAAACAACTAAAGCTAAGGCACCAGGTCTTGGCCAGGTAGCTCAATTGGTTAGAGTGTCATCTTGATGTGCCAACTTTGTGGGTTTGATCCACAGTCAGGGTACATACAAGAATCAACAGAATCAACCAATAAATGCATAACTAAGTGGAAAAACACCTCTCTCTCTCTCTTAAAATCAATCAATTAATAAAGTTAATGCACTGTAGTGGTGCAACTTGATGGCCTGTCTAAAGTGTTGGAGTGACCAGATGAGGATATTTGGTATGTTGAATTATTGGTCCCAATTGTTTACTACTCTGTTATTATATACTTAAATATACAACCTTGCCATGGCCTCATTATGGGTGAAATACTTTCCTGACCCTTGAATTTGGGCCTTACTATGTGACTGATGTACGCCAATTGGATTAACATGTAACATGGGCAAAGAATTGAAATAAGCTTTCCTTCTTATACTTTTTCATTACCATGAATAGAACATACAGCACAGTGTTTATCTGCAGATCCAAAGAGGTTGGGAGACAAGAGGCGCAGACCTGGATCCAACCTACAACCTGGAACCTAATGCAGCTAAAGCCAGCCTGGATCAACTAACTTCTAGTCAATTCACAGACACTTAAGCAAGAAACAAATTATTGTTTTTAAGTCATTGGTTTTTAGAGCAGTTTGTTATGCAGCATTATGGCAATAGCTGTCTGACATAAGTCATGATAGATATGGCAAGGATGGATAGAAAATATTTTACTGTGGCTCTCTTTTGCTGGCATACTACCCTTTTCTCTTCCCACACTCCCTCCACTAAATACATAGGCACATGCCCCAAAAAAGGGATGTAAGAATTATAAACAAAACTTCTGTTTGGATTGTGTTGGGGCAATGTATGACTCATGTATTAACAATTCCTGGATAACTCCAATTTTAAAAAAAATGAGTTCCAAACCTCATCAAATCTACATCTCCCTTTCTTGTTGTTCTTTTTTAAAATCAGTGGCTCCTTCTGCAAATCACAGGCATTATAGTCATAGCAGCCCCATCAACCATAAAATCTAGAGATGGATTTCCCAGGAGGGGTGAGTTGGTTTAGGTAGTGTAGCCAAGTTTTGAGAAGTACCCTACAACCATGGGTAATGCAGAACTTAAGTCATGGATGAAAAATGTTAATATATATCTCTCCTGGCAAGGAGATAAATGCTAAGGAAAGGCTGGGAAGAGTTCATAAAGGGCAGGCAGGGTGGTGAGATAAGTGGTAAGGAAAATGTATCTCATGTTGTGAAAAATATGGGACTATTTTTTCCACATGTTCCTTCTAGAGCATAGAACAATATAGGATGCTATACTCATATATTTCAGAGGCAGAGGTTTTTGTTAGAAATTTGTTAGTTAATTTTAAAAAGAATTTAAGGAGAGGGTTTCCAACTAAGGCAGATGAGCCCCACAGTATTAATACAGTTGAGCAAATATTAGAGGATCATAAGAAATGAGGTTGAATAAATTACATGCTTTATCAGGCATCTTTGGGCTTTGAAACTGCTGACAGCCCACTGTGGAATATTCAATCTCACATTTCTCAATTTGCCTTTTTATTGGTGTTGGTGAGGAGATTGCATATGAAAAATTTTTTCTCCCAAAATTTATAAAATATTAACATATGTGACCCTGACACAAGGATTTGGGTGTAGGTATCTTATTTGGGAAGTGGCCCCAGGAAGCACTGGCTGGGAATGGAGAGAGTGAGCTAGGTAGAGAAAAAGAGCCAATACAGGATTCATTAAGGATCACAATGAGAAACTGGGTCATGGCCCTGTTAGGGACCTCTGGAACAATGAGTGATAAGGGGACATAGGCCAGCAACCAACTACGTGCGCTATAAAGTGCATATTTTAAATCTATGTGTCAATGAGAAAATAATTATATGTTAGATGAGATCTTACAAAGACATTTATTTGTCTAGTCCAACAGTATGTTCTTTCGCTTCACCCTTAGAATCAGACTTCAATGACAAAAATGGCTTAGTTTCTGGAGGAGGATGGAGTCCTGAGAAGAGGCAAGGTAGTCTAGGAGGATGGGAAAGCAGGTATTTACAACCAGAGTCTAAGTGTTTCAGTGTTTTAATAGGCAAAATGCTGTCTCCTTGTTCATATGATGACCATCGGCCCTGAATTAAACTACTTACCCACAGACAAACAAGAAAGTGATGCAGTGAGGAGTGGAGTCCACATCTGTGGACTTCAAACCTCTTTCTCCACCAGGCTGCCTCTGGAAGGGTTGTGGCTGATGGAGGCCCAGATTTACCTTCTCATGGGGGAAGGACAGCATAAAATCTGCAAGGAAATGGCCCTACAAGATAGGGATCAGGGATGGCTTCATGAAACCAGCTATGTTTTAGCCTTTCTTTGTTGATCAAGTCCATTATAACTCTGATGAAAACCATTGTTCTTTCCCCTGAAAACAAATTCATATGCACAAAATAGTGTCTACTATTTTAAGGGCCTTACAAGTCACCTGACGCGCCCCTGTTGGTACTGAATTGAGCTACAAGATGACCGGAACTACTCAAATTATGTTTATTATAATTTTTGGCACTTTCAGAAGGAATTTTAACACATTTAAACTTCCCCTAGAGAGGGTCCCTTCTTATTAAGATGATCAGTCTCCCACTGGCAGTTCTCATACTAGGTCTATGACTGCAGTAGGCTCAAAGCCTCCAGTGGCAGGAAGGATTCCAGAAGCTAATTTATGATTACATCCAATGGGTTTCTTTCAACTCTCTTTTAAACTACAAATTTTTCAAAGCCAAACTAGGTCACTCAATGCCACAGAGAGGTTTTCTCAAACTAGAAATTAGCTGATACCAAAGAACATATATGATCAATGAACTATCTTATAGGAAGGACTGCAATATTATAAATAATGAGAGCAGCAGGGATCTAGACTCCAAAATAGAAGTATTTTCTATCTCTGACCCAATATATAGAAAGTCGTTGTTTTGGGAAACCAATAGAGCAGGAAAAAACATAACTCAGGGAGTCAGGCAGACCTGGTACCATATCCCTGTGGCATCCATAATTCTCTGTGGCCTTGGGAAAGAGGTTATCTGTCCAATCCTTACTTTTTTTTTTGATACTTTAATTAATTTATTTACTTTTTAAATACATTTGTCTCTGCCTTCCCCCCACCTCTTTCCCTTGCCCCCTCCCACCTTCCCTCCCTCAGCTCTTCCCCTTTGGTTTTGTCCATGAGTCCTTGCTATATGTTCCTTGACTTTCCCCTTCCCTTCCCTTTCCCTGCCCCCCCCCCTTCCCTCTTGTCTCTGTTGATTTCTTTTCCTTTCAGTGTTGCTGGCCAATCCTTACTTTTTATATGTGTATAGTGGGTACTTCTTTTCTTATATGGTAGTCGTGTGAGTTGAAATGAGAAATGAAAGTGCCTGGCATATCTCTTACCTTCATTTCAATATATCTTGGTTCTAATCCCTTTATTATCATAACAGTCATGGCCTGAAATAGCATAATGATACTCAGATTAAACAAAAACTACTACTTCAATGATTCCTGTGTTTAAATGTTGCTGAACAACTCTTCATACTTGTCAAAGTTAATTACCACAATCATCTCTGGAAGAAAATCTCTACATAGAAAGAGTTCCAAGTCTGATAATCTCTTTATTTCAACCCACAGTTATCAAATTAAAGAACCAAAGAGAGACATGGGATAGAGCAAAGAAATAACCTAATCCAATCTCTAATTTTACAGTGAAGGAAGTGAGGCCCAGGATGGTCTCGCTCAAGTCACACAGCTACTTAATGACAGAATGACAACTGGGGTCTAGATCCCCAGACTCCCAATTTTGTGGTCTCTCTCCTATAACATGTATTTCATACTAATACAACTAAAGTGCAAAAGAAAAAAAATTAAATCACTTGGAATTCAATGTAATGGGATGTTAATTTTATCAGTAATATTCTTGGAAGAGAATAAACAGAAAGTGCCTGACATGTATTGGGGCATTCTCTATGTGGCTTAAAATCCTCACTAGTTATACCTGTTGTGGTTTTTAGATCCTTCCAGCTTGGGGGTTGTAAGTACATAGGAGGTGAGGAGAGCTGGCAGTGTGCTAAGAATTGCCCTGAACAGGTGAACAGAAGACCTGGATTCTAATTTAAGTTCCTGTACTAACTCAATGTGTGAAGTTAAGCCACATCCTTGACTCCCTGAGCCTCCACTGTAAAACTGTTCCCACAAAAGAATATTTCTAGGGTCCATTTGGGCTCTCATGTTCCAGTTTCCCTAAGAAGACCCCATTCTCATCATGGCCCTGCATAAAATGTCCTAAGGAGCTGGTCCCAAAAGAAGGAAGAAAAGAAAATTTAAGTAGGAAAGAAGAGGGGAGACTGGAAGAGAATGAGGGGCTAGGGAAAGCAAGCAGTGGGGCAAGTGCTTGAGAAGGAGAATGTGGCAGCAAGAAAGCCAAAAGACGAGGACTCTTAACATTTGCCCCTGCTCAAGGAGGCAGCAACTTGATACTGTATTTTGGCTCTTGGATGGGTTTACATTCAACACAAATGTAAAACAGCTCCCTTTCATTTGCCCTTTCATTCAATAAATATTCTTTTCCTTTTTTCAATAACAACTTTATTGAGACATAATTCACATACTATACAATCTACCCATTTAAACTGTACAGCTCAATGGTTTTTCATGTAATCAAACTTGTGAGATCATCATCACAGTCAATTTTAGAATATTTACCTCACCCTTAAAAGAAACTCCATACCTTTTAGCTCTTTCCCAGATCTTTCGATCCCTTCCTTAGCTCTAAGCAGCCACTAATCTTTCTGTCTCTTTAGACTTCCCTATTCTTAACATTTCATATAATATGTGAATAACTATATAATGCATGGTCTATTTTTTCTGGCTTCTTTCAATTAGCAAAATGTATTCAAGATTCATCCACGTTGTAGCATGTGTTAGTCATTCTTTCTTTTTTATGGGCAAGTAATAAACTATTGTATGTGTATACCATTTGCTTATCTATTCACCTGTTAATGGACATTTGGCTTGTTTCTACTTTTTGGCTATTATGAATAATGCTGTAGTGAAAATTTTTAACATATAAGGGAGCCCCGGTAAGGCTAGCAGCTGACTTCTCAACAGAAACACTACAAGCCAGAAGGGAATGGCAAGAAATATTCCAAGTCATGAAAAGCAAAGGCCTACAACAAAGACTGTTCTACCCAGCAAGGCTCTTAATTAAAATGGAAGGTGAAATAAAGAGTTTCCTAGACAAAGGAAGGCTAAAAGAACACACCTACACCAAACCAGCACTGCAAAATAAGCTAAAGGGACTGCTTTAACATGAAGAAAGAATCTATGAATACCCAGTTCCTTTCATAGTTGCCAATACTGGATATTACCAATATTTTTAATATGCGTTAATCTGATTGTGATAATGATGTGTTATTTTAATTGTTCCTTTACTATTTGTTGAAACTAAACTTGTTTTTTATATTTCTTGCCTACTTCTATTATTTTAAAGAAGCTTTAAATGACTATTTGGTATTCTTTATCCATTTTTTGATTAAAGGTTTGTAGAATTCTTTTCCCTTAAAAAACTTTATTAGATGTGTGGCAAATACTTTCCCATTCTATTGCTTGTTTTTTAACTTTTTTATGTGTATTACTATATTGTCTTAAATGTTTAATATAGTCATACTGTCAATATTTTACTTTATAGCTTCTGGGTTTGAATATTTTACTTCGGGGTAAGAAAAGTATTATTTTGTGTTTTCTCCTGAAACTCTTTAAATTCTATATATTGATTTTTAACTTACCTGAATATTTCTTGTATAACATGTGAAATAAGGCTCTATATTTGTTTTATTTCAAGTAATAGTGGTCCATGCACCTTATTTGTTGGATAAGCCTAATTTGGTTCTAGACTGCTCATTTTATTTCATTGATCTACTTGATTATTTCTGTACTGGTGTCATGTAGTTTTAATTGCTGGAACTTTATAGTGGTTTTAAATATTTTAATATTTTATAATGGATTTTGACATTAAAAAATAAATAAAACCAATCTTCATTTAAAAAAGAAAGAGAAAGGAAGAAAGAAAGGAAGGAAGGAAGGAAGGAAGGAAGGAAGGAAGGAAGGAAGGAAGAAAGAAAGAAAGAAAGAAAGAAAGAAAGAAAGAAAGAAAGAAAGAAAGAAAGAAAGAAAGAAAGAAAGAAAGAAAGAAAGAAAGAAAGAAAGAAAGAAAGAAAGAAAGAAAGAAAGAAAGAAAGAAAGAGGAAGGAAGGAAGGAAGAAAGAAAGATCCTTCCTTTTGCAACAACATGGATGGAACTGGAGAATATTATGCTAAGTGAAATAAACCAGTTGGTGAAAGACAAATACCATATAATCTCACCTGTTAGTGGAATCTATTCTACAAAATAAACTAATGAACAAAATAAACCACAGGCATGGAAACATGGAACAGACTGCAAGTGACCAGAGGGGATGGGGAAAGAGGACAATGGTGGAAAGAAGGGGAAGGGACTAAAGAAAGAACATGTATGAGTGACCCATGGACATGGACAACAGAGTGGGAATTGACTGTGGGAGCGGGGGGTGGGGGTGGGATGCGTGGAGGGGGTAAAGCGGTAAAAATTGAGACAACTCTAATAGAATAAACATGACTTTAAAAATAAAATAAAGTTAAAACAAAAAACAAAGAAAACAATGACACCAGCACAGAAATAATCAAGCAGATAAATGAAATAAAATGAGAAGTCTAGAACCAAATATATATATATATGTTTAACAATGATATATATTATTAAATTGATATTTCAAATCAATGGAGAAAGTAAGGCTTATTCAACAAATAAGGTGCATGAACCACTATTACTTGAAATAAAACAAATAGAGAGCCTTTTTCACAAATTATGCAAGAAATATTCAGGTGAGTTAAAAATCAATATATAGAATCTAAGGCATTTTAGGTGAAAACACAGAATAATATTTTCCTTACCCTAAAGTAAAATATTCAAACCCAGAAGCTATAAAGTCCAATATTAACAATATGACTATATTAAATGTTTAAGACTATAGAGTAGTATACACATAAAAAATGTTAAAGGACAAGTAATAGAATAGGAAAATATTTGCCACACATCGAAAAAAAGAGTTAATAGTGTTTTTTTTTTAGGAAAAAATTCTACAAACCTTTAGTCAAAAAATGGGTAAAGAATACCAAAAAGTCATTTAAAGCTTTTTAAAACTAACAGAAATAGGCAAGAAATATAAAAAACAGGTTTAGTTTGAACAAATAGTAAAGGAACAATTAAAATAACCCATCATTATCACAATCAGATTAATAAGTATTAAAAATATTGGTAATATCCAGTATTGGCAACTATGAAAGGAGCTGAGTATTCATAGACTCTTTTTCTTCATTTTCTTAGTAGTCCCTTTAGCATATCTTGCAATGCTAGTTTGGTGGAGGTGTATTTTAGCCTTCCTTTGTCTAGGAAACTTTATTTTGCCTTCCATTTTAATTAAGAGCCTTACTGGGTAGAACAGTCTTGGTTGTAGGCCTTTGCTTTTCATGACTTGGAATATTTCTTGCCATTCCCTTCTGGCTTGTAGTGTTCCTGTTGAAAAGTCACTTGGTAGCCATACTGGGGCTCCCTTATATGTTACTACATGTTTCTCCCTTGCTGCCTTTAGGATTCTCTGTTTCTCTTTGATCTTTGCCATTTTAATGATGATGTGTTTTGGAGTGGACCTCATTGGGTTCCTCTTGAATGGGACCCTCTGCGCTTCCTGGACTTCTGTGACTTTTTCTCTCCTCCAATGAGGGAAGTTTTCCATCATGACTTTTTCAAACAGGTTCTCTATCCCTTCTTCCTCCTCTTCTCCTTCTGATATCCCTATTATACAGATATTATTACGTTTCAGGTTGTCCTGCATTTCTCTAAATGCCTCTTCATTCTTTTTGAGTCTTTTTTCATTCTCTTGCTCTTTCTGGGAGCTTTTTTCTATCTTATCCTCCAACTCGCTGATTTGGTCCTCGGCTTCATCTAGCCTGCTTTTTATTTCTTTACTGTGTTCTTCAATTCAGAAATTGTTCTTCATTTCTTCTTGTCTCTTATTGATAGTTCCTATGTCCTTTTTCATGCTGATATAGTTTTCAGTAAGTTCCTTGTAGTTTCTCTGTAGCTTTTTGTAATTCTCCCTGAACTCACTGAGCTCATTGAGCTTCCTTAGAAGCATTGTTTTGAAGTCAGTATCGGATAGTTCACTTGCCTCTATTTCATTTAGTTCTCTTTCTGGGGATTCCTCTTTCCCTTCAAGTAGGGGGTGTTTCTTTGTCTTCCCATTATTTGTGAGACTCTTCTTTTTTGCTTCTGCTTCTTAAATTGATCTGTCTTGGTTTCCTGACTTTGTGGTGTGAAATTCTATGGTAGGAGACCACTGTTTTTTTCTTTCTGGATCTGCCTTTGTTGATGTCAGATATTGTCCCTGTCTGACCTTAGGCAGTCTGTTCAAGACATTCAGCAATCTACTGTCTGTGGCTGTCTCCTTCAGCTGTTAATCTAGTCACTCTGCACTCAGCAGTGAAGCTTAGACATCTCACAGCAGAGCAGAGTCCCTCCTGAGGGCGGGGCTATTGAGTCCTCTCACACTGCTGCTGCTCAAGGGAGTCGTTTCTGCCTGAGTAAGATGGCTGCTGCTGTCTAGGGGAGTTAGCACTGGGATCCCACCGGCTACTCTCTCCGTTTTCTCCCCAAAGCCTCTGTCCCCAGTCTCTCCTCAGGTGCCTCCAGGCCACCCTGCCCCCACCTTTGCCAGAGACCAGGGCAAGTGGCTGCTATTAAAAATTTATGCATTAGCCCTTTAAAAGGCTCATTTTGTCTCCAGCCGTCTGTCTCTGGCAGAGAACAACCCTGTCACTTTTCACAACTGGCTGTTTCTGTGTACTTTTTGGGCTCTGGTGCTGTAGGCTAGAAATACTTGCTTTTGGTTTAGACCCCACTCTTCTCAGGGGGATCCAACTGGGCCTTTCAATATCTTTCTGGTGCTGCTGCCTATGGGCACCTCGCCCACCTTCTTGAGTCTCTACCACACTCCTTACCAGTTAGATTGCAGTAAAGCTGATTCTTCTGTTTGAGAGGTTTTAAGGCTCCTCTCTCACTATTGTTCAGTTGTTTGTTCCAGGTGATTTCTCCACAATCTAGTTGTAATTCCTCATGTTGTTTTAATTGCTGAGACTTTATAATGGATTTAATTATTTTAATATTTTATAATGGATCTTGACATTTAAAACAAATAAATAAATAAAATCTGCATTTAGGGGAAAAATGTAAAAAGGAACTCCTTTTGCGACAACATGGATGGAACTGGAGAATATTTTGCTAAGTGACATAAGCCAGTTGGTGAACAACTAATACCATATGATCTCACCTATAAGTGAAATCTATTCATCAAAATAAACTAATGAAGAAAATAAACCACAAGCATGGAAACATGGAGCAGACTGAAAGTGACCAGAGAGGAATGGGAAGGAGGACAATAGACGAACAAAGGGGAAGGGGCTAGAGAAAGAACATGTATGAATGACCCATGGACATGGACAACAGAGTGGGAATTGACTGTGGGAGCAGGGGGTGGAGTGAGATGGGTGGAGGTGGGTAAAGCGGGGAAAATTGAGACAACTGTAATAGAATAAACATGATTTTTAAGTAAAAATTTAAAAAAGATAAAAATTTTAAAAATGATAAGCAAAAAAAAGTGAGATGGCCTTTAGACATTGAAGGAGAGGGAATTTTAGGCCATGGAACTATATGACTATATGCACAAAGGCACAGAGGCATTAAAGAGAATGGCATACTGACCATTACAAATAATAATGCAACCAAACATTTTATGACATTTGCTATGTGTCAGGCACTACTTAAACATTTTATTTGTATTAACTCATTTACTCACCACAGTGGCCTTTTGATACTATAATTTCCCCCATTTTATAGGTGGGGAAACTGAAGCACAGAGAGGTAATTAACCTCTCTGAGGTTACAGTAGTGAGATCCTGGATTCAAGCCAAGAGTCTGGATCCAAAACCTACACCTGAGTCACCATGAGCACTGCTTCATTTGTCCTGGATAGTTAGGTTATGGAGTGTGTGAGGGGAAATGCCAGGAGATAACATTGAAAAGGTAGGCTGTGCTGAGACTTATGAAAACATTCTAATGCCAAAAGCAGAAGGGAGCCATTGAAGGTACATATGCAAAGCAAAGACACAGTTGAGATTTTAATTTTAGGAAGACAAGTGGAAACAATAGGAGGTTTGGTTGAAAGTAGGGAGAGACAACGAGTTTATTTCACTATCAATTCCAGTGGAAAGCCAACACTGCCCCTGCCACACTTTTCCATATAACACACCAATACAGGTGTGAAATCACAAAAGCGGTATTGGTTGTAATCCCCTGAATGCAATCTTTTCAGGAGGATGCCATGGTCAAGATTTTATAAATATAGTTTCATTTTTCACTCCCCACCTTTGCTATCAGAGGGTTGAACCTGATTCCGAGGAAAACAGAGCTGGGATTTAACATAAATTTTACTGTGAAAAAGAAAGAATTTTGAGTACACATGGCTCTTATATATATTTTCACAAACACATCAAGAGACAGGATATTGATAAACAAAGGGCTTGTGTGCCAGAGGACTATTTGATTAGGTTTATTCCACATATACATTAGTAAAGTGGCTGGTCGTCAACACATCGATAGCTTGCAGAACACTCATCCTTGTTTTACTGTCATCACCTTCAAGTTTTAATTGTAGATTTCCATCTCCTAACATAGCCTACCTCAACTACAGAGCCAGCCAGAGGAGTTCCACGAGCACTCCTGAGTAATGCTAATAGAAAACAGGACGTGACTATGACACCTAAGGAAAGCACATAGAAAATGTGTCATCTGTCATTATCCATCTGTCTTAAAATCAAAGTTGTTTTATGGAATGTAGAGGATGATCCTTGAGCCAGCAAGAGTTCATATTTAACTCACAAATCCTTGCAATCTCTTTATGAAGCTGCTGTGATTATTTCCATTGCACAGGTGGAGAAGCAGAGAGAATAAAGGACTAGAGGATTGACCTGCAATATTCAAAACTGTGCTAGTAAAACATATGGCTTTGGGAAATCATCTCACTTCATCCTCTCCCCAGATCTTTCTTCATTTTTCTGTTAACATCATCAAATGTTTCCTAGGGTCTGATATGGTGCTGGCCTCAGCAATTGTAACACTTGATATGTATGTCTTTAGAATCTTGCTTTTTCAGCTAGAATCATCATAGTAGGGGTGCTGCTACAAATATCTGTTTAAAGAATGAATAAATAAATGTTAGAAACATCTATTGGGGTTAATCAATAAAGTATCATAGGTTTGTCTGTCTCTTTCTATGGGTGTGTGTATTTGAGTGTGAATGTATACATATAAGTAGAAACAGATGTTCATACATGTATTAACAAATATATAAATATTATATATAAACTTTAATGGTTTTAAATGCTCTGAACTGTGTTATCTATTTTGTAAGATAGATAAAAATACTGTAATAGCTAGCTGTTGTGGCATACTTACTATTTACCAAGTACTGTTCTAAGCTCTTTAAATGTTTTAACTTATTTAATTCCTACAAACACCTTTTGTGGGATAAGCACTCATTTTTCCATTTTACAGATGAAAAAGTTGCAACACAGAGACTTTTGATATTTTGCTCAAGTTTTCACAGCTACTAAGCAGAATAATGAGGATCTGAACAGAGGAAGTGTGGCTCTAATCTTGAATTTCCTAACTAAAGATAAAGAAAACTTTTGAAATTGATGAATGAAAAAATTGTATGAATTACATTCGCCTCCTCCATCATAATTTGGCTCCCTGCTGGTCATTTACTCTGTAGCACTGAGTAACCTGATTGTTTTAAATGTAACACAAATAAAATTGGGTTGCCTTGAGGCCAATCTGTCTCACCATATCCAAAATAAACAAAAATCTAATTACCAAAAGCCTTTAAAAGCACTGAAAATCTCTTGAGATGGTGTTAAGGGGGAATTTTATCATAAAATATACAGGAAGACTAATTAAAGTCTAATCCACTCACTGCTCTTTCCAAAATCTGTCTTTTTCTCTTCCCCACCCCCACTGTCCCACGATGATTTGTCTTACTCTCTTTCTCCCCCTTCTTCTCCCTAACTGATTTGTACTCACAATTAGGGCTACCATTCTCATCTGCACCCTTCCTTACCCTGAGTAGTCAGCAAAAGCCTCGGCAGACAAACAAGCAACAGAGACTTCCTTCTGGGAGGCACTAGAAAAGGCAAATTGAAAATATTCATACTTTATTTATATTTGGCCTGAATTCCACAGTGCAGGTAGTATTATTATCCTCATGTTACAGATATGTAAATTGAGGCTTACAAAGGTTAAGTAACTTTCTTGAAGTCATACACCTGGTAGGATTTTGAATCTTGACCTATCTAAACCTATAGTCCATGTTCTTAGTCTCTTTGCTATGTGCATAGTTATCAAGGCCTTGGGCATTGGTGGACCCCAGCAGCGGTGAGGTACTTGCTGTTTTTGACATCATAATGCATATCACTAAAGCAAACCAAAATAGGAGAATAGGAATATGGCAGCTTTTGTGGAACCAGGAGGACTGGTTCCCAGACTATATGCAAAACACTCCCCGGAGGATACCCAAACCATTTAGAACTCATTTGAGAAGATCTGGAATTCCAGGAGGTGATTCAGGGCAGAGCAAGAGAAGGTGAGTTTTGTAACAGATAACCTGGCCTTGATTTTTAGCATCATTATAGGGTTATGTGGCCTGGGGAAGTCTGAGGGTCCACTGCAATGGTATAGGTTAGAGATTATAAGGGTTGAAGCAAGGAAGGGAGAGTGGGAGTTAAGGGGAGATGACAGATATAAAAAATGGTTAAAAGGAAAATTGCCAGAGTGTGGTAACTAGGTCTAGAGAATATTGAAAAAGGAAGAGTCTTGGGTGACATCCTGGTCAATGATGGTGCCATTAACCAAAATAGAGAAGCCAGGAAGAGGTGCTTGAATGTGAAGATGATGAATTCTGCTCTGAGGCATGTTGAGTTTGAGGGGCCTGGAGGTCATTAAAGCAGAGGTACATTTTAACATCTGTGACAGGAAAGATACATTTAGAAGCTATTTAAAGGTATATAGATTGTAAGTGAAATCTTGGAAAGTGTACTGAATTGTAAGTGAAAAGATAATTAGCCCTTTAGTAATGTTATTAATTCTATATATATTTGGTAGTCAACTGATTATAGACACTAAAAGACTTTTATATGTCCAAATATCAGATGAATATGGGTTGTTTGAGAGATCAAAACTAAAACTGAGGGGAAAATCAAATAGTGTGATCAAGAGTTTGTTCCTTTTAAAGCATTTTTATTGCTATTCTATCACAGTTGTTCCAATTTTTCTCCTTTTGCCCTCCTCTGCCAATCCCAATCCCCTTCCTACTGCTCCCACAAGCAATGTGGAAAACAGTATGGAATTTCCTTAAAAATGGAACTGCCTTTTGATCCAGCTATTCCACTGGTTGGAATATACCCTAAGAATCCCAAGTCACCAATTCCAAAGAACTTATGCACCCCTACATTCATAGCAGTGTTATTTGTAATGAGTTTGTTTTTTTAAAGGAACATGGGTAATGTGGTAATACAAACAGGTCTAATAGACACTTTTTAAAAATCCCTCTGGAAGAAGAGCTCATGTTAGGATCTACTCATAGATAAGTGTCAAATTAAGAAGATAGTTTGATATTTCAAAGCCTAATGGACTGGATATTTTCATCATCTCAGTCTCTTCCAGGAGACTCAGCACTTGTGAAAAGCCAAGTCACTGGGGAAGAAGCTGATTCCAGTTGATCTTTTCTTAGGACTAAGATCAGCTGTCAGAACACAGGAAAGTTCCCTGTTGCTTAGCCAAACAAGAATGATATCAGGGTTGTATTAAAAGTACAGTTAAGATGAATCATCATCGTCTAACACGATTTCAACTTGCCCTACAGCATCATCATTCAAGTTAATTATAAAGCTTTCTGCAATCAGCAATGTTTCTCCTCTTAAAGAACCTTCTAAATGGGTTTTCCTTCTGGCCTAAAATTTCTACCGTAAGAGTCATTGAGTCATAAAACTTTAGAGCAACCATAGACCTTAAAGTTCAGCTAGATTAATCCCTTTATTTAGACGAGAATAGTTAAGTGAAGAAAGGTTAAATCAAGGGTTTCCAATCAAATACGTTCCCAGATTAGGTAGGTAACAACAGTGAATGCAACAGGTCTTAAATTTGTTTTTTAAATACTTAATTTTTACTTCAATATGATGTATGCCCCTTCCACTTTTCTTAAAATCATGTGGCCTTGATGTTCTAACTACCCCTTCTCCAACACTTTCAATAGGGATATAGAAACAAAATATTTCTAACTACAAATACTTGTTATGAGCAGGATAAGAGATATGGTTTCAGTGTTGGGGATCAGTAGGAAGTTAACTGGATGATGAACTGGATAATCTCCTTCCATAAGGGTGAGCTTCTCTCCAGCTTCAGTCAATAGTTGTCTTGAGGGACTGTGAGCTCATTGCCACCAGACCTTCCAAATATGTTTACTTGTCTCTTTGCTTCTTCTGTCTATAGGCCTCTCCATGTTCTTTTCACAGATCTTAACTCATTTCTTGAAACTAGGTTGCTGATCATAATGGAAGTACAAATAACTTTCCTAGAGTTTCCCTGTTATTATCTGTTAGCTTTTCTGTATTTCAGATGGATGTAAAACATTTGAGATTTCTCCAGCTTAGGTCATTTGGAACTCAATACTCCTTTTTCAGTTCTGTCTCCCTCTCCATGTTTCTTTTCTTACAGACTTTCTTTCTGCAACAATTTTAATCATCAAACCAGAGAGATTTTAAACAATCATGTAGTACTTTCTTTATAGTAAATAATGACTTAAGTAAACAGAGTGGTGTAATAGGACAATTTTTCTGGAAATTCATGGTTCCAATATGCACATGGGAACCAGAAACACTTCACACCTGTATTTATCTCTAAGATTATCTTTTTGAAACTATAAGATTACCAGTGTCAATAGACTATGGGTAAAACATGTAGAACAAACACCATGTAGAATGAAAAAACTCAGATATGTAATTCTATATATTTGTTGTCTATTGCTGCATAACATGTTACCCAAAATTTTAGAAACATAAAACAACACACATTAATGACCTCTCAGTTTCTGTGGTTCAGGAATCTGGGCACTGCTTAGTTGAGTGCTCCATTTCAGAGTCTCACACAAAGCTGAAATCAAGATATTGGCCAAGGACTCATCTTAAGGTTCATGTGGAGAAGGATGCATTTCCAAACCCATTTATGTCATTTTTTGCAGTTCCTTGAGGACTTTTGAATTAAGGGCCTAAGTTTTCCACTGGCTGTTGGTTGGAGGTCATCCTCAATGCTTTGCCATATGGGCCTTTCCAAGATGGTGGTTTGCTTCCTCAAAGCTAGTAAGACAGTCTGGTAGCAAAAAGGAAGTCACAATCTTTTGTAACCTAATCATGGATATGATTTCCATTTTTGTTGCCCTATTATATTGGTTATAAGCAAGTCATTATGTCCAGTCCACATTGAAAGGAAGAGGATTATACAAAGATGTGAATTCCAAGAAGCAGGAACCATTAGAGGCCATTTGAAAAAAGTCTGCCTACCCCAGTATGGTTCTAAATATACTTTTTATTGTCTTAACTAGAGATTAACAGTGAGTCCTGAGGAATTTAAAATTTACTTTATCCCTTGAAATGGTAGGAGGTATTGGGAGATAGAAATGTGCTAGTTCAGATAACACTGGGTCCTGCAACAAATTAACTCTAAGTTTTCAGTGGCTTAACACAAATAAGGTTATTTATTGCTAATATAACCATTTAATGTGAGTGTTTCTGATCATGTGGGTCTCCTCAAAGTGATGATTCAGGGACTCAGGCACTTTCCATCTTGTTGCTCAACTATATTCAGAATGGCTTCTAAGGTCACCTTGGAGGTTGGATCCATTCTAGGAATCCAGAAAGGGGAAAGAACATGACAGATAACATCTGAGAGGTCTCTATGGGTCAGACCTGGAAGTGGTGCTTCCACTCAACTTCCATAAGATAGCACTCACAGGCAATTCCTAACCACAAGGGAGCTGGGAAGTGTAGACTGTTTATATGCCCAGAAAGAAGAGAAACTTGTTTGGTGAATAATTAACTAGTCTCTGCCACAGAAGTTTGTTTTTTTTTTAAATAAAACTCATTCATTTAACAAACATTAACTAAGAGCCTTACTATATGCCAGACACTATACTAAGTTGTTGGGAATAAATACATGAGTGAACAAATATTTGAAGAATATCTTATTCTTGTAATTTCTTTCTTCTTCGATTTCTGTGTTTTTCCCCAATGTCCTTCTCCATTTCCTTATGTTTCCTTTTAAGATGGCCATCAACAATTCCTCCCATCATTCATGTACATGCTGTTCCTTTCATTTAGAAGTGGAATCTTTCTCCCTTTGAATGCATGTTGGCATTGCAACTTGTTTGAACCAATAACATGCTATGAAATTGATAATAATTAATTTCACGGTACTGGGCTGAGACCTGAAGAGGTTGGCACCTTCTACATTCCCACTCTTGGAGCCCTGAGATCAACTTGCTGTAAGGAAGTATAAGCTAATAATACAAAGAGGTCTTGTGGAGAAGAACCAAGGCTTTCAAACTCATAACCCCTGCCCTGCTATTAGTTGAATGCAGCCACACAATTGACTCCAAAAAACACCATGTAGAACAAAAAACAACAACAAAAAAACCTACCCATCTAAGTCCAGCCAACCGACAAAATCATAAAATCTAAGAAATCATTGTTGTTTTAGGCCAATAAATTTAGGAGTGGTTTACTACATAGCAATGGATAATTGATAAATATTTTATTCATTCTATTTTCATTTCTTTCAAGTTCTTCACATTTCTGGAAAGTTTTCCAGGTAAGGTTCGAAATGAATTACTTCACATAATAGGAAAATAGGTGAAACATATCATAGAGTACAAATATGCATGATACAACGGACACTCTGAACAATCACAATACTTCAAATTATTGATGTAGTATGGGCAAAGTGTTTATTTGTCTTCTAGAAATATAACCAGTGATAAAATGCTAGATGAACTTTTGGATGCTGATTGCTCCTCTCCTAGGATATGACCACTTAAAGCCATATTCTGTGGGCATGTAAATATTGATAAATGATAAGTTCTATAGTTAAAATAAAATAAAATTCCAAGTTCCAAGTGATGTGATCATGGATACAGAATGTCAATAGCAAAAGTGAATAGGAATTGGTATGACATCTCACCCCTGAGAGTATGGAAGACTAGATCCAAATAACTGCTGACATCCTATCTCTATTTGTATATTTCTCCTACAATTAACCTACATTTTTACACCATTTTGAAAAAAAAATTATCAAGGATAAGGCTCAGTTTCAAGAGAAAAAGTGACAGTAAAACTAGAAATGTTGCTATCTTACATCAACTAAAATAAAAAGTCACACTCTTAGTTTGTAGAAATGGCTCTTCTCCAAGAGATGAGTATAAATGGTTCTACGATTGGGTCCCATCCAGCCTTAGGTAACCCTTCTGTAGTTTCCTCTGAGGGCATTGGCCTAGTGATCCATCAACTATCTGCCTTTGGTTGCTAGAGGGGAAGTAGGGTAGGGCCAGAACAGAGCTTGCAGGTGCTCTTTATTTGCTCTCCTCCTATAACCTTACTCTTAACTTTGTAAGAGCTACCATTGAGTCTCTGTGTAAAAGCCTGGCATCACTGAGCTTTATACCCCAGTCTGTCATTTTGATGATTTTTGTCTTCTTCTGAGCAGAAAATATCCTATGTTCTGTGTTCATGTTACAATCAAGGTATCTTAATTATGAGAAATTGCCATCAGTCAACAAGACTTGCCTCTTTGCTTCATGGGAGAAACACAGAACGGTCTCTGCTAAAGCTCTGCAGATCAAATGAGAATCAAGGTTTATTGAGGAGGCAGAAGATACATGGAGAAAAGAGGAAAAGTGTTAGTAATTCTGCTCTAGGGAGTCACATTGCCTGTACTTGAACAGGTTATAGGAGCTGGGGACTAAAGAGATTTTCTGCTTAAAGATCCAAAAGGTGAGAGTCTCAGCATTTGTAGTCATATAGCAACTGGGGCAGGAGTCATCTGAAGGCTTCACAAAGCTGAACATTCAAGATTACCTTTTTCACTCATGTTCCTAGCATGCCAGTGCTTAATGCTCCACTACATGATCTCTCTCTCTCTCCAGCAGAGTAGACTCATCTTCTTTTATGGAGACTCAGGGACAGGGCTGGGATTACTGCTAGTTCTCTTAAAGGTTAGACCTGCAACTGGCAAAGCATCATAATTACATTATTTTATTGGTCAAGGTAGTCACAGAGTAGCTAGAATCAAGGGAGTATAAGAATGGTTACCTCTTCTTAACAAAGACATAACAGGTGTTAACAAGAAGAGAAGAAATTGACGGTGGCCATTTTAGGGAACAAGGTACCACATGCTTCCTTTCACTGTCAAAATTTTCCTGGTTTATAAAACAAATCTGCAGTCCAAGAAGTCAGGGTAGTGGTCACCCTTGAAGGAGGAATAATGACTGTCAGGAACCCAAAGGGGCTACTGGGATTCTCAAAATATTCCTTTTTTATTTATGTATGTATTTGTTAGATAGGTATCACATTAAAAACTCATCAAGCTTTGTCCATTTTGCTGTATGAATGTTACACTTCAATAAAAAGTTTATATAAAGTAGAAAATACAACTACAAATCAAAAAAGACGACTCTCTCTAATAATAAATTAGAAGATAACCCTGACCATTAGTTTACATCAGGCTGTATAAGAAAAGCAAAGTGATTCATTGGAAGTTGAAGGTAGGGGGAGAATCACTGGAATGCTGATGCACCCCCCACATACCATAAGTGAAGGGAATGTGGTACTCCTTCATCTTAAACTAGGTAATAAGGACTTTATGAGAACTACTGAGAGCTTGACCTATGATGCTCCCTAGAGTTTTAAGGACAGAAAGACAGCCATCTGACTTCTTTCTGGGGAAGTATGAAGGTGTGAACCTGTGTTTGACCAACTGCTCTGGATGTACCTTAGGAGAGGTGACTGCCCTGGGGACCATCAGTACTTTCAGTGTCAGAAGGGTCCAGGATGTATGCACATTTCTTTTGAGCTTGATGTGTACCCTGAAGAGATCTGAACTGAGTGGTCCTGAGGGGGCTCTGCCAAGGAGGGCCACTTGCAGGGTAGTTTACCCTATCAATGATAGTCTGTAGCAAAGAGCAAGGGGGCCAAGGAAGAAGCCAGCCAGATGATGCTCATCCTCATCAGAAGTCTTGTTACTAAGAGATTTCTTGCGATCAAAGTCCTTGAGGGACCAGGAGAGCTACCAAAGTAAGAGTCATCTTTGAACATTCTCTACATTCAGGAAGTTTCCTGGCCAATGACTGCTACACCTGTTTTGTGACCGGTTACTTGCCCTGCATTCTCCTCCTTCATATGCACTAACTATGAACAAGCTGGAAATGGCACTAAAGACTGGGGAAGGCAATGAAAGAATGAAAAGAGAGGACAGAGGACATCAACAGTGCCTTTCTCTCCTGCGCACATCCCAGTCAGAGGTAGGTTGGAGTGGAGGATAGGGAAACAAAAGTGTTTGAAATTGAATAAAAAATGTAACTTTTCAGGTTAGAATGTATGGGATGCTTTATTTACTGAAATTAGATTGCACTTGATACCAAAAGAGATCAAAAACCTATAGGACCTGCCTTAGATTTTATCTAGAAGTGAGAAAGAACTATCTGAGAAATCATGTTTGATAAGACAGTGGAAGGAAGAATCAATAATTTTCTTCTTGCATCCCTATTAAAGCTGAGATACAAGTAATACACAAGTTATAATATATGCCACAGACTTTTATTACCTTATGGCTCCAAATGATATTGTAGCCTTGCCCTATACTCAATATTGGGACACAGGCCTGCACCAATCCAACTGCTAGAATTAGTGACCCTCTTGGCCAAGCTGTTTTGGGAAGTTCCCCATGTCACTGACTCATATGTGCTCCTGAAGAAGTCTCTTTGTTTCTTTCATCCATACGTCCTCATTTGCATCTTTATTGAGTTCACTATGTGCTAGGCACAGCATTGGGTCAGGAGGTACAATAACAAAAACAATAGTCTGAGCCCTTTTGAAGCTTGTGGTCTTAGGGGAGAGAGAAAGTCATAAAATCATACTAAGGAATGAAAATAAGCACAAAGAAGCATGACTGAGGGTGTGCTGTTGGGAGAGTGGCATTAGAAAGACCTATAAGGGAGGTCAAAAACTGAAAAAAAGTGTAACAGCTAACCAGGGAAAGGGAAGAACATTCCAGGTGAAGGGTAGAGCAATAAAGAGGAGCTGGGATTGAAACCCTGACAAGGAATGCTGTGCCAGATGGAGAGCTAGATAGGGGCTGGGTCTTGGGGGCCCTTATATCCTTTGTTAATGATTTTGATATTTATCCCATTAAGAAATCATCAAAGTGTTTTGAATACAAAAGAAGCATTATCAGAATTGACCTCACCCTCAAAGTACAACTCAAATCAGACCTCTCCCTCCTCCACTGCCACTAGCCTAATCTACCTTACTATCACTTCTCACCTGATATCTGAAATCACTTCCTGAATTGCCTCTCTGTTTCCTCCCTCACCTCTACCCCCAGTCTAGTCTCTCTAGAATGGCCATAGTGATCTATCTAAAGTATAAAATTAATCATGCTCTCTCTCTACTCAAAACCCCCGTGTCTTCCTATCATCCTCAGAACATGATACAAAGTCTGTACCGCAGTCTACAAGATCCTGGAAAAAACGGTTCTTGCTTGGCTCCCTAACCCCCTTCCCTGCCACTTCCTTCTTGCTTACTGTGCAGCACACTGGCCTCCTTGCTGTCCTATGCCCAAGCTGAACATGTTTTCACTGCAGTTTATTTGCACTGACTGTTCCCTCTGCTTTCCCAGATAGTGGTTGTGGCTCTCAACCTCAATTCATTCGGGACACAAATGTTGCCTCATCAGCAAAGCCTTTTCTAAAATAGCATTCTATCATCCCCACCTGTAGTCACTCTTTATCCTCTTTCTCTGCTTTATTTTTCTTCAGAGCACTCACTAGTTCATAACATTTTTATTTAGTTTACTTTTGTTTCCTAACCACCTCCACTAGAATAAGCTCCAAGTGGGCAAAAACTTTCCAAGTCTTATATATTCCATTGCTGGAAACAGTGCCTGGCATATAGTGGTATCTCAATAACTATTTGTATATGAATGAATGCATAGTTACAGGGAGGAAATAGATGCTGGCGATAAAGGTAACAGTGAAAGAAAAAGTCTAACACAGGTTTCTATGTCAGTGATCATCAACAAGTAAGAAGGGCTCATATCCCAGGAAATGCACAAGATGGTCATCTATTGAGGTGTGAGGGAAAATATAAAACTATTTTATTCTAAAGAAATAAAAAGACAAGCCTTGGTAATATCTAAAATTTAGAAAAAACAATGAAATATGGATGTTATTTCTAAACAAAGGTACCTGTATTTGTCATCTATGCTCAAAATTTAATTACAGTGTGCATGATCAAAGTGTCTGGAAATCACTGAGGGACTATGAAAGTTTCAATGAGGATAGTGCAAATGGGGATGAAGAGAAGTGCAAAAATCAAAGAAATGTGCAAATATAAAACTATCAGGACTTGAGAAGGCATTGGCCATAAAGTGACAAGTGAAAAGGACCTGTGAGATGACTGGATTCCATGATTAGATGGATGAAGTTGTCATTATCAAGTAGAGAATTGTTTCTGGAGGATTTAGCACAGACAACCAGTACTCACTGATATTGGCATTAATTCCTCCTAGACATCTTACTTGACTAGATCTCGTTTTCTCCCTTGCACTTAAGTATGGTTATGAAACTGGAGACTGGCCAATGACCCATGAATAGAAGTGATCTGCAGCCCTCCCCACTTCAGACAGTGGGAGCACCACATCATCCCCTCCTCTCCCTTTCATTTAGCTGGGACCTGGGAAAATAGTGAGCCCCAAACAACCATTTATATCTGGCACCGGGACTGGATACATAATTTGTGGGGTCCAGTGCAAAATGTAAACGCAGGGCTCCTTGCTCAAAAGCAAGAAACAAATGCTATTAAAGATCCTAA
Source organism: Pteronotus mesoamericanus (assembly GCF_021234165.1). Lineage (NCBI taxonomy): Eukaryota > Metazoa > Chordata > Mammalia > Chiroptera > Mormoopidae > Pteronotus > Pteronotus mesoamericanus. The sequence goes on from NW_026555072.1 coordinate 11,281,635, forward strand.
AATACAAAGATTTTTCCTTTTGTCTGCAGTCTTTCTCTTGGCATGCCCGGTGTTTTTTATTTGCTATCTACTCTCTCATTTCCTTAGGAACAGGGGTAGCTGTAAGGAATGCAGGCTCTTACAAGTGGCCAAAGGGGCCCATATTGTGACTTGGTGTGTGCAGTCATGCATGTGCATGCACGATGCACTGGCTGTCAATTTTCCCCATATCATCAAATGCGGGACCAACACATTATGCAGCCACAGGCAGGGAAGTTGACCTAGACATCTCTTCTACCTGTAAACCTACCACCCCAACCCATAGCCTATCCCTGCCCAGTCACCCTTCAAATGTGCTATGGCACCACAAGCCCAGGATATAGTTGGTCATGTATATATGCCACACCAAGATGGGCAGGGCACATACTCCTGGTACCAACATTACCTGCACCTATACCCGGGTTCTGTACAAGGGCAAAGGGCAGAAGGTGGTAGTGGGCATAAGGTGGGATCAGGGAAGCAATCAGCCATCATCCATCTGGGAAAGCAAGGAGGCAGCAGGAGGCAAGACCACAGTGAACTGATGATTCTTTGAGCCCCAACACCATTGTATCCATCGTACCATTGGACTCCACTTACAAAATACAAATTCAATGATAAAATTATTAAGAATTTCAAGATAGCAATGGCAAAGCATTAAGCCCCAAGCATGAGGCCCTTCTGAGCAAGGGGCTCTATGCTACCAATCAGAAGGTCACAGACCCATGAAGCCAGTCCTGCTGGGCATCTTTGTGTTTGGTGAGCAATCTGTGGCTTCTGAACCATGGTGGTATAGCAATGTTTGCCTTCATAATCCTAGGGTAAGAGGACCCTGATTGAGGCTCAGAAACTACCCTGAGCCCTTGTCATCCCTCTTCACAGTGAGCATATTTATCTGAATGTAAGGTGGGGTAAGAGTGCTAACACCCCAGCCCTCTCCACCAGAGTTTATTCACTGTTGCTTTTCTCCAATACTTGGAAGTTAAACCACCAGCCTCCTCCTCCCACTCTATCCCCACCACAAACTTACACTTTTCCCACTTTTTTTAACTACTTTGAAAGGACAAGAGCTTGCACATTTTAGAGATGAAAAGGAGGAGGGCTAGGCTTAGGTGATCAGATGAAGGGAATGGGACAGTGGAAGGAAGGAGTGGAAAAACACACAGTGGGAGGACATGGAGTGCTGAGAATGCTGAAGAGGTACTTGTACCAGGATATGATAGGAATTAATGTTTCTATGATACACTCAACCAAAACTTCCTCAAGCTCTCAAGAAATTGTTTGGAGACAGGGAGGGAAGCCACAAAATGTCATTGAAACAAGAATAATTTCAATACATTTAATAAAGGTTAAGAGGAATCTTGGCTATTATTAATTGCTAATCTCCTACATAACTTAAGTACTTCCGAAATACACACTCAGTTGATCAAAGAAAAAATGTAAGTGCAGATAAGACCCTCCCAAACACTCATCCAGATACTCATTGTGTGTGCACACATACACACAGAAGGAGGAAAAGGTAATTTCAAATAGGATAAAACAATGATATGTAATAGATAGCATTTATAGTGTTATTATCATGTGCCTAACACTCTTCAAAGACATTTTAATTGTAGTAACCCATTAAATCCTCACACATAAGGCATTGTTATTATCCCCATTTTACAGACGAGGAAACATAGGTGGTGACTTAACTTGACTAATGGGTTTGTGTGTTGTCTTTGTGTAGATGGGACTAACTAACCAGGCACTGAATCAGAATGCCTAGTATTAAAACATCACTTTCCAGGGCAGTTACGGAAATAAAGTGTACTCAGCTGCACAGGTAAAGTTTAAGAGGAAAGTAAGTCCAAAGTATAAAACTACAAGCCTTAAAATATACCCATAAGCATTTATGTCCTGTTTGTTCTATTTAATTACATTTAGGAGCACAGTCTCTGACTTTGTAGAAGGCTGAGGAGGAAATGATGTCTGTGACCACATAATCCATCAGAGCAAAGAGTAAGGCTTTCCCATAATTCCCACCTGTCCCTGCTCTCAGAATAAACAGAAAGTTCGTACATGGACTCATTTTTAAAATATTGCAAGAAGTATACCAAAGCTGTCCTGACTCATTGTTCACTGGTGGCCACTCTTGAGCCATGATCAGCTGCTTCATCAGTGTGGTGCTAAAAGTCCCTTCATATCAGAGCAGGGACCTGCTAAATATAGAAGATTCTCTATTTTTAAAAAAGATTCAAATGAGCTTGCCAAGGGTTATCACCACAAACCATCAGCAGTTTTACAAAACCCTGGGTCAGGCTATCCGTGTAGCATTCAAATAATACTGAGGCAACCACAGCAGTGATGGTGAGAGTAGCTCCTGCTCAGTGAGGATCTCCATGGGGTAGACCCTACTAAGTGCATTTTTTTGTCTTAATCACTGTTTTTAAGGGTATACATTTTTTATTTATAAATCATGTTTATTCTATTAGAGTTGTCTCAATTTTTACCGCTTTACCCCCTCCACGCATCCCACCCCCACCCCCCGCTCCCACAGTCAATTCCCACTCTGTTGTCCATGTCCATGGGTCATTCATACATGTTCTTTGTCTAGTCCCTTCCCTTTCTTTCCACCATTGTCTTCTTAACCCATCCCCTCTGGTCACTTTCAGTCTGCTCCATGTTTCTGTGCCTCTGGTTTATTTTGTTCATTAGTTTATTCTTATACACACTCTCTCACTTCATGCTAGCAACTGCCCTGCATGGCGGATTTTATCATCTTCATTTTACAGATAAAAGTACAGTCTCAGAAAGGTTAAAAAATAGGCAAAATATTTTAAAAGACACTTTCATAAAGACAAATACAAATGACCAGTAAGTATATGAAAAAGTACTCAACATTAATTAAAATGCAAATTGAGACCATGACTAAGTGAATGCAAATTAGGACCATGAGATATTACTACTGACACACTAGAATGGCTAAAAATGAAAAGTCTGACAATAGAAAGTGTTACCAAAGATGCAGAGCAAGTACAACTTGCCTATATTGCTGCAAAAATGAGATGGTAAGTTTAGAATCCAGTTTGGCAGAGTCTTATAAAATTAAACATACACTCACCATATAAATCAGCTGTTTCAATTCTAGTTATCTACCCAAAAGAAATTAAAACATATGTATACACAAAAACCTGTACAAGAACATAGATAGCAGTTTTCTTCATAATAGTCAAAGACTGGTAACAATCCAAACATCCATCAACAGGGGAACAGATGAACACATTTTGGTACATCTGTACAATGAAATACAACTAGAAATACAAAAAACAAACAAACTACTAAGGCACATAACACCATTAATGAATCTTAAAACAATTAAGCTGAATAAAGAAAATGAGACAATGAAATCATACAAAAATCCCTGAATGATTCTATTTATATAAAATTCAAGTACAGATAAAACTAACCTATAGTGACAAAAAACAGATCAGTGGTTACCTGGGGCCAGGAGTTGGAAGGGATTGGCTACAAGTGATTACAAGGAAAATTTAGGGGCCATGAGTAATGCTCTACATCTTGATTGCAGTGATTACACATACCACATGTGAGTATATAAATTTGACAAAACTCTTTGAACTAGATGTTTAAAAATGGCACATTTTGCTTTATGTCTATTATACCTCAATAAAGTTGATTTTGAAAAAACTACTTTAAAAAGTGTTTTGATAAAGGGGCAAAGAAAGAAGTTTGGTAAATGGGTGGCAGTAAGTGATGAGGCAGGGAACAGGAAAAGGTGAGGACTTCCAAGCCTAGATGACAACCTGGCCCTGCCATTTTTCACTCTGAGAGCTTCAGCCAATATGTGACGCTTTGGGCAAAGAAATGAACTCTTTTCACCTTCAGTGTTAAATGCAACAACTAGGGTGGTGGATTTATATCCAACAGTCCCTTCGAGGGCTAACTGACCATGGCTTCTGGCTTCCCTCAGACCTGAAGACATCAGAGCTATCTATTGCTTTCTTGTTATGAGGCATGATGTTCCTACTGCCTGCTGTTACCAGGCCTCTATAGTTGTCAAACTAAGACTTTGGTGAAGCATGTGGTTGGCATGGAGCATAAACCCCATGCCTCCCAAGTCCCTGCAAGAAAAGATCCTCTTGCCCTAACTGGTGTGGCTTAGTGGACAGTGTGTCATCCCACAACCTGAAAGGTCACCAGTTAGAGTTCTGATCAGAGTATATAGCTGGGCTGCAGGCCACGTCCCCGGCTGGGAGCATGCAAGAGGCAACCAATCGATGCGTCTCTCACAGCCTCGATGCTTCTCTCTCTCTTTCTCCCTCCCTCCCTCACAAGAAGGATAAATTATTTTCAAATGTATGAAAATTGTACATACTTGCTGGTTTTCTCACTGTAGAATGTCCCTGTTTAAAAGGCTACTGTTAGAAGTAGATGTTATTCAGCCAATTGTGCAGTCATTCATCCATTCATTCACTCAACAAGCACCTAGTGAGCAACTGGTATGTGCTGGGCTGACAATGGTGAACACACAGGCCTTGACAGCAAGGCTCACTGACTGGTGAGGTAGCACAGAAGTCTACAGGCAGTTAACAGGCCATTAGTGCCCAGTGTGGTAAGAACCCCATAGCAAGACCCTGCCAGTCTCTGCCCCTTGGATCCCTTTAGCTCATCTTCTTGGACTTCTTTACCAGTTCTGTGCGTGTCTGTTCTCAAGGCATTTTCACTCTCACAGAGATCACCTGTGCCTTTTGTCAGAAGACTGCTCCAAGGTTTCTGGAGCCTGATTTGCATGCATCAAAGAAAGTGAGGAGTGCCTAGGAATTTTCCTTACCCCTCCCCTTAGTCAATGACTATTGAAATACTCCATAAGTAAAAAGTATAAGTCAATATAATTACTCTAGCTTCCTCATTCCCTGTTTGGGACAATACTGAGGTGTGGTCTTCACTGTCTCCAGAGCTCCCCTCTGGGACTGAGCCAAAGTTACCTACTATGATACTCTGATTTATAGTAAGAAATATACATTTGTTCTTTGACCCCCCAACCCTACTCCATCCCCTTTTTATTTGAAACTGAGCTCCTAAAGCCCTTAGGAATTGTCTTTTGTTATGTTAATGAAGTGACTTTTGGAAGGCCTCTAAGGATGAGAGGTCTTTGCCAGTGGAGAAAAACATGTGATTGGAGGGTTAGAACTTTTAGTCCTACCCTGGTCCTTACCTCTGGGGGTAAGAGAGGGGCTATAGGTTGAATCAATCATCAATTTCCAAGATTAATCAATTAATTGCCTATGTAATGAAACACTTGGAAATCTGGGAAGAATAGTGCACCTGGAGAGAACATGGAAACTGTGCCCTTTTCCCTTAACTTGCCTTATGCACCTCTTCCATCTGGCTGTTTCTGAGTTATATCCTTTTATAATAAATTGGTAATCTAATGTTTCTCTGAATTTTGTGAGCCCTTCTAGCAGGTTAATCAAATCCAAAGAGGGCATGGTGGGAACCTCTATTTAATAGCCAGTAGGTCAGAAGCATAGGTAACAACCTGGATTTCTGAAGCTGGGGCAGCCTTGTGGGGCCGAGCCCTTAACCTGTAGAATATGATGCTATGTCCAGGTACATAGTACCAGAATTGAGCTGAATTGTAGGACAGACAACTTGTGTTGAAGAATTGCTTGATGGTGTCGGGGGAACCCCCACTTTTTGGAATTAACACTAGAATCATTTTACCTACTTTCTGGGGGAGTTGGCTTAATAATTCATTCTGTCTCAACTTCCTTCCCTCTACCTCCTGCTTTCTCACTTTTCTGCTGGTTATTCCTAGAGACACTTCTTAATAAATTTCTTTTCCAGGAATACTCACTACAGGGTTTACTTCTGGGAAATTCAACATAAAACATGCTCTAATTGTGGAACACTAAAGTGGGTCTGTAGAGGCCCTTGGGAGGTGCACTGAGATCAGAGCAGTCTTCTAAGAAGGAGCAATGTTGGTGTGTGTATGTATGTTGGGCAGAGGTGGTAAAGAATACTGTATGTGTGGGAGGAGCCACCAGGACCAAGATGATTTTGGGAAACAGCAAGCAGTCCAGTTTGACTAGAGCACAGTGCATAAATGGCAGAACATGGAAGAGACATGAGGTTGGATGGACCATAAGGGACAGAGGCCATGAAAGTCTAAGTCAACTTTAAAAACTTCATTTTCAGCCCTGGCATGGCTCAGTTGGTTGAAGCAGTGACCTAAAGGCCGCTGGTTCCATTCCCGGTAAGGGTACATGCCTGCGTTGTGGAGGTTCTGGGTGCATACGGGAGGCAACTGATTGATGTTTCTCTCTCACATTGATGTCTCTCTCTCTCTCTTTCTCTCTCTCTCTCTCTCTCTCTCCCCACTCCCCCTCCCCCTCTCTCTAAAATCAATAATCCTGTCCTCAGGTGAGGATTAAAAAAATAAAACTTGATCTGCAGGGCAATAGTGAGTCATTTAAAGGTTATACACAAGGTAATGAGGAGACCAGGTTTACTCTTTAGAAAGATTCCTTTGAACGGATTGAGCAAAAAGGAAAAAGGGCTCATGGACATGGACAACAGTGTGGTGATTGCAGGGGGAGGGGGCTTTAAGGGGACTGAATGCGTATTGGAAAAAATGCAATAAAAAGTATCTGGGAAAAGATTGACTTGTTTGCTAAGGGAAGAACATGTTTGAGAGGAGCAAAACAGGAGCCTAGGAGTAGATAGGAGACTTTCTCAAATGTCCAGGGCATAACTGAGAAAGGATCATCAGGATGGAGTGGGAGAACATGGGCGCATTCAAGAGAAGTTCCAAAATCAGAATAATCAAGATTCAAGTTTTGACTGAGTGAGTGATTGATCACATATAAGGATGGGTAAGAAGAAGATACAGAAATTATTCTCAGAGTGTTACAAGCCTAGGTCTCCAGAAATCAGACCTTTATTTGAAAATTGATATGCAGGAAGTTTATTGGAATGTGTTCTCAGGTTTGACTCTTGTTAGGGGAAAAGGGAAGGAAGTTGGACTGTGATGCAGGGTCAACAAAGAACTCACTCAGCAAAACTTATGGGGAGGCTATGGCTCTGAAAGGGTCCTGCAAGAGTTGCCCACCCACATTACCTAGCCTCTGGATGCAGATTACCTTGGGGAACAGCATAGAACCTTGGGTGACATGGCTCCTTTCAGCTGAAGGCAGTTGTTGGAAGGAACTGACAGCTGAACCATCAGCTAACAACCTTCTTAGAAGCTGAGAGAGTAGGTCCTTTCCCAACTGGAGTGCTGAGCAGCACAGCACAGTGTCCAACAGACATTCAAGTGTGAGATGCTTGTGAGTCTTGCAGTGACATACAGAAAGCACTTGTTCTCTGTGTCTGGATCTCAGGAGTAGATGAGCTAATCTGAAGAAAGGGGATTGTGTACTGGTTATTGGCCTCTTTGAGTTAATAGTCTCTTTGGAAAGTTGATGAAAGCTCTTGATATTCACAACTCCAAACAAAAATTTGAATAAAATTTCAGAAACTTGTCTTAGTTTGGGGTCCTCCAAAAGCAGACCCAGAAACAGTAGGTTCATTTGGGAGATGATCTCAGAAGCCATGATGAGGGAGTGGAGAAATGAGCAGAGAAAGGAGGAAAGCCAATAAAGGAATATTGGTGGGCAGGTGGGTAACTGGGGCTCAATCTTGCTGGAACCCTTATGAGAAATCCTGAGGAACATATCTTAGAATTGTTCCATACACCAAGGAAGGAAGCTGGAGAATTTGCCTATCATCTTCTGTCCCTCATTGGTTGAACATCACCCTGGGGGCATTAAATTTCTGGCCTTTTTGGTCAACTAAGACCCATTGTCCACCTTGTCCGTACCTCCTGCAGGCTCCAAAACAACATGATCCAATGGCAAAGAGGTGTAGATGTTTACAGTAAGAAACTATCAGATTGCTCCCAGTGGTGAGAGCTACAAGGCACAGTTAGGCTACCAACATCAGCCACAGGACTCATATTCCTGGTTAAGAATTATTCCCAGAGAGCTCTGAGGAACACCAAGATGACAGAAAGCATAGCCAGAGAAGTGGGGAAAAAAATCAAAACAATGTGTTGTCATGCCAACAATGGGAAGTGAACAAGATACCAGCCATCTAGACTACACAGTTTCCTCCAAATGTGTTCCCACTAGAGATGATGAGGAACTTACTGCTGTCAGTGATCCTGGGTTTTCTGCTGAAACTTTGAATCCCCAGTTTCTGACACTGCTTACTCTGACAACTCAAAAACCAAATGGAAAGCTATGGTTGCCAAATGGTGGAGAGCAGTTTGGGAAATTAGGGTACAGTGCTCAGGGGGCCAGAAATAAAGGGGATATTTAATCATTCAACAGTTCAGTGATGAATCTGGAAAGTATACAGAGGAGGCCAACCAACTTGCCTTTGTGTGACAAGAATGCCTGAATTAACATGCCATTCAGTTGGAAGAGACAGAAATAAAAACAAACACTTCAGTTATAATTTTGCACAGGGCTTTTTTCATGTAAATCAAGGGGTACAAATGGCATTTTCCATCAGTCATAAGTGTCAAAAGCCCAGAGGTCTGCAGTTATTATTCTGCAATATTACCCATTTCTGCAAAATTGACCATTTAAACAGACATTCAAATTCCTTCTAGAAAACAAGATTCTGAGTCCAAGTTCAACCACTTGAAATATTTGAGTTGAGGAACTCATGAAGTCTCAAAAGTAAACTTACAAATGGGGCGTTTCCCCAAGGTTGAACTGTATTGGTTTTTGCGAATGTTATTGCGGTTGTTGAGTCTGAGTTTGCTTGCTCCTGAAAACACCTCCTGCTACAAACTGCCCTTGGACAAGGGGCTGTCAAGCTCAAGGGTCAAAATGCAGTGTATACAAACTGAAAGAAAAGTTAAAAGGAACTCAATAACCTTGAGATAGTCTGGAAATGAGCAATGCCAACAACAGTCCCTGTGCACAGTGGATGCCCAGTGAACAACTGCGTGGTGACAGCGGCTGCTGCTGATATTCTGTAGGCAAAACCCACTGTAATAATTTCCCCAATCTTGAGAGAGACAGATGGGCTGATATAGCTGATATGTTTACTCATATCTTCACTAGAATATAAAACCCTTGAATGCAGATATTTTAATCCCTATGTTCTCTCCACTTCATGCCCCTGTGTTGACCAAATCACATGCAAGCGTGCTCCAATTACCCAGTGCCTACACCAGTGTATTCCCTAGATGATTCTCTTGATCATTCTGCAAAGATTTGGGTAAAACAGGGTGGGGATCACAGATTAAAATAAAAGGGCAGAATTCCTGCATTTTTTCCTGCCTTTCTACTGCTCAGTGATCTTGAATGAATTACTAAATTCCTCTGAGTTACAGTTTCCCAACCAGAAAATGGATAAATCACTCCTTGTTTACTAAGCACCCTGATAAGACAACTGGAAATACAATCAAGAGTTTATCAAGTGAGATCTCTCAGCTAGAATAAAAATTAAACCGTGACATTTTGGATAAAACTGAATATTTTGTTAGTCAAATTCCATCAGAATTATACTTAGGTACATTAACTTAATTTAAGAAGTAGTGGCAAATTATATTACTATTTGACACATTACTGCTCTGCATAATTATTCAATCAGAGCTCCCCTGAAACAAATTAATGCTAGTGCAACCTAATTTTCTTAAATTTTGAAATAGTTCAAAAATACAGAAAAGTATCAAGAATAATATAATGAACACCCATACACCTACCATCCAGCTTTTTTGAAGATTCATATTTTGCCTTATTTTTCTTCACATCTTCAATAATAGCCAAGTGTTGAAAGCAACCGAAGTGCCCATCAGTAAATGAGTGGATCAAAAAACTATGGTACATTTTACACAATGGAATACTATGCAGCAGAAAGAAAGAAGGAGCTCCTACCCTTCGCAACAGCATGGATGGAACTGGAGAGCATGATGATCAGTGAAATAAACCAGGTGGTGAAAGACAATTACCATATGATCTCACCTATAAGTGGAACCTAAACAACAAAACAAACAAGCAAGCAAAAGATAACCAGAGACACTGAAATAAAGAATAAACTGACAGTAACCAGAAGGGAGTGGGGAGGGGATAATGTGGGCAAGAAGCGTAGGGGTCATCAAGGAACATGTATAAAGGACCCATGGACAAAGCCAAAGAGGGTAGGATCAAGGATAGGAGGTAGGGATGGGTGGGAAAGGGGGAGTGTTGTGGGGAAAATGGAGACAACTGTACTTGAACAAAAATAAACAATAAAATAAAAATACATTAACCCCCCCCCCCAAAAAAAAGAGAAATAATACATTAATGATCAAGTTTAAACTCCCTGTATATCCCTTTCTCATCCCATTTCTTTACCTCTTTTCCCACGGGTAAGAACTTAAAACAGTTATGATCAGTGCCTTGTGTCACTTGCCCTTAGCCTACCTTTGGCTTCAGCCTACTGTCATAATACAGTATCTTACCTCCAAGGCCCACCTCGAGTCTCTGTTTCTTTACTCCAAGGCTACCACCTAAACCCTCAAGAGTACATTCAATAATCACAGGCACATGACAAAAGTATGGAGGGGGGACAGAATTAGCACTTTCAGGAGAACCACCAACTAATGGAAACAACAGCCTTGTATTAATGTCCCAAGGAGAGACAATTCGCAGAGGTCCCAGTGGAGCTGAGCCCTTTTCCTTAAAGCAGTGACCTCAATAACACACCCTTTCCTGGTGTTTCCCTTTTTCTTATCTCACTCTACCTACTCCTTCACTCCTATTCCCTTCAATAACCCTTCAATGAACACCTTGTACACAGATCCTGGTACCAGGCTGTGCTTGGCTGGGGGGCGGGGGGTGTAACCCAATCTAAGGCTGAGCTGTCCTGTAATTTTATACTGCTTATAGGCAGGTATGGTTCCGTCACTCATGCGCTTGCACGCATCCAGAGGCAATGTATAGTATTTATTTGCACGGTTTCAAATTCTATACAAATGGTATCATGCTGTACTTGCTTCCTTTTGCAATTGTGACTGATCTACTCATTTTGTAGCTTCCCAGCACACAGAAAAGTAACCAGGAACAAAACATATTTGGTTTCCAAATATTCAACAACTGTATTATAATCAGCTCATTAAACTATATGTGAAACTTTTCTCAATTCATATCATGTTAACATCTAAAAGTGCTTTTTTACTTGAAAAATCTCAGTGTAAATTTCCCAATTAGGTGCAAATGTTTATATACACAGAAGACTGAAAATAATATTTTAGCAAAAGTATTAATTTCCTAGGGTAAAGAATTACCTCATTGCACTGAATTGGGCATTTCCCATAACTGTCATGTCTTAATAAGTTTTTGTGTTTCTGTAGCATTTCTTGAAAATTTTCATGTAGCATCTGTGAGAGTCTAGTTTATCTGTTTCTGTCACATACCTAGAACAGTGCCTTGCACATGATAAGCATTCAATACATATTTATTGAATGAATGAATGAATGTATGACTTGCCCTCTTACCCTTTTACTCATGAAAACATTGAATCTCCCAAAGATTAAAAAAACATTCATCACACACAGCTGATTACTGTTGGACCTGAAAGTAAAATCCAAGTCTATGAGCCAAAATTTGCTCCAGAATATTTTGAAAATCTGCATAATAATGTTATATTATCTCCCATAATTAGTGATAACAGTAGTACCCATCTAGTACTTTCTTTTGTTCCAGGACCAGTTTTCCAAAGCAACAGGAGAGGATATTTTCTTTTAACCTGGAATGCCAACAGAATCTAGAATACAACCCAGTTCCTATGGGAAAAAAATGGCTCTCTCTTTTTTTTTCCAGTTTTTTTCTTTTTATATTTAGATATAACTTAATATAGTAAAATGGAAAGATCACAGTTATAAGAATTTCTATATTTATTCACCAAAAGATTAAGATATTGAACATTTCCAGGTATCCCAAAATTGTCTTCATGCTCCATCTCAACTACTCCCTATCCTACCATGCCAAAGAAAACGACTGTTCATATTTCTCTCACCATGGATTATTTTTTGCTATTTGGAGACTTCATATAAATGAAATCATACAGCATATATATTTTCAACATCTAATCTCTTTCACTCAATGCTATGTCTATGTGACACATTAATGTTGCTTGTATCAGTAGTCACTACATTTTCACTGTTGCATGGTATTCCATTATATGAATAGACAATTTTCTTATCCATTCTACTATTGATGTACATTATAAATTGTTTCCAATTTGGGACTACTATGAATAAAGTTTTCATCAACATTTTTTTGTTTTTAAATGTTCAAATACATTTGTCTCCATTTTCCCGCCACCTTTTTCCCCTGACCCTTCCATGCCCACCTCCATACCTCAATCCCTCCTCACCTTGGCTCCGTCCATGTGTCCTTCATACACGTTTCTTGATTTGACCCTTCCCCTTCCTTTCCCTGCTCCCACCCTCCTTTCCTCCCTCTCCTGTCTATTGGTTTCTTTTATCTTTCAATGTTGCTGGATATATTTTCCTTGCTCGTTTGTTTTGTTGATTAGGTTCCACTTATAGGTGAGATCATATGGTATTTTTGTTTTGCCGACTGGCTTATTTCACTTAGCATAATGCTCTCCAGTTCATCCATGCTGTCGCGAAGGGTAGGAGCTCTTTCTTTCTTTCTGTGGCATAGTATTCCATTGTGTACATGTACCATAGTTTTTTGATCCACTCATTTACTGATGAGCACTTAGGTTGTTTCTGGCACTTGGCTATTATAAATTTTGCTGTTATGAACATTGGACTGCATAGGTTCTTTTGAATTGGTGTTTTGGGATTCTTAGGGTATAGTCCCAGCAGTGGAATCACTAGGTCAAAAGACAGTTCCATTTTTAGCTTTTTGAGGAAATTCCATACTGTTTTCCACAGTGGCTGCACCAGTCTGCATTCCCACCAGCAGTGTACTAGGGTTCCCTTTCCTCCACAGCCTTGCCAGCACCTATTGTTTGTTGATTTGTTTATGATGGCCATTCTGACTGGTGTGAAGTTGTATCTCATTGTGGTTTTAATTTGCATTTCTGGGAATGTGTAGCAAGGTCTCAGGGACAAAACCAAAGGGGAAGGATTGAGGGAGGGAGGGGGAGGGGGCAGGGGAAGGTGGTATGGGGAAGGCAGAGACAAATGTATTTGAAAAAATAAAGAAAATAAATTTAAAAAGTAAAATAAAAAAATTGCATTTCTTAATCATGTCTTTTGGAGGATATAACCCATTTCTATTATGTACATACCCAGAAGTAGATTGCTGGATCATAGAACTGGCATATATTTTGCCTTAATAGATCCATTACTTTGGAGAAAGAGTGAAGAGTTTTCTTCACCTGCAAAGGCTGGCAGGGAGCAGAGCTCCTGTTCATAAATGGCTCCTCATTAAAAACCAGAGATTCTTTGATTCAAAGGACTTAAAGAGGCAATGACCTAGCCTCCCACAGAATACCTGACTCCTTCCCTGGCTCTAGTCATAGCTGACCTGAGCTGGGCCACCTTCAGTATGCAGAAGTCACTCCCTCCAAAGGACTTGGACAGTCCTGCCTCCTTGTGTGTTCCAACCACCCTTCCCTTTAAATCTTCCACAACTCAAGCAGAATCATACATCCTCATTTGGCTTGGGTCTCATCTCCCATATTCTTCTTTTAGTAGTAAATAGTAGACCAGAGTTGGCTCAGATAAGAGCAAAATCTGCCTCTAATTGAAAATGGGCTAAGGTTCACTACAGCTACAATCAGTGGTCAGTATTGATGGTGATGACGAGCAAACTAAGCAGACATGTTAGACAATGACAGGTTAGAAAAGTCAATGGGTCCAGTCAACTATTGATCTGTTGGTGCCACATGTCATGGACTCTCAGATACGTAAAGGCCCTTGGAGATCATCCAATCCAATATTTATCCTATGCCAAATCCCCGAAGTATTTTCAAACTTCTATCTAAGCATGTCCAAGGCAGAGAACTGTGCTCATTCAGAAGCAACCCAACCCATAGTCACACAGATCTATTTGCCTCAAAGTTCTTCCTGTTAGTTTGAAGCTGCCATTTTTTTTAATTTCCACCTATTCATCCTTGTTTTGCACTCTGAGACTTGAAAATAAGTTCATTTTGTCATTTAGTTTTTCTGCAAGTATTATGAGTCCTTTTAATATTGAAGAAAAATGTCCTCATTCAACAGATGACTTTAAGAAGGATGGAAGCAGCAGCTACGGGCTTAGGACAAGACAAACACTTCTTCATGTGTTAGGTTTTATAATTTGTATTCTTTACTAATAACTTTTCTATTTCTAATTTTCTATGGCTTCACTGATCATCAAAGAAGGAATGTACACTCTTATATTATGTATCAATCCATTGTGACACCTCCCTTCTCATAACTTACTGTGCCCTTGTGTTCTGACAGTTGATCAGAGTAGATCTGGCCTATGTACTTAGCCCTCTGGGCTAATCTGCTTGGCAGTCTGATGTGTGGCAATGCAGACTAAGTGTGGTCTTTGCAGTCAAATTAACATGATAAAAATCAATATGCTGGTTTAGCTACTTCTTTGAATCTTGGTTTCCTTTACTGCAAAACCTAGCTTTCACTACGCACCTAAAAGGAACATTTTGAGAATTAGATATGATCATGTATATGAAGTACTTGGCACCATGCAAAGCACACAGAAGATGTTCAATAATATTCTCTTCCCTAATCTTCCTCCCACTGCTGATTTTTCATTGAATTTATTGAGGTAACATTAGTTAATAAAATTATATAAGTTTTGGGTATACAATTCTATAATATATCAACTCTATATTATATTGTGTGTTCACCACCATATGAAAAGGTGCATAAAATCACTAATTATCAGAGAAATACAAATTAAAACCACATAGAGATATCACCTCACATCTGTCAGAATGGCTATCATTGATAAATCAACAAACTAGTGTTGATGAGAATGTGGAGAAAAGGGAACCCTAGTACACTGCTGGTGGGAATGCAGACTGGTGCAGCCACTGTGGAAAACAGTATAGAGTTACCTCAAAAAATTAAAAATGGAACTACTTTCTGATCCAGTAATTCCACTCAGAATATATCTGAAGAAACGCAAAACACTAATTCAAAAGAATATATGCACCATTATGTTCACTGCAGTGCTATTTACAATGACTAAGATGTGGAAGCAGTCTAAATGTCATCCATCAGTAGATGAGAAGATTAAAAAGCTCTGGTACATTTACACAATGGAATACTACTTTGCCATAAAAAAGAAGGAAATTTTATGCTTGCAAAGCATGAATAGACCTGGAGAGCATTATGCTAAGTGAAATAAGTCATTCAGAGAACAAGTGTCATATGATTTCATTTATATGTAGAATCTAATGAGCAGACTGAACTAACAAACAAAATTGAAACAGACTCTTCTGCTTTTGAAGTCATGAATATCTGGTCATAAAAAGGAACTGCAATATGGTACCACAGAAAGATCTTTGAAATCATCTTCCATTGTAGGCCCAGATTGTTAATTTTAACACTCTGAGGTCTTGAACTAGTGATGATCCTTGAGAAAGTCACTTAACTTCTCTGAACCTTAGCTATTAAATATATTGAGTTAGATGTTTCCTACTCTTTTCTTAAATTATATACTTCTTTTTTAAAAGATTTATTTATTTATTTTTAGAGAGAGGAAGAGAGGGAGAAAGAGGAGAGAAATATCAATGTGTGGTTGCATTACGCATGCCCCCTGCTGGGGACCCACCACAACCCAGGCAATGTGTCCTACACTGTTAATCAAACCAGTGACCCCCTGGTTCACAGGCCGGTGCTCAATCCACTGAGCCACACCAGCTAGGGCCTTAGTCTTAGATATACCTTTAAAAAACCTATACCCAAGATACCATCTTTCTGAATCTCTTCTAAGAGTGCTGCTCAAAGGCACTAGGATTTCCCCTAAGTCTTTTATCTCCAAGGTCAAATTCATAGGAGACATTTATTTTTTTGCCCAGATTATCTGTTTATCTAAGTACCTCTGTATACTCCTAGAAGTTTTTGAAGCATCTTATGATATATTTTACATCTTAAGAATATCTATCATATGGAGCCTTCTGATATCTCAGTGTGCCATGGAAATTCAGCAACCTTTAATACTTATCAATCCAATTCATCTATGGGAGCAGGGGTTTTCAAAAGTATGCAGACCTTATAGCAGCTCTCAAGGGCTGGGCAGGATGGGACTCGAGTATGAGGATAGCTTAAAGTCATGCTCAGGTACATGACATTGCTGACACAGTGGTCCAGCCAAATGTCTCTCTGGATTGAGCTGTCCCTGACCCTTGGCATGCAGTTGGTAACGTGATAGTAAGGGATGGGTGATATGGCACTGTTACACTGATAACCAACAAGTTCTTAGAGTGGCATAAAGCTCATTGCATCCCTCACTGAAAGAACTTCAGACAAATGCAACAGCCTTGATGCTAAGTCCCACAGTTTGGCATGAATGCCAGCTCAGCCCATTACCCATTTATTTGAAATTGGAAAACATTTATTGAGGGCTCTGTGTGCTACATCCCTTATACAAAACAGAAAAATAAATTAGATTGCTTCAGGAGCCTACAGTCTGTATTTCTTCCCTGGGTCTCCCCAGGGCCTCCCCAGGGAAGTGTCTTTTCAAGAACATATGTCCGCATTTCCAACCCCTCCTAACTGGGCCAACCCTGTGGGTTAATTGTGGAACTCCTTAGAGACTAGAAATCCAGTTTCCTCCTCTGCACTATGTTGGACAGAGATACAAGGTAAAGCTTCTGAACTCTGCTAACATGCCACAGCTTCCCTCCCACAAAGATCTTGCCAGTGCTGGGCGAGGTCTATTCAGGGCGACTCATTCATGGGGAGGACATTCATTTACCTGGATAATCCAGGCATGTTCTAAGAAAGACAATAAGAATGAAGCTCAACCAAATCATTTTTCTGCCAGAGTTTAAAATAAATAAAGAAGTTACAGTGGTGGGGTGGGGGTGGGGTATGGGAATTGGTGGAGGAGGCAGTACAAGAGATTTAAGGCCACATCCTATCATCCTAACAAGAATAGAAGCAGAATCGGAGAGCTGTTGCAAACTCTACAGTCTCACTAATTTGAGACCAAGGTTAAGCAAGCCTGACAAAGTGGTTCATCAAATCAGAGGTGAACCCCACATCTATTGTATCTCATTAATTCCCAGACGCTTATTGTCAATCTCAATTGGTTCAGCCCACCACATGGCACTTTTGTCTGTCCACACTTGCTTCTGCCTTCTATCTTTTGGTGGCCTGACTGTGTTCCCCAAAATAATTTTACTGTTTCTGTCATGCCCGACTGGCTGTCTGCTGGGATTCCTGTAGGTGGTGAGCAAAACAGCAACTGGTGACTCTCATTTACTAAAAGCCTTTCTATTTTTAATTTTTTGATAATATTCCACGCTAAAGTTTCCTTTCTCTCCCGCCTAGCCTTTGTGGTATTTTTAGGCTATGCTGGCTCTTCAGAACAAGCGTCTAGCTTGCTGGGCACTGCAAATAGCTTTTCCCCTTACCTGCCAGTCACAGCGTACTACAGGCATGTGTCATGTGGAGAGCTGGGCATTTTACTTCAGCCCTTTACATGGGCTTCACTTCTGTGTGCTGCTAATCTGTTGAGAAATCAAAGACATACCAGCCTCAAAGGGGAGGCCTGGGCCCTACAGCTGCCTGCCAGGGTTATTATGAAGACCCATCCATCCTGTACCAGGAGCTCCCTAGGAGCAAGTTGCAGCAGACGGGGGAAAGCCAGAGATCAGGGATCTGAGAAAGTAAAGGCGATTTGGGTGAGAGGAGGGTGGGAAGGGGCACTAGGGATCAGGGCTTGAAACATGAAAGCATCCTGGGGATGCTTCAGTCACTACTGTTTTTTGGGCAAGGACAGACCTGAAAATTATCTTCCCTGAGATTCTTGCAGGGAGATGCTTGCAGGGAAGACAAAAGGTCTATCCAGCCCAGGGTCTCCTCTGTCAGAGGTAGCTCAGGAGCTTCTACAGGAAAGAGAGAGGGGTGGAGCAAGCTTGTGAGATCTCCTCCTTTATATCACTCTCCCATCACTCTTGTAGGTCCAGAGAAAGGTCTTGCAGCTGCTTGACCCTCCCTCAAAAGCTATTAGAAGAGTCAGTTACAGAACTTATTAGGGTGATAGTTTTTAAAGTGTAGTCCTTAGGCTTATAGTAGCAGCATTGCAAGGAAACTTGTCAGAAATGCAGATTCTCAGGCTACACCCCAGACCTACTGAGTCAAAAACTCTGAAAGTGGGCCCAGCACTCTATTTTAACTAGATCTCCTAGGGATTCTAAAGTACATTCAAGTTTGACAACCACTCTACCAGGAAAAACAAGCCAAGGATATTGACTGAGGAGTCATTTGGAGGAGAATTTTTTTTTGTGTGTATAAGAGAATTGGATACAAACGTTGAGATTCATAGTCACCTCTCATATGATTTCTGAATAAAATGAAAATAAATGCTAATGATATCTAAATAAGCAAAATGGACATAGGCCAGAGGAATAAAAAACAACATGACTTTTTAAAATTAATGTTAAATGTTAACAAGACCTTTATGTTTCTTTGGGGGAAAGGGGTAGATTTTCCAGTTGAAAAGCTATCTGTATTTGGTTGTGACCAGAGCATGTGTTTTGATTATTAAGAAAATATTCCCAAAGCCCATGTATGCCTGAAATTGCTGAGTCCCCCTCCAAAATATATGCTTGAAAAGTCACCTGAATGTGTTATAGTGATTACTGATGTTTCTAAAAGAAAAACCTGCAAGGACAACTTCTAAATTAAGAATCTTGGCTGTTCAGTATAGTAGAGTAAGGTAAAAGGCCTTCTCCTTGCTCTCAGCTCTTGGTCTTCTTTCTTATTTACTGAGAAAATTGAAGTCATCAGAAGTGAAATCCCACATGAGCCTACCACCAACTAGCCCGAGGTCCCTGCATCTCTACACTCTTTCCTTTCTTTACATTGCCTTGTGCAGCACCTGCCTGCAAAGCTATAAATCCTACTCCTCCCCTTGTGCCCTGGAATCCTATCAGTTCTCACTTCCTCAAAGATGTTCCTCCTGCTATCATCAATTTCCCCTTCCCACTGGGTAGTGCAATTTGCATATAAACATTGTGAACTTGGCCCACCTCTAACAATGTTTCTTGACCCCATGGCCATCACCAGCTACCACTTCATTTCCCTGCTGTGTTATAGTTAAATTAAAATAAAAAAGTATAAGCTTGATGCCTTCACCTTCTCTTCCCCTAGTCTTTCCAGGCCCCTTTCCAATCAGGCCCAGCTTCACCCACTTCTCTCAAATTTTTCTCATCCAGGTCACCAAAGACTTTCATGTTAAACACAGTGACTTGTGCTCTCTCTTTACCTGATCAGCCTTTGACACAGTTCTCATTTCATTCAGTGGTTTCTCCTTCTCTAGCTCTTCTCTGAATCCCCCTTACTTCTTCCTATCTTTGCAATGTTCTAAACATTGCAATGTCCCAGAGCACTCTTTGAGTCTCTTGTCTACTCTAACCGTACGAACTTTCTTAGATGAGCTCATCCAGTCCCACAGCTTTAAATATCATCCTAGAATCAACCACTTCATACCTCCACTGCTACCATTCTGGTCCAAAACCCCATCATCTCTCACTTGGTCTATTACAATAGTTTCCACCCTTGGCCTACTAGTCTGTTCTCTTTTAAATTGGTTATTTTAAAAGGCAAGTCAGATTATGTTGTTTCTCTACTCAAAAATTCCTCGAGTTGTTCAATCTCACACATAATGAAATACAAATCTATACCTAGACCTGCAAAGCCCTCATGACCCTGCCTTGGCTTCCTCTAGGACCTCATCTCCTACCAATTTCCCTATCATTATGGGGCTACAGCTGCTCTGGCCTCCCTGATGATCCTTATACCTGCCAAGCTGCTCCCACTCAGGGCTTTTGTACTTTCTATTTTACCAGCTTATAATGTTCTTTCCCTATAACTACATTTCTTCCTTCCTGACTTTATTCACTTCTCTGCTTAAATGTCCCCTTACCAGAGAGGTCTTCCCAAAGCCCTCTATCTAAAGTCATCCACACATTCCCCTCTCCATCCCACCCAGCACCTATCCTTTCACATGCATTATTTTCTTTTTCATAGCACTTATCAGTACTTGGCTTGTTATATATTGTCTGCCTTGCTTATTGTCTGCCTCTTTCATATGGAATATAAGCTCCATGTTCCCCAGTATCCAGAACAGCACTTGGCATATCGTAAGCTTCCAGGAATATTTTGTAGAATAAATTAATAAGTGAACAAAAGTATATTCTCTCTCCTATAAAACGTGAAAGTTGAGAGAAGAGCCTTCTTTATCATGGAAACTGGATACTTACAAAGCATTTTCTAGCTCCCTGGACAATTCTATATATTCTCCCTTGGCCAAGTTTAGAATTCGTTCTCATGATTTATGATGATCTTCATTCTGCGGTTCACACAAGAACCTTCTCTGGAGATTTAGAAAAATAAGAATCTCTAACTCCACCCCAAGAAATTCCTGATGCTGGAGGTCAGCATTGGGACTGTGAATAGCAAACCCCTGAGAGTGCAGTCGAGTGGTTAGGAGCATAGACTCTGGAGTTGTGCTTTTTATTTCGAATCTTGACCCCAACATGGCTCTACAGGTTACTTGGGCAGGTGACTACATCACTCTGAGCCTTAGTTTCCTAATGTTCACAGTAGTGACAATGATCATACTTCTATTTCACATGATTGTTAGTTGTGATAATTAATGAATTAATTATATATAAACTCCTTAGAACAATATCCAGCATGTAATAAACATTAACTATTATTACCTGTATTGTATATTGTACCTATCTTGCATGATTCCTTGTGTATAGCCAGGTTTGAGAATTGTTGACATAGACCGTAGACTCCACTAAATGTGAGAGAATGAAAATATCCATGAGGAGAAGGGCAATTAAGAGGTTGGGGAGAAACAAGAAGGCACAGACCTGACTGGTTTCTGAAGGGTGAACAGGATTGAGCAGATCACAGGACAGTCACCGTGTTCATGCACTCAGAAATTCTGAGCCTGGTATAGATGAACTAGCCCCTTCTGATTATATTTTACTTGGTTATTTTTACCAAGATAACCAGTTCAAAGGCAGATGAATTGTCTTCTCTAAACAAGTTTTTGATAAAAATATCCATGTGCTGTATACAGAACTGCTAGGATCTACAGAATATCACAGGGGTGCTAACCAGACCCAGTTGTAATGGGAGTATAGTAGGCGACTATAGCCCACCCTCCAAAATGCCAGGGACTTCCTTACTCCTTACAAAAACTTTCCTAACCTGCTCCCTGATGTCAGAAATCCCTTTATCAGGGGGCACACTTTTCATTCCACAGCAAAAAATGCTCAAAATGCAAACACCTCTAAAAGCACATATGTAAATTGACAAAACACTTCCAAAAGGTTTAGCTTAGTCATTCTGTGAAGGAAATTTTAATAGGAAAAGGATACTACCATGTTCTCCACCCCACACCAAACTCTTCTATTGAAATCATGATAACTGGAAGACTTAATTCACCTGTAAAGGTGCAACATAAAAAGTATCATCTTCTCATCAAGCTGGAGGCATAGGTAAACACAGCTCCCCTCCTTGCACAACCACATAAAAATTACAACTAAAATTGAGAACAACCATCACTCAGAACTATCAGAAATTGAGTTGAATGGAAGTCTGACCACTACGGAATTAAAGAAACCACATCCATCCAGACTGGTAGGAGGGATGGAGACGCAGAAAGGGCTGGTTCCATATCCACATGTGATTGATAAAATTTGGGAAGGATATCTCAGGAGCAAGGAATCCCAGCTCCGCACCAGTCCCCCACAGCCAAGAGTTCCAGTGTCAGGAAGGTAAGTCCCAATAACTTCTGGCTACAAAAACCAGTGGGGATTGAGTCAGTGCAAGAAACTTCTAGAGTCCCAAGCAGTTCCCCTTAAAGAATCCATGCATGGACTTACTCAGAGTTACTCTCTCTGACCTCCAGCACTGAAGTAGAAGCTTGAAAGGCACTAGTGGAATACAGGGAAGAACTTAAATGTGTGGCATCAAGACAGAAGCTGGTGGACAGCTTTCTTTCAGACAAAAAGGTGGGCAGAGGCCATTGTCCCTTTATTGAGCCCTACCCGCACAGAGCCACAGAGCCAGCAGGTGGGTTCTATGTATGAGACTCCATCAACCTGACTAACACTGTTTGCCCCACCCTAGTGGTCCCCTGAGATTCTATCACACCCAGCTTACAGGCCCATCCACACTGTTACCTGACTTTTACATACAAGTGACTGGTTTTCATTCATGCTTCATGACTTCCTAAAACCTATCAAACAAGTAGCAGCTATCCTCAGTAAGCTCTCAAGCCCCATGCCTCTTGCAAAGTGGCCCCAGTCCTGGCACTAGCAGCAGCGAGCCTAAGTTCACAGCTTGGCTTTGCCTAGGAATCTCTAAGTGCAGCACAAGTAAAAGCCATCTCGGATTGCATTATAGGTCAGGCAGGGTGGCTCCAGACAGAACACAGGGGTGTCTGGCCTTGGCCTGCACCACCCGGGAAACCCCAGAGCCTGCACGCTCAATGGACAGCTACAGACCACTTTGGAGTACCACCACCCTGTCCTTGCACAGTTGATCTTCCACGGAGAGTGGAGGTTGGTGGTAAGTGGTTACAGCCAGTCCTTGCAGCTAACTAGCCTGGGTAAATCCCTCCCATTGATCTGACAACAGCAATCAAGTCCCAACTATATGAAGAGGATGTACTCAGCTTACATGAAGGTTGCACCTCAAGTGCCCAGCTTGGGTGATAGGGGAGGCTGCGCCTACAGGACACCTACTACATTAGGCCACACTACCAAGACAGGGAGTCATAGCAGCTCTACCCAATACATAGAAACAAATAAAGGGAGGCTGTCAAAATGAGGAGACAAGGAAACATGGCCAAAATAAGGAGACAAAGCAACATAGCCCAAATGAAAGGACATATCAAAACTCCAGAGAAATAACTAAATAAAATGGAGATAAGCAATCTATTAGATGAGTTCAAAACACTGATTTTAAGGATGCTCAAGGAACTTAGTGAATACTTCAAAAGACTAAAAAAGATCAAGTCAGATGAAGGATACAGTAATTGGAATAAAGAACAACTTAGAGGGAAACAACAGCAGAGTGGATGAAGCCAAGAATCAACTTAATTATTTGGAACATAAGGAAGCAAAAAACAACCAATCAGAACAACAAGAAACAAGAATCCAAAAAAAAATGATAGTGTAAGCAGCTTCTGGTACAACTTCAAGCACTACAACATTAGCATCATAGGGGTACCAGAAGGAGAAGAGAAAGAGCAAGAAATTAGAAATCTATTTGAAAAAATAATGAAAGAAAACTTCCCTAATTTGATTAAGGAAATAGACATGCAATTCCAGGAAACATAAAGAGTCCCAAACAACAAGGCTGCAAAGAGGCCCACTCCAAGACACATCATAATTAAAATGTCAAAGGTTAAAGATAAAGAGAAAATCTTAAAATCTTCTTTTAATTTTATTTTAATTTATTTTTTCAAATACATTTGTTTCTGCTTACCCCACACCACTTTGCCTTGCCCCCTCCCTCCTTCCCTCCCTCAGGTCTTCCCCTTTGGTTTTGTCCATGAATCCTTGCTATATGTTCCTTGACTTTCCCCTTCCTTTCTTTTTCCCCGCCCACCCTCCCTCCTTCCCTCTTGTCTCTGTTGATTTCTTTTCCTTTCAGTGTTCCAAATTTTATTTTCCTTGCATCTTTGTATTGTTGGTTAGGTTCCACTTATACGTGAGATCATATGGTATTTGTCTTTCGCCCCCTGGCTTATTTCACTTACCATAATGCTCTCCAGTTCCATCCATGCTGTCTCGAAGTTTAGTACTTCTTTTTTTCTTTCTGCTGCGTAGTATTCCATTGTGTATATGTACCATTACTTTTTAATCCAATCATCTACTGATGGGCATTTAGGTTGCTTCCAACACTTGACTATTGTAAATTGTACTGCTATGAACATTGGGGTGCATAGGTTCTTTTGTATTGGCGTTTTGGTGTTCTTACGGTATAGTCCCAGCAGGGGAATCACTGGATCAAAAGGCAGTTCCTTTTTCAGGTTTTTGAGGAAATTCCACACTGCTTTCCATAGTGGCTGCACCAGTCTGCATTCCCACCAACAGTGGACTAGGGTTCCCTTTTCTCCACAGCCTCGCCAGCACCTGTTGTTTCTTGATCTGTTTATGATGGCCATTCTGACCGGTGTGAGGTAATACCTCATGGTGGTTTTGATCTGCATTTCTCTGATGGCTAGTGATGCTGAGCATCCTTTCAAATGCCTCTGTAACTCCTCCTTGGAAAAGCATCTGCCCAGGTCCTTTTCCCATTTTTTAATTGGATCGTTTGTCTTCTTGGAGTGGAGTCGAGTGAGTTCTTTATATATCTTGGAGATCAAACCTCTAACTGATGTATCATTAGCAAATATATTTTCCCATAGGGTTGGCTCCCTTTTCATTTTGCTGATGTTTTCTTTAGCCGTGCAGAAGCTTCTTATTTTGATGAGGTCCCACTTGTTTATTCTTTCCTTTATGTCCCTTGCTTTAGGAGTCATATCAGTGAAAAAATTGCTGCGTGGGATATCTGAGAGTTTCCTGCCAATGTTCTCCTCTAGGACTTTGATGGTGTTGAGACTTATATTTAAGTCTTTTATCCATCTTGAGTTTATTTTTGTGTATGGTGTCAGCTGATGATCCAATTTCAATTTTTGCATGTAGCTGTCCAGCTCTCCCAACACCATTTGTTGAAGAGGCTATTATTGCTCCATTTTATGCTTCTGCCCCCTTTGTCAAATATTAGATGCCCATATAGTCCTGGGCTTATTTCTAGGCTTTTTATTCTGTTCCACTGGTCTATGGGTCTGTTCTTGTGCCAGTATCAGATTGTTTTGAGTGTAGTGGCCTTGTAGTAGAGTTTGATGTCCGGTATTGTGATCCCTCCTACTTTGTGTTTCTTTCTCAAAATTGTTGCGGCTATTCGGGGTCGTTTATGGTTCCATATAAATTTTTGAAATGTCTCTTCTAGTTCTGTGAAATATGTCCTTGGTATCTTAATATGGATTGCATTGAATCTGTAAATTGCTTTGGGTAGTATGGACATTTTGATGATATTAATTCTTCCAATCCATGAGCATAGTATATGCTTCCATTTATTTGTGTCTTCCGTCATTTCTTTCTTCAATGTTGTATAGTTTTCTGCATACAGGTCTTTTACCTCTGTGGTTAAATTTATGCCTAGGTACTTTATTTTTCTTCTTGCTATATTGAATGGTATTTTTTTTTCTGATTTCTTCTTCTTCTATTGCATTGCTGTTGTACAAAAATGCTTTTGATTTCTGAATATTGACTTTGTATCCTGCTGTTTTGCCAAATTCACTTATTAGGTTGAGGAGTTTTTTGGTAGACTCTACAGAGTTCTCTATGTACACTATCATGTCATCTGCAAACAATGATAGCTTTACTTCCTCCTTTCCTATTTGGATGCCTTTTATCTCTTTCTCTTGTCTGACCCCTGTGGCTAGGACTTCCAATACGATGTTGAAAAGAAGTGGTGAAAGCGGACATCCTTGTCATGTTCCCGATCTTAGTGGGAAAGCTTTTAGTTTTTGCCCGTTGAGTATGATATTGGCTGTAGGTGTTTCATATATGGCCTTTATTACATTGAGGAATGCCCCATTTATTCCCATTTTGCTGAGTGTTTTGATCATAAATGGGTGCTGTACCTTATCGAATGCTTTTTCTGCATCTATCGATGTGATCATGTGGTTTTTGTCTTTTCTTTTATTTATGTGATGTAATACGTTTACTGATTGGCGTATATTGAACCATCCCTGCATGCCTGGGATGAATCCCACTTGATCGTGGTGGGTAATCTTTTGAATGTATTGCTGGATGCGGTTTGCCAATATTTTGTTGAGGATTTTAGCATCTATGCTCATCAGCGAAATTGGCCTGTAGTTTTCTTTCTTTGTAGGGTCTTTATCTGGTTTTGGGATCAGGGTGATGCTGGCCTCATAGAAAGAGTCCGGGAGTCTTCCCTCCTCTTGGATTTTTTGGAATAGTCTGAGAAGGACAGGGGTTAGCTGTTCCTTAAATGTTTTGTAAAATTCTCCTGTGAAACCGTCCGGCCCTGGGCTTTTGTGTGCCGGGAGTTTCTTGATTACTGCTTCAATATCCCCAGCTGTTATCGGTCAGTTCAAGCTTTCTGTTTCTCCCTCCTTCAGTGTTGGAAGATTATACTTTTCTAAAAATTTGTCCATTTCATCAATATTTTCAAATTTTTTGGTATATAATTGTTCATAGTAGTTTCTGACGATCCTTTGTATTCCTGTGGTATCAGTTGTTATTTCTCCTCTTTCATTTCTGATATTATTAATTTGGGTCCTCTCCCTGTTATTCTTGATGAGTGTGCTTAAAGGCTTGTCAATTTTATTTATCTTTTTAAAGAACCAGCTTCTGGATTGGTTGATCCTCTGAATTGTTCTTTTCGTCTCTATGTCATTCAGTTCAGCTCTAATCTTGACTATTTCCCTCCTACTTGCTGTGGGATTTATTTGTTGTTTCTCCAGTTCTTGAAGTTGTCGTGTTAAGTCTTTTTTGAAATGTTTCTATCTTTTTTAGGTGAGCCTGTATTGCTATGAACTTCCCTCTCAGGACCGCCTTTGCTGTGTCCCATAGGTTTTGGTCTGTAGTCTGTCCATTTTCATTTCTTTCCAGAAATTTTTTGAATTCTTCTCTTATCTCATTATTGACCCATTCATTGTTTAATAGTGTACTGCTCAGTCTCCATGAGTTTGCATGTTTTTGAAGTTTCTCTTTGAGGTTGATTTCCAGTTTCAATCCCTTGTGCTCCGAGAAAAAGTTCAGTATTATTTCAATTTTCCTGAATTTGCTGAGGTTTGCTTTGTGTCCTATCATGTGGTCTATCTTTGAAAAACTGCCATGAGCATTTGAAAAGAATGTGTATTTTTCTTCTTTGGGATGTAAGGTTATATATATGTCAGTTAAGTCTCTTTGATTCAGTGTGTCATTCAGTGCCACCATATGTTTATTAATGTTTTGTTTGGAAGATCTGTCTATTTTTGACAGTGGGGTGTTGAAATCCCCTACTATCAGTGTGTTGCTGTCTATATCTTTTTTGAAGTCATCCAACAATTTCCTTATAAACTTGGCGGCTCCTATATTGGGAGCATATAAGTTTACAATGCTGATGTCTTCTTGATAGATTCTTCCTTTAAGTATTATAAAGTGCCCCTCTGGGTCTCTCTTTATGGCCTTTGTTTTGAAATCTACTTTGTCTGATACAAGTATGGCAACCTCGGCCTTTTTCTCATGCCCATTTGCTTGGAATATTTTTTTCCATCCCTTTACTTTCAATCTGGGTAGGTCTCTTGCTCTGAGGTGGGTCTCTTATAGGCAGCATATTTGTGGGTCATGTTTTCTTATCCATTCAGCTACCCTGTGTCTTTTGATTGGGGCATTTAGTCCATTCACATTGAGAGATATGACTGATAGAAACTTAGTCATCTTTTCTCTTTGTTCCTCTGTTCCTCTCTCTCTCATTCTTTTCCTTCATCTGCTTAAACCAGTCCCCTTAGCATGTCTTGGAGTGCTGGTTTGCTAGAGATGTATTCTTTTAGGCTTCTCTTTTCTGGGAAACTCCTTATTTCCCCTTCTATTTTAATGGAGAGCCTAACTGGGTAGAGCAGCCTTGGCTGTAGGCCCTTCCTTTTCATGGCCTGGAATATTTGTTGCCATTCCCTTCTGGCTTGTAGTGTTTCTGTTGAGAAGTCAGCTCCTAGGCGTATCGGGGCCCCCTTTTATGTTACTTTCTCCTTCTCCCTTGCTGCCTGGAGGATTCTCTCTTTGTCTTTGACATTTGCCATTTTAATGATGACGTGTCTTGGCGTGGACCTCTTTGAGTCCCTCTTGAGTGGGGTCCTCTGTGTCTCCTGGATCCATGAAAGCCTTTCTCTCCTCAAATTAGGGAAATTTTCCATCATTACTTTTTCGAGGAGGTTCTCTATCTCTTGCTCCTCTTCATCTCCTTCTGGTATCCCTATTATACGGATATCATTGCGTTTCAGGTTGTCCTGCATTTCCCTAAATGCCTCTTCATTCTTTCTGCGTCTTTTTTCCTTTTCTTGTTCTTTCTGGGAGCCTCTTTCTACCTTATCCTCCATCTCACTGATTCGATCCTCAGCTTCATCCAGCCTGCTTTAGATTACTTCTACTGTGTTCTTCAATTCAGAAATGGTATTCTTCATATCCTCTTGTGTCTTCTTGATAGTTTCTATGTCCTTTTCCAGGCTGATATAGTTTGCTGTAAGATCCTGATAGTTTCTCTGCAGTTTCTCTTAGTTCTCTTTGAGCTGGCTGAGCTCATTGAGCTTCCTTAGAACCATTGTTTTGAATTCAGTATCTGATAGTTCCCTTGCCTCTATTTCATTTAGCTCTCTTTGTGGGGAGTCCCCTTTTCCACTCATTTGGGGGGCACTTCTTTTTCTTCCCATTTTTGTGAGAGTCTGTTAAGTATTTTTGTCCTTTACTTTTCTTTCTGGGCCTGCCTCTGATGATGTCAGTTGTTGACCCTATATGACCTTGGGTTGTTTGTTTGAGCCTTCCAGGAGTCTACTGTCTGTGTCTGACTCCTTCTTGGGGCAGCTCTGTGACCCCTTCGGTCAGGGCTGGGCTATTTTTGGGGATCTCTCTGCACTCTCACGCAGGCTTTTGAGCGCGCTCCCAGTGCGGCAGGATCCCCCGCCTGCCTGGGCTCACATGTGCTTGCCCCAGACCAGGGGGTTTATTCTAGACCTCGTGTACTCAACTCGCCCCCCTGGCCGGCGCGCTCCCAGGCACTGGTCAGTTTAGTGTCTTCTATTGTGTTTTTTCCCCGCTTTTGGCTCTTTAGGTGCGTTGCTTGCCCTTGCCAAGTCAGCGCTACGGAAATGGGAGGAAGTCAGCTCCAGGACTCTCCAGTTAATCCTGTCTCCGGTCTCTCCTCCAGGGACTCTGGGCAGCTCTACTAATTTTGTGGGCCGCTCTGCAATTGCGGGCGGGCTGGTCAATTTACGCCTGCCCTCGCCGCTCTGTGCACTCCCTCACAGGCCGTATCGGTGCCAATCTGTGGGAGGCGTTGCCGGCCGGTGCAAGCGTTCACCAGCCCGCGCGGGTCACACACATGCTCGCCAACCCTCGCTGGTCACTCGGCGCAAGTGTGCGCGCCTGCAGTGGGTGTTTTTGGGGGTCTATCAAAATCTTAAAATATTAAAAGCAGACAGAGAAAAGCAGTTAGTTAAACTCAGGGGAGTTCCCATAAGACTGTCCGCTGATTTGTTTCTCAAGAGAAACTTTGCAGGCTAGAAGAGATTGTCAAGAAATAGTCAATCATGGAAAGCAGGGATCTACAGCCAAGATCACTCTACCCAGCAAAGATATCATTTAGAATTTAAGGGCAGATAAAGAGCTTCCCAGACAAGAAAAAACTAAAGGAGTTCATTATCACCAAACCATTATTATAATTAAATGTTAAAGGGACTTATTAAAGAAAAAAAGATCAAAACTATGAAAAACAAAATGGCAATAAATGCAGATCTATCAACAAGTGAGTCTAAAAAACAAACTAAGCAAACAGGAAGAACAGACAGAATCATGGACACAGAGAGCATTTTGATGATTGTCAGATGGGAGGGGGGTATGGGGGAATGGGTGGAGAAGTGAGGGTATTAAGAAGTACAAATAGGTAGTTATAGAATAGCCATGGGAATGTAAAGTACAGTATAGGAAATGGAGTAGCCAAAAAACTTATACGTGTGACCCATGGACATGAACAGTAGCGTGGGGATTGCCTGAGGGAGTAGAGCGTGCTGGGTGGAGGGGGACAAAGGGGGATAATTGGGACAACTGTAATAGAATAATCAATAAAACAAGACTTTAAAAAGCATTGTAATGATTTACATTTTTTAAGTTAATTCTTGGGACATGGTTCCATTTAGCTCAAGCAAAACTGCCAGGGCTGACCCAGTCTTTCATTCTACCTGTGATTCAAACCAAGGTTTTAGCTGCTGATGGCCAATGTGAGGTGTATATATAATTCACTAGTCCTGTCAACAATTATTTATTGTGTCTCTGTCATGAACCAGCATGTAACATGGAGGAAATCTTGACAGAAATTCAGGAAATGACCAACTTCTGTGTATCTTCTTGGAAGGTCACTCTTTGCTTTAATCAAACTGTTTTCCAAGCTTGTTCTCTTGAAGATTGCCCCTAGACTCAGATTTAAGGTCATGGAGGAAAATGTTATATTTTATGTAGAGCTGATGAAAATATTACTATTTTTCTTGCCTCTGATACCCCTCTAAGCTTTTTCCCTCCTCCCACACATCTCTCCCGTCTGGCTCCTTCTCTGTACATCTGAGGTTTCTAGAAGGCCCTCAGATATCTGGCTCCTCTCTCCAGGGCTGGGGCAGCTCCCTGCCCATTGGCCTGGCTGTCAGTATCCGAGTTCTTTCTTTATCTCTTTGTGGGTCTCCTTGTGCTCTCTGACCTGGTGAATTTACTGTGTAAGCAGAGTTGTAACCACTATTCAAAAAGGGTTAATCTAAGGGAGTGGAGCTCCCAGCCCTCACTGGTAACTTTCTTAAGAGAAAGTAACAGATTTTTCCAGAAGAATCTTTCTTTTGTAAGGCAAATCTCGCCATTAGATACAGCCAGTTAACTTTCCCAAGCCCTGCTTTTGTACCCATCTCTCCTCATTTTGCCTTGATTGGTCTTTCCTGAAGGCTGCAGAAGGGGTTAAGGAGACAGCCAAACCCCAGGCAACAGCTGATCCTACCTGAGCAGCTAGAGTACCCCTGACATTTTTGGGTACCTAGAAGTAAAGCAGTTATCTTGGGCTGCCCTGCAAAGGTTCTTCTTGTGGTGGTGATGGTGACTACCTTACACTGTGCACTTTTACAACAGGAAGATCAGAAGGCCAGGTACTGTACACAAATGACCCTATTTAATTTTCTCAGCCTCCCTGCAAAATAGATGTTATCATCCTCATTTTACAAGTGGAAAGGTGGGAACTTGCCCAAGCTCATACAGTAAATTGATACTTCTTGCTACTATATTTTCCTGTATTTTGAGAGGTACTGAAAGGCCCATGGTTCAAAATTATCTTTCAATTGCTGCCTCCCCAAAGTGCATGCAGCTGTGGATGCACACACGTACTCACATATACACATACACACAAAACACTCCTATTCCACTACAATTAATAAGAGGAAATGTCATGGATCATTCATATATGTTCCTTGACTAGTCCCTTCCTCTTCTTTCCACCATTATTCCCTTCCCCTCTCCCTTCTGGCCATGGACAATGGTGCGGGGATTGACTGTCGGAGCAGGGGGTGGGCTTGGTAGGGTAGAACAAAGGGAAAATTGGGACAACTGTAATAAAACAATTATAAAAGAATTGTAAAGGGAGGTAGGAAAATGATTGCTTCTTTAATAATATCTTAATAATCTAATATTTTGATGTTAATCCTCTCTATAAACATTGTGTAAATATTTTATTAAACATATTTTGGCTTTAGTAAAATGTCAGAAAGAATATGTCTGAAAATTATATAAGGAATGGAATAGATAAATCAACCTAAAAGTGTCTCTATGTACATTATCTTAAAACTTTAAAAATTAACCAATCAAATGCATACATTGAATTTGCTGATGGGTATTTGCTCATCCAGGTTGGGCAAATGCCACAGAATTTAGAACCAAAGGCCTAGGACAAATCCCTACCTTTACCACTCACAGGCATTGGGCAATTGAATCTTTCTGAGACTATGTTTTCATTTGTAACATGGGGATTTATTCAAAAAACAAACATTTTTGATTGTCTACTACATGTGGGTAGGAAATTGATAAAACATTGTCTGGGTTTACCAGATGCTTATATTCTTTGTCAGATTGTGATAACACTACAATCACAAGATTGTTGAAAAGTTGACAAGAAGAGCAGAAGTGTTTGCTAAACTATAGATTTTATGTGATTATTATTATTAAATATAGTTAGTGAATAAAATGATTCATAGTTTGCTAATGAGAACACTCATAAAAATAAAGGCATTCAATATATATCAAAAAAAAGAAAAGAGGAATTAGTAGCACATTAACCCAAAAGATGCATTAGATTCTATAACTTGGGTTATATAACCTGGAAAATATGCACTAAAATAGACTCTGAAGGGGAGAGTAAGAACTTTTGTGCCTATTCTTAGAAGAAGTTCCTGTATAGGAGAAGCACTGAAACAGAAGTCTTAAGTCTTGGGTTGTGATTCTTGCATGACCACTCACAAATCTTGTGACTTTGGCAATATTCCCTTATCTCTCCAAGCCTTAACTTCTTCATGTGTAAAATGGGAGCTATGATACCTGCTTACCTGCCTCATGCAGAGAATTAAATCAGCTAATGCAGTGGTGCTTTATCAATATACCTGCCAAGAGAGAAAACAATAATTGCCTTTGTGTGTTCTAGCAATTATGTTTCACAAATAATAAATTTCAGTCATTGACTCGAGTATATAAAATTGTAGCTTTTTAAAAATTTCCTATAAACTGGACTTAAATTTTATCTGAGGCTCTCATCTGTCTGATGGATAAAACATATTCTGATCACTAATAGGCTCTCA
The DNA here is from genome assembly GCF_021234165.1 of Pteronotus mesoamericanus. Classification (NCBI taxonomy): domain Eukaryota; kingdom Metazoa; phylum Chordata; class Mammalia; order Chiroptera; family Mormoopidae; genus Pteronotus; species Pteronotus mesoamericanus. Next base: position 11,314,520 of record NW_026555072.1, read on the forward strand.
GACACTTTTCTTAGCAATTTTCTTAGTCATCTAGACTGAAACTCAAACTCAGAATTCCCTGTGCTGCCCCTCTCCTCCTAGGGAAAAGCTCAGCTCTTGACTTGCTCAAATGCTGTCTCTGCAGCAGTAGAAGAAAGGCTTTTCTATCAGTCTCTATCTGCCTAAGTCTTTTCAGATGTGCCTATGTCCTCATTCTTTTCTTGGCTGGTTTGTCCATTCTCTGCTGAGATGTCCTCCTATTTGGCATTATATCTCCCCTGCCCTGCCCTCCCTTCTCTCTCTCTCTCTCTCTCTCTCTCTCTCTCTCACCCCCCGAACCCCCACTCTTTTTATCCTAATCCTTAAATATGGGCTTATTTCAAGATTCAGTATTTGGTCTTGAGCCATTTTTTCTACATCGTTTCCCTTAGGCAATTTATCCACCTTCCTGACCCCTCACCTTACACCCAAGGTGAAGATCCCCAAAGCAAAACTCTTGTCCAAATTTTTAAATCCTAATTGTCATAGAATCACAGTTTTTGTGCTTGGAAAAAAAACTGTTTTTCTGCAAGACTTTGCATCTCCAAATGTCTGGTAGACATCCCTTATCCCTGGCTGCTTCTCAACCACCTCAAATTCACTATGGCTAAAACCAAACTTATTATCTCTTCTCCAAAGAGCCAGCTCCCCTTTGTGTTGCCTTGTGGCTCTCAAGAGAAATGTAATTATTTCTAAAGCTCAGGTTCAAACCATGGAGCTGCTCTAAACTGTTCTTTATTTCTCTCTCTTCACATCTGGTTGTGCCTTATGATGCTTAATTCTCACCATTTAAGGTCTCTGAAATCTGTTTTTCCTTTCCACCCACACTGGCACCACCAGAGTTTAGATGGTTATTGCTTCATGCCTCAATTCTAAAATTGTATCCTGATTTGCTTCCAATTAAAATGCATCCTACCCAACAAGTGTCTTTTCTACTTCTCTGTGACCTCCCAATCAATACTTACTGAGACATAAGGGTTTGTTAAGGGGTGGCATGGGGTTCACAGATGGGTTCTGGGGAAACTGTGAACATTCTGAAATTATACAAAACATTATTTAGATCAGATGAATACAAATTTGATTTAAAATGCAAATGTTTCACACAAAGGGAGCATGTGGACTTAAACTCACACTCAAAATTAAATGGTTCGTATTAGGACCTCTCCTGAGACCAGAGTTGAAGGGAGAGAATGAAGATGCTGAGGCCCAAAGATTGAGTTTTGATTCATCCTCCTTTTTCTTTTGAATGCCCACAGTAGCCCTTAAACTGATTTCTGGAACTCTAACCAGTTGTTTATTCCTTGTTCACTCATTCATTCATTCATTCATTCATTCATTATCTCTATATAGAACACACAGTATGTGCCAGAATTTTCTGTATATCAGTTCATCTCATCTTCATCACAAGCATCTATTGAAAATTTCATTGCATTCATTTACAAATGAGGATATTGAGGCCTAGAGAGGTTAGTTCCCAGACCAAAGTTCACACAGCTGGATAGAAGGGCTATAATCCAAACCAAGTCTAGCTCCAGTGCTCACACTCCTTCCAAAATACCTTCTTTTCCTACTCAATCTTCTGTGTACCAAGCACTGGCCCTGCCATCAGAATACAAAAATAAATAGAATGAAATGAAATAATGTATGTTAAAGTACCTGGCATTAGGTCTGACCCAAAATAAGGATTCAAAACTGTTAGTTAAAAGAATAACCATTGGAAAAATAATACTGAGTGCTCAACTAAAGGAAGTGACAGTGCAATAAAATAACTTCATCCAAAGTGACAAAAGGATACTAGGAAGGAGGGTCTAACTGCTGGAGGCAACCAGGTTGCTCATGGTCCAATGGGGGAGGACAAGTCAACTGACAATACTGGGTGACCCATTGAACAGTGAGCAACTTGGAGCCAAAGGTTTGGCCTCCATCAGATTCCCTTCCCTTTAACAAATAGCTATTGAATAAATGTAGCCCAATTGATCATTTTACAAATAAATTAAAATCAAGCAAAGAGAAAAAAAAAAGAAGGTAAGTTGTTAAACATGGGCAGTCCTGGGTTTTAAAACTATAGGCTAAGTTTTCCTCTCTCTCTCTTTTTTTCTTTATTTACTTAATGTTCTACAGAGGGGAAGTAGGACTTTGTCCACAGAAACAGCAGCATTATTTAAAGTAACAGAAGTACAGGCAAGATCCCATTGTCAGGGATACAGAATCTCCTCCTCCATTTGTGTATTACAGAAAGCCCACACTTTTGTTGCATAACTTGTCCTTGACTGAGTGTAGCTGCAACTCATTGTTAGGGGAAGTTTATCTCCAGAAAAACACACCACCATTCCTGAAGACCTGAAATTTGACTGTAATGCATAACAAAAATAGGGTATCATATTTGAGCCAAACTACAAAAGTAAGAAAACTAGCCTGATAAGTCCTAAGCATTTAGTGTAATTCTTTTTTTTTTAAGAAAGCTTACTACTCATTTGATCATTGTAGGGTCTACATTCTCATCCTTCTGCCCTCTTCTAACCACAGGCTTTGAACTGCTACTGGCTCTTGGTACCTTAGGGAATAAATCCTTTCCTCAGATATCGAAGTTCCCTAGTAAACCATTTTTTTCCCTCTCCTACCTTCAAACAGCCTTCTCTGCTCTCTCAGAAGACAATTTCCACTGTTAATGTGATACTTGAAGGAGCTACTCAGGGAGTCCTTGCCCAGGCATCTCACCGGTGATTTTAAGCTCACCTCAAAAGCCAGCACAAAACTACACTTCTTCTCTTTTTTCTTTGTTTTCAACTTGAAGTGACCTAGTTTCTTCCACACTTCACCTCCAAAAGAGGCATGAGGGAGTTTGGGATAAGCTCAGCAAGTGAACACAGAAATAAACATAATAACAACAGTAACCACAAAGTTGCAAGGTCTGTGTTTTTTCTTAATTTCTTCTGAGCTGACTTGACTGACCAGTTTCCAAGCAGGAAGAGCTACACATACTATTTATCTTTAAACTGATTAAAGCAAGAAAACATTTTATTCCAACCTCTAAAGCTTTTGTTTGTTTGTTTGTTTGTTTGTTTGTTTGTTTGTTTTTGTCCCGATGTAGTAACCGGCCTTTGATTTTCTTTCTGGATTCTTCATTTCTCCACCTCATTTGTTTCTGCAGCCTGAGTGGAAGCACAGTCATCCCTGTTCTCATTTAAGGGCTTTGCAGTTTTCCTCTCCCTCAAACCTCCAGAGAAGGTCAGGAAATGGGGCTTCCCCCTGTATTTCCATCTGCTTGTTCCATGGGGCCTGTGGCGAAATTTTCTTTCTTAGTCTACTTCTCTTGCCTGGTCTATCCATAGGTTGAAACTCTCCTTCCAGGCTGGGAAGACTAGAGCCAGTGAAATTATCATGAAGAAACAGATGCCTTAACTGTGGGGGTGTTTATAAATAAAGTTCAGAGGACAAATAGCTTGCTGGAGGCAAGGGAGATCATTTTTTAACTCAAGTGGCTATGGCTACATTAGTTTCCTTAGAAGCAAGCCTAGCCAACATGGTCAATGAGGGAAATTAGAAAGTGTAAAAGAAGCTGGGCTCACGCACATCCTCAATAAATAAGCAGAGGAAATGTATTTTAGACATTTGAAAGTTTTCTCCTTGTCTAAGCACATGTAGGTGACTTTAGGTCACGCACTGGCACATCAGATATAGGATAGAGGGGAATGTGGGTTTATATAAGCATTGCCTCTAGAATACCCAGGTGAAGGAGAGCAGAAACTTTCACAGCTATCATGTAGAGACTCTATTTATTAACTTTTGTAGAAAGTGAGAGGCATAGAAAGATTTGTATAGTCCATGTGATCTTAGAGTGGAAATTAGAGGAGGACTCCATGCAGGAATTAGAGGATAGAATTCAGAGGTATGTGAACCTAGATGAGAAAAGTTTATCATTATTATACTTACAAACTTCTAACTAAAATTAAGTATTTTCTTTGTTTATGAATGCAGGAAACAGACCACAGTTTTATTAGTAGTAGCTGTGTCTTTGTCACCAATAAACACCACAGATACAAGGTATGCCCAGAAAAAGTCCAGCCATTGTTAATATAATACAATTTGAGTGACATCGATGTAACCTGGCAGCCAAGGAGAGTGGATTGGAATGCGCATGTGTGAACAATGACAACTTCACTGTACTAGTCAGTGGGGGCAGTAAACACCGCTGAGTGAGCATGTGTACTATGTGGCTATCACATTCAAAATGATTGAGCAAGTAGAGCAATGAATCTGCATTAAATTTTGCATGAAGCTTGAACATCCCTACATAGAAACTATTCAGGTGATTCAGAAGGTCACAGCTATGGGTAACTGGTGACTGGCACCTTCATCATGACAATACACCCACTCATGCATCACATCTCATGCAGAGGTTTTTGGCAAAACATCAAATTAGCCAGGGGACTCAGCCACTCCTACAACCCAGATTTCATACCCTGTGACTTCTGGCTTTTCCCAAAACTAAAATCACCTTTGAAAGGGAAGAGATTTCAGAGCATCGATGAGATTCCGGAAAATACGACAGGACAGCTGATGGTGATTGGGAGAACTGTGTGAGGTTCCAAGGTGCCTACTTTGAAAGGGACTGAGGAGTCATTGTCTTATGTACAATGTTTCTTATATTTTGGGTATTCTTCAAGGAATATCTCTATTTTTCATAGTATATGGCTGTATACCTTCTGGGTAGACCTCTGTGTTGCAGCCTCTCTAGTCCGGGCAGGTCTGCTCGAGGTTCAGGTAGACAGAAGAAGATGCATGGAGCCTTGAGGATGCCTGACATGCCTTTATTCGGGACTGTCACACAGGCCAAAGCCCGTGTCTGGGGAAATCACACAGACCACAAACCTGTGTGGAGAGAGTCACACAGGCCACAAGAAAGTGTCCAAGTCGGTGCCTGGCTCCCCACCGCATCCAAAGCTCCTACCCCTTAAATACTAGCCCTAAACAAAGCAGGCTGCAGGCCAGAAAGGGAAATAACTATCATGACCTGCACAAGTGAGTCTACTCAAGGCTACGGGGCAGTTTATCCCATCCAGGCTCAAGGCCATGAGACCCAGGCTCAAGGCTGTGAGAACACTGATTTATCAGACTCTTTCAAGGTTGTGAGGAGCTGCTCCCTCCCATTACCCACACATCTGAGTGAGGGAGCCAGTCCTCCTCCACGTACCCTACAACCTCTTACATTTGTATCATTATGGCTGTTCAGGATATCTCAATGTATTATTTATGCTCATCTCTGCTTCAAAGTTATGGTAGTTATTAGACTTATCACTAGATCTTGCTGCTTAGTGTATTAGCCAAACACATAAATTACTATATCACAAATGTGTTTACCAATTTTTTGATAATTATATTTCAATATATAATTGACTCCCTTTTTAATCTAATGTATTGTTGATGTAATTTCAAAACACTCTTTTGAGAAGGAATCCATTGACTTCCCAAGAATGCCAAGGGGATCCATAGCACAAAAAAATTATGCAACACCCTTGTCTTTGAGCATCTTATGTCAAGAGTCTATAATGCATGTATATGGACAGCTTATTTTATAAAATCACTGCAACTCCAGTAGCAAATTTATCATCATTATTATTTTATAAATGAGGAGACTGAGACTTACAGAAGGATCTGTCTGAATTCAAATGCTGTAGTCTTTCTACTGTAGCACATACACACACAAATATACATATCTTTTTATGACTCCCAAACATCTAGTGAAAAATTCAATTAGCACAGACACTACCGGCCATCAAACTAAATTAACTAGTAATCTGTCTCTACAATGCCACAAGAACTGGTTGAAATGATGAAAAAATTCAATCTAACAGATGTTTTGTCTAATTGTACTCATATTTGATGGTCCTCTCTCCCCTTCCAAAGTGACTGAGTAGGCCAAGAGTTTCCCGGTGTGGGACACATGATAAATGAATCCCTCCTTTGGTTGTATGAGGACATGGATGCCTTCCTCACCCTGAAGGGGCTCTGACATCCAAATCTAGGCCTTCATACCCCCTCCCCATTCCACCATGGATATCTACCCTGTTCTGCACCCACTTAATGGCTTTAGGGCTAAATTATTAATGCCTAGAAGGGGAGGGGAGGGAAGAAGAGAAGAGGGAAAGGCACAGCAGGGTACCGCAGAGCAGGGCTGTAGTCGAATTTTTCTCTGGGTGCTGGGAAGAAAGACAGAGTTCTGTATACCTATGGAATTAAAATTCAATATTTGAGGACCAGTAAGAAACAAGTAATTTCTCAAATAATAGATTAATTCATGACAACACCAGTGAGTGCCACAAAGGATGAATTCAGGGTATTATATAACAAAGGGTCCTCACCTAGTCTGCAGTGTAAGAAAAGATTTCTGTGAGAAAACGGTGTTTGCGAGCTCATCTTTTATAGTATTTATGGTTTTAATATCCTGCTGGCATGTAACCATCCTTTCATTATAATATGAAATACGAGTCAGGCTTCACCTCTGTGGTCTGCTCTGGAATAGAAGGGTGGTTTTCCCACCGTTTCTAGTTAAGATTCTGGTGCTGGAAAACAGGAACCAGTGGCAAAAGTGTCTGTCATATGTGGTTAGTGCATAGCTCCAAATAGCTTGAGATGCCCCTGGCCTATGTCACCACAACTATGCTGAGTGAGGTTGAGGAGTGCAACCTGCCAAACGTGGCCCGGCTTAGCCCCATTGCTAAAGCTTGCTGCAGAGACTGGAGAGCACCAGCCACATGCCTCATGTGGCATTCAGAAGGCCTCCTGTGATTCCAATCAATCAGACTTTACAGTTCATTGTCCCATTTGCACATGCTATACAGCATAAATCCAGTGTCTTTTCAACTAGAAGCATAACAGTCACAGTTACAATGAGGAATAGTCTGCTGTAAGGCAGATGGGAGCTTTGACTGACCCAAGGAGGGAAACCTCTTTTTCCCAGGAGACAGAGATTCACTCACTGAAGTTTTAAAATTCCCACTTGAGAGCAAAATTACAGAGCATTCAGGAAGTACTCCTCTGATAAATTATTCCATGATATTTTTAAATTCCTTTTTTCTCCTTCCTGCCATCTTTTGGCATCACCAGTAATAGGTCCTGAGTAAAATGGGAAGGGGAAGAAGAAAGAGGAACAAAGACATTATTGTTTACCAAAATAAAAAATAATAAATTGAGTTTTGTATGGTATTTCTAACAAATAAGGATAAGAACTCTTTATGCTTGGAGTAAAATATTTTACTTATCTTAATATTTCTTCCTAAGGCCTCTGTTCTTTTGTTGGACATACATACCTCATGACTTTGGGAAAAAATAATTTACCGCCTACATAAGAAATGTCTTTATTCTGAGACAATCTGATTCTTATACCTTTATTGTTTTGCTAACTATATTCCAGGGATCATCTTTATTCTCTAGAAGCCATATGTAATGGTCATTAATATAATAGATTTTCTTTGAATATATCATACCTAACTCATGTTAATAATAACAAGAACATTACAGCCACAATTCTCTTTGTCACACTTAGAAATTTACCTGTTCCTGTTTTCTTAGCACACACAAAAAAATAGGATCCCTTGTTTACGTTAAGATATTTTGATTTACTATCTACTAAAGTGAATAAAAATAAAATTGCTATCAATCATGTATCTTTTCTATGTCCCTCAAAATCATATGACTTGAACATCTCCTAAGAGCAAAAGAGAATTGTATCTCCTTTAAAGAAATCAAATTTATCTAACATATCATTGGAGTTTGTACTTGCCACTTATAAGAAAACATTTTATTGCACTTAATCTAACTTAATAATTATTCTGATTCTTTTTTTATCTTTACCTGAGGACACTTTTTTTTCATTGCTTTTAGAGAGAGAGGGAGGGAGAGAGAGAAACATCGATGCAAGAGAGAAGCATTGATGGGCTACCTCCCATACGTGCCTGGGCCAGAAATAGAACCCGCAACCTTTCAGTTACAGGATGACACTCCAACCAATTGAACCACACTGACCAAAGCTTATTCTGACTCCTAATGGCAAATTCTTTCATGTACTGATTTGAATTCTATCACTATAGAAATTTATCAAAGTCCACATTTTCCCATATTTTTCTAGTTTGTTTTTTTCTAAGCTTGTTTTGCTTGTATTTTTCAGCTGAAATATTGAAATAAGCTCTTCTAATTTGCATAGCATATTATTTCTTAAACTAATTCTGCAGAACACTGGTATTCCATGAGTTGTTGACATGTCAATAAAAAGGGTTTCCAAAGTCAAATAAGATCGGACACTGCAAACTGTATGTCCCAGGAAAGTTGCAAAGCCCTTTGGCTTTGATAAATGTTTAGAAGATCCTATTGTGAAGAAACCTGAATAACTTTGATTTAGCAGTTCCAAAGCTTTTTAAACCATAGATCTACCCTCCTCTTTATTGCACCCACACTTAGAAATCACAGACTTAGAGATCACAGACCACTTCTAGTCCTCAGAACATGCTTTGGGAAACTCTTACAGTACATAATGGTTGTGTCTACATACACATCTGGTTTGCAGAATACAACTTGATTCATCCAAACTAATATGTAGTCATGAGTTGCTAACCCATTATTTTGAAAGGAAGTGTGCCTTTGATTTAGCTTGTGAATTGTTTTGGTGTTTCTTTAAAAATCAGTTTCTTCAGATAGATACATTGTAATTTCTTAACAAAGTTGAAAATCCAAACAGATAATTTCTCTGGGACAGCCACATTTTTTTTTTTTTCAAAAAGCTTGCCTCTTGTTTCAGTTCTACTGTCTCACAGTTAACAATCTCAAAACAGAATCTCAGGGCTGGGAAGTGAGAAACTCAGACTGTTGCAGCTTGAAGAACTTTAGAAAACTCAGTCCAGCCCCTTCAATCTACAGATGAAGGAACTAAGATTCAAGGTCCCATAGCTATTAGCTTGTTGGCCCAAGAAATCATACTATTTCTTTATATCCCTCTTTCATAAAAACATGAGACTCAGTATCATGTTTCTTCTTTTTGCTTACAAATAAACCAATTTTACCTGTACTGCTCTCAATACTGTTGGAGGATGCATGCTCTGAAAGAACACAGATATTTAGGTACACTTATTATATACAAGGTTCAGCACAAATAACACCCCTTTTATGACAAAATCATAAGCATGTAATTCTGTAACACAACAATATCACACTCAAACACACCATATGACATTTTAGGTGAAATGTTCAAATTAAAACTATAAATTATTACACCCATATTATTCCCCTACCAACCACACTCAAGCAGGTGTTACTTCTGCCGGACCATGTAGGTTGCCAGAGGTACTTCTGATGTGATAAACTTAACTTCACAGTGTAAGGCCTTCGAATCTCACATATGGACTTATTTATTCACTAGGGTGCTGTAATTAATTCCAATTAAGAAAACATTAAGTAATGTTTTCAAATTAGTTCACAGTTTTCAACCCATAGTGAATGCATGTTTGTTCTTCTTTGGGGACATTAATATTATTAAACACTGATAAAAAACAGCATTCGTTGCCTGCATCTTGTGCCAGCTGCAGAATTCCTTTCTATAGAAAGGACAAAGATGCACTGTTTTTTCTTGGATTATGCATTTGTTTCAGACAGTTGTGGTATTTGGAGGAGGAGCAGCTAATGGTAGTTATGAGGAAGCCTAAAGCCTTGGGTATCTGCCACTCTTTCTCTCTCTCCCCTTTCTTCCTACTGTTGACCTAACCACACTTCCCTCGGCGGGTGATGTTCTCCAAAGTCAAATGCTACACCTGTGGCTAATTCTCAGGCAACACAAGGAAGACATTGCCATATTAGAAGCAATTGGCTGTTTGCAGGAAGCACGATGATCTGTAGTCACATCTCATTAGGGGTGCCTGGGCCCTGTGGTGCACAAGTGAAGGAAACGCTGCCAATGTAATTTGTTTTATATGCCTAATTCTCTTCCTTATAATTAACATCTGAAATGTGAAAACAAAACGAGAGCACTTTGCAGGCATCTGGAATCCCTAGAGCACTTTCAGGGAGCCTGAGCTTTTACAGCAGTACTCACCCTTACCTTGTCCTTTGCCACAATAAACAACAGTGAAGGGGGGCAAGCATTCATAGGTCACCCGAGAGAGCTGATCCCTGGAGTACAATATGTGTGTGGAGGGTGGAGAAAACAGAGTAGTGGAAAGTCAGCATTATCCCCCACCCCATACATGGGTTTAACTGCTGTCATCTCTGGAATAAAGTGACCCTGCAAAGATGACTCAGCAGTGGGACAAAGCCACCAGTCAGGAGTTTGCTGTATATTGCCCTAAGCAGCCTTCACAGCCATTCCTTCACTGCCCTTTTCCACGGCAGCTAGAAAAATCAGACATGAAGAGACAGAGAAGAAATGTGGTATGATGGGTTTTCTGCCACCAACCACCCTGAGAGACAGACTGCAATATGAATGAGGCCATGCAGAAAGTTTGGTTCAGCCATGGGAGCTGGAGCCTGCACATCTAAGACAAGCTACATGAGACTGAGTCTACATCATGGTGTACCAGGCAGCTCATTGCAAACACCAGAAACTGACCCCAGTTAATTGAAGTTGAAGAAGGATTTTTTGGTAGTACATTTATTAGCTTGCAGACTTGACAATAAAGCAAGATGATGAGATGAGCAAAAGAAATTGGTGACTACCAGCAAACATATGGTCACTCTGCAAGACCAGCTGGTTAGAGTATCCTGGGCACTGCCACCTCTGAACACTGCCACTGCCACTGGAGGTCACCATTAAACAATGGGCACCACCCACCTCTTTGACTCCCACCATTCTGTATCCAGGAACTTAAGAAGGGGGCTCAGACCTGGGGTAGCCAAAATATAAGAAGTGTCTCCTAACATTGGTCAGCACACTTGGCAGTATATTGGTTGACCTTTCAGTTGATAGGTTTATGTTAAATCTCAGAAAAGTCCAAGATATGGCAGGAGACATGTAATGACAGGAAAGACTGTTTAATCTCCCTTGGTATCCCCAGCCCCTATAATCACTGACTAGCTCATGGCTAATGCCTTTTCGTCACCCTCCTCCTTCTCCTCCTCCTTTCTGTTTTTTTTTTCATTACACTGTCAATGATCACTTATTGAGCAATCATACAATTTGTTAGATAATTTACATTCACTACTTCATTTAATCTTCATGGAAACCCATGAAGCAAATATGATTATTCCTATTTTCAGGTAAGAAAATTAAGATTTTAAAAGTTAAGCAATTTGCCCAAAATCACCCAAATAATTCATAACAGAAGTGAGATTTGAACCCAAGTTTGACCGACTTCAAAGCCTGAGGTTTAGGTGGGATAAAAGACTCCCTTCCAATGTCAAAAAACCTATAGACACTAACAAGATAATACTTGCAGTATATATTGACTAAAAAGACATAATGACAAACTAATTTACCAAACTTACTTGATCCTGGAGCTCTGTTTGGCAGACTTCTCATTATCATCTCAATGAGCACTAAGATTCCAATACAACAGCTATGCAGACACTGCCCTCCCGCACTGCCATCTTAGGTCAGTGTGGACCCTTCTTTCATGGAGCCAGGTCCTAGAAGATCTCTTTCTCCTCATCTTCAGCATTTCACTTGCACTCTGATTAGATTTCCATGCATATTCATCCTGACAAAGCCAATGGAGGTATTTTTAAGGCCCTTATGTCATCTTTTCTGGAGAGCTTTCCTTGACTCTTCCCCATCCTAAATCCACCTCAATCATAACCAACCCCAGTTGGCTGCCACATCCTCCATGTCAGGATAAAGAACACACACTTTGAACTTATCTGGCTGAGTTTAAATTCTGGCTCAGCCACTTACTAGCTGTATGATTTTTGGCAAATAGTGTAGCCTCTCCCTGTGTGAAAACTGGGGCTAATAATGTTACTTACCTCAGAGGACTGTGTTGAGGATTAAATGACTTAATACATGTAAGCACTTAGGCTAGTGGCTGGCAGGGTAAGCTCTGTTAAGGCGTTTGTTCTTATACCCCAACACTGCCCAATAATTATATTTTTGCCCACTCCTCTATTAGACTGTGCACAATTTGAGAGCAAAGGTTGTGCCTTTTAGCTCTGTTTCCTGTGTCTAGCACAGTGCCTGACACTTGCTGGCTATACCATAGAAACTGATGAATAAACAAATGATCTTTTGTATTTTTTGACAGAAACCAAATGGAGACCAAAATTTATCTTCTAGAAAATAATGGCAAATCGAGAGAAATCAGTTGAAGATTTTTTTTAAATAAAAAAACCTACTTCAGATGTGAAGGTACAGCTGGGAGATGTGTGGTTTCATATCTCACTGCCAGTTTCATCTTTCTAAGTCCATAATTACAAAATAAATGGTAATGCTTTATTTAATTTAGGCATCTTCTTTTAATGGAGAATTGATTTTCTCCCCCTCAGCAAAAATTTTCAGTGGCCTTTTAGAGAAGGCAAATAAGCTTTTATATTTGTATGTCAAATGTTTTAATTTTTTATTATAAAATTTGTCTAAGATATTCCAGAAATAGCAGTGGAATGGAAGCTTGACTGTAGGCTCTAAAGTGCTCTCAGCAGCTCATCTTTCTAATGTTCTGTTCTGGGGCAAGCTTTATTTTTACATTTTTATTTATTATTTATTTTTAGAAAGAGGGGAAGGGAAGGAGAAAGAGAAGGAGAGAAATATCAATGTGCGGCTGCCACTCATGCTCCCCATACTGGAGACCTGGCCCACAACCCAGGCACATGCCCTGACTGGGAATCGAATCAGCGACCCTTTGGTTTGCAGGTCGGTACTCAATCCACTGAGCCCACCAGCATTTCTTGATTGTGTGGGAGTTGTGGAATGTCCAGACTTTAATCTATCTTCTTTGTTTCGGGGGGAAAAATCTGTTTTGATTCCTGAGCCTGGGTTTTCTTTAAAAGAATGATTGTCAGAAATACCCCTGCCCTTCTATGGTCCTTCTCCAGCCACGAGGACAGAGGTATCATTTAATGGTTCTTACTTGTAAAGAGAATAAAAATTAAAAGCCAAGAAAGTGGTAGAAGTTGGAAGATCACCAAAAGTCATAACACCCATTACTGTGTGCTTCTAATTCCAGCCATAGACACAGCAGTACACCCCAAAAAAGTTAGTTCTTAACAATTTAAGCAAGATTCTTTTAAGTTAGCCGGATATCACAAACCTTTAAAACAGCCATTTCCAGTCAGCAAAACATTTTTACAGCTCTCTCATTGTTTTGCCTTGTGGTGACAGACTTATCTCACTCTGTCCTTGTCCTAAGCTCAGATGTGACAGTGGAAATGGACAAAGATGAAAAGAAAATTATCAAATATCAAAGAAGAAAGTACCAAAGTCTGTGTTTCCCCAGTTGGAGTTTTCAACTGGAATGTGTTTTGTAGTTTGTGGAACATTTCAAGCTTAAAACCACCACAGCCAGAACATGCTCAGAAAAATATATCTTCTGTGTGTATGTTGTTGTTGTTGTTTTGTTTTGGTTTTTTTTGGAGAGAGACAGGGGTGTGAAGTATAAGAGAGGACATTTAATGGTCTCATTCAGCACCTTCAGAAAGACTGGCTGTGTTCTTAGCCTTGATAAGGACTTGGCTGTTATCTGTAAGCAAGTCACCTTAGTAATCTACCCTGCTATTTTTCCAACTCTTGAAATGGAACTTACTTGAGTTCAGTCCCACAGATAAGACACAAGGACTATTTAAAAAGTTAGCCAATCTGTCACCTCCTAGGGGCTTTTCATAAGTAGGAAACATTAATATTCAAAATAGTTTTAGCCCTCTAGCCTGTGCATGTTTCAAGTTGCTTCATCATCTGTACAGAACCTTTTCTTTAATCTTCCCCATGAGCGTGTGCACACGTTCAAATGGTGATAATTACCATAAAACAATTGTGCTGTCCTTCTGCTAATAAAAATCACTCTGTTAATCAGCCAACTTGCAGCCCCCTTGTCTGAGGACACTTATGCCAAACTGGCAGGGTAGAACGTGGCTGCAGATAAATTAGCCCACGTGTGATTGCATGCAAAAACACATTGATTTACGATTTTTTTCCTCTCTCATTCAACCTGACAACTTGTCTAAATAGGCTTCTGTCACGACCTGACAGCTCCTGGACAAGCTGTGTACAACAGGCCATTAAAACAAAATGCTCTGAATATGGAGAGTGCAAAACACAGACAAAGGGATAAGATTGAAAGATAAAAGAATGAACAAAGGAAGTGAGGGGGATTGTAGGGGGTGGGGCTCGAAGAGTTACCCTTTAATTGTGCTTTCAGGCTTTGTCACACGCTGAATTCTCTGAAGTAGAGCCTGAGATAGAGTTTGGGGAGAAGATTGTTTATGAAGGATCAACAGCGGTGGAAGGCAGGAGGAGGAAACAGGATTTGAGGGAAGGAGACACTGAGCTGTGATGCAGGCTAGACAAAGTCTTAGCTAAGCCCCCCTCTCCTGGGGAGCGTGGGGGTGGTCCTGTGTTGGACTGAAATGGTTGGGACCATATTACTCCAATCACTCGGTCATTGCGAAGGCAAAGGTATGCCCTTGAGCTGAGGTGGCTCCCTGCAGCTAAGGCAAACTCTGATCAAGCTGACAGCTGTAATATAAAGTTCTTCCTTGGAGGGAGGGGTTCTGGGCCACACACCTCTGTATCTACCACAGAGATATTTACAATTGACTATGTGATTGTAGCTCAGCTCTCTACATCTCTACAATCATTTTCCAGCCCAGATCATGTTATAAATCTTCATTGATCACAGCATAATAGAAGTTCTTTTTATTAAACACTGGTTAGCCCCATGTTAGGGGTGTCCAACCTTTTGGCATCTCTGGGCCACACTGGAAGAAGAGCTGTCTTGGGCCACACATTAAATACACAAACACTAACAAAACAAAAAAATCTCATAATGCTTTAAGTAAATTTACAATTTTGTGTTGGACCTCATTCATAGCCATCCTGGGCCCCATGTGGCCCATGGGCCTCAGATTGGATACCCCTGCATGCACTACCTATTTTATCTCACTTAATTATCATTCAGTGTCTGGCCCACTTCTTGGTTCATAGATGGCCATCTTTTTGTTGCAACCTCATATAGTCGATGGAATAAGTGATGTCCCTGGGGTATCTTTTTAAGGACAATAATCCCATTCACAAGGGCTCTGCTCTCATGACCTAATCACTTCTCAAACGCCCCACTTCCCACCATCACATTGGGGGTTAAGGTTTAAAAATATGAATGGGGAGGCAAGCACATATATCAGCTAGGATACTAGAGAGGTAGGAAGTGCATTGGGGAGAATCTGGCATTCTGTACCTTATCTCTCTCTTGAGGCATCTGCTGATTCATGTGCAACTTGGGCCCAAGAATCTAAGAAGCCAAGCACAAAGTGGCAACTAAAACAAAGTGGGAATACAAATGGAGCTTTTAGTAGTCTCAAAGTATGGGGAGACAAAACTTGGAGTTCAGGGCTACCAAGGAGGCCAGACTTGAGGGGCCAAGATTTCAGAAAGGGGGGATTGAAAAGAGCTTGACATTCCATAAGGCATTTTACACAATGCCCATCCTTTATATATGAAGATACAACAAGGTTGAGGGTAAAGGGATGGAAAAAGTTATACCTTGCAAACATTACCAAAAGAAAGATGGTATAGCTATAATAGCAAATACAGCATACTTAAAGGCAAAAAGCATTATAAGAGATAAAGGACATTTGATTAAAAAGGGTCAGTCTGCTATAAAGATAAAATAAATAAATATATATATATACACACACACATATACATATACACGTAGCCTCAAAATACAAAGCAAAAATTGACTGAAATAAAGAGGAAACAGATAAATCCACAATGGTGGAGAATTTTAACTCCTTTATTCTTGAAAGTCCAAGATTATCAGCAAGTTTATAAACTACCATTTCCCAAATAAACATCTTTCTGGAAATCAGGAATTTGTCTAAAAGAATTCCAAGGAATAGGTATATATACTCTATTCTAAGACTCGAATTTTTTAATAATTATCTTCTTGCTACTTATTTCCCTCCACAACTCATAGAGAAAGAAAAACACAAAGAATCCGGAATAATATGGAAGATTTAAACCACAGAAATAACAAAATACACACACACATTTCAAGTGTGCATGAAATTTATCAAAAGTAAATATATGCTGTGTGGTAAGATACATAAAAACAAATTTCAAAAAATTGAAATCACTTAGAATTTGTTCTCTAACCACAGTTAAGCTAGAAACCAAATAAAAATATGTACAACCAGAACATTGTCAAATACTTGGAAATTAAATATCATACTTCAAAATAACTCTCAGGTAAAAGAAGGTATCACAGTAAAAATTAGAAAGTACTTTGGACTGAGTGGCAGTGAAAATATAGCACAACAAAACTTGTGGTATGCAGCTAAAGCTATGCATACATGGAAATTTATAGACTCAAATTCATAAACTAGGAATTAAGATTAAAAGTCAGTGATCTTGGTATTCATTTCAAGAAGGGAAAATAGTGCAAATTAAACTCAAATAAAGTAGAAAGAAAGAAATAATAAAGACAAAGAAAAGGATATTTATGTACAATAGAGAAACTCTACAAAGCCAAAAGCGGTTCCTTAAAAAAAGATTAAATATAATTGGCAAGACTGATTTGAGAAAGTTTTGTACAGCCTTGACTTAAACCCAGGCTTTGACCAAGCACTCCTCAAGTAGCCTCTGTTACAGAAAGCTCTCATCAGGTCTGTGAGAATATGACTGTACTTTTGTCTGGAAAGCCAACAGGAAGACCAACTGGGGAGTGCTATAGAGGTTGGGGGTGGGAATGTGGACTCAATGCCCAATCATAACACAGCAGATAAGAAGTCACACTGGGCTCACTGTCTGGAAACTTCAACAACCAATCAGGGTAGGAGTCTCTGAAACTGTCAGGAGCTCCATTATCAGAAGTAGAAAATTTACATTGGCCTACAGCTCTAGTTTCTAAACACTCTTCTCTCAAAGTAACTACAGTATCACCTGGTTATGGACTAAATTTTCATATAGCAATGTGCTGGCTTGCATTTCCACATCAGTTACTCCATTTAACAGAAGGAGTTCCTCCTGCCACCATTTCCTGGAAGGCGTCAGGGCCTACTTAGGAGTGGACACCTAGCTGAGGATATTTGCTAGCCTCCTTCCAGGGCTGGGAAAACTCAGGCCATGTTAGTTTCAGACCTCTGGAAAGCTTTAATTTGAGCTAATGCTTCCTTGATTCCCATCTTGCAAAGAAATCCAAGTGGCTTCGCAGGGAGAAAGGGAACTTTCATTTATTGAGTGCCTACTGTGTGCCAGAGACTTTAAATTAATTAACCCATTTAATTCTCACCACACTTCTGGGTTGTGTGCATTTTTTAGAGAAGAAAATTAAAGGATAGAATTTTTAAACAGCCTCACCAGAGTCATAGAGCTTTAACTGGTAGTTTTATTTTTCTTTTAGGCTAAAGCTCATTTTCTTGAGAGACAAACAAAATAATTAAGAGAATGGTTTTTGCGTGATACAGAGCTTGATGTCAGTTCTGAGTCTGCCACTTAAACTGTTGTGATCCTGGACAAGTAATCTTGACCTCTATTGAGAATAATGCCAGAACGTACATCTTGGAACTATTGAGAGAATTAAATGAGATAATCCAGACAAGTACTAAATACAGTGCTTGACATACACAATTAACAATCACTGCTCCTATTCCTATTACTGTTACTATTACTGTTGCTATGGCAGTTCTTATCACCATTACTGTAGCTATGGGTGTTCTTGCTGCTACTGTGCCTATCTGGCCTATGTTGTCTCTATACATTGAACCAATGGCTGCACTAACTTCATTCAATGCCATTCTAAAGAGCAAAGTTCTCCAGCCATAAAAAGAAATGAGGAATTTACAGCTGATGGTGAAGTACAGGCCTTGAGAGTCAGGTTCCACGGATTTTGTTTTGACCACTGAGTCACATAGTAACCAACAATCACACGGAATACTGGCCAGCTTTTCTGTTGTTCTTCAAGGTTAAAGACATAAACAAAATCTCCTGGTTAGCCATGAAAATTCACTAACTGTTATAAAATGTCCTTGGAGGAAAGGCTTAGGAATTACAATTAGCAATTTTTCTTGATGAAATCATTTTTTTCCATTAAGTTTTCCTTTTAAATTCTCACCTACCCAGCTGGTCTTCTGGTATATCTGAGCAGAGCAGCCACTACACATGTTATTTAAACAATCTTGAAGAATCAGAAATGAGACCAGTTGGTGTATCCTGAAGGCGTTCAGATGTTTGTCAAATGAATATGTGAACAAACTGGCAGGGATTTGCGTGGTCATTCATTGTTTCCAAAGCCTTGGAATGCAAAATCTAATTTTTGTTTTGGGCTTTGGCCTTCTCTTTGGTCAACACGTTTTGTGTGTGTCAGAAACAGCAGTCCTTATGCTAGAAAAACTTCCCAACTCTGCTCCTGGTAGTAGTGAACAATGTGCTAGAG
The DNA here is from genome assembly GCF_021234165.1 of Pteronotus mesoamericanus. Taxonomy (NCBI): domain Eukaryota; kingdom Metazoa; phylum Chordata; class Mammalia; order Chiroptera; family Mormoopidae; genus Pteronotus; species Pteronotus mesoamericanus. The sequence continues at coordinate 11,333,098 of NW_026555072.1, forward strand.
CTCCCAATTTCTTCTGGGTTTGGCCTTTTAGCACTCATCACAATTAGTGTAGTATTTATTTTGTCGCTGATTCTTTGATGGGTCCATTATGGAGCACAAAAACTGGCAAATAGAGGATACTCACTGAATATCAGTTGAATGAATGAAATAAAAAATGAATGAACTACTTACTATCTAACAAACCAATGCTTGGGAATGGTACATGTGGCAGATTTTAGCTTAGTGCTACTTGTACATCCAATCTTCCTTTCTTGAGATTTGATCTCTCAGGCAGGCTGAGGAGCACCTCCCTAGTTGTTGGATTGAAATTAAGAAACACATACACTAGTGTGAGACTGACTACCTTGGATACATTAAAAACCCACCCCCATTAGCCCCAGGGTGTTCACAGGTTCCTCTGCATTCCCCAGATGCAGAGTCAGGAAAGTAAGCTGCTTCCTATTTGTTCACACAGTGACTCATCTTGCTTTAATGTTGTCCAATGTGAGTGGAAATCTGGCAACTGAGAGAGCCATGGCTGGCAGAGCCACCTCCTAGAAACCAAACACGCATCTGGCAGAGGTGACTTGCTTCCATCTCCCACAGAAAGGGGCAGATTATCTAAATGCTGATTAAGTCATGAGCTGGTGGTATGGCAACATTTCACTATGAAGCACCACAGATCTGGTGATTCTCAAATAGATGATGCCTTCTGTAATTTCATTTCTCCCCCAGGAAGAATGATGACCATAAGGCAGAGAAAAACTTACATTAAAAATGGTGGTCTAGAAAGGTAAATGTCCCAAGAAACGGAGCTAAACAGGGGTCTGCTGAGTGGAAAGGACGGGATTACATAGAGAGCCTTAATACTTTCAGCTTGTACCAAGGCAACTGCTGGTGTAGGAGTTGTACATTCCCATGCTCATCACTCATGCAGGCACTGACTTCTAGTGCTCATGAGTACATGAGGACTTCTTGTTCCTGACCAAAAAAAAAATGTCCATAAAGCTACCTTCCTTTCCTCTAAAAGCTTTCTTTGTTACTGGCCTTGAGGCTCTTCTGACTTGACTACAGATAAAAGCTTGGTTAGGAACAATAGACAGCATTGGTGCCCCACTCAGATTCCCTTTTTGGCAGGAGTGTCCAGCCCCCAGCTGCTGCGAGCCGTAGGCTGCTCAGAGCTCACAGCTATCCCCTTCTCTGGAGAATTGGCCTCAGCTTATAAGAGCAGAGTTCCCACTCCAAGATTGCCCTACCCCTCAGCAGCCCACAGCCAATGACTGACAGAAATAGGGGTATAAAAAACCAACCCTTTTCTTTCAGGATGGCACAACCCTGGTGCCATTTATGCCCTAGGAGCCCCCAGAAGATTAGGCTAAAGCTAGACTTCAGCTGGGCTATATCCTTGCTTAACTCCTTCCCCAGCCCTAACCTGTTTCCTACCCTTCCTCTCTCCTGAGAATACTCCCTCAGTTGAACTTAAACAGGAATCTCCATCTCAGGTACTGCTTCCAGGATTCAAGACTTAAGATAGGTACCAATACAGCTAAAAACCACCTAGCTGTTACCACACGCTGGAAGTTCTTCTAAGTACCTCACATATATGTCGTCATAAATCTACTCCTATGAGGTAGATATTAAAAATATCTTCACTTGGTAGCTGAGGCAACTGAGGCACAGAGATGTTAAATAATTTGTATAATGTCACACAATAAGTGATGGAGCCAGGATTTGAACCAATGCAATCCAACCACAATACAATTCATACTGATTCTCTTAACTATCTTTAATATCTGTTTACATTCCTTTTCAGAAAACAAGTGTCGTTCTCATTCATTCATTCTGTGAACAAATCTCAATAACCAGAATGATTTCTTTTAGTTGCATCCCTTTAAATCCCAGCAAGCATTAGGTAAAGATTAATTTCATACTTCAGCAGATGCTAGGCATTCTGCACTGCTGTGGATACAGAAAAGATACTATTGTTCTAAAATGAGATATATACAAAACTATCTATTAATGTGGGATATACACAAACCAGAAATTCCACTTCTGCGAATATACCCAATAGAAATGGGCACATAAGTTTACCAAAAGACATGTTTAAAGGATCGTTGGTTGGAATAGAAAAGAATTGCAAACTACGCAATGCCCATTAGATGTAGAAAGGAAAAAATAAACTGTGCTAGATGTATACAATGGATGGCTATATGGCAATGGGAGTAATTGAATTATAACTATATATAAAAATAAGGATGAATTTCACAAATGCGATTTAAAATCAAGGAAGACAGACACAACAGAGTATATCCTATTAATAGAAGATCCTGTTTACAATCGTCCTCCCTTATCCATGAGGGACATGTTCTAAGAGCCCCAGTGGATGCCTGAAGCCAAAGACAGTACCAAACCCTCTATATAGGTATATGGTTTTTTTTTCTATACATACATACACTTTACAGCTTCTGTTTGGCATACTTAAATTCTCAACCTCATTATTCTTGTATTTTGCAGCCATTATTAAGCAAAATAAAAGTTACTTGAACACAAGCACTGCAATACTGTGATAATCCATCTGATAACCAAGAGACTTACCCAGTGACCATACTTGCAAGTTCAAATTTCACTCAGAGATCTCTTCTTATTCTTCATATTCTGTCCTGCACTGAATTTTGAGATGTATTCTGTATTCCTGAGAATTAGGCATAGACCATTTACTCAGAAACTGGAAAACTGTCAAGAGAGGCATTCATTAACCACCAGAATAAAATGTCTCTGTACACCCCATCCATGTTTACCCAGGGTGAAGTTTATGATGACAATGAATGAGCAGGGCGGAGGAATGTTGTGTTATGTGGAACCAGTCAATGCCCAAGCTAAGGGCCATCTCTGGCATCTCCTCCAGGGACCATCCATTCCAATGGCATTCTTTACCAACCCTTCTTCAAAGCAATGAGTAAGCAGCCTGAAAGAAACAAAACAATCTAGCTTCCGATAATCCTGTCAATTTATTTCAATACGCAATTCAGTCCCTCATGCAGAAAAATCAGATTTCTAAGTCTCTTCAAAGTTTGTTTCTAGCAATTGCAATGTGCTAATTTTTATCACTGCAAAAAGCAGCTCATGAGTCATCATGTCATTTCATTAAGAAAAAAAAAGACCAAGTAAAGTGATGTTTTCTGAGAGATTATCTGTGAGTTCACCAGAGAGAAGCTAAAGAAAAATACTGTCCCTTTCCTACATGGGAGGCCTTTCTCTTGTTAGCATGAGGATAGAGGGTTAGCATGAGGATTTGAGAAAATATGAATGTGTGGTAATGATTTGTCACAAATTACTTCTGTCCTTTGCCTGCAGGGGGATGTTTATTAATTTGTTTGCTTCACAAACATTTATTGAATACCTACTATGGGTCAAGCATTGTGCTAGGTCCTGAAGAGATGGGAGTGAGTTAGACAAAGACTATTTTCTGGGAGCTTAAAATCCCCCATGAATGATCTACATGAAACAGAAAAAAAGTGCTGTGCCAGGACCGTGCTTCTTCAACAGAACTTGGTTCTTCTTTAGCACAGAAGCCTTCTTTCAGAAAAACATACCTGCTTCTCAGCCTCCCTGCCACCCCAATATACCCTGCTCACAATTACTGCTGTTCATGATGCTTCTCAAACTTTTCCCTCAAGACATACCTGTAGACATAAGCAAAGACGGAGCATGTTTGTAATAGAACATCCTGAATGATCTGAATTTTACCAAGCTTTTTATGGCTCCCTCTAAATCTCTCTGGGAAAATCTAACTCAAATATCTTTTATATGACTCCAGCTTCTACCTGCCTTCATTTGAAAATGCACCTCTTTATTCAGAGTTACTTAAAGACATTCTACCTAGCCTAGTTGGACCAAAAGATATACCAGGAGAACACAATTTTCAGCAAAAACAATAAGCAAATGTGGTTGCAACTGCATTTGAAGCACAATAGAATTGTTTAAATTAAACACACAAAGGCCATAGCATTAGATTTCCTGAGAATTAACAGCTATTTGAGGTTAGAGAATGGTAGACCTGGAGAACAACTGGGTTCATCATTTCATCTTAAAGGCCAAAGTTTTTTTGCCCAAGCCTGTGGTCCTCAGAGAGGATGGGTTGGCTGAGTTCACAACATTAAATCTATTGCCTGCAAGTAGGTATCTGGATATTTGTACTGTAGACTGCAGTGGGCAACCTCAGAAAAGAATGAGATTCCCATCGCTGGAAGCATTTAAACAGGGTCTCAATGTCCATCAACAAAGGTTACTGTAAAGAGAATTCCTCCACTGGGAAATTGTGTGTGAGCACACACACATATAATACAAGCCTGAGAAAACAAGAAAAAGTATAAAGTTGAGGGAGGAAAATTAGATTTTTGTTGACTTTAGATTGGACCCTCTCTGAATCCCAGCTCACACTCATCCTTCACTTACATGCCACATGGCTGAGTTACTTCTTAGGGGCAGCACTTAGTCCCAGCATCATTTTCATTTGCTTTCACTTCTGAAATGCAGAGAAGTCATCCTTGCACAAAGCTATGTACTTTTGTTCTTAAGAGTGGCTGGTAGAACAGAATGGCAACTGTCTGAAAGAAAATATAAGTTATTAGGGTCAGGAAAAAGAGGAGAGGGTGGGGCAGCTGGCTCACTCTGCTGCCTTTTCACCTTGTCTCTACTTTCTACACGACCTTTTTGGCTGCCCTGTCTTGAAAAGTGAAAAGAAAAGGCTGCTTGTGGTGTGAAGTGAAGACCAGCCCCAGTGCCTCACCTGGTCAGTCACAGGCGGTGTGCAGAGATATCCTATACTAAGCCAGTCGGCCTGAGAATGGGACTCCCTGGCTGGAAAGTTCTGGTGCAACAGTGATCTATCAAGGAAAGGGCCAGAGAAATGCTAGGCTTGGGACTGCTTTCAGTGCCTCCATACTTGAAATCCCAGAGAATTTGATTGGTGCAATGAGTTCTTTGCATTGCCCAGAGAGTTCAAAAGAGAGGTCCTCTGGGGCTTGGGGGTTAAGTGTAGTTTCACAATTGCAATAGCAAGATGGCGTCTATTTCTGAAATCTATTTTGAGGGTCCAGAATTTAAACTTAAGGAGACTTTGGTTTCTTCTGAGTGTTGAATAGAGGTGAGAAAAGCAGCAGGAGGAGAGATAGGGAAGAGCTGGATGAGGAGGGTGGAGGAATAGACTGCTTTCAAAGGTGGAAGATCTTCCACAGTTTCCATGCATTCAGTAAATGAGAAATTCATCCTTCACTTCTAGTGAACAGGGGAAGACTCCTTCCTCCTCAGACTTCAGCCTGGGAGGGAGTTTTAATCATTAGCTTCAGTTTGATAATAAATCACAAATACAACTTTGTTTATTTTTCTGAGAAAGTAGTAAGGGACACTGTGTATGTATGTATGAGGTAGAGGACAGTGTAAAAAGAAAACAGATATTTAATTAATTCCACAAATATATCTTAAAAACGATCTTATTAAACTTTATGACTAAAAGCCAATTAATTAATAAACTTCCTCAGAGGCTCAGCTTCCACTGAGAACTCTGAGAGAGAAGCTTTGACATCCATGTCCAGGTGAGTTTATATTCTCTGTCCAAAGGTGTCAGTCAATGTGCTAGATCTCAGAAGCTAAGTATGAAATTTAACAAAAAGAATGTTCTTTACACATTTCTAGTCCATACTAAACCTATATCAAAGAAAGCCAAGTTCAAACAATTACCCCAATTTTTGGGGACAACACAGATAATTAGGTAATTGGGTAATTCCAGGATAGAAAGAAATAAAAAAGGTTTCCTTCTTTATTTTAGATAATGCATCCTAAATGGGTATTTTTTTTTTTGCATTATCACATAACTATAGCTATATAGACTTTGTCTTAGTAATAGCTCTTTGCAAGTTTTTAAAAAATTATTTCACATGAGCTCAAAGATTCATTTTTGGTGGCTTAAATTTTTTTCACTAGGCTTTAAATTGATTGGTTTTGATTAACACAGATTTATTATAATTGCAGGTAGGATTGTTAGACTGTTTCGTTTTGTAACTATAAATATATTCAATACACTATGCTTAACCAATAGATACTTCATCATTAGTCTGTATTCTGTTTTGTGCCTATTTTTCTCTAACACAAGACTCTACCCATGAAACAAAATAGACATTCCTAAGGTATATTAATGACAGTCCTGACTTTATGTAAATAAACAGAAAAGGTGTCCAAGCTCTTCATGACTGGAGCCATGTCTTATACTTTGGCCCATTCCCATTACATTTCCTGAAGCAAAGCTGATGCCTAATAAATATTTGTTAAATTGAATGCAGGGAACTTCATGAGTTCCAAGCCACTTGTGAGTCACCAGCTAATTGACAGGCATGACCTGGGATATCAACAGGACTAGGCCACATAAGGACTGTGAAGCCACCTCCTTTTCATACAAAAATGGCTCCAAGTGTAACCCACCAACCACCAGCATCAAAATTACCAGTGTTTGCTAAAAATCAGACCCTTGGACCTTCCCCTTAGCAAATAATAATTTCGGGAATGGCACCCAAGATTCTGGTTGCTAAGTTGGAGGAACTGTGCTCTATTCCCTGCATCAGGCAGGTCCTTGGGAGAAAACGATACTTCCATTATGAACTTGAGCCCAAAAAGAGTGAATGCCATTGAATCTAAGACACTGTCAGTGGCCTGATGCAGTGTTACCTTCTGAAACATCCTAAGAAGAAAAGTAAAGCTGTCAACCACACTCTTGCTACCCCACTGGCTACATGAGGCACCTTTACTTCATGGTGGAGGGGTTTCTTAATATCGCTGAAATGTGGAATTTGCCTCCTGAACACCCCATAGCTTATTAACCCCTTAACTGCCTTGCCTGTGTGTGGGGCGGGGGGCAGAGATAAAGATTGATTTAGCACAATTGAAAAGAGGCCAGAGGAATGTTCCATTAAAGGATGGAAAAATAGCTCCTATAATGAAATCCTAAAGGAAATTCCCTAAATAGAAGGCTTCAAGGTTTAAGAAGAGCCTACAAGCACACAAAGGAATGGAACTTTAGGGAGAGAGCTAAGCAGATAAACTGCTCTAAATTTGTTTCCAGAAGACAAAGAGGGCATTCTGTACTGGAAAACCTCAAAGGTCCCCTCACCCTACAACCAGCAGGCTCTCCATAACACCTGCAAGATTGAGCCAGGAGTACAAATGGAGGCCCACGTCCCATGTTTCTGAATGTTTGAAAGTTATATATCAAACTAACAAGAATTTAAATTTAAAAAGCTTCTTTCCTCCTATCATGACAAATAAACTGCCATAACAAATTGGAAGGCCAAGTGCTAATTTAGAATTTGGGGGCTCATTGGAATTTCATACTGGAATTTGGAGGAGCATACCTCTGGCACTCAACCATTCCTTTTTTTTCCCCTAACTGCACGTCCATCTTGCTCTGAGTTGCCATAAGCAAATGAATGTGGATACTTCAGCCTCATTACCAAGCTTCTTCCACAGTCCTCCCTCCTTTGGCCCTCCAAATACCCACACCTGGACACCCCTCTGGCCTAAAGGAATGCATACTGGCTGTAAAATCAGTGTGGGTCCTGGAAGCAGGCTCAGATCTATTGTGAAAGAAGTTTAGGGGTGCAGAACCCCAGACAGTATTCTAGAAGTAGGGCATGTTCTGAGTGTGTAAATCCTCCTTGGCCCTGCAGAGTCTTGCTTGGTGGAGAGGGGCATGACAAGAGGAGAGGGTCTCTAAAACAGTGCTTCTCAAACTTTATTGTGCACCTGAATCACACGAGAACTTGTTCAAATGCAGATTCTGATTCCTTAAGTCCGGACTAGTGCTCAAGAGTTCTCATTTCTTACAAGCTCCCAGGTGATGCTGATGCTGCTTGTCCATTAAGCACATCTTCAGTAGCAAGGGTCTAAAGGCCCTAGGACCAAGGGCAGACATCCCTCTAGCTGTGGTCTCAGAATGGATTGTACTTCCCATACCTCTGGGACTGAGATGTTTAATGAACACTTGCTCAGTTATATGGGTTGCTTGATAAAAGAGGGGAAGTAAGAGAGGAAAGAGGAATCGAGTAAAAGGGAAGAGGGATAAAAGAAGGAAAGAGGGAGGAGGGAGGCATTGAAAGGAGGGAAAAAAGCAAAAGAGGAAAATGTTTCTCCTAAAATTAGACATCATTTATGTTAGGACAGCAGTTTGTGTTCACTGTGACTTGCTCAATACCACCAGCCTTTTACACATTTGTTTTTAACTCTTTCCCCCTCGATATTTGCCCTCTGTTTTTATAAGTCCCTCAAGGACAGTGACCGAGTACTTTAGCTCTTGTCTTTGCACTAACTCACTTTCAGCAAAGCCTAGACTAAAATTCCAATATCTTGGCTCACAGTCCTGGATCCTCCCCTGTCACAACTATGTCTGCTAAGTAGAGGGAACGTTAATTTGAAGAGTCTGTGAATCTTCTGGAAATTTCCATATCACTGAAGTGTCAGAAAGTCAGTTTGCATTCCCTCTGTACCCTTTAGTTATTAAATCATAAACTTTAATTTAAGGCATTTAAAGGACCCAAAGGAATTTTAATTTGATGTGAATGACTTTCAAATCTGAATAAAAATCAGATCATATAAAACTGTGCAATCTTTATTACTTTTAAATAATAGAACAAGTTTAAAAATAATCAACAGCCAATGTAAGACTCCTGTATAATTCCATCAGACCTTTATTTTCTGGGCTAATGAAGGAGGCAGTGAGGGAAGTAATTCCAAGTCATTTGTATGTGACTATGCATAAGATAGACACTTTTATTTCTGTGTTACTTAAGTGTCTGTTTAAATGAATAACATTCTTTAAGGGAAGGACAGCTGTGGTGGGACAGTCCAGGCAACACCTGGGTGGTATTAGCCTGTAGCTTTTAACATTGAAATCCAAACCAAGAGGTGAGTGTTCATGAAGCTCATCAGAAGGCAACATTCCTTGTCAAAACAAATGGTTTGCTGTATACACACATCAGAATGTATTACCCTAGACTTGCTTTGAGAATGAACATGGGGTGACCACACACTGAGGATGGTTTAGGGTGTTTAGGGGACAGGAAGAGCAATCTCCTATGCAAAAATATTTGCACCACTACTTATCAGAGTGGTGTTAGAGAACACACAAATACCATTGTTGCCATGCACACTGGCATAGTTCATCAGAACAAAGAATCTCTCACACTGAAAATGCCCTAGATCACCAAACGTAGGGAGCCATTGAATCCAAAGAGTGAATGAGGTCAACCTACACTGAGCTCAGTCACAGTGGAAGGGACACTCCATGGCTTGGACTTACAAGTTGGAAGAACAGTCAGAGGTTACCAGGCATCAGACTCATCTGTCAGGTTTGTGAAAACACAGATGAAACCTCAAATTTCACTATTAGAGATCTGTTCCTTTGACTTGATCACATTAAAGAGGTCACTGTTAAAATATAAAAAAATCTGGGAAAGATCCAACTTTTATCAACCACCACTTCAGTGTAGGGCTTCTCAAACTTGAGCTGCTGGAAACTACCTGAAAAGTACTGAAAATGCTGATTCTTTGAACTTACCCTAATGATTTTGGTTTAATTAGTCAGGGTGAAGACCAGGAATTAATAGTTTTACTCAGTTCCCTTAGGTGGTTGTAACTAACTTAAGTTTTAAATGCACTGCTTTAGCATAAATTACACAAGGTGATGCTTTGGTCAGATCCCAGGAGTGAGGAACTGGGTGCTGCAATTTGCATGCAATGAGACTAAAAATCATCAGAAAAAAACGTTTACTGCTTCTCGGTTTTACTCAGGCCTAACCTTTGGTCCATTCCTATGTAGATTTGAAGAAACTATCTTCTCAACTGGGACACCTGCGTTAACTAAGCACTGAGCTGACTTGATGGTACTGTCTTGAAAAGTCTAGTTGCTACCAGAGCTGAAGCACATCTGTACATACATGTCATATTTTAGACATTCTAGCAGAGATTTTAAGGTGAGGTGGCTCTGTTCTCTCTGTCAATAAAGTAGCTAACATCTCTAGGCTAAGCACTAGCTTAGCTACAAAAATGATAACATGAACTCTCCCTTCCATGAGTTCACAGCAGCCTTACTTGGGAACAAGGTGGGGAGAGGCTGATCAAAAACAATACAGGATGGGGCAAACGTAGGTTTACAATTTTGAGTATATTAAACACAGAGTTTATTCTTGTATTATTATTTATTAATTATTGTATTATTTTATACAGACAACTGTAAACCTACTTTTGCCCAACCCTGTATATACAACAGTGAACATGTGGAGTATGAAAAATGCCTTGTTGCTGTCACTTATACATCACCTAGTCACCCTCTTCTCATATATTGAATATTGAATATGTGACTCACCTCTCTACTACTGCAACTATCATAATTCTTGGTAATTTTGGTATCCAATAGAAATGATCCTTCCAACTCTAGCTTCTCAGATCTTTAACTTTTTGTCTCCTAACAACGGTGTCTCTGCCCTATCTCAGCCATTCACTTATATGGTCACACCTCAGACCTGGTCATTAACAATGACTGAGTCCCTGACATAATGTCATTTTAAGTGTTCCACGCTCCAACTACCACCTTCTGCCTTTCCATGTCTCCCTCTCTAATCCCCCAACTCCAGAAATTCTTGTATCTTGTTGGGAGTTCATATGAACTTCCTCTCGGCTTTTTACTTCCTTTAGTATCCTTTGTAGCTTCACTTGCCTCCTCACCTGGTTTAGATTTCAATATAACACCCAGTTTATTTTCCACCCTTTCGGCCCCCTCAATCCATTAACAATATCTCCTGCCTTCACACCCCACTTCCTTGGTGCCTGCACACAGGGAGCTGAGGCAGTCCCATGATGACTGGTCTCACTTTAAATTCATGAACACAAAGTTCAAGTCAGCCCATAATGCTGCCTAGTGTTCTCTGAAATTTTCCTAGTCACTCTATTCATTCAGTCTCTAAAACAGCTATCCAGTCTTTCTCATCTCTCCTCAAATCTCCAATGCTGCCTTTTCATCTTCACTCTCAGCTGATGATCTTGCTTTTTTTCCACTGAGAAAACAGAAGTAATCAGAAACTACTTTCCATAAATCCCACCAAATTTCTCAGCCTCTTTTCATCTGTGATCATATACTCTATCTTCTCTCCTTTCGTAGTAGATATACTGCCCATATTCCTGTCTAAAGCCAAAACAATTTATATGTGTACTGACTCTTCCCCACTCCAGCCTACTCAAGACTTCCCTCTTGCCTCATCATACATCACTAAGTTAGCTCACCTTACTAGAGCATCATCATCAGCATGCAAACTTCGAAAACTCCTTTGACCCCCATGTCCCCCTCTAGGTACTGCTCTGTTTCTATACTCTTACTACTGCAAAACTTAAGGGTTATTGTTACTTGTTTTCTCTACTTATTTCTCTCTTTTGAATTTGTTCTAACAAGGCTTTCAATATCACCATCTTACTGATACTGCTCTTCTTGGGGTCACCAATGACCTCCATAAGTAAATCCAAGACTATTTCTCAGACCTCACCTTAACTTGACCCATAAACACCATTTCTCTTTCTGGAAACATTTTTTTCTTTGGACCTTGTAGAAGACACACTCACACTCTTGGATTTCTTCCTATCTTTCTTGAAGTTCCTTCTCAGTCACTTCTGCTGGTTATTCCTCACCTTTCTGACTTATAAATGTTGGAGTGAACTAACATCCAGTGCTTTGGCCTCTTCCCTCCTCTGTCTACACTTACTTCCCAAGTGGTCTCTTCTTGAATCTCAGGGCCTTAGGTATTATCTATTTGCTGGGTTCTTCCAAATGTAAATAGCTAGTCTTGATAACTCCCCTGAACTCCAGGCTTGTATATCCAATTGCTTCCTCACCATCTCTACTTCAATGTCGATTAAGCTCCTCAAACTCAACCTGTCTCAACCAGAATCTCCAATTTCCCTCATGCAAACCTGCTCCTCTGGGGGCCTTACTTAAGGTAGTAAATAACACCATTCTTCAAATAGTTCAGGACAAAAGTATTGGTGTCAACCCTGAGTCTTCTCTTTTTTCTTTTTAATTAAAAAATTTAATTCTAAAAATTAATTTATTTTTAATTACAGATAAAATAAAAATCATATTAGTTTCAGATGCATAACATAGTACTTAGACATTTATATACCTTCTGAAGTGATCACCCTGTAATATTCACCTGGCACCATAAATAATTATTACATTATTGACTATATTCTCTATGCTATATTTTGCATCCCTGTGACTATTTTCATAACTGGAAATTTGTACCTCTTAATCCCTTTCACCTTTTTCACCCATCTACCCCTCTTCCCCTCTCATCTGGCAACCATCAGTTTGTTCTCTGTATCTAAGAGTTTGTTTCTGTGTTGTTTCACTTATTTTCTTTGTATATTCCACATATTAGAGAAATCATATGGTGTTTGTCTTTCTCTGTCTGATTTATTTCACTTAGCATAATATCCTCTAGGTCTATCCATATTTTCACAAATGGCTCAATGTCATTCTTTTTTATGGTTGGCCAACACAAGTTATGAAAAGATGCTCAACATCATTGATCATTAGAGAAATACAAATCAAAACTATAATGAGATGAGGTATCACCTCACACCTGTCAGAATGGCTGCTATCAATAAATCAATAAACAATAACTGCTAGTGAGGATATGAGAAAAGGGGAACCGTCATGCACCGTTGTAAATTGGTACAGCCACTATGGAAAACAGTATAGAGGGCTCTACGGAATTTAAAAACAGAGCTAGCCTATGACCCAGCAAATCCACTTCTGAGTGTTTATCTGAAGAAATCCAAAACACTAATTTGAAAGACATATGCACCCTTATGTTAATTGCAGCATTATTTACAATAACCAGGATATGGAAACAATCTATGTGTCCATTGATAGACAAATGGACAAAGAAAATGTGATACACACACACACACACACACACACACACACAATAGACTACTACTTTTTTTCCCTTACATCTTACATTCAATCCACCTCCAAATTCTGTCAGTTACACCTGCAAAATATATTCAGAATCTAACCATTTAGCAGAAATTATCACTGCCAGCATGGTTTCATCTACCTTAATTTTTTAAAACTTTTTAAAAGATCTTATTTTTTTTATATTTTTTTACAGAGAAGGGAAGGGAGGGAGAAAGAGAGGAAGAGGAACATGAATGTGTGGTTGCCTCTCATGTGCCCCCCACTGGGGACCTGGCCGGCAACCCAGACATGTACCCCGGCTGGGAACCGAACCAGTGACCCTTTGGTTCACAGGCTGGTACTCAGTCCACTGAGCCACACAAGCCAGGGCTCATCTACCATAATTTTTTTTGACCTGCATGATTGTGACAGGCTCCTGGCTGTCCTCCCTGCTTCCACCATTGACCCCCTTACAGTCTCATCTCAGCACCACAGCCAGAGGTGCCCATTTAAACATATAAGTCAGATTATTTTATCCTTTTGTTCACAAAACTCCATGGCCTTTTTTCTCATTCAGGTTGAAATCCATAGCCCTTTCTGTGGCCTAAGATAACTTACATGATCTTGCTCTACTACCTCTAGGCCCTCATTTTTGCACAGTGATCTCCAGTTACAGTGAACTCCTTGCCATTTCTAGAGTGTTTCATATGTAGGCTTACTGTTTCCTTAGCCCCACATTCTCTTCTCTTAAATAGCCACATGTCTCATTCCTTTGCTGAGTATATAACTTTCTACTCAGAGGTTCCCACTTCAGAGAAATTTTTCCTACCCTCATCTGTAGTAGCATTCTTATCTTTCTATCCCTTTACTTGATTTATTTTGCTTCACATCATCTAACATTATATTATGTTTTATTTTGGGTCCCCTGAAAATAGAGCCCGAGCCAAGAGCTCCAGCACAAGTAATTTATTTTGGAAGTAATTCCACCAAGCAGGATTGGGGAAATGGGGAGAATGAAATGTGGGAGGAAGAAAAGTCAATTTAAGGGTGCATTATCAAGGTTTCCACTTGGGCCACCATGGACTTAGGTCTCTTGGTCTCAGTTCCACTGGTACGTCCACCCACCCCACCACCCCAAAAAAAGTATACAGATGCCTCCTGGAATTCCTGGCTTGAGACGCTGAGCTTACCCCAGAGAGTTAACTCACCCACATAGCAAGGTGACTTGCCTGCTATGGGCTATAGCAGAAAGTGGGGAAAAACGTGGAATTTATGTTTGATGAGCGACACTGTGACATATAAGTTTGCAGGGAACTGTGCACTGGAGCATTTGGCAAAATCAGGGGTAAGCTAACAGGAAATGTTTTGGGGCACCAAATGAGTATGCTCCACTCTGTGTGTGTGTGTGTGTGTGTGTGTGTGTGTGTGTGTGTGTGTGTGTGTGTGTGTGTGTATGATTTTGTTTATTTATTTTTAGACAGGGGGGAAGAGAGAAAAAGAGGGAGAGAAACATCGATGTAAGAGAGAATCATCAATTGATTGCTTCTCATGAGCACCCTGACCAGGGACTGAACATGCAACCCAGGCATGTGTCCTGACCAGGAACCCAGGAATTGAACCAGCTACCTTTCGTTTTGCAGGCTGATGCCCAACCAACTGAGCCACACTGGTCAGGGCTGTGTTAATTCATTGATATCAGTTGCTCTACCAGAATATGAGGTGTTGTTTTTTTAAAGTCAGGTTTATTGATGTACAATTTACATACAGTAATATTCAGCCTTTTCAAGTGTAGAACTCAATGAGTTTGACAAATCCATTTAGTCATATAGCCACTACCACAATCAAGATAAAAACATTTCAAATTCCCACAAGGTTACTTTGTGTCCCTTTGCAGTCAATTCCCTATATCCACTGGCAACCATTTATCTGTTTTCTGTCCCTATAATATTACCTTTTCCAGGATGGTGTGCTGTAAACAAAATCATACAGTATGTATGCTTTTGTGGCTGGCTTCTTTTACTTGGCATAGTATTTTTTTGAGATTCATCCATGTGGATGCTTGTATCAGTAGTTTGTTCCTTTGTGTTCTGAGTAGTACTCCATCATATGGATCATAGTTTGTTGATCTGTTTTACAGCTGATGGACATTTAGGTTATATTTGTCTATTATGAATAAAGCTGCAATGAACATTTATATACTAGCCTTTTTGTGGATATATGCTTTCATTTCTTTTGGATAAATGTGTAATGTTAGCTCTGTTTTTTTCACTGCTCATTGCTTGGAACATAATAAGACTTCAATAAATACTTGCTAAATAAACAAACATAGGAATAGTATATTTAAAGTTATGAAAACGAATCTTTACGACAGAAGGACTCAAAGAGAGTTACACTACCTATATACTACATAGATGTTTAGAAAAATCTTATCTGAATAACTTCTCGTACAATATCTATTTTCATTATGGAATTCATGGAACAGCACTCATCTATTCCATCAACTAATTCCCAGTCCTCAGCAGGCTCATACTCTTCAAACTTACTGGATTTAGATATAGGGGTTTTTTGATGCACTGTCCTATATATGACTCATGCTTTGGTTTGCTTGTTTGATTTAAATTCTAATTCATCTCTCCTGTCACTTGATTTCTTTCAGGCTTTAGGTCTATGGACTCATGCTGACTTCCATAGGCACACTATCAACAAATGCAGAAAAACACTGTTAAAACAAATTCATATCCTCCTTCCTTCTCCTGGCCAGTATGATTTCTCACTGGCTAATGGAATTTCATGTGTAGCCAACCTATTCTAGGAATTTCTAAAATTTTAAATGTTGTGTACCATCATTGTGTGCTTTGTTCATAACATGGATCCTCACAGATACTGTTATTACTTGAGTTTCTCTCAGCCAAGTCAGCGCTACTAGTGGATTTATATCACAAATAATAGCAAAGGTTTCACACACCTCTGCCTTCAACTATAGTAATTCTAGGAGGCCACAGGGATGTCTCACATGTACTTCTGAATAAGTTTGCTCAGATATCCCTGTATCTATCCACGACTCCTCATTGGGAGCCATATTTGCTCTATTGCTTCCCACTAAGCACCATCATTAAAGCCTGAAACCTTGAGCAGCTATCTGGAACAATAGATGGAGAACGTCTTTCAGGTTTTGAGGTATCTTTTATTAGAGGGATCCCTAATGGAGATATAACAGTGTGGTTTGTGTGCTGCTGGGTTCCCAAATTAAATGTCACAACTCTGTTAGTTTTTTTTCTTCCAGCCGTTTTGTGAATCAGTCACTCCAGAAACACTTATTAGCACCTATGATGCACCAGTCACTATTCTAGGGTCTGGAACAGAGAGATGAAAGGACAGGCAGCATCCCAGAGTCAGGCCCATCATGTCCATTCAGCCTCACTGATGATCCCAGCCATGGCTACAATGAACAGTTCCACACAGACTTCAATCTATTTTACCCACCTAGGTGCAGGTTAGAATTTGCCAATGAGAGGTACCCTAGTGATACTGGAAAAGGAAATTAGAAGAGGTTATTCTTCGGAAGTTATGGAAGCCAGATGTGATACAATCTCTCAGAGAACCAACAATATTTCAGTGCTTTTTTTCAAGCTGAGGTCATCAGTGACTGCTTCCCTGACCTTCCAGCTTCAGTCTTCTTGACCTTCACTTTCTCACATCCTTCCATATCTGTGCAAGTTCTGATTCCTATATTCAACCCTTTACTTCTGTAATGCTTTATAGAAGCTCTGTCTTCTAACATAAAGTACCTGCACCAAACCTTTGTCTCAGGCTCTGCTTTTGAAAGGTAAGCCAAATTAACAGACTCGTCTTCAAGAGAGAATAGACAAAAAATGAATTAGCAACCAAACAAGATCATGCTAGCCTAAAAGAAAAATGGTAATATGAGAGAATTATGGGCATGAGAAGGGCAGCCACTTTAGACAAAGGGCTCAGAAAAGAACAATTTAAGAAGGTAATATTTAAATTGAGACCTGAAAATATCCTCCAAGGAAGAGTAGTATTCAGGACAGAAGGAAAAGCAAATATAAAGGCAGTAGGGTGAGAATGGGCCTGGTTAAGAATGAGAAAGAAAGCTCCATGGTTGAAACAAATGGGATAAAGAAGAGAAAAGTACATGATGAAGTGGGAGAAGCAGGCAGAAACTCCTTAGAAAGGATTCTGTGGGCTCTCAGAAGGGGAGTTTTATTTACCACTACATGGAATGGAGAGCCTTAGAAGGTTTTTACACAGAGTGATATGATCTGATTCATAATTTGAAAATAGTTATCTGCCTGCTCTCTGGAAAATGGAATATGAGGAGCAGGAGGGACAAGGATGGCAGTTCATCTCTCACCAAGATCGAGAAATGAATACAGAGGTACACAGAGGTCAGTTTAAAGTGGCAGTGACCATCGGGCATGTAGTTATAATCACACCTCTTGCTAAAGTCCAGAGCTCTCCTACTGGGTCAAGCTCCCTAAGCTAGGCTGCTTTCTCCACCTCTCATCCTTCTCTAAGAGGTTGTGCCCTCTGAGGAGGCTCCTTTGTTCTCACAAAGACTTCCAACAGGCTTACCCCTGCCTGTAAGCCCTGCAGATACTCCCAGGTCATCTGAGTGCTAACTCAGGTGTCGTGGGCACCCCACCATTTTAATAGGAGAACTCAAGTCAGAGGTAATCATGTTAGTTAAAATTGGCCTGGCCTAGTTAAACAAACAAGAAAAGCAGATACCTATGTTCAACAGAACTAGAGCTTCCCAGACACTCCAACCATTTTGGCAAAAGGAGATGTGAGAAAATTATCTTGAGATTGTTAATGGTACAGAATCACAGAAAATATGATGGGATCAAAACATCTCCAGTGATAGACTCAAAATGGAGTTTTCTGGGTCAAGAAACAAAATGAGGAGGGGCTGGCTTTCAGGAGACAGCCCCAATTTCCATAATTATGGGCAATTGTGCAAGTTACTTAGAAAACACAGAAGTCATAGGCTGGACTGTTTTTAGACCAAGCCATAATTTAGATGTGGGAAGTGGTTTCACATCTTTGTACCACCACCACTACATATGCTGTGTTTCAATCTATCAGGAGCTCAAATTTGATCAGTTTTTTCTTTCTTTTTTTAAAGAAATGTGCAGTGAATTGCTTTTCCTAATTAAGGTAGATGAAGACATCAGCACGCATACTACTTACTACTCTGGGATAAAATTGACTTTCAAATGATATTTAATGGACTAGTCTGATGGTAATGTTCTGCAGTTCCAGGCAGGAGGCCTGGATTTAATTTCCTTACTGGAGAAAGAAAGAAGAATGAGTGTATGTGTGTCTGTGTGTTTACAGTGGTAACAATTGAGGAGCAAAGGGTGAGGATACTTTCTGAAGAAATTGTTCCTCCTCCTAGAAAAAAAATTTAGCCTGTGTCATTATAAAGGAAGGCAAGGAAGAGAAGATGAAATGAAATGGTGGATATGTATATTCACAGGAAGTGGAGTAGAGAGACATTTGTTATAATAACAATAGAAATAATAATAGCAACAGCTACATTATGAATGTACCACAGATATCTTCGCACACATTATTGGGTTTAATTTTTATGCCAGCTGCATGAATCAGGTGTAGTTTTACCTAACTGAACATAGGAGACAATTGTTGCTTGTAGAGGTGAAGGAACTTGAACCAGGTGAATAGCTGAGCCTGAGTTCAAACTCAGATCAGGCAC
This sequence comes from Pteronotus mesoamericanus, assembly GCF_021234165.1. Classification (NCBI taxonomy): domain Eukaryota; kingdom Metazoa; phylum Chordata; class Mammalia; order Chiroptera; family Mormoopidae; genus Pteronotus; species Pteronotus mesoamericanus. The sequence continues at coordinate 11,351,814 of NW_026555072.1, forward strand.
CAAAATATGAGCTCTTGCTCACTATACCGCACCACCTCATTCAGGTCCTCAAACCCATGGTAGTACTCCATTTTCAGTGTCACTATCTTTCTCATACTCAGATATATCTGCGATATGGTGACAGAAGACAGTAAATGCATGGTCGTTGGAGTTACCCTAGTACTGCGACAAGCAGTGATTTCTGTATAAGGTCAGAGCAGGCAGAATGCAACTGCTCAGTTAGTTCCAATCCTACCTGCTACCCCTCAGCTCCACTCCAGAACAGAGACTCTCCAGACTTTAGAAGTTCACTGAAGAGGTGGGGAAGGCTCTAGGTCACGCTGGATCAGACACACACCTCCTACAGTTCTACAGAAACCAAGTATAACTGCATATCATCTAAGCCCCCTGTTCCCTGGGAATCCAGGTAAACCCAAACCCCCAGATCTATGTGCATCGGAAGTCCATACCCTCCCCAGGATTTCTGTGACTCCACAGAGACCTGAAGTCCTTGGGGGCTCTTTTGCCTGGGTAATCAGTGAGCTTCAATCCTCAAGTATGTAAATCAGGCTCTTCTTGAAAAGTCCCCTCCCATGATACATTCCAGAACACACCAGATTTTACTGAGGAGTTCAGAGGATGACAGAGAAGTAGTTGGTATCACATGCTGCAAACAACTTTCTGAGTTAGAGTATACATCACTGCCTTTAAGGTACTCCATGGCTACCTCACCACCGTAGCTGCACTGACCTCACCTTGTTCTTTCCTTCCAGGGTGAGCCTCTCTCACTCCAACTTCTTCCCCCTCCCTCTGTTAGCAGAAAAATCTGCTTCCAAACTTAGATAACCTGAAAAAAAGTTTGCATTTTATGCAAAGGTTCTTAATCTGGAGTTAAGAGCTTGGAGGGTCCACAAACTTGGATCGAAAAATAATACTTCTTTATTTTCATGGCCCTCTAACTAACAGTATTTGTTTGCTCCTATTATGAATCTCAGCAACAAAGCACGGCATGGTACCTGATACTATTGCCACCAAGAGAAGTAACAGATATTTTCATTTCAGATTATAGTAGTTTCAGCTAAATTATTACCATTGTTTATCACCACTTTGAAATTATACCAGTTATTAGTCTTGTCTACTGGGTTTTGCTATGAATGTATTAATTAAGAAACACAGATGTTATTGTTTCACATATATAATGCTTAAAAGTCTGATAACAAAATTTCATATAATTGGCTTCCTTTGAGATTCTATGTATTTTATTTTATGCATTTAAAATCCTGGTTCTGCTTTGACTTGTGTGACTCAATTGGTTAGGCATTGTCCCACAAAGTGAAAGGTTGTTGTTTGATTCCAATCAGGGCACATGGCTGGGCTGCGGATTCAGTAACTGGTCGGAGAGCATGTTAGAGGCAACCGATTCATGTTTCTCTCTCATATTGATCTCTCTCTCTCTTTCTCTCTCTCTCTCTCTCCTTTCCTCACTCTCTAAAAATAAATAAATAAAATCTTTAAAAACCTGGTTCTGAGAGGAATCAATGGATTTTACTAGACTGCCAATGGAATCCACAGTACAAAGAAGATTAAGAAGCCCTGTTTTAAAATGGAGAATTTTATGTGAATTTTACCACAATAAAAAAAAAAAAAAAGCAGCAGCCCTGGTTCTGGTTTAGTAAAACCCACCATCCTGAGAAGGCAATTGTGCTTATCAACACACATTATTTTTTCTCTAACTTGAATTTGAAAATTTCCACATGATTCTTGAGGCCAAACTCTTCAAAAAGAACTTGAAGAAGTCTTGGTTCACTTGCAGAGTGGCTTTGTGTGTTAAAGGCTGTTCACAAGGCCAGAAAGGCTAACTTATGAGAGAGGATCAAGACAGATACTTGCCTTCTTTGGGCTAGTGGACCATCCATAAAAACCTCTTTGAGGGCACTATGGACTAAATGTTTGTGCCTCCCCTCAATTTATATGTTAAGGCTTTAACAGCAAATGTGGTGCTTTATGGAGGTGGGGCCTTTGGGACATAATTAAGTTTAAAAGAGGTAATGAGATGGGACCCTCATGTTAGGATTCATGCCTTTAGAAGGAAAGGAAGAGACCACAGTCCTTTCTTAGCCATGTGAAGATACAGCAATAAAACAATCATCTGCAAGCCAGAAAGTGGGCCTTCCCAAGACAAGAATAGGCTGGGACCTTGATTTAAGACTTCTCTGCCCCCAGCACTGTGAGAAAGAATTGTCTGTTGTTTAAGCCACTCAGTCTGTGGTATTTTGTTATAGCTGCCCAAATGGACTAAGACAGGGGTTTACTTTCTTATTGACTCTCATCCAGATGCCTTGGTTTCTGTAAACAAACTATGTAAATACAAACCAACCCCTGTGCTCACCTACATTTCACTGACAGCACATTCTCTGCCTTTCCAAAATCACCTTACTCATTTGAAAGCTTGCCCCAGTGTTATATTTTAATTTACCTTTGTTTTGCCCACTACTGGATCCTTGCTCAAAAACTGTAAATCCTTCTGATAAAGGATCTTGGCTTAATTTAAAAAATCTATAATAAATAAAAATTTTTAATATAATGATTATTTTGGAATTTGCTATTAGAAAGTAGTTGTTTACCATCTGTCTTCTGTTGACTAGTATTAAATGGAGAACAGCAATAACTCAGGCTGAGAGTCAATGCTGTGGTTACACATCTCCAAATGAAAGCTCACATTACCACCCTTGAGCTCAGCTGACATTATGAAAGTCACCCTCCAAATACTAAAGGGAGTGAATGGGAAGGGGGAAAGGGTCATTGAGAATAATTAGCACTAAGGCTGGGTACTAATATTGTCACTGAATTTTCCTGGATTCTGTCATAATTATACTCACTGAATTCACCCAAATTTCCATCTTTAAATTCTTTTATATCAGTTGAATTGCATTCCTTTAATCTTGACCTCATAGCTTCAGTTTTCCTTTTTAAATTTATTTAAAATTTTGCTTGTGTTACTTTTTTCTTTTAATTAATTTTTTATTGCTGTTCAAGTACAATTGTCTCCATTTTCCCACCACCACATTCCCCTGCCCCACATACCCCCACCTCCCACCCTCAATCCTTCCCTACTTTGGCTTTGTCCACGAGTCTTTTATACATGTTCCTTGACAACACTTCCCTTTCTTTCCCCCCATTATCTCCCTCCATCCTCCCCTCTGGTTATTGTCAGTTCTTTTTTTTATTTCGATGTTGCTGGTTATATTTTGTTTGCTTGTTTGTTTTGTTGATTAGATTCCATTTATAGGTGTGATTATAAGGTGTTTTTGTTTCATTGCCTGGCTTATTTCACTGAGCATAATGCTCTCCAGTTCCATCCATGCTGTCATGAAGGGCAGTAGCTCTTTCTTTCTTTCTGCTGCGTAGTATTCCATTGAGTAAATGTACCACAGTTTTTTGATCCACTCATTTACTGTTTGCCAATGATACCCAAACAGGGATTTGATCTCCAAAACATAAAAAGAACTCACACAACTCCATTCCAGGAAGACAAACAATTCGATTAAAACATAGGCAAAGGACCTGAACAGACACTTCTCCAAGAAGGGCATACAGAGGGCCCAGAGACAAATTAAAGGATGCTCAGCATTACTAGCCATCAGAGAGATGCAAATTAAAACCACAATGAGATACCACCTCACACCAGTCAGAATGGCCATCATAAATAAATCAAGAAACACCAAGTGCTGGTGAGGTTGTGGAGAAAAGGGAACCCTAGTATGCTGTTGGTGGGAATGCAGACTGGTGCAGCCACTGTGAAAAAACAGGATGAAATTTCCTCAAAAAGCAAAAAATTGAACTGTCTTTTGACCCAGCAATTCCACTGCTGGGATTATATCCCAAGAATCCTGAAACACCAATTCAAAAGACTCTATGCATTCCAATGTTCATAGCAGCACAATTTATAATAGCCAAGTATTGGAAGTAAAAGTTTGCTTGCTTTAAATAAAGCACCATATGAAAGTTTGGATACAATGGAAGTATTAGACAGAATGTAGAAACTCTTATGAATGACTGTCTTTGTGGGCCTGGGAAGGGAGAAAACAGTGGTGCCCCAGTAGAGAATAATAAAAATGTTCCATTGAGAAAAGGATACTTATGTGAACAGAAACAATCATCTCTAAAGGCCTTCTCCCAGGGGCAGCACCAGATGAGACCTCAAGAGATTTCAATGCATAACCATAGCAAGGAAACATGATTTGTGGATTCACACATTATAAAAGCTACTTCTGTTGATTTTCTGTAAATGTCATGTGAAATAAATTGCTCTATAGCTTGAAGATTGTTTTGCAAGTAAAAAATGTTTAGGATGGCATTTTCCTTTAGAAGAATGAATTTATACCCAACTAAAAGCCTTGAACAGCTTTTTTTTTTTTTTTTGGCTCCTTCATTTTTTTTTTTACATGCAGCAAATGCAGTTCTGCAGACCACTGTAATACATACTGTATATGTTTTGCTCTCCATGTTCGAGCATGATGGGAGTTGCAAAGTTTATGGCCCACAAGCACATGAATTGCTTATATGTTACAATGTAGCCACCATTTCTTCCTGCATTTTAGTATATGTGATCAGTTTTCTTTTTTTTTGTAGCTATAACCACTATCCCCAAAGCCTGCTTCTTATTGCTACAGTAATTTGTGATCATTTTCTATAAATCCAAAATCAGCATGCGTCTATTTGGCTTCATATGATACTTCATTGTGTAGCTACAAATAATGAATTTTGTGCCATGACCTTTTATGGCTTCACTTCCCAGGCTCAGCAGCATTTAAGGCTAAGTATAATTATCTCAGTTCTGGTTACCCCCAAAAAATAAACTTTGAGAAACTACTTAGGTTCAAGCAATTTATTTGGGAGGTGGTCTCAGGAAGCACAGTTGAGAGGGTGGAGAAGGTGAGATTAGAAAGGGAGAGAAGAAAACAAAATGGTGATCTAATGAATGGGTTTCCTCTGTGGGCAACCGGAGCACAATCCTGCTAGGAATCTTGTAGAACATACGTCAGAATTGCACCACCTAAGGACTCCTCAAGAAGCACGTGTTTCTGTTTTTGCAGAGGCAGTGAAATGTACATTTGCACAGAACAGTCATTGTTATACAACATTTTATCGGGGACACTCAGTGCTTTCTATCAATAGTTTCCCATCTCGCATTTCAGCAGTGTTGACAGGAAAGCCAATCCAAGTTTTTCTGGATTTTATGTTTGTCTTTTATCATCATGCATGCCCCTCTATAAACTGACAGCCCCAATGGCACATTGATATTTATCATTCCCTCTGCTGGGTATACTGCAGAAGCTGAAATTATGTAGAACTTTCTAGGAAACAGTAAATCCTAATCCTAGATCAATAGGTATAGAGCTGGGTATCCCTTATCGGCTCTCCTGGGCTTACTTATGCATACCCAAAAGCCCTGAACCTCAAAGTCAGTTAGGAATGAAGTTTTATTGGTTATATTTGCTTATCATGATGGACTAAACAAAACGTCAGACAAAATTTTTTCCAGGGTATTTTCTCCAGGTCTGCTGGTGAGGAGAATCCTTCTGTTGGTGAGGGGCATTCTTATTGGGCAAGACAGAATGCACTAATGCTCTTTGTCAATGTCTTGTTCACATCTTAATTACTCTTGTTTTATGCTGGTCTGGTATAAGCTCCACATATAATTCAACAGTATTTTCCACAAAACTAATGTGGAAAAGGAATAAACCCTTGGCCTACATTAACTGCTATCTAATATCTTATCTCTGGCAATGGGACAATAGGCTCCCAATATTAAAATTCAAAAGCGAAGTTTAGAAAATCAGGAAGTATTGCCACTCTCAAACAGTATTTGCTACTGACCATATGTGGCTGGTACCCTGGAACATGGAGTCAACCTTGTACTTAACATACCTGCTTTGAGGCATACCAACCAGGTTGAGGTCAGTCAGTTTACCTAACTACTCAGTCAGTCTTGATCAAAACACATCAGACCATTATGAGCAAAGAAAGTATGCTCCTTGCCACCTGTAGAGTGGAAACACAGGCTTTTTTTATTCATGACTTCCAGAAACTAAGACATTAAAACTTTGGCTTTTGTTTAGATATCTAAATTCCACAAACAGCAGCAAGTGCCTGGTGAGAGTCTGCAGATACAACACTGCTTCTTCCCCTGGTTCTGTAGTTTGGGAACTTTCTCAGCTGAAATCACCTGATTACATTGTATGAGAGAGAATACAGTGAAACCATCAAAGCTAAACTTCTTTCATCCAACTTAGAGCCTTATGAAGCTACAAGAAAACAGCTCAGGTCAGTTGCAACATCACTATGTTTCCCAGGAACAAGTGTTGTCTCATACACACAGGCAGACTGATCTGCCAGTTGAGTCAGCAGAGTTCTACATTGGCTAGTGCCCCAGTCTTGGGGGTCTGTTCAGACTCTCCACCTTCCTGATGCTGCTATACAGGCTTTAATCAGGGCCCACTCTCTACCAGCAGATTAGTAGGCATGCAGTGCAAATCATCCACAAAAAGACCATTGGGACAGAAAGGAACTTTAAAAGGGGCACCCCCAGGACAGTCATGGTTGGTCCTATGTGCAAATAATCAAATGGCACAGATTCTGTCAGCACCCTGCACACATCCCAGCTGCACTCTCCTCTATACACCTTCATTGCTGACTGCAAGCAATCCGTATCTGAGGGCTTTTTTTTTAATAGACTATTTTTAGAGCTATTTTAGATTTACAGAAAAACTGTAACTGTTGAATTACAGATAGTTCATAGAATTCCCATATATCCTCCATCCATTTTTTCCTAGTGCTAACATCTTGCATTAGCGTGGAACACTTGTGTAGTTACAATTGATAAACCAATATTGATACATTATTATTAACAAGCATCCATGCTTTATTTATATTTTCTTGGTTTTTAATCTGATGTTTCTTTTCTGTTCTAAGATACCATCCAGAATAGCACATTCCATTTAGTCATCATGGCTCCTTTGACTCCTCTTGACCATGACAATATCTCCCGCTTTCCTTGCTTTTAATGGCCTTGATGGTTTTCAGGAGTACTGGTTAGGTATTTTTCAGAATGTCCTTCAACTGGAATATATCTTATGTTTTTCTCACAATTAGACTGAGGTTATGAGTTTTGGGGAGAAAGGCCATAGAGGTAAAGTACCATTCTCATCACATCATATCTAGGGTATATAGTATCAACATGCCTTATCACTCTTGTTGACCTTCATTACCTGGCTGAACTAGTGTTTGTCAGCTTTCTCCACTGCAAAGTTACTCTTTTCCCCCTTTTCATCACTGTGCTCTTTGGGAAGAACTTACTATGTGCAGCCCACCCTTAAAATGTGGGTGGTTAAGCTCCCTCTCCTTGAGAGTAGAGTATCTACAGAAATTATTTGGAACTCTTCTGCACTGGAGGTTTGCCTCTTCTCCTCCATTTATTTATTTACTCAATAACATGTATATCAGTGTGGAATCATGGATATTTATTTTGCACTTTGGTACTAATCCAATACTACTTTATTTTGTTGCTGAAATTCTTCCAGCTTTGGCCAGTGGGAACTCTTTTAGTTGGCTCCTGTGTCCCCTTGACATATTCTCAAAACTGAAATGTATTTTTAGTATTTTTTTACATTTTTGGCACTACAAGATCCTCCAAGCTAATCTTGTATATTTCCTGCTCCAGTTCTAGGATCAATAATTTGCGCCATATTCTTTTATTGTAGTGTTATATAAGAAACCAAGATCTTGGCACTAGATATGATTTTGTTACTGGGGTGTCGCTGCTTTAGCCCCTCTCAGGTAACAAAGCAAGGAAATAGATGTATGTACTAACTTGTATATATACACACAACTATAAATATTTCTATATGTAACATCTTTATAAATATTAAGCTAAACATGAGTTTATACATATGTCTCTGACTCTAACCTATTGCCACATGGATCATTCTAAGCTCCTTCCCTTGCTTACCTGTAGATTCCCATTCCAACAGTGAGAAACTTGGCTCCCATCATCCACCATCTATTTACTAAATTTTTCAATTCCAATATGGATATGTACTAGAATCAGAATTGTTAACGTGGACCTCTGCAGGCACAGTGTTTCTGTGCCATTTCTTCCTTTTGTCTTTCACCTCTTTAGAGAAATAATCATTTCCTAAATGACTTAAATCAACACCTCCTCTCCCATCCCTTTCAGTGAGATTGTTTCATACATTTGTAATACAGTTAATTTTTTTAAAATCATAGCCTGCATTCTATCCTGGGATCACCATGAGGGGACATTTTTTTCTCCAGCAGCAAGAAACCAGACTCCCATTATTTTCAATATATTTACTAATTTGCTCAAACCTAAAATACCCAAATAATTTCAAAATTTCTAACCCTTACAGTTGTAAAAAGCAAATTTATTAAGATTCGATATTTGTTTGCAGTTTTTTTCTTTTGAGATAAAATTTACATACAATAAACTGCACCGACATTAAGTGTACAATTCAATGGCTGTTTGACAAATGTATATACCTATGTAGGCCATACCCACATTAAGATATAGACTATCTTCATCACTCTAGAAAATTCTTCATGTCCCTTCATAGTCAATTCCATCCTGATATTTTTCACCGTAGATTAGTTTGTTCTAAAAATTCATACAAATGGAATCAAACAGTATGTGATCTTCTATGTCTGACTTCTCTCACACAGAATAATGTCTGTGAGATTCATCCATGTTGATTCTGTAGCCTTTTAATTAATTTAGTAGTTTTCAAGAATGGAGTCAAGCCAGTGTTGTGCTCGTAAATGTTAACAATCAGTTCTCTGAATTAAAAAAAAAAAAAAGCCCTTATTTTTACATGTGCTAATTTTTGTAGAGTAAATACTCCCGCCATTGCCAATTTCAATATACTTGTTTTTATTTATTGTTTTTAAAGAAAGGAGTGAGGTAGAAGAGAGAGAAAGAGAACATTGATCTTTTTTATGTATTTATGCATTCATTGGTTGATTCTTCTATCTGCTCTAATTGGGCAACAAACCTGCAACCTTGGTATATCAGGATGACACTCTAAACAATTGAGCTAACCAGCCAGGGATGAAGACACTTTCAAAAGTTTCGCACATGGCACTATGAGCTGGTACAAGCAGGTTCCAGCAAACCACTGATAGCACAAGCTAGAAGTACCCTTCACTGGCGGTCTTCCAAAAATAAGTTCAATCTTATTGCATTATATTCTCTAGTGGTGTAGCGACTAAGTAGTTGGCAAGATTGTAAGTCTCTACAAAGGCTTTAGTACCATTACATCCAGTCAATCATTGAGGACCTGTTCTGCACCTAATTGGGTTCATGTTCATGAAAGTTCTGCTGTCCTTTGCCTATTAGTCAGCTAGGCAATACAGGGTCCTGCCTTGTTCTTGGTGAGGTTATCATAGGAATAGTGGTAGCTTTGGCCCACTGAAGTTCTGGGCCTCGATTAAGCCTGTGATGCTCTGGTTCCAGCCCACTTATGGTTATACTAATCCAAACAGTTGAAATTAAGGAGATACCCCTGCCAACTTCTGCCTCTAGTAAGTGACAAAATTAGTGTCACGTACAGCTGCATGCCACCTAAGAGAAAGAAGACACATCATAGTAATAACAAAGATATTTTCCAAGAAATAGTCTGTGGTGAAATCCTCAGGCCTTTAAGCAAGGAAGGACTCTTTCCATGTGGTCTTGTCTCACTTAGCATCTGCAGCTTTGACAAAGAACGCTGGAGGTAGGGTTTCCCCTCTGGATATTTTTATTTTATATTTTTCTAAGTGTTTTCCTTACAGATGTTTAGAATTAGGGTCAGGAAAATGGAGAGAGTAGGAATAGGGAAGGAAAATTCTTAAAGATTCTACTTAGGGCTTGCCTTCAGGTAGAAGAGTCCCTTTATACTGTAGGGCTGTTGGTGAGAATCATTTGAGTTCATTAACAGTCTCTTCAAAACACGTGGAAAGAAAAAAAAAACACCTTTTCCTCATACCAATCACAGAGTTCAGCTTTTGTGCATTTAAGTTAGTGTGTGACCAGGGACTTCCAAAGTCTGATAAAGCACTCCAATAAGCATCTAATGCAATCCAAAGACCTTGAACATCTCATGTAGATGCTACTTGATGGATATAAAGCAATAATTTTCTCCCTGAAATCCAGACTTCACTAGAAGCCCTATTTTTAGTACAGTCTTGCTCTGGTTATTTCATCACCGTCATTACTAAAATCACATGCCCTGCCTACACTGCCTGTCTCTTTTCTATTCCTCTTTGAATACAGTCTTTCACAAACCATTTGTCCCTGTCTCTGATTCAAGACTAAGATCCTCATACCATTGTATCAGGTCCCAGCTCAGCACCCTCTGCCTCTCTTCTCAATTGTGCATCCCTATCCTTGAAGAAATTGCAGTCAAACCAGGCTCAGTTACTGCCCAAATGCTTGTAATCCTATCCTCCACCCGATCCCTATACTTGGGCCAAAAACTCTTCCTTCTCCTGCTCATCCCTGTTAACCAGATTTTCCTTCCTTGCCTCCACCAGAAAAAGGGGAAAATATACTTTTCTCCAGCCAATAAAACAACTCACAACCCACGCATTGCAAAGTCCTCTTTTCTTGATCCAAAAAGGACACCATGTATTGTCCGTGTATGATAATACAAAGTCATTTCTGCCTCCAGCCATATCTTACCCCACTCTATCCTCTATTATGGACACCAAAGGAGAGTACATGTTCCAAGATTGGTGAAAATGATGATACATGCTGGGGAAGAAACAGCAAGCAAAAGGTACAACATGTTTTCAAAATCAAAGATAAGAAATGAATGGATGAGGCTCTCTCATCCCACCTTCTTTTGTTCCACATAGATGCTCTTTAGAAGTTTGGTGGTCACAGGGTCCTCTGTGTGTATGTACACAGGCACAGTCCACAGATTACTATTACTATTTAGAGATGTCCACACGTCACAACCCTTATCTTGTACACAGCACAACGCCTAATTTCTTAATGTAGCATTGGACTTACTAAAGAATTCAGTTCAAGCAGTGTGGCCGAGGCTTTCCATAATAAGTTACATAGGAAATTTTAAAATATGTATTTTCTATACCAGATTAATATATTGTGGACTTTTGACTGACATCTTTCATGTGTATATACGGAATTTCTTTTCATCTGCATTCTTATGGCATTTTTAAATTCATCCCTCTGCTGTAGTACTGCCACATCATTCTGTAACATTTTCTGCCAGACTTCCTTGAGGGTGCAGGCTAATTCACATTTGTCTTGAATCCTCAGTAGTTAGTACAGATCTTCTACAGATCCTTTGCATAAATATTTGGCAAATTGCTGTTTTTACACAGCACACTGGCTGGATCAAGTGTGAGTTCTAAGAATGAGGGAACTTAAGAATCCCAAAACTCCAATTCAAAAGAACCTATGCACCCCAATGTTCATAGCAGCACAATTTGCAATAGTCGAGTGCTGGAAGCAACTTAAGTGCCCATCAGAAAATGAGTGGATCAAAATACTATGGTAAATTTTACACAATGAAATACTACATAGTAGAAAGAAAGAACAAGCTACTACCCTTCATGACAGCATAGATGGAACATTATGCTATGTGAAATAAGCCAGAGGGGTGAAAGAAAAATGCCGTATGATCTCACCTATGAGTGGAACCTAATCAACAAAACAAACAAGCAAGGAAAACAGAACCAGCAACACTGAAAGAAAAACAAACGGCCAGAAACAGAGGGAGAGGTGTAACTGGGAAAGGAAGGAGAAGGATCAAATCAAGGAACATGTATGAAGGACCCATGGACAAAGCCAAAGTGGGGAAAGATTGAGGGAGGGAGGTGGGGGTGGGTAGGGCACGGAAAAGTGGTGGCAGGTAAATGGAGACAAATGTATTTGAACAATAAAAAAAAAAGAATGAGGGAAATGTATCTATTTTATTTTCTTCACAGAACCTAGCACATCCAATTTAATGTTACTTTGAAAACTGATACTCTAACTTGTCTAAACTTTCCCTAACTATCTATATTTTCTATACAATTTTAGTTAGCCCTACACATTTGCAGAAAGGTAGGGAAGCCAGGAAGGCAGAGATATCTTGCCTGCTGCCCTTAAAAGCCAAATAGGAACAAATTACTATCCTTGACTTCACTGTTATCACCTTTGGAAATTAACCTCAAGGAGTATGGTTTTAGATGAGAATTAAATGACATTAAGAATAGGAAAATCCTTAATTGATGATTGAACCCATTTCGCCAGCTCCCTCAGGCCACCTGCCAGTGGGAGAAAAACATGAAGTAACCCTATCAGCCAGCTTCACAATTAGAATGAATTCATGAGAAACAAAAGATCTTGTTTTCATGGGAAAATATCCTTTGTGATATCCAACAAAGGGAGAATAATTTTGAAAGCATGTGACTTGGGGTCCTATCCTGCAGTTCTTGCACAGACAAAACTCTCATTGACTCTATCAATAGAACCGTTGCTGAATAAAAGTCTTTGCAAAATTTCCATGATGCTTCAAAGTGCATTTTAAGTGCAACAGCCCCAGCATCCCACACCTCCTCCATTTGAATAAAGCTGGAGAAGGTTTCTCTTAGATTGCCCTATTGTGCAGCAGGAGACAAACCCAGCACAGGATTGGAAGCCAATGGATACCCTTCACCCCAACTCCTGAATATATCATCATACCAAAATTCATGGCAATACAGAGAAGGTCAAATTTCAGCTGATCTCTGAGCTTGAATTTTCCATTTCAAATTGCCCTTGCCAGGTAGACAGAAAGTGGATTTCTTGCAGGCTTCAATAAATATCATTTCCAAGTAAAATCCACATTTTTCAAATAGATAAGAGTATAATGATTGATATTGCTATTCCAGCAATGGTTGAATAGCAAGCAGTCCATTCTTTTTTATGTAGTATGCTCCTTAAGAGCCTCAAAAGATGAAATTGGGTCTTCAATACTGCTGGAATGAAGGACAATGGACCCATCTCTTCTTTTGAAATCTCTTAGCAAACGTACTGCATAAAATAGAATGCAAGGCTAGGAAAGACTTTCCTTCTCAAAAAATAAATAAATAAAGCAGGTGATATCTGTTCTAATAGATTATCTATACTCATCTATACCTGTGTTGTTGTTCACACAACTGGTGCAATTTTTAGTAGGTAGCATTATTCTTTTTTTTTAAATTTATTTACTTTTTAAATACATTTGTCTCTGCCTCCCCCCCACCACTTTCCCTTGCTCCCTCCCTCCTTCCCTCCCTCAGCTCTTCCCCTTGAGTTTTGTCCATGAGTCCTTGGTAGCATTATTCTTAAACTAAGAAAAAATATTCTTAATTTATTTGTTTTTCCCCTAAAAAAAAGCTACTACTAATAGTGTCACAAATGGGCATAACAAAATGGTGAAGCCTATGGCCTCTTCCCTGGAACTTTTAAGAATCAGAAAGATCTGGCCCCTGACAGGAAGCTCAGTTCCTTAGAGCATTGTCCCAATATGCCAAGGTTTTGATCCCTGATCAGAACATAGACAAGAATCAACAAATGAATGCATAAATAAATGGAACAACAAGTCAATCTCTCTCTCTCTCTCTCTCTCTCTCTCTCTCTCTCTCTCTCACACACACACACACACACACACACACGCACCCTCACACACACACACACACACACACACACACACACATCTCTCACCCCATATGGGGAATTTATCAGTTTTTGAATTTTTAGAAAACTTTCGCTTGGCACAATAACATTTGGCTCATAATTGCACACATTTTGAAGTTATTTTACATCCATGTAGCTAGTCTTTTTAACCAAAAGAGAAGGAACGTAGAGCAGGGACTATGTCTCCAATTTCACTTATATTCTTTCATAAATAGTACTATTAATCAGGGTAACAACTAACATTGATTGAACACTTAATATATGTATCTGTTCTAAGATGCTGTTCCAAGTGTTTTGCATGTATCATCTCATTTAATACTCACTACAATCTTATGGGGAAGGTACAGATCCACTTTAAAAATGAAAACAAATGAGGCAAATAGAAGCTTTTAGCATATAACTGTTGAATGGTGTAAATAAATGGAGCCAAATAGAAAATTTCTAAAAGAAGTTATTTTAAAAAATGATTCTGTATTATGCTTACCCATAGCCATTAGGTGTAATAGAGACAGCTATTAGCTTCCCAATATCTATTTTTTCTTCTTTATTAGAAACAAAGCCCTGATTTTCTTCAGAATTCCTTAAAGCTAGGTATGACCTTATGGCTAAGTTCTCACTAAGGAAATTTATATAAAAGTGTTGTCTGGTATTTCTGGGAAGATCTTTAAACTGACAGAGACAGGTTCATCTTCTCCTTTCTCTTTCCTGCTGTTTAGACCACATATGTAATGCTGGTATTCAATGGCCATTTTAGATTGTAAGGTGATCTTGGGAATTGAAGCCATGCACAACTGAACAAGATAAAAGAGTGTTGGTTCCTGCTGCAGTGAAGCCACCATATTACATCAGTCTGTCTACATCCAAACTTTTCTTAAGATTTTATTTATTTATTTTTAGAGAGAGGTGAAAGAGGGACAAAGAGAGGGAGAGAAACATTGATTTGTGAGAGAAACATCAGTTAGTTGTCACTCACACGTGCCCCTATGGGGAAACGAACCTGAAACCCAGGCAAGTGCCCTAACATGGAATGAAACTAGTGACCTTTCACTTTGCAGGACCACACCCAACCAACTGAGCCACACCTGCCAGCGCCAAACCTTCTTTTACATGAAAGAGAATTAGATTTCTAGCTTTTTACAGTCACTGTTTAAATTTTTTTAAAATTTCTGGTATATGCAGCCAAATCTAAAGCAAACTAATAGTTGGCATATATACAAAAACAAAAATGTTTGATGCCTATAAAAAAGATTATGTTTATATTTGAAGAAGATTAAATATTTTTTAAATTACACAATTTTTTAGCTTACTCATCACAAAATTGTTTCTGATTATGAGAGTATTACATTTCTGTTTTGGAAAACTTAAAAATACAGAAAAGCATTTAGAAGAAAATAATGTTTATCTCTAATCCTACCAATCAGAGCAAATGATATTAATACTTCGGATTTTACACAAACCTATAAAATTAATATAGAAATCATTAAGTCTTATCATGAAAAAGGACCCTAGAAGTCTTACTGTCTGGCATAATACCAAAGCCGGAATCCTCTCAACA
This sequence comes from Pteronotus mesoamericanus, assembly GCF_021234165.1. NCBI lineage: Eukaryota > Metazoa > Chordata > Mammalia > Chiroptera > Mormoopidae > Pteronotus > Pteronotus mesoamericanus. The sequence continues at coordinate 11,367,074 of NW_026555072.1, forward strand.
GCAGCCTCCCTGATGCCTGCCCAGTTTCTCCTTGAATAATCCCTATAATGAAGAGCTCAAAGCTTTATGAAACAGTTTAGTCCACTATTATAGTTATTCTGTTTTAAGTTCTATCTTATATTAATAAAAATTTGCCTTCCTGACATCTTAAGGAACCCGAAATAAACTTATTGTCTCTTGATATCACATTCTATTAAAAATTTGAAGATAAACACAAAAGCTACATTTTCCATAGTCAGTTACAAACCATGTGTCAAGCATTGTGGCAGGAATGAAAACATAGGTCATGACTTAAAATAATCCAGGTGACATATTGTGAAGGCAAACTAGGTGAGGGTAGAAATAGACATATTCAAAAAACTTTTTGACTTTAAATGACAGAATTTTATGACCACCTAACTATGGAGAGTCAAGGAGTAGGCAACAAGGTAGGTATCTTCAAAGAACCAGGAAAAACTCAAATAGCAGCAGACATGCATTTGAAAACTATTGGTAGTGGTGGGAATCAGGACAAGAGAGTACAAAGGAATAAGTTAAATTCTGAAAATAAATCTTTGAGTTAAAAACATACATCTTGAGTATAGAGGTGCATTAACCCCAAAGTTTCCTTTTAATCTTCCTATTAGTCAGTGGAGTGCTGTGCTCTTAAGTGGAATTACAATCAAATAATCAAAGAATACGTGTATCCCACTCTAGCTATCCTCCCTTGAAAGGTTCATGAAAGAGACACAAACACACAAAAAAAATAGAAAAGGAAAATGCAATAAATTGTTATCACTTTCTGAGTTTAGACCCCTAAGTCCCTCAAAAGATATTTAGGCTGGGCCACTTGGAGCATGTGGTCATGTGGAACATGTAGCCATGTGATGCATAACTTTTTTCCTAGATTACTTTGCCTAAATGCCTTCAGCTTAAAGCAGGTTGTGAGTAAGGCCTGCTAATGTCTTACCTACCCCCAAGTTTTGGATATTACCATAACCCAGCCTCATGTAAAGGAAAAGGAAAATGAGTTTGTTTGTTATAGATGTTCCAAGATAGTAGTCCCTGAAAAAGCTTATCACTACTGCTATATGGATGACAGCGAATGAAGAGAGAGGAAGAGAATCTCCCATGGAGGGTAGGCCCTGATCCTTCCCACGTTAGCAGTGTTTCAGGGAGAGCAGCAAGACAGCCACACCCTAACATTGACCTGTTAACACATAGAGTCCATATTCACTGGCAAATATGGCATATTCATGTCCCGGAATCTCGTGTTCGTCCTCCACATACGTAGATTGAAGCGTGGAGGGAAAATAGGATATTCCTCCTTCGGTAATTTATATAGTCAAATAAATCCTAGCTTTTGGACATCTTTCTAGACTTATTTGCTTGTATTAATATCAGAGACAATTAAATCGTCCTGGTCATTTTCATAAGAACTTTTGAGATCTCTTCCATCTTATACCCATCCAATTAAATTATGAACACTTAATGAAAAACTTGCATTTATATCTGTTAGTTTTAATCTTGTTGCTTTTGTTTCCTAATTCGAGTCTATGACAATTATCGTTGAACCTTCATTTGATTACCTAACACTCAAAGCCTAATTACCTCTCTTAATTTTGGTTCATTTCCAAATTTGCTTCATGTGCCTTTTAAGTCTTCACTCAAATAGCTGATAAAAGGGAAAGAAGAAAAGGCCAAGGTTAGAGGTCTAGAACCCACAACACAAAAAACCCTCATTTGAACTTGACACATCTACTTTTTTTAAATGGCCAAGTTACCTTGAAACTCCCTGACAGAAGACTCATTTGGCTTTCACTTTTCTCTATTGGCAAGAAGGACACCATAACTACCAACTAGTGGTTTGAATCAGGCTATTCTACTGGCTATTCCATAATTCTGTCAATCTCGGGCCTCTATCTTTTAAAAGGAAATGAAAATAGTTTACTATTTAACTATGTACAAGTATAATACCAGAGAGATAGGTTTAAAAATGATCATACCAAAAAACTCCTCAACCTAATAAGTGAATTTGGCAAAACAGCAGGATACAAAGTCAACATTCAGAAATCAATGGCATTTTTGTACACCAGCAATGCAATAGAAGAAGAAGAAATCAGGAAAAATATACCATTCGATATAGCACGAAAAAAGATAAAGTACCTAGAGATAAATTTAACCAAAGACACAAAAGACCTGTATGCAGAAAACTATACAACATTGAAAAAAGAAATTAAGGAAGACACAAATAAATGGAAGCATATACCGTGCTCATGGATTGGAAGAATTAATATCCTCAAAATGTCCATACTACCCAAAGCAATTTATAGATTCAATGCAATCCCTATTAAGATACCAAGGACGTATTTCACAGAAATAGAACAGACATTTCAAAAATTTATATGGAACCATAAACGACCTCGAATAGCTGCAGCAATTTTGAGAAAGAAACCCAAAGTAGGAGGGATCACAATACCGGACATCAAACTCTACTACAAAGCCACCATACTCAAAACAATCTGGTACTGGCACAAGAACAGACCCATAGACCAGTGGAACAGAATAGAAAGCCCAGAAATAAGCCCAGGTCTCTATGGACATCTAATATTCGACAAAGTGGGCAGAAGCATAAAATGGAGCAATAACAGCCTCTTCAACAAATGGTTTTGGGAGAGCTGGACGGCTACATGCAAAAAATTGAAATTGGATCATCAGCTGACACCCTACACAAAAATAAACTCAAGATGGATAAAAGACTTAAATATAAGTCGCAACACCATCAAAGTCTTAGAGGAGAACATTGGCAGGACACTCTCAGATATCCCACGCAGCAATTTTTTCACCGATATGTCTCCTAAAGCAAGGGACATAAAGGAAAGAATAAACAAGTGGGACCTCATCAAAATAAGAAGCTTCTGCACGGCTAAAGAAAACATCAGGAAAATGAAAAGGGAGCCAACCTTATGGGAAAATATATTTGCTAATGATACATCAGATAGAGGTTTGATCTCCAAGATATACAAAGAACTCACTCAACTCTACTCCAAGAAGACAAACGATCCAATCAAAAAATGGGCAAAGGACCTGGGCAGATGCTTTTCTAAGGAGGAGATACAGAGGGCCCAGAGGCATTTGAAAGGATGCTCAGCATCACTAGCCATCAGAGAAATGCAGATCAAAACCACCATGAGGTACCACCTCCCACCGGTCAGAATGGCCATCATAAACAGATCCACAAACAACAGGTGCTGGCGAGGCTGTGGAGAAAAGGGAACCCTAGTACACTGTTGGTGGGAATGCAGACTGGTGCAGCCACTATGGAAAGCAGTGTGGAATTTCCTCAGAAAGCTGAAAATGGAACTGCCTTTTGATCCAGCGATTCCCCTGCTGGGACTATACCCTGAGAACACCAAAACGCCAATACAAAAGAACCTATGCACCCCAATGTTCATAGCAGCACAATTTACAATAGTCAAGTGTTGGAAGCAACCTAAATGCCCATCAGTAGATGACTGGATCAAAAAATTAGGGTACATATACACAATGGAATACTATGCAGCACAAAGAAAAAAAGAACTACTAAACTTCGCGACAGCATGGATGGAACTGGAGAGCATCATGCTAAGCGAAATAAGCCAGATGGCGAAAGACAAATACCATATGATCTCACCTATAAGCGGAACCTAACCAACAATGCAAAGAAGCAAGGAAAATATGACCAGCAACACTGAAAGGAAAAGAAATCAACAGAGACAAGAGGGAAGGGGGGGCAGGGAAAGGGAAGGGAAGGGGAAAGTCAAGGAACATATAGCAAGGACTCATGGACAAAACCAAAGGGGAAGAGCTGAGGGAGGGAAGGAGGGAGGGGGCAAGGGAAAGAGGTGGGGGGAAGGCAGAGACAAATGTATTTAAAAAGTAAATAAATTAATAAAAATATATAAAATAAAAAATAAAAAATAAATAAAAAAATAAAAAATATTTCATTAAAAAAATAAAAAAATAAAAATGATCATAGTAATCATTGTCTCCAAAAATTCAACTTCTCATCGTGTATATGTAACAGATTATATCCTTATTTGAGCCTGAAACAAAGAAATTTTATAACCAGTAGCAATATATTTTTATATACACTTGCCACACAGAAGCTTTTTTTGAAGGCACAACCATTAGCAATTTTATCAGTTTGTTTCTGTATTTATATTTTGTGTATATTTGCATTTTATATTTAATTTGGTGTCCCACAACTGTTAAAATTAACAGACTCAACAGATACTTTACTTACTAACACTCTGAGTGATGTGCCCTTAAATTAATAATTAGATCTGAGGTCTATTTATTGAACAGATAAATGGAATGTACAATCAACTGGAAAATTGTTATTCCATGCAGCACACATTAAGTGTAATCATCTTTAGTACAACATATACATAAAGGTAAGTATATTGAAACATACATGTCAAAATATATAACATTCTATTGCAAAAATATTTTTTATTGTTGTTCAATTACAGTTGTCCCCATTTTCCCCCATTACACTCCCTTGCCCTACCCACCCCCCACCTTCCATACTCATTCCCCCTCTCTCCTGTTGTCTTTGCCCATGGGTCCTGTATACATGTTCCTTGATTTGATCCTCCCCCTTCTTTATGCTGTTATCCCCTTTCCCCCTCCCCTGTGGTCATTATCTGTTTTTTATTTCAATGTCTCTGGTTATATTTTGCTTGCTTGTATGTTTTATTGATTAGGTTTCACTTATAGGTGTGATTATATGGTATTTGTCTTTTACTATCTGGTTACTTCAGTTAGCATAATGCTTTCCAGTTCCATCCATGCTGTCACAAAGTGTAGGAGTTCCTTCTTTCTTTCTGCTGCATAGTATCCTATTGTGTACATGTGCCATAGTTTTCTGATCCACTCATTTACTGATAGGCACTTAAGTTGTTTCCAGCACTTGGCTATTGTAAATTATGCTGCTAAGAATATTGGTGTGCATAGGTTCTTTTGAATTGTTTCGGGATTCTTACTGTATAATCCAAGCAGTGGAATTGCAGCGTAAAAAGGCAGTTCTATTTTTAGCTTTTTGAGGAAATTCCACACTGCTTTCCACAGTGGCTGCACCAGACTGCCTTCCCAGCAACAGTGCACTAGGATTCCCTTTTCTCCACAACCTTGCCAGCACTTGGTGTTTCTTAATTTGTTTATGATGGCCATTCTGACTGTTGTGAAGTAGTATCTCATTGTGGTTTTAATTTGCATCTCTCTGATGGCTAGTGATGCTGAACATCCTTTTTTATGTCTCTGGGCTCTCTGTATATCCTCCTTGGAGAAATGTCTGTTCAGGTCCTTTGCCCATTTTTAAATTGGATTGTTTGTCTTCCTGGTATGAAGTCTTGCAAGTTCTTTACATATTTTGGAGATCAAACCCTTGTCCAAGGTATCATTGACAAATATATTTTCCCATACTGTTGGTTCCCTTTTCATTTTGCTGATGTTTTCTTTGGACATGCAGAAGCTTTTTAATTTGATGTAGTCCCATTTGTTTATTCTTTCTTTTATGTGCCTTGCTCTAGGGGACATATCACTGAAAATATTACTGCATGGAATAGCTGAAATTTCCCTGCCTATGTTCTCCTCTAGGACTTTTATGGTGTTATTTAAATCTTTTTATCTTTTTTTATCCATCTTGAGTTTATTTTTGTGTATGGTGTAAGTTGGTGGTCAAGTTTCATTTTTTTGCATGTACCTGTCCAGATCTCTGTAAAAATTTTAAATATATGTTAGATCACCTGTGGAGTTAATAATTTTTATAATGGCATCAATAATATTTCTGCAAGTATCTTTAGATGAGTTTTTAAATCAAGAAGTTTTAGGAGCACTGTGTTTACCACTGAGTTCTGGTTTCCTGTGAGCTTTAAAAGAATTCTTCCTCTAGTAGAAAAATTTGTCTATAGGCCACCAAGACTGAGTTGTAAAAATCACAGAAAATAGTTCAAAATATTTGGCCATAGTTAATAACATATTCCTTCAAAAGTCAAAGTCCCCTCTCCAGACATGATCAGTTGTTGAAAGGACCTGGTGCCTGAGTCTCTGATCTAGAATTTTAGGAATTAATTCTGAATTATTCCATGGAGAACAACATGAGAGCATAATTTATAGAAGGCCTTGGAGCCAGCTAACCTGTCAACAATTCACTCAGTTTCCAAACTATCTCTTATTCCCCAGTGTCATCCCACCTCTTTATTCTTGTTCTTTGGATCTCTGCTAGAGTATCTGTTCTGGTGCTCATCCAGAATTCCTTTTCCTGAAGCCTCTGTTTCCCTCATCCCATCTCCACCCATTCCTCAACAAGGACTTGGCACTCGCAGTAGTAGCAGTAGTAGCAGCAGCAGCAACAAAACCGCCAAACCGTATCACTGCCCTACTTGTGACCTGATTCACACACCACTGACATTAGGATAAGTGCAGATTGTCATGTCCAGGGCCAAAGTTAAAAACAAATGGCATTCTGAATTGCAGGGTGAATTTTGCTCAAAAGCTAAATAGTAGTCATTGTCCATTGTTTCTTCATTTCTTCTTTCAGCAAATGTTTTTGAGTCCCAATTGTGTGCTCTCAGCACCAAAAATTCAATATTGAAGTAGTTATACCTCTGCACACCTGAAGCTTACATTCTATGGACATATAAAAATAATCTTAATCCCATTTACAACACTAATATTTGGATTCCTACTAATAAACTTTTTCACAGTTCTGTAGCCCCACATTTCTCTTTATGTGATTTTGCTTTGGGGGCATCTTACCTCCATGGGATATGTCTACAGAAGCAGCTGAACCACTTAAGAGGTGAGGGTGAGGTGAAGTGGTAATTAGAACAGAGGAGGCAGGGAGGTGAACTGGACAAAAGGAAATCCAGATATACATAGCAAAATAAGAAAAAGAAAGAGACAAAGAGAGAGAAGAGACTAACTCTCATTTTTCTCTCCCTTCCTCCTTGGCTCCCTCTTAAAGGCATCTCTATAAAAAATGTACAGCAAAAACAGCAAAGGATTTCTGTCTTCTGCATACTATTGATATAACAGTCAGTGCCATATTAATGATTAATATGTCACATCAAGCTTCTAGTAAGGACTCAATTTCCTATTGATTCATAAATTATCTTTGAAACATAAAGTGAAATACACTTAGACCCATTGCACAAACCCATTCTCAGCAAACATTTGATCATTTGTTTAAGTAAGACTGTGCGGCTTAAACTTTAAAATCCATTTGAAACTTCTTTTTGCTGTAGCAGCTCATCAATGTCCACCAAGACTTGAGACAAAGAGCAAGATGAAGAGCACAAGAGGGCAAGTGCTGAGTGGATGAGATGAAAAAAAAAATCTCTTGGCTAGTTCTCTCTCCAAAACTAATTACATGTGTGACGTTGAAAAGCCACTTAATCTTCCTGCGCCTCAGTTTCCTCATATATGATATGGATATATGACCACGTTTCCTCTGAAAATCAAAGTTGTCTACCTCATACTCAGTGTGGACACTGAGAACCCAGTCCTCACCTTACTGCCTATACTAATATGACTGCTATTCCACTGTCTTTATTAGCATTACTTTACTGTCCCAGCACTGTCCTACCCAAGCAAATGGTTTGATTGTTTATCATAGGACTTTGCCAACAGAACCATCAGCTCTTCAATGGAAAGCATCAGTAGACAATTTACACCCTAATGTTCTTTGAATCTTTCATCTCAAAATCCTCATCTTGCTGTTTTCACAAATCTTAGACATGTGGTGATTCTTACCTTATCCTAATTAAGTTTCCCCGCATTGAAAGACTTGCCTTAAACCAAACTTCCAGTTCTCAATAAACTCTGTCCTTACCTTTGTTCCTCTAAGACAATGCTAAAGCAAGAAGCTCAGCTTTGTCTTATCACGTTTTGGTGATATTTGGAGAGTCAGCTTTCAACAACTCCCAGAATCATTGTGATAATATATGTGAAAATAATTTGAATACTCTGAATTGCAATGAAAATATGATTTGGCAGAATGACCATGAGCTAACCTTTCCTCTCTCCTGTGTGATCTTTTGCAGAAGGCAATATATAACACCTTGCTAAATTGGAAGGTGCCAGTGCAGTAGCAAGGGCTGTAAACATCCCTGAGAATGACTACTCCCTCACAGTACTGTAAGATGTTGGGGACTCCTATACTTACCATTGGTAGTAAGGAGAAACGTTTTCATCTCTACCTGACACTAGACTGTTCTAGTTCACCTACACAGGCAAGAAAGATGCCACTGTGCAGATGTCAAACCAAAGTCAATCTTATAATTTAGGATATCACCGAACAATGGATGTGCAGATGGGTGAGTTCCTATCACAAGATGTTTCCATTAAAGCTGTCAGATGTAGGACAGGCTTGTTAACATGACCATTCAAAGAACACCACCTTAATTTGGATCAAGTACACCAGCTTTACACAGGCTAAAATTGTTTAGTTTTATATGGTTTATACATTCTTCAGCTTCTTCTGGCCAGCCAAATGTTATTAATTAATCACTTCTCTATATCTTTTGAAGTGAATTCATCCATCCATCTCTGTTTCATGTATGTGTGTGAAATTTAAATTCATATCATAGAAGTTTACTTGTCCAGAATATGTAAACATAGCATCCTTGACTCTGAAGAATGTGGCCAAAATAAGGAAGTTGTAAAACAGACTTCAGATTAGCCAAAGGAATCTAATTTTAACCAGGAAACCCAAAGGATTTCACATTATAATCAAGTTAAGCGTTTAGCTCAGTGATTAAATATGATGAGCACCTTCATTAAATAGTGTTATCAGAGTTTGGATTATGTCTGTCTTGACACAAATTTGTTCCCATGGTATGTCTAGCAGTGTCTGGCATAAAAGTGTCATGTGATGTGTTGGCTGATGGTCAGACAGTTCACAAAAGAAAACAAATATGTGAACAATATTCAATATCCCTAGGTAACCAAAAAAATTCATATTTAAATGATATATTATTATTTGCCCATTACATTAGCAATTATAAAAGGTTATACATAATGCCCTCAAAGATGGAGCCAGACCACCGGTGTTCTGAAATATTAGTGTGGGTGCAAATAGATACAGCCAGTCTAGAAAAGCATTTAAATCAAGCCTTTAAAATGTTTGTGCCCCTTATTCCACTGCTAGGAATTTATCCTAAGTAAGTAATTTTCAGTGTAAGTAAATATGACAATAATATAAAGAGCAAAAATATGGGGATCAGAATCCATTTACAACAACCAAGCAATGATTCAGCACTAACTGTTATATAGTTCACATTTAGTATCTACAGACTATGCCAGGGCTTTTCAGATATTATCTTATTTAAGCCTCATAGAAATCATATGAAGTAGTTAATATTATCCCCATATTAGAAACGGTGAAACTGAGGACACTTGCCCATTCACACAACTAGAAGCTGAGGGAATCAGGACCAGAATTAGGATATGCCTGACTCCATAGCACTTACTCATACAGCACCTCTAGACTACAGAAGAGTAAGCATTTAAATTAAAATCTAATATGAGGGTAAAAATTTAATGTTGAGTGAAGACAAGATTAAAAAAATTGTACACATTTCACCTTAATTTTGTAATACACACATATATGCAAGCAAATACAAATCCTGGAAAACATCTTAATGAAATGCACCAAATATTAATAGTGGTTATTTCTGAGGGGGTGTTATGTAGAAAACTGTTATTTTCTTCTTTATAATTTTGGTATATTATGTAATTTTCTACTATAATCAATAAATTACTTTCATGAAGAGAAGAAAAAGGAAACATTAAGAAAAAACAAAATTGTTAGAGTCATTCATGTCCCACAGATAAACATGGGCTTACACGATAGTAAAGACCCTTTACTCTTCTGGAATCTGGTCATAGGAGCACCACTGGCTTGCTTTTCTGGAACCCCAAAGTATTGTATGTTTCTTTGTTTTCACTTCTATATTTTCATCTATGAGCTCAGCATCATGTGGATGGATAAAGGTGGATTTTCCATATAACCCTGCTTTGCAGCATGGGTTATAAGAGGTGACCTGATGCCTTCTCCTCTCCATTCCTTCAAACCAGCAGGTGTCATACATTTGGTGTTTGTGAAGATATTCAGTCCTCTCCAATTATCAGATATTCACATGGTGACCTTACCAACAGGGACAATTAAACAGTTCATGACATGCTCTATGGGAGACACCTGAAAAGACAAGGCCTTTGGCACCAGAACTCTAATACAGCCTGAGCTAAAGAAATGTGGACACATGGCAGAAGCCAAGTCTACACAAGTGTATACAGATCATTTTTATAGTTGTTGTTTCCTTACTTACTTGAGAGACTTAACCGGAATGTGCCAGCACAGGGTAATTGTTAGGTAGGGGTTTGTGATGCTGTTGTCATCACATTGTTGTAGAAGCTTCTCCTCTTGAGTCATAAAAATAAAGTATTCATTAAGCCATAGCAGAAAAAAACATTCTCAGCTACTAGGAGACTGAGCAACATAAACTATGAGGATTAAATTGATTTTTTTCCATCTCTTTTTCTGTGACACAATCACAGTCACATTGAGCTCTGCGCCTAAACTATTCCTTCTTATTTACACATGGTTTCTATACAGATGGTAGAGCTGTCAATTAAAGGTCTGTGACTGTGGCCTTATCAATTCACTACCCTTGCAGCTGCCAGTTGCCTATAAATTATCTCCCTTCTCATCCCATTCCTAGTCCATGAATTGGAGTCACTTTTAACCTCTATTGCTGTTTCTGCTCAGCATTATTGAACGTATTTTGATGCAAACGTAATTAACTACTTTTTCTTTACATATTCATGAGATATTCAAGTTGAGCATAAACCTGCTTTATTAAATCCTATGAAGAGAAAGAAGATGTAGAAAAACAAAATCAACTTGCATTACTATAACAACATCCACACAAGACAACAAGAATACAGACTGAAGCTATTAAAGCGCCTAGTTCTCATATAAATGGGAATGTAACATGTCATCTAGAGAAGAATCTATACCAGGTGGAGGTGAACTCTTCATGGAATCTCAAGAGTTGGACCTTTGGATATTTTTGAGGTTGTATGATTCAGTATCCTATTTATAAGACTAGACATGTAAACCATTTAGGTGGGATCATTGCTGATTCTCCTCTTAAAATTCTGCTGGAGTGGTAACAATGTACTCACAGCTCAGAAACCCATTCTTGGGTTCTCAGGTGCCAGTCGAGAAAAAGGCCTTAGACTTGATAAAATTATCCCTTGACTTATCAGTCTATTCTTTCTTGTCTTTCTAGAGGCAAGGAGTTGAACTATTCAGGATTCTTCTCAACCACTCCCTGATCACTTTATACCAAGGCAGTCATCAACTTCTGAAAGCACTGCCAGATGGACAGATGGGGAGTAAGGAAGTCCACATGAAAACCCCCCTCATTATAGCATAGACAACTACCCCTGCTCTAATTAATTAATTATGAACCCTCAGAGAACCACTCACCTAGACAACTTATAAGAAAATCTAGGTGAGAAGTTATTGGTATCACTGTCAAAATAATTTTGGGGGAGGAGGCAGGGAAAGCGGGGTCCAAGTCACAATATTATGAATTTCTACTGCTAGTTACTAAAGAGTCTCTAATTTTCTCACTCTCCATCATCCCTTTTTTTTGTAAGTCTGTGCATGCATGTGCTTGGGAGAGACATGCCCTGAAGTTATGGCCTAGTTGGGCCTCAGCATAAATTTCCACATATCAATAATGTTTTTTTCATAATTAGAGTTATATAAAAATATTAGTAATACAATATGTTTTTGAAAACTTTAGTCCATTAGGAAATTTTGGGCTGGCTTATGAGTTTTACCAACTCTAAAAGCATTGCTTTTATAAGGTGCATAACAAGATGGAGTGTACATACAATTAAAGGAATTATGGAATATCAATAAAGCTGAATTTAATTTCCTAAGACACCATAGAGCTAGAAAACAATTTTTGTGTTAAAGCTCTGAATTCCAAATAAAAGTTAAACCTGAGTGAACATAGAAACAAACTAACAAAGAAACAAAAATAAATACAGCATGTATGTGGAGAGTGGCTACATTATCTCTTGTTATCTAATATAGTACCCTAAAACTTTAAAATACCATTTATTATCTTACAGGTTCTGTTGGTCAGAAAACTGTAAGCTCTTGGCTATGCTATTCTGAGTAATTGTCTTTTATGAAGTTGTAGTCAAGATGTCAGCAGCCAGGGTTGCACTCATCTGAAGGCTTGAATGAGGCTGAAGGATCCACAGCCAATATGGCTCAATTACACAGCTGGCATATTAAGACTGGTCATTGAAATAATAATGTTTATATTATTGCTCCCAGAGCAAGTGACCTAAGAGAAGCAAGATGGAAGACACAACATAATTTATGACCTAATCTCAAGAATCACACCCCCTCATTCCCATATTATCTTATTAGTTTACTCAGGTCAGCCCAATTCTTTTGGGAAAAGACTACAGAAGAATGTGAATACCAGCAGATAAGGATCTTTGGAGTACCTTGGTGGCTGGCTAATACAGTGACCATCAAATGTGCATGGTAACCTTGTAGGACCACCTGTTTCATAGTGTCACCCCAAGAGAGATTTGTTGGATTTATTGATGAGTCAAGTGCCCCTTTCTCTTCTCTGCTGAAAGTGGGCAGGTCATCAATTTCATTTCTGGGAACAAAGGGAGAGGAAGATGAAAATTAACTGACTTCTCTGATTCCAAGTTTCATGGTTTTCATAGATAAAAACTTTTTCCATAGTTGGTAATCCAGTTATCTATTCTCTCAACAGGGTGTATCATTCTTCAAGGTCTTTCCATGTAGCTTAAGCTTCTCACAGCATGATGATCTCAGAGTAATCCCATTTCTTAAATGGTAGCTGGCTTTCAAGAGACATGGAACAGAGGCTACCTCTGAAGGTCTGTGCATGAAAACTGACACAACCTCATTTATGCTATATTCTATTGGTCAAAGCAGTCACAGAGCCTGCTTAGGTTCAAGGGGCAAGAACATGAACCCTATCTCTTCATGGAAAGAGTATAAAAAACCGGTGGCCACCTTTAGTTTCCCACAACTGGGGATTTTGAATGGATTATCTGCCTGCCTGAAGCAATGAAACTATTGGGATATTAGACGATTGCACAGATATTCTCAAGCCACCGAGTTGTCTATTCTTACCAGAGTGTCTTTTATACAGTGTGTGGCAGACAGAGCCCAGAGTGAAGCCCACAGATTCATTCATTTATTTAACAAGTATTTAACAAACACCTCCTATTTGCCAGCCACTGTTCCAGATACTTGGGATACATCAGTGAATTAAATAAACAAAAAACCCTGCCTTCATTGAGTTTACAGTCTGGTGGAACATAAATGAAGAAATGGGATAAAAATAACAGTTGTAATATTAGGTGCTTGCTGCACACCAGACCCTATAGTTGGCACTTAACTGTACATTATTCCATCTAATCCTTACAGGAACCTCCAATGGAAACACAGTTCTAGTCACGCAAGCCAGTAAATTGCCAAACTGAGATTTTAACCCAGAGCCTTACTGACTCCAAACTCTTAATTACCATGCTACACCATCTCCCTCATGTGAGGTAATTTTCTAAAACTGCAAAGGAGTCCAAGATAAAACTTCCCATGTAAATTCCAGATCAAGATAGAGATCTGGATAGTAAAAAGCACCAATAACTGGGAAGCACCTAACCATTTATAAGTAATTTTCATTTGCCCTATCCCAACCATTCCATAAGGTTTTGGGTTTTCTTCTCTTTGTAAATAAGAAAATTGTTCAGATGCGGAGACTTTGGCATAAGCACAGACATAAGGAAGACTTAAAGGTCAACCCACAATCAGACAGAAAAGCCTATCTGGCAGAATTCAATTGTCCTGCTGTTATTAATACAGAATGCACGTATCATGGCTCACAAAACTTTCCCACTGCCCCCACGGGCCAACACTGAAAGAGTAATGAGGATGCTGAAGCAAGCTGAAGAAATGTTCTTACCTCCCATTGACTGGTATTCCTCTCTTCTTCAAAATAGCCCTTTACCACCTTAATCCAGACTAAGGCCTTCCCTAGGCCAGAATCACTACAATCTGTTTTGTGGGAGAGAAAAGGACTCTCCCATTATAAAATGATATTTTCCACTTTGATGTTCGTATAATAAATAACTCCACCATTACACCAGATGGTACCCTCCTTCAAGACTTTGAGCTCCTGGAGAGCAGGGACCAGATCTCATCCATCTTCACATCCCTAATAACTAGTTCAATGTGTGGCATACAGTAAGTGCTCAAAAATTTTTATTGAATTTAATTAAATCTTATTTAACCCCAACATGTCCCAAGCAGATTTTAAGGCCATTTATGAGATCAAAGGTCTAGGAGTAGATGGCAATGACTTAATAAAATGCCTTTGGTGTGTTTGTGGTTAGCAGTATTAAAAACCAACAAAAAAAAACAAACAAAAAATAAGCAGATTTCTAGTGGCTGCCATGATGAAGTAACTGCTTGAGCTAAAGCCGACCCTATAAGTAGATTTCCGAATGCTCTATAATATTGCTTCAATAGTACAAAGAGTGTCCATATACCATGCACACATTTTCCCCTATTATTAACATCCTACATTTGCTAGTTGTATGGTATATTTGCCACAATTAATGAACTAGTACTTATACATTATTATCAACTGAAGCCCATACTTTATTCTGATTTTCTTAGTTTTTACCTACCTTCCTTTTTCTGTTGCAGAATCCCATCCATGATCCCACATTACACTTGTTATCATTTTCCCTCAGGCTAATATAGGCTGTGACAGTTTCTCAGGCTTCTCTTGTTTTTGACAGTTTTGAGGTATACTGGTCAGGTGTTTTATAGATTGTTCCTCTATTGGAATTTGTATGATATTTTTCTCATGATTACACTGGAGTTATATGTTTTTGGAAGGAAGTCCCCAGAGGTAATGTGCAATTCTCATTATATCCAAGGTACATACTATCAACATGGCTTATTACTGTTGATGCTGACCTTGATCACCTGGCTGAGGTAGTGTTTGTCAGGTTTCTCCACTGTAAAGTTACTCTTTTTTCCCCAAAGGGATTATTTGTATTTACTTTATTGAGGTATAATTTATTTATTATAAAATGAATGCACCCATTTTAAGTGTACATTTTGATGAGAATTGATGAACCACAAGACTGGTTCTCAACCAGGGGTGATTTTATCACCTGGGAGACATTTGACAATGCCTGGAGACACTTTCGGTGGTAATATCTGACATAGGGGAGGTGTTACTGGCATCTAGAGGCTGAAGGCCAGGTACATTGCTAACATCCTGTAACACACAAGACAGCCTTCCTCAAGAAAGAATTGTCCAGCCCCGAATGACAGTAGCAACTAGGATGAGAAATCTTGATACACATTTTTATAAGGACTGCTCCCAATCAAGTCATAGCAGCACTCCAAAAGTCTTTTGTGTTTGTAGTCAATCCCACACTACCCATCCCTTGAAACCACTATTCTGATGTTTTTCTACCATAAAGTAGTTTTGCTTGTTCTTGAACTTCGTATAGATGGAATAATACTTTATTTCTTCTTTTGTCTCTAGCTTATTCTGCTCAGCATAATTAATGTTTTCTGTATCAATAGTTTGTTATATTTTAGTGAATAGTATTCCTTTGTATGACTATACTATACTTTATTAATGGGCATTTGGGTTGGTTTCAGCTTGGGGACTTTAGAAGTAAAAGAAAAACTTTGTGGAAGTCTTTGTATGGACATATGTTTTTAGTTCTCTTGCATGATTACCTAAGAATGGAATTGCTAGGTCATATAGTAAGTATACATTTAACTCAAAGGGCTTATAGTTTTAAAATAATAAAGACAAAATAAATGGCTCTTTATCTCATTTTGAACTATATGGATTCTCTCATTTCTTCTACTTTCTCATCTCAGCTAGGAAATAAGTTTTGAATTAAATAGGAAAGTGATGTCAGAGACATCTTCTTCCATTCTTTCCATCCCCAGGCAGAATTCCTTGGAATAGGTGATCAGACTTCATCAATTCCCTGCTCACTTGCACTTTGCCAAGCAAAAGTTGATGTCTCTTAAGATCAGAACCAGAAACAGCTGTGTCTCTGGTTCTTTGAGTAATGTGTGTTTGATTTTTTTTAGAAGATGTTTATAGAAAATAGCCTGCGGTATTGGCAGTTGTGAGAACAGATCTAACTTCTGCTTGGAACTGCTATAAATTTTTAAAACAAACCAAACCCTAACATCACAATATGGCTATGTAACGTACCTCCAAGCCAAATCCATTAGATTGGGAATGAAATATTTATTATGATCTGAATGAGACAACGACAAAGCAAGGACTTTGGATTTTTCTTAAAGTTGTACAACCAAAACTTTGACTGTTTTCCTAGAATGAGTTCGGGAGTTTAAACTTTGATTTATATAGCAGCTCTATGTGACTATCTAGGAAGAAAAAGTTTACAGAATTTATAAAAGAAAAATAAAATCTTCTCAAGATTAAAAGTAAAGACTTATTTTGCTAATCAGTATTCCTAACCCATGTTTGAGGTACAGAAACCTATTTCTTAGATTTAAAATTTATTTATAGCATATATTATGAAATAATCTTTCCCATAGAAGGTAGTGACATACCTCAATTTTAGATATTCATATCCCAAAATAAAATTTATAAAGAGTATCGGTAAAATTATTAATTTTCTCAAAAATAAGTAATTTAGATAAGAACAGTAAAGAACTCAGTGTAATGAAAGGAAAAAAGACTAGAAGTTAAAAGACCTAAATTCTAGTTTTGCCTTTGTCACAGGCTAGTTAATGGAAAATATACTAGAAGTTCCCTAAGGTTCATTTCAGCTCTAACCATTTATGAATTCCATTGTCTGGTTTAAGAAAAACACATAAATAATAGACTACATACATTTGTATAAGTAACTTTTTCATCAGAATGTTTTAACTCACTTTAAAGTAATCCTTTCTGGGGGACATTGGGTTAGAAGCATTTGTTAAATTATTTTCTTACATAGAGTTACACTTACCTTACGAGAATTATAATGCTAAAATGTGTTCATTAACTTTTTTAAAGTACAATCTGATGGAAACTAAGCATTGCCTTTTACAACTTTATTTTCAGGTAAATTTATGTCCTCCTAGTATAAGGCTAAGCATTTGTCTGACACTTTAAGGTTGACTAGTGTTTAAGTATCATATACAAGTTAATTCTCATGGAAGACTTCTTAAAGACAGTTTGGATTATGTAAATGGAAATAGATTGTTTTGGGAAGAAAGTATATACAAATGGTGTTAACTTTGTAGGGAATATATGCCACCTTAATCTGAAACCATGATGAGAAACTGAGAAGGGTTCAAATGTTGTCATAGCAAGCTTCTAGTAGAGCACATCACCACTTTTTTAAGGAATAATTAAGGTAATCTCTTGGGTGTTTCCTTTCTATATAGTTAGGCTTACTGTTTTGGCAACTTTTTCATGTATCATATTACTCTTCTTATATCTGGGTTTTCAGTACCTGACACATATCTTCCCACATAATATCCCTCAATGAATTACCTTTATTCAATTGATTGTTTTCAGGTCATAAAATCATCTGCTTTTCAACAGAGCAAAAACCTACTTAAAATTACATTTTTGATGTCAGCCTAATTGTATGAGCCTCAGAACTCTCTTTATGGGAAGACTTCTGTAAGACCCCTAATTCACCTTAGTGACAAATGCAAATGAACAATAAGGTCATCTGCAAATTATATTTGCCATGAAAATGGAACCTTGACTTCTTTGACTTAGGTAATTAAAATATCACATTCAAATATCACAGTGGTTTATTTTCTGCATTTCAGTTCACATAATTTAAAAACAAAATACATTGTCCTTTCAAATTTAACAAAACCCAAATATAATAGCTGCAAGCATATATGAACGAATCATATTTTGAAAACAATGTTGCTCATAATGAGTACAGGTAATTATGTTGTTAAAATGACCAAAATAAATAAATTGCCTTGACATTGATATAAAGGTAACATTATCACCTGAGTCAAGAAGTAAAACCTATCCACTTTTATATCTTAACAATGATGTTTATGATGCCATGCTAACTTTGGACAATAGCGTGTTTCCATGAGAGAAGAGTCATTAGTAAGAAATTGAGTTTTATAGAGAAAAGGCTAGAATTTCTAACAGGCATTATATTAGAGAACTAAGTTGTTTCTATAGATTTATAAAACACATCTTTGGGGAAGAAATTAGCTTGCTGAGATAGGAATGCATTTGATACTAGAAAACACAGATATTATGTTGTTCATTTCTATCTTCCCGAGAGGCATTTTCTAGAGGAAAAATGTGGAGATTGACCCCTCATGTCCTCTCTTCTCATAGACCTTGGCTCTGTCCTTGCATGTGAACCCTCACCCTCTCCACAACAGGAGGCTTATCTTGCCCACCTGTGCCATATTCCTCTTGGTCTCCTTGTCATCATCAGAGCTGCCTTCCATGTTGGTCATACTATCGCTTCTTTGGCTCTATTCTTTCACTGTTCAGTATTCAAGCCCCCATTCTCTACCTTCCCTTTTGCTGTACTTGTAATATACATTTAAATGTTTTGCCAAGTATCCATATCATTGTTGGCTTAAAAGTTTGGAACAATCTCGATTTCCCAGTGTTCTACACAGAAATGATCCTCATTTAGTCTCCAATCTTCCCCCAAATAGATATTTGCATAGTAAATCTTTTTCTTTTTTTTTTGCTTTTATTTTTCAATTACAGTTTACATTCAATATTTTTTGTATAAGTTTCAGCTGCACAGCATGGTGGTTACATAATTCTATAGTTTATAAAGTGATCCTCTAGATATTTCCAGTACCCACTTGACACCATATTACATGGTAACTCTTGATATGAGTTGCATATTTTAGAAGAAATCACTTGTGTTGGCTATGATCTGATTACTGTACCATGGGTTTCTGAAAATAGCAAACACAGAGGCCTCCTGCTTAGACATTACCCTTACAACAGCATGGGAAACTATGCAGCCACACCATAACTCACCAAAGGAACTTTCATTTCCGTGAAGTTAAAGCAGAGTTTCTTGGTAACTCAGGAGTTGTGCCACTACTCCAGTGCTATAGGTTGCATGACTTGTGTCACATAGGAACAACATCTTAGCCACTTCCTCACTGACTAATATGTATCACCCCATGGCTATTTGTCTTGCTTTAGGCATTAGGGTAAGGTTTTACGTACAATAAAAAAATTATACAAGCCAATCATTTTAAAAAGATATAATAGAAAATAAAATTCTTACTGTCATTCATGCAGAGATAACCAGTAACTGGAGAATACTGGATATCACTAAAGACTTTTTTCCCTACAGAATATATTATAATATATATATTTTGCCTAACTTTAAAAGGTATTTCTGTAAGTGTCATATTCTGGAAAGTGATCTCCTGGGTGTTTAATTATTTTTTTAACTCTAGTAACCTCCCAGTACTTCTAGTTTATTAAAACAGATAAATTTATATACACATTCGTTTCAGAAAAAAAGTTTACACCTCAGAAAATACATTATTGTAATTCTAAGTTCTCTCTGTAGCAAAATTTCACTCATACTTGCATCTCTTTGTTCAAGTCGTACTTGATAATATCACATGTGGCTAAAAAACCTTACCAATGCCCTATGCTGAAATGAAAATTAAAAAAAGGAATGGGAAACTGTGAATATAGACACATTTCACACCTAGACCCAGCAGAACACCTAGATCTCATGCCAAATCACATACAGATCACCCTGAATGTGAATGATTACAGAGGAAAGAGAAATAAGGATAAAAATAAACAGTAAGACTCAAACCTCAGTTTAGTCCTAGATACATTAGAGACCAGAGCTCTGATTTCTCCTCCCTTTTCCTACATGTGAGGGCTTCCACACCCTCTCTACTAGCCTGTCCTTTCTTCCTACTACCTCATCAGTGTGGCTCGAAATCCTGGCTCCCCACTATCCACCACCCAGTAGGGAGATAGGCAATGTGGCACCAGGCTCAGTGGCTATGCTGGCAGAGAATAAGGTAATGGTGAAGCCATCAACATTAGACACAAGATATCTGTGGCAAAACCTGCTAGCTACCTTCACCAGTATCCCTTCCCCTCTTTCTCCTTAGTAACAGAACTGTAATTTTTAGCTGGGCAAGCTGCCACCTGAAATAAACAACTACATTTTCCAGACTTCCTAGCACTACATATGGTCTTTCAATGTAAAATACAAAGTCCTTCAAAAGGTTTTGACATTTAATTTGTGAGTAATATGTAACCAAAGAACTGTACAGGCAATTATTTGTGGAAGGACCGGGATTGCTGTTTATAATGGAACTGATTCAGTTGAGAGTTTCTTTCTGCCTACTCTTCTTGTAACAGTGTAAAATATGAGCATGATATCTGGACTCCAGCATGCACCTTGTGCCATGAAGTAGCCTTAAGGAAGGATATTGAAGCTATGGAAGCAAAAATGCCAGAGCCTGGGGCTTAATAGGGTCACTTATAGCATCCTGGACAACTTACCTTCATGTTTCCTTTATACAAAAGAGATAAATAAGTCCATGTCATTCAGGGTTTTCTGTTATATTGATATCTGGAAAAAGAGCATTCCAGAAGAGAGGACAAGAACAAGGGCTTCCAAGGCTGAAGCATGTCTTGAAGTTTAAGGATAATCGAAGCAGTTGGTGTGGCTGGAACAGAGTGAACAAAGCAAAGAGTGTGAGATGTGTTCAGAGCGGTACTAGAAGTCATTCCACATAGAGTCTTAAACACCTTTGGAAGGAATTGGTTTTTACACTGAAGGATATTAGGAGTCATTGGAGAATTTGGAACAGAGAGGTGGCATAAGCTCTGTTCGTATGCTATCCAGCTGGATACTGTAGAGAGAAAATGTAAGTGCAGAAGGCCTGTTAAGAAGCTGTGAAATAATCCAGATGGTGACTTGAACCAGCACAGTACCAGTGGAAGTGGTGAGAAGTGGTCATATATCTGGTATTTTATGGAGAAAAAGCCAGCAAGCCTTCCTTATAAACTGGGTGTCAGATGTGAGAAAATGAAAAGAGTCAAGAGTATTTCCAAAGCTTTTGGTCTGAGCAACTAGGAGTTACCATCAACTTAACTGGGGAAAGCTGCAGCTAGAGCTGGTTTGCTGGTAAGGTCTAAAACTAAAATTACCCCCCCCCCGCTTAAATTTGTTCCTTTGCCTCTGGCACTTATCTCACAAATTCAATACACATCTACTCAATCACTTCAGGAAGAATCCCAAAGGTCACCCTTGACTTGTCCCTCTCCATAACCTCTATAACATCCTATCATGTCCTCTGGTTTCTACTTCCTAGGTATCTCATGTCTCCATCTACTTCTCTCCTCCATTGATATCCTTTATTTGAGGTTACCATTGTCACTCACATGGATTATTACAAGAGCCTGTGGCAATGAGTCTACCCCGGATTTTATCATTCATTACACTGCAGAATGAGACATCATTGGAAAGCACAAAGTCCTCCATTTCCTCTTGTCCTCAGTTAAAGTCCAAAGTGTTAAGCATGTATTACATTTTTAAAATATTTTATTTATTTATTTATTTATTTTTAGACAGAGGGGAAGGGAGGAAGAAAAAGAGGGAGAGAAACATCAGTGTGTGGCTGCCTCTCACATGCCCCCTACTGGGGACCTGGTCCTCAACCCAGGCATGTGGCCTGACTGGGAATTGAACGAGCGACCCTTCGGTTCACAGGCCAGCACTCAATCCACTGAGCCACACCAGCCAGGGCTGGATTAAATTTTTTTTTGTTTTAAATAATTTCTGATTTACAGAAAAGTTGCAAGAGTAGTATAAAAGGCTTTCCATATACCCCTCACCTTGATATCCCATTTTACTACCTCTCTTTCTCTCCCTCCACTCTCCCTCTGCTTTTACACACACACACACACACACACACACACACACACACACACACACATGATTTTTCCTGAGTCATTTTATGATCAATTGCAGACACAGTACTCCTTTACCCCTAAATAATTCAGTGTATATTTCCTAGGAATGAGAACAATAACTTACATAACTGCAATACAATTTTCATAATCACAAAGTTAACATTGCTACAATTATCTAATATACAGACTTTATTCAGATATTTTTCCAATTGAACAAATTATATCCTTTATATTAAAATAGATATAGATAGAGAGATACTGTTGACATTACTGGGGCGGGGGCTAATAACCCAAGCTCATATATGTCATTCAGTTTTTCTGTCTCCTTAGTCTCTTTTATTCTGGAGCAGTCCCTTAGTCTTTGCCTTTCATGACCGTGACACTTATGAAGAGTATAGACCAGTTATTTTATGGAATGTCTCTCAATATGGATCTGAATACTATTTCTTCATGGAGATATATATCACATAAGTGATGTGTCCTTCTCAGTGCATCGTACCAAAAGGTACACAAATCCTTAACATGTTCCTAAAGGTTGCTTCATAACACTGCTCTGCTTATGTCTCACCTTTGCTGTTCATCCTCTACCCATCCTTGCTCCTGATCTCTCAGGCATAGCCCTAGAGAATCCATCCCAACCCAATTTTCACCTAACACACACTGATCTATCAGATCTCAGTATAGAGGTCATGTTGCCCAAGAGACTATTCCTAAATCCTCAGGCCTGTGTTAGGACCTTTCCTATGAGCTCCCATAGCACCCCAAACCCACCTATCATAGCACTTATTAGGTTTTGTTTACTTGTCTGTGTCCTCCACTGGACCATCAGTGTTTGAGGAAAGGAACTGTATAATATTCACTATCATTACTAGCAGAGCCCAATGTCTGGCACATAGTAGATGCCCAATATATGTTTACTGAATAAAGCATCACTTCCTCTTGCATGTTCCCAGAGCCCTGCATAACTCAACTATTTCCTTCACAATGCTGCTGAATTGTTTGATCTTCCCTGCTAAGACTGGAAATTCCTGGAACTACACATGAGCTCTTGCTTTTGATTCCAGTGCACCTTGACACAGCTGGAAAAAGAGAAAGAATGAAAGAAGGGAGAAAGGGATTGGGTCTTTGTTTCAGAACTTTGTTCCTTCTGAGTTTGTGTTAAGCAGGTGCAAAGTGGTTTGGAGATTTTCTTCCAGCTTATCCCCTCCTCACACCCCATTTCCTGTTTTTCTGTTTCACAACAACATCCTGGAAAGGGGCAAGGTGTGGGAACCATTCCAGTTCCTTTAGCTGCCTTCCCACCCTCTGTCAGCCCCAATTAAGGAATGATTGCTTTGAGGTTGAATTTGTTTTTTATAAGTCTTTATGAGAGATTTTAATAAGAATCTAGAGCTTCCGGTGTGAATTCTCACCGGTGCGTACACTAATAAGCAGAGAAGTAAATGAAAGAAAAGAAAAGAAAAGAAAAGGAAAGGAAAAAAGAATCTGGAAAATTTACAGATTAAATAGTGAGAATAATCCAGCATTTGGTTGCATTGTATTATAAAGCCTAAAATAACAAATCAGGTGGAAAAAAAAAAAAGAAGCTCCTTCTTCAAAGGTCTCCTTTTGCTTCTTTCCCTGGCCCTCATATTTAATTAACAACTCACAAACACTCCAAGATTTTACATGTTATAATTTAATTTTTGAAATATCTTGAAGACTCAGTTTTTCTTATAACAACTCCTTTAAATCCTTATTTTAGTATTAGGATTAGATTTGGTCAAGAGAAGCAGAAATGGCAATAGTGGCTTAAACAAGACAGCAGTTTATTTCTGGCTTTGGAAAACAAAGTCCAGAAGTAAGGCATCTGTGGCAATCAGAAACACAGGTTTTCTTTCTCTTGTTGCTCTACTGTTCTCAACACATTGCTGCCACCTCATTACTATTAGCTGCTGAAGCTCCAGCCATCCAATGTCATTCTATTCTACAAGAAGGTAAAAAGAACAGTTACTCTTTCATCCTTTAAAGATACCTCCTAGAAATCATATATGACACTTCTGCCTTCAGCTCATGGGTTAAAATTATGTCCCTACCTGCAAGAGAACCTGAGAAGTATAGCTTTTATTTGGGGTAACCAAGTTCCCAACTAAAAATTGACGGAATACAGGGAGAACAGATTGAGTAACAACAAGCAATCTTTTGACACAATTTACTCATCTTTAAAATGAGAATAATATTAATACCTGCTTCATACAGTTCATATGAGGAAAAATGAGATAGTGCGTGAGGTTTGCACCAGTCATAGCAATAATGATTTCCTTCTTCCTTTGAAGGCAGTATGCAAAATAAGTGTGCACCTAGAGGTAGTTCATTGCTATTACTATTAAGTCTGTGAGGTAATATCTTCATTTTGTAAAAGAGAAAACTAAGAATGCAAGAACAGAATTAACTCCCCCAGGAAACACAGAACAAACTGGCAAAACTGAGGCTAAATCCAGATTCACTGACTCTAAATTCAGGCTTTCTTTCATCACTGAGTGCCACCTTTCCTTCTACCTCATCTCACTATAACCAACCCTCTCATTATAGTCTGTATGTTCACCAAGACAGCATCTAATATTCTTCTCTCCATCGAAAATGCTTTTATGCAGCATCCCAGCACTAACTCATCACCATTCAATGAGAGCTAGGAGTACTAGGTACCAGTAGTGAAGGTATCACTAATCAAAAGGGGCTGCACAAATGGACCTCTCATTATATAATCACTGTGGAAAACTCTGGCATTTTCTTATAAAGTGAAATATATACTTGTCTTATAAACTAGCAATTCCACTCCTATTTATTTATCAAAAAGGCTTGAACTAGAATGTTATTTATAACTTTAGTCATAATAGCTAAAAGAAATAAATTTTAAAATAGAAATAACTTGCTTAATGTCCATCAACAGGAAAATAAATAAGCAAATTTTGGCAATTTATAAAATGGAATACTACTCAGCAGTAAAAATGAATGAACTCAGCAATAAAAAGGACTTATGCAAAAGCATGGGTGAATCTCAGAATTATTATGTTGAATGAAAGAAGCAGACCCAAAAGAATATATAATGTATGATTCAATTGATATGAAATTAAAGAACAGGCAAAACTAATATATGGGGAGGATAGAAATCAGAAGAGTGTTTGCCTGGGTTGTAGGGGAGAGGAGGATGATGAGAAAGGAGTGTGAGGAACTTTAGGGTGATGGTAATGTTTCTTTACTGAGGTGTCAATTACATGGGTGTATGCATTTGTGAAAACTTAACAGATTATATACTTAAAATCTGTACATTTTATTGCATGTAATTAAATCTCATCAAAAAAAATAATGAGATGGGGGCTGCAGAAATAAATGCTATACATAAGAACCACAAACCATTTTTGGAAAGAAGAATTAAAAATGAAAATAAAGAGAGAGTGGGTCTAAGTTCTTGACCACAAAAAACATAATAAATAATGCTGCTATATTTGAAGCAAGCCCTTTCAGTAATACAATGGCAGCACCATAAATAGTGTCTGTTTATGCAGGGCTACTGTCACCAAGATTAGAGCTTAAAAAGAAAAATAAGTCTCTTTCATAAAAGATGAAAAGAACCTTTTAATAATGTTCTCAACAAGTTGTTGTGCTTGAAATTCTATATTTTAAGCAGCCGAAAGGCAATGAATAGATTAAGTACCAAGAGTATATAAATTTTGGGGGGCCACATGCAAGAGGCTGAATATTTTAGCTTCCTATTGCTCCTTTAACAAATTCCCACAAACTTGATGGTTTAAAACAATGTAAAATTATTATCTTACAGTTCTGCAAGTCAGAAGCCTAAAATGTGTCTCACTGGGCTAAAATCAAGGTGTTGGGAAAGCTGTGTGCCTTCTGGAGGCTTCAGGGAAATTTTTGTTTGTTTGTTTGTTTTTTGCCTTTCCAGCTTCTAGAGGCTGCCTGTGTTTTTGGTTCATGGCCATCTTCATCTTCATCTTCAAAGCCAGCAAAGGCAAATTGAGTCTTTCTCATGCTGCATCATTCTGACTCTCTGACTCTTCTGTCTCCTACTTTCATTTTTAAAGACCCTTGTGATTACATTGGACCCATCCAGATAATCTGGATAATTTCTCCATCTGAAAGTCGGGTGCTTAGAAAACTTAATTCCAGCTGCAACCTTAATTACCCCTTGCCATGCAACGTGATATATTCACAGGTTCCAAGGATTAGGGGACAGATATCTTTGGAGGACCATTATTCTGCCTAGATGTTGAGTTTTAACAGAACAGTAAAATGTTACTTATAGCATCTCTTTAATCACTCATCATTTCTAATCCTTCTATTCTCTACACCTGCCATCACATGAATGTTTCTAAAGCTTTCAGATTTATTGTAAGTTATTACTCAGGTAACTGTGATAAAATAGACCCTGTTCCATAGATTACATTCTAGTTTCAATTGTTTTCACTTAGTTTTACAGTCTCCTGAAATGTGAGGAAAGGTCTCTTTTAATTATCTTTTACTGTGTAACAAACCACTTAGTGGCTTACAAGAATGAAAAAGTTTTGCGCGTGTCTGAAAGTTTGGCAGGGCTTCATGAGACCAGCTTGTCTCTGCTTCACTCGGTGTCAGCTGGAGTGGCTTGAAGGCTAGGGCGACAATCAACAGAAAGCTCTCTCGCATGTTTGGAGTTGAGGCTGGCTGCTGGATGAGACCTCAGTGGGGTTGTCAGCTGGAACACCTACATGTGAACTTCCTACATGACCTGGATTTCCTCAGAGCATTGCATCTGGGATCCAAGGACAAGCATCTTAAGAGACAGTTGTGGATCTCATACAAGAGGAGGGTGTATCACTCTTTATGGCCTGGTCTTGGAAAAGATGGCCACATTTATTTCTTCAAAGCAGCAAGACACTCCACCTAAATTCAAGGTGAGACAAAGATTCTACCTCTTGATGGAAGATGGCAATGTTTTGGAAGAGCATCTAAGTCCAGAAATAACTTAACAAAAATTTTTTTTAGAAAATATACTTTGCCACCGCTTCTCTGTAAGTTTTCAATTCCTTCTTTTCATTTTGTCTCCTCTTACTTCCATTCTAATTGTCTCCCTTATATAATTGTCCTCCTTGATCTTTTTTTGTCCTGTACTTCTTGTACCTCAAAATCAGGCCAACCCCGATATGGCAAATAATACTTTCACAAGGTGATGGAAAAGGGACACACAATTGCTGTAATCAGGAATTATTCAACCATCTTGGACTGACAAAAATGGCAATATTATATGCTTCAACCTAATATTTGCTGCCTTTCCAGCCAGAGAAAAAGGCAGGTTGTGGTCAACCTGTTGTTAGAAGAAAATGATTACTTCCCCATTCCTCAGGTTCCCAATGGGTGGTAGTGTGCCAAAACATATGTTGCCTTTCTTCACCACTTCCCTTATCATGGTGACCCAGGGCCGGTGGAGTGATATTTGGTAAATCTGGAAAGACCAAATTGCACAGGCTTATTTTGGCAGCTCCCTTTTTCTACATTGGGCCTAATTTGGCTGCAGGGAGTGGGTCTTTTCCTCTGATCCAAAAACCACCAGAGGGATTCCTCGCAGCCCCCATCAACTGAGCTAAATATCTAAACTTCTAGCAATTGCCCCTCCAAGCATTTAAGCTAAGAAGGAATAATCAACAAGTACTTATCACAACAGAAACAAATTATATCCCCAAAGCATCCATAAGTTACAAGCTGCAATTACATGCCACAAAATACTACACCTTGTTTTGAATGACTAAAGTATGCTAACTACACTCCTTGCATTCTACACATAGTTTGGCTACTACAGAACATGTGTGTTCTTTCACAATGTGTATGTTTCAGTTTTTTTTTTAAAGCAGGGCTTAAAATTAATATCACATTATAATCAACTGGAAAATGTTAAATACTTTGGTCAGAACCAACAATGTAGTACTTTTATTTTCATCTTTCCTTCTCTCCTCAATTAGATTTCCGCTAAGAAGAAGAAAAATATGCCATTATCCAAGGACATAGCAAGTTCTTTCAGGTATTTCAACATGGTGGAAGACTAATCAGGTTTTAATTGGCCCTATTGAGCTGACCCACATGCTACAACATTCTTTACCTCAGCAGTGTGGTATTTTAAAGGTAAAAAAATACTACAAAGTTAGAGTCTATCTCTGAAAACATCAAATGAATCATGTTCAGTTTCATCCTGTTAACTGAATGCTGGTTGATAAAAATGTACATATCAACACTAGTAAGAGTGGTACTGAAAAGTAAAGTAGATTCTAAAAAATGCCCCACCCTCAACTTTGTTTATTTAGCTTGCTAAAATAAAGAACTGGGCTCTATGTTTTGCTAGTATTCTCTCAGCCTTTACATCTGTGTCAGAAAGCACTTTCTCTAGACAATTCAAGGTCAAAAGATGACCATCTATAACCCTGTCCTTAATTAAATTATAAGAAATTTCTCCAATCAAAATTCTTACAAGTTTGAGATTATTGAAGTTGGATACAACAGCAGATAAAGTTTTAAAACTGCTTGGCAGGGTGTTCTGAAATAATAGACAAAGAAGTAATAAACTATGAGAACAAGAATAGAAAGTTATGAACAAAAATGCTCCTTTTAAAAATAGAGAATGCCTGAACAGGAAGGGCTGATGAGATAGTTGTGGTTTTAGCAGGCATTGTTTAGAAACTTACACAACTATTATTTCTACGCTCCAATTTGACCAAGGCTTTTGACACTAAAAAGAAAACAGCTAACGATATTTTTTTTAAATGAAAGAAAATTTGAGGAGATGAAATATTCATGGTTTTATGGAAGATTTATTTAAAAGGTTTTATTTGGGTCTTTGCTGTCATTGACACCATTCAAGCACTGAATAGCAAACAGCTAGAAAAGCTCTGTGTACAGATGTGGTTTTCCTTTTCCTTAGCCAGCACTTCAGGAATTAACTAACATTCCTTCAATGGAGCAGGGAGACTCCTGAGGACAGTGGGAAATAGGGAGAAGAACAATGGAATCCTCATTTGCTGGAAAATACCTTAAAGTTTGAGCTGCTTTCGCCTCTTATTTCCTTTCTAAAGGCTTTTGAACAATTTGTTCATTCTAAAACCCAAGGGGTTCTCCAGCCTATACTCTACCCTTATCTCCTTACCCAAACTTTAACCTTGGACAACACAGTTTGCACGTTCAAGCCCTGTCCACTATCAGGAGGATAAACTCAGGACAAATGCCTATGAAGTATCTGGAATGGGCTCAGGGCCATTTGGACAGGGAACTCTGGGGACCCAAATACTCAAGTGTGGTCTAGAGGTAGGGGCACAAGCTCTGGGCCTTCTCTTGGTTCTGAGAACTCCTTGAACTATGCGGAGTCACAGGCCTTACAAGAGTGAGCACGTAGGCCCTCTAAGGGGCGGGGGTGGGGCAGGGAAGGAGCCCTGGTTGCATGAGGCAAAGAATGGTATTGACTTCCACATACAAAAATAATTATTGGTAGTAGACTATTGTAATCTCCACCACTTATCAGAAAGCTCTACACAGTTCCAAGTGAACTAACTGGAGGCCTAATAAAGTATTTAGAGTAACTCAAGAACAACCTTTAAATTTCCTTGAATTATTAAAAAAAATGGACATGATCTTAAAAGAAAAAATAAATTTAAGTTTAAATTACATTGCTAACTAAAACACTATAAACTACATAAAAAGTTTGAAATTGTAAAAAGACTAACAATTAATTTTAAAAGACCAATTCAATAATCTACAGTAGTGTCCAACCCATGGCCCTCATGCTGCATGCAGCCCAGAATAGCCAAGAATACAGCCCTAAATCATAAATTTACTTAAAACCTTTTTTTTTTTGCTCATCAGTTTTCATTAGTGTTTGTATATTTAATGTGTGGTCCAAGACAACTCTTCTTCAAGTGTAGCCCAGAGATGCCAAAAGTTTGGACATCCCCGGTCTACATGATTAAAGTTTTTCATAAGCTCCCAATCCAGATTTTTTTAATTTGTTGGGGGTAAAAATTGCCTCACCCTGGCCAGTTGGCTTAGTTGGTTGCAATGTCATCCTGTACACCCAAAGGTTGCAAGCTTGATTCCTGGTCGGGGCACATCCTAAGTTGCGGGTTCGATCGCCAGTCGAGGTGCATGGAGAAGCAACCATTCTCTCTCACATTGATGTTTCTCTTTTTCACTGTCTTTTCTTCTGTCTCTAAAATCAATATATTCTCTGGTAAGGATTTTTTTAATTGCTTCCACAATTTTGAAGAAAACACCACTTCTGTCATCATTTGGTGCAAAACTCTTCAAAACAAATCGCACTAGGTTGTAATGGTATAAATGTACTAGATGTCACATTAAAAGAGAGTCACCTTCTTTTTAAAAAGGGGTGTGTTATATATGATTTGAGCCCTTGACCCACCAGAACTGTGTCCAATTTGCAAATATCTGAAAACCACAGAAGGGAGACAGCAGCAGGGAGGTGGGGGACAGGAGGGGAAACTCTTTCCCAAATGATTTTGTTCAGCAACTAAAAATAAGGGGAAATGATGAGGTATATGCAAATGACAGTAACTTTCATTTTTTTTAATTTTTTAAAAAAGCTAGTTAGACTAGATTTCAGTTTGGTCCATGCCACATCCATAGATAGCTGCCATGACAGACTACCTAACAATTAGGTTCAGGTTCAAAGAAATAGTAAATTAGACCAGACCACTAAGGAACACTGTGAGAATGTAAACCATGAAAAAGCCAACATAAGCAAAGCAGAAGGCTGTTTTCAGGGCCAAAAGAGGCCTTCTCAGACATTGGTGTGAGGTTTTGGTGCAGAAAATTCTTATCAAATGTAAATATCTTTAGGTAAACAACTGCAATCGAAGCTGTTTCTTTTTGCCCAGTTCATGTCTGTGCTTTCTCTTTAGTCACAAACTGTCATGGGGATGGGCACTGTCAGACAACCAGGATCTCTGTAAGCTCATTAAGGAGGTGACACACAATGTTTGTAACTTTTTAATCTATAAGGTGCTTTAAGCTTCCTTAAGAAAGACCTGAAAATGTAAAATCTCTTATCACTTTACCTCAGAAGTTAAGCAAAATTTTAACTTGCTTGAGAGGTTCTAACAAGTGAATCTGTTGGGGGATTTGTCCTGTTTTGTTTCAGAAACTGATCTGGAAAAAATATAGTAGTTACTGTAAGTGGAATAGCACTTATTGGGCCTAGGCAATCTTATTGGTTCATTAAAATATCCAATCCTTTTTAACAGTGATCATCATTGCTCCTAGATCAGAATCAAATCACTGTATATAAATATACCCTTACATAGTTCAACTTTTTCAGAAATAAAGTTAACATTGATAATTTTTAATTTTGTTATAAACATGTACTTTTTTGTATTCCACTTACCACAGGAATATTCTGAAAACAGCTTGCAGTTAGCATCTCATAAAATTCTATTATCTGCCCAAGCTTTTTGGTTTTATTTTAGCCTCTCCCTCAATACTTTGAGAAGTTTACCCATTTTATTCTGTAATTAAAGTTATGCTTTTCTCCAAAATGGACATTTCATATAGTCCTGAAGAAGTCAAGGGGTCAAGAGAGACATGAGCCAACATTTAGCAAGAGCAAGAGAGAAACGTGTAAGGCCCTTGAGTAGTGCCTAAATAAACTTCGAAGCCTCAGGCAGACTATATATCATCTCATTTAATTCTCACTGCAACTCCATCAAGTAAGCATTATAGTTATTATTATGCCTAATTTCAAATATGGCAACAAGCTTGAATGCTAAAATATTCATAATTAATCAGTAAGAACAAGAGGATTTGAACACACTTTCTGATTCCAAAGTCTTGGCATTTCTTTCTTGGTGGCCTCTGTAGTTTATTTTCTTTGGGGGTTTTTTTTGTTTGTTTGTTTCTTTTTTTTTTTTTTTTTGCTTGCACTTTGACATTTTAAAAGGGATACAAAGCAAGAAGCTGTATACCTTACTTTTGGTGCTGCCCAGTTTATCTTTTATTTAATGGTTAACTTCTCTAGCAACAGCTGGCACCCAGTCTTGACACTTCTCCATTTTTTCACTGCTGCTAAAAGCTGATAATGCACCTGAACTACTCACACAAAAACTTTTTGCTTTATTTAAAAGTGTAACATTATATGTATGTTAAGGTCAAGCTCTACAAGCTTAGAGATGTCTCATGACTACAAGTTTGAAAACTGAAGTTGATCTAACAAGGACTGCATTTTCCCTAAACAAATAATTAAATAAACACACACACACACACACACACACACACACACACACACACAATGTATTTCACCCATCTCACCATCCTGGGCAAGAATGCATTTTCCCTAAACAAATAATTAAACATACACACACACACACACAAATGCATTTTCCCTAAACAAATAAACTCTCTCTCTCTCTTCTCTCTCCCTCTCTCCCTCCCCCCCCCCCCCCGCCCTCTCTCCCCCCCCTCTGTATTTCACCCATCTCACAATCCTGGGCAAGAATGATAATGGCATCTGAGAAGTGCTCCCTTCCCAAGAGCTCTACTGCAACCTTGACCAGATCTGCTGTCCACATTTGCAGACTGGTTCATTGAAAAACTATAAGCATTGCTGGACACTGTCTAACAAACCTTAGCACTTCACTGGAAACTAATGAAAGAGACCAGAGCACAAGTTATAACACATTTAAGTGTCTCTTAAGATCAACATAAAACACTTGTAAATAAAGATCTGCAAGGTGTGTACACTAATATTAGCTGGAGTTTCTCATTCTTTACTGCTTAGTAGCCAAGAGAAACTTTTACCTTTAAAGTAAGTTTTTATGCCTCAAAACACTTGTTTATGCTTGAGCTTCTTAAAAATATCAAAATGTTAAGTACTCCAATAAGCTGGTCAACTTTGTTGGAAAATACAATGTATGTACTTTTCTAAATACTTTGAATATTAATTAACTTTTTGTTGAGATGTATGGGTCTTGGTACTGAATTAGAAATAAAAAGCTTGGAAGTAAATTGTTTCCATAGCTGCTTCCCAAACAAATCTGAACACTTACAGAGATGATTACCCACTTTCTTGAAATAGCAAACGGAAAATAAAATTTGCTAAAAAAATCAGTTAAATTTATTTTTTTATTTAACCACTAAGTCATTCAATGATGGGTTAAAGAGCAACAAACTTCTGTCAAGTTTCATTAACACATTTGACTTTTTTATTTTTAGAATATAGTCTACAACTGGATTAAAAAAGTTTTAAATAAATTTAAGACATATAACAACAGTGGAACTCTTCATCATTCAATGTACAACACTGATAGAATGTCAGTTGGTTCCATTTCGGACAAGTTCACTTTCTCATAATAATGCTATTATTTCCACTGGCTGACTGGCAAGCTTTGTACAAGCTGGCACAGTGCCAACTTACACGCACTAGGGTGGGGGTAGTGGTGGCGTGAAAGGCATGGGTAGAGTGCCACAGGACAACTACACTGTGTAACAGAAAATCATTAATAAAGTAGTACCGGTTACCCACAGACAGTGCTGTTTGTGCGCTTATCACAATGAAATCGCCGAAGTTTCAGAGCAAGGAGGAGATTCGAAAAACTTAAGAAAGGGCCACTATTACAAAAAGAGAAATAGTGCAAACAGGAAAACTGATGCAATCCTAGCAACTCTGAGGCCTCCACCAGCCTAAGGGCGCAGAGGCGGGAGCCTGTTGTGTGCCCCGCCTTCCCCAGCGCCCAGCTCCTCTGGGCGGCGCTCCCAAGTGTGGCAACCCAGTGCCGCGCCCTGGCATGGCCCCTTCTCGGCCCTCCTGCTCCGGAAAGAACAGCAAAGAAACTCCAGGAAAGGCACAGGCTGAATGTAAGGGCGTCAGCCCAGTTCCATTACCACCAAGGCAGAATACAGCCCCGACACCGTCCCGCGGGAGGCAAGGTCCTTAAGCCACCCACCTCTCCCGCCACCACTTTCTTTTCTCATCTCCCCAAATAAGCCCCCTCCTCCATGCAGCCCTGCCGCACCCCTCCAAGTACTCAGCCCCCCAACTTTTCAGTTGACCCATCGCTCCCTACAGCCAGAAAGAAAACAGCTTTCAGGAAAGAGAGTGAAAAATGGGGCCGGGAAGGGCGCTCGGCAGCCGCGGGCACCCCTCCTCAGTGGCCCCAGTTGCTGAAGCCAATCTCCTGCTTGTATCTATTGGTGAGGATGTTGGCTTTGCGCGTGAGTTTGGAGAGCACGGTGTGCAGCCCGCGCAGGTGGTAGTGAAACTGCTGTTCCAGATCCTCCTCCCCGGCGTCTGCGCCCTCCAAGTGGCTCAGGTCCACCAGGATGTCCTTGGACTTCCAGGTGCTGCCCTCCTCGCTCCCCGCCGGCTGCGGCGGCTGGTGTAGAACCCCCCACTCGATGTCGTTGCGGATGGACTTGAGCAGCATGTAGTGGCTGTACATGTCCCGGGAGGGCGCGAAAAAGCTGCCGTTGGCGCTACCCGCGCCAGCAGCTGGGGGGGTACGCTCTTCCAGACAGCTGCTACTGCCGCCTACCTCCACGCCGACAGCGTTGTCCAGCCCAGGCTCAGCCAGGGGCACATCACGCAGCAGGCTGGGCACCATCACTGTCTGGTCCATGTTGTTCACCGCGCCAATGAAGCGGTTCATGGCGTTAAACAGCGAATGCTTCTGGTTGTAGGTGTCGCAGATTTGCATCATGGTGGCCACGAGAACACCAAAGCACAGAGGCACGGGATGGCCGGCTAGGGCGAGGTGGTGCCCGCCTGCACGAGTTCTTGGAAGCCTGAGCGAGGGACCTGGCTACAGCCGGAGCGGCGGGATTCCCGGCTCCTCCTCCGCCCTCTCAGAGCCCGGCCCTGCGGGATGCGAGGCTACTCCTGACTTTGGCGTCCGGAAGCTCACGATGGCGGCGCGTGGTCCGTGGGTCGAGCCCTGACCTGGTTGGAGGAGGAACGAGAGATTATTCACCCCGCTAGTGTGTCCGTCGTCCCCGCCGTCGCGCACCTCCCTCCACGATTACTGCTCCTCCGGGACAGCGCCTGCGTGCCTCCCGGTAGCCGGGCTGCCCACACCTCCACTCCTGCCGAGGGCCGCAGAGAGAAGGGGCGCTCCCCACCCCAGTCTTCCTTGGAAAAGCCGAGTCCAAACACTTACGTTGACCGCGAGAGAGATGGACTGGGGAAACCCACCTCCTCTTTCGCCTCGAGATCCCCTGCTGCTATGTAGCTCAGCGTTTTCGCTACTGGTGGCCGGTGCCTGTAGGCGCTTCTGTGGTCAGTGAGACCGAACTGTGACTGCGGCCGGTGGTGGTGGCGGTGGCGGCGTTGGCCCCCTACCCATCCCAGGTGCTCAATTTATAGAGCCCCAGAAAGGTGTCGCAGGCGCTAAGGGGCCACCCCCGGTGTCTCCTCCTCCCGCCTCCCTGCAGCGCCGAGATAAAAGTCCCAAGCCAGGATGACCGGGAGTAACACTCTCCTGGCCCTTTCTAGAGCGGGGGCGGGGCGCGCTGGGCCAGCTCCGCCTCTCGCCTGATACCGGGGTGGAGGGAGGGCGCAGTGGCGGAGCAGGGCTGGAACAGCCGCACCCCACAGGCGAGAGAGCAGAGCAGGCCAGTTGGGGGAGGGCCGGGCTGTGCGCGGGTTAAAGAAAGCCCCAGCGTCGGACCGGCAAGAGGGCGGGCTGGCGTGCTGGACTTGGGTGGGCCTTGTCAGCGCTCCCGGGGTGGGGTGGCCGCAATGCACGCTCTCCGGTTGCAAAGTGAGCCCCTCAACCCCGCATCAATAGTAGTTGCATCCCGGAAACTACTGTCCTGATTTATTATTAGCTGTTGGGGAAGAGGGACCCGCAGCAGCCGCAACTGTATCCCGGGACTCTTATGTAAGAATGGTGGCTGGGCATGTAGGGTGCACGTGGAGGCATAGTGCTTCCGCTGTGGCCCTGGCCTTGGCCAGCTGCTGGGGGAGGGGAACCTCCTAGTGAGATCTCTCCCAGTCTTTCCTGTAACAGCTGCTGCCTGTGATGAAGACTGACCCTCCATCTGATCTGCACATTTTTTTTCCTCCAAAAGATCAACCGTAGCAATGGGAATAAGTAACTACATTCTTGATTTTTGTCCAAGTCCCGCTACTCAGTGATGCAAAGGGCCAGGAGAGGGTGACTGTAGTTAGGGCTAGTGTTGGGATTTTCATCTTTTAACAGAAACATAGTAAGGTGTTCAGTACTTTGAGGTGGGCAGAGTTTGAAGTGTTCCTTTCCAGAGATAGTTCTTAAAACACAAGGTCATTTAATAGGGTCTTAATAAGCTATGTACCAAATCGCTGGATTTAACTTTTAAGAGCCTTGCACCTTAAATTTCACTTAGGGATTCCAAACCACAGGCTGATTTCATTGCTTTTGTTTTATTATTTCACTTCACTTGCCATGTCCTTCATCTGCCAGCCTTCTCCAACAGTCCTACAAATAATTGAACAAGACTCAATTTTCTAATTTTAAATTGTGTTTCACTAAAACCTTCCAGGAGTGATTTTGGTAGTGTTCTCTTGCAAAACAAAATGTACCAAAAGCACAAAGCACATAATAAAGAGGTTTATTTCTTCCCTCTTTTACTTGCAATCTGTATTTACATTTTTTCCATGGAAAACTATCTTCCAAATTGTCTCTTGAATGAAAATCTAACTTGGTGCAACAAAGGCTCACCTATAGACAACAGGACACAAGTCAGTGATCTCTGGAGACAAAGCCCAGTCTGGGGACCCTCCCCCCTCTCAGGTCTTACTAGCTCCAGATTATAGCTCATGTTTTACCTATAAAATGGGGATAATGGTAACTGCTCAACCTACCTATCAGGATATTTGGATCAATGAAAAGAAAAATCTAGAGCAAAAAGCATTATATAAATTGAAAGCATTAAAGTAATCTCACCTTCCCACTTAGCACACATGGTGACTTAGAAACTTTTTCAGCCTCAAGTCATTTATCAATAAAACGGTGCTTCTCCCATGGGCTGTACTAAATTTTTGGTTGAAGATAATGGATTTTAAAAATATGTAAATTTTAAAGCACTTTACAATGATTAATTTTACTTGTTGTAGGACCTCATCATAGCCTACAGGTTTTTATGGAAAGAATCAGAAACCTTTAAAATATGGGAAAAGTCAATAATAAGTATGAAGAACCACAGACGTGCCACCCCGACTGCTAAAGCAGCAAGAGTACAAAATAGTCCAGGTTGACTTTAAATCCTTATGTCCAATGAGATACAAGGCGTTGCAAGAGAAAAACACATTTCTAGTTTCCGGTAGCTGAACCTGTCATTATTTAAAACATATTTTGCCCCCCATGACAGACCCTGTTGATATTTTAAGTACTTATGCTTCTGAGTGAAAACCTAGTATTCAGATGAGTAATGAAATGCCAGAATCCTGCCCCTTTTTCTTCCCAGTTACAGCAAAGTGTGACAATAAGTCGCAGAAAACGGAAATCAAAGTTATCTATCAAAGGGATTCAGGAAAAAAAAAAAAAGTCCAGCTGGGTAAAAAGCCCCTATCGCCTTCTTTTTGGTCTCCACCTCCTCCTGCTGTTTCTTTCCAGCCTCTGGTCCCCAGGTCACTCTCTATCGCCCAGTTTCTTATCTCTCGCTCTTGTTCTTTCACATTTCTTAAACACTATAAGGGAAAGATGATGGCTCATGCACCTGCCTACAAAACTTCCCATACTCGGCCTCCTCAGCTCCCCTGGGGCGGCAAAACAACTTACAGCCACTGGGGTAACTCCGGAGTGGATGGAAATGTTCCCGGGCCAGAACTGCTAGGCCCTTGGAATCACCCCACTACCGCCCCTCCAGCGTCAGCCAATCAGGTGCCGTCAGACAACGTTATGCAAATAAGCATTCGCACCCCAGCCAGTCAGAAGCTTGGTCTCCCTCCCCCAAGCGTCCTCTTTCACCCCAGCCACTCCGAACTGGCAGCCGCGTCACTGGCAACCGGCGTGCAGCCAATTTTTCGCTACAAGCAGCTGAAAAAAAAAGAAAAAGGAAAGAAAGAGAGGAAAAGAAAAAGAAATGATTCCCTGGGGTCACTTAGGAAGGAAACAAGGTGGGCAGTCTGTCTGGTTACCCCAAACACTTTCCCAATTGCCATCTGGAAAAACCTGGAGATTCTGAGCAACCTAACGAGCCTTCCTTTGCCTCCTGAAAACAGAAGTCCTGCGTTGAGCAAACAGCTTTTGAGTATTTGTAGTAAGTCAGCAGGCTCAAGGCTGGGTCTCTGCTTCCTTCTCCATACGTTAAATTCTCAGTGAAAGACTTGTCTGGGTTTGCCGCCCTCCCTACTTCTTGGTACACAGCTCCAACTCTGGAGCTCTTAAATTCTGGTTCTTAATTCCCGCTTTACCTTATTACTTCAGCAACCAGGAAATCAAGTTTTGCTGGCCCATCTAAAAAGTGTCTACAAATTACCTCTTACATTGTGTCATTTGGATAGTTTGGGAAAAGATAGCATTTTAAATGACCAGAAATTCATAAAATAGAGAGCAAGTGTAAACTGTTCAAAGAAGGCAGATTGAAGAAATAAAAGGTTTGTCCTAGAGCTGGAGGGAAGGTTTGTAAGGCTAGAAACCGGATCAACCCAAGATAGTGTAGTTTCTAGATTACTTTGAGGCAGAGCTTAGACGGAAACACTTCATGCAAAGTGTCCTAGAAATATGACATTAGACTGTATTGTTGAAAGCCATGTAGTCCAACCACCCAGTTGTGCTGAAATCACTCACAACATCCCCACCAAGTGGTCACCCTAGCCCATATTCTTGTAATTTTCATTCTACATTATTAGTTCTCCTTCCTTGGAGCCTTCCAGGAGGCCATGCAGCACACCATCAAATATTTGAAAATAGATACTATGTCCTTTGAATCCACTATTTTTCAAGCCAGTTATCCACAGTTCCGGCAGCAGTCCTTCATTTCATCTTTGGAGTTGTTCATCCATCCTGGTCACTGTCTTTAGAAGTGGCTCCAGTTTGTTTGCAAGTGTGGTGTCTATGATTCATTCCAAACTCCATCTTTTCTGGGGAAAAAATGTAGTAGAGCCACCAATTTATTGTAAATGGCAATTTTTCTAGGTTATACTTATTGCACGCAAGTGTTTGGAACTTAGACATATTAACACATTTTATGTTCCCAACAAACTTGAGAAGAAAGTTAAGGCTTAGAGAGTTTAAGAGGCCAAAGTAGCAGAATTGGAATTTGACCTAGTTTTCTGATGTTAAAAACAATTTTTCTTCTACCACCCAACAAATATCTATTCTTACTGTGCTGTCTAACATTTAATGGACTTCTTTTAACAGCTACATCTATATGTTGCTGGTTAACAAAATTTGTGTATCTCATTTACGAGCAGGGCAGAACTTTTTGAACCAAAGTATAGAACTTTATATTTATTAGTTTACCCCATTACTCCAGCCTGTTCCAATATTTAGGTTCTATTTCTCTGTTCTAATGTATTTGGGGATCTTATCCAGACCTTTGGTAACTACTCTATATATTCATCCAAGTTATTGATAATAGGTTAAAGGAACACTGGGCAAAGGGCAAAGTGCTGCAGAATATTCAGAGAGGTCCTTCAGCTTGATATATGTCTATTAATTAGCATCTTTTGGCATGTGTTGTTTCAGCTAGCTATGAATCATAGTAATTGTATAATCATCTAGCCTATATTTTTCTTCTTGACCACAGAATATTATGAGGGACCTTGTTAAGTGTCTTGCTAAAGTCCCAAGTTAATGGCCAGCTTTCTTCTTATGGAATCAGGAAGCATGACATTTGTGTCATCTGCCACAGAAGAACCACTGTCACATGATACAAAAACACAGAAGGAGCATCATAATATTTTGAGTTAAAACTGGAGGAGAGTAATCTCACTTTAATTGTCATTATAGGAAACACTGTCATGAAGACTTAGTTGGGAGAAAACAGACAGGAAGATGCAAAAATCTAGAACATGTCAGTAGCGAGTCTGATGGCCTCAAACTTAAGCTTTCAGGTTCTGGCATGTCTGAATATGTTAGAGTTAATATTTTGTCTCAACTTCATATAAAAAACTCTTTAGCCTCAAATGCAGGATGAATAGAGCACAGGAATGTTGAGAATACTAAACATTACGTTTTGTTATGTTCTCAGCATTTCCACATCTTTGGGAAATCTAAACTATATAGAAAACGATACATTTAATTTGAGTATGGTAGATAAGAAAAGTGCAAAACTCATTATAGTTCTGCTTACCTACCATATAGGAGCTTCTAAGTTTGATTATTCATGAATCTCTTAGAATTCCAGGAACTTCTTGCATGATTAGCATAAAAGGAACAAACGAGGTATAGTTCAGGGGTAGAGCACAGAAGGAAAGAAGAGAGTCTTCTTCCCTCACTCTGTTTTTGTGTGTCAATTTGGTTAGTTTAAATTCTGAAATTAGATTAAATTAACATAGGAAAAAAGACATAATTACCAATATTTTATATTTCAAATCCTAAACTAAGTTTTAAATATATACTTATTTATATAAAAGTACATATATCACATTCCATTATTATGTGTATAATTTTTATATATAAACATATATAATGTATATTTAAATATACAACAATTTTTTGAGGCTATGATATCATAAGTAAATATTATCTAATAGAAAAGTTCAATAGTTTCACCCCCAAATATACTCTTTTAATAAAGGAAATGGGACCGAAATAATATGCACTGGAATTGAGGAGAATTAGCAAACATCATATTAGGTCTGGACAGAGTACTTAGGCTAATTCCATAACCATGAGCAAGAAGAAAAGAATATTATACCAAACTAAAGCCCCCCAAAAAGACGATATGCAAAAGATATAAATCTGGAAGCAAATAGAGCCCACAAACTGTTCTAGCTATAGAAAATATTAGTAAGAATATTAAAAATAATGACCCACTAGGAAGATTATAAAAAGGAAATTGCAAATTAAAGGAAACAAAATTTTAACAAAAAATGAACCACTAAAGAGTTAATAAGTGAACTGCAAACAAAAGGCAAAGCAGGAAGTTAAATTACTGGCATAGAATGAAGGGTTCAGATAATCACAGAGAAAAGACACAAGGTTAAAGAAAATAGCATATGTAGAATATACAAGACAAAGATAGCGCAGTAGACACATAACTGATATCATTGAGGTAAAGATGTCAACAAGTGAAACAAAAAATTTCAGACCCATAGAAAACTTTCCTTGATAAAACATATTCATTTGCTGATTTAATAAGCACACTGTGTACTAGGTAAATTTATTCAGAAGAGTCGGCATTGAAAATCAAGGTAGTTGCATTTTTTTACTTCAAGGAAGAAGAAAAAATATCTTCAAGTATCCAAGGAAGAAAAGAAGTCACCAAAAAAATTGAATAAAGCACAGGAGGGTAGAAACAAGCTAGTTTTACAGAAACATTTAATGACAGGAGACTATGGAACTATAAGAAAGAATATGTGACCCAAGAATATTATATCAACCCTGACTGGTGTGGCTCAGAGGGTTGGGTGTTTTCCCACAAACAAAAAGGTCACCTGTTCGATTCCAGGTCTGAGCACATACCTGGGTCGCATGTCAGGTCCCCTATTGGGGGCCTGTGAGGGGCAGCAGGTGCATGTTTCTCTTGCATATTTATGTTTCTCTCCTTCTCTTTCTTCCTCCCTTATCCTCTCTCTAAAAATAAGTATATAAAATCTTAAAAAAAATATTATATCACTCAAGTAAAAAAAAAACAACAAACCAACATTTAGAGATTCTCAAACATGAACTCAAAGCTTGAAACAAAATTTTTCAATGATAAAATTTTGCTAACAAAAAATGAATCAAAATAAAGAAGTCAAGAATAGAGAAA
Source organism: Pteronotus mesoamericanus (assembly GCF_021234165.1). Classification (NCBI taxonomy): domain Eukaryota; kingdom Metazoa; phylum Chordata; class Mammalia; order Chiroptera; family Mormoopidae; genus Pteronotus; species Pteronotus mesoamericanus. The sequence goes on from NW_026555072.1 coordinate 11,409,058, forward strand.
CCCTGAAGAAGAGGTTCATGATGAGCTTGAATATATTTAAATATAGAAATAAGATTAAACAGTATAGGTACTATTCTTGCAGAACAGAATAAATATTTTAAATACTGGCACTGTAAAAACAATGCAAACAACAAAATTGGAAGAAGGAAGAATAAAGAATAGCAATGGTACTCAGCTTTTATTGCAGACTAAAACCAAATTGTGACATTTAAAAAATGAAGACACCAACATCTTAATAATTTTAGAAATTTTTTTCTCAATTCAGAGGAATCTTTTAGAAACTAATACAAGGTCTGTCCAGGAAAAGTCCAGCCATTGTTAATATAACGAGAGATGGTTTGTGCCACATTAATGTAAGCTGGTAGCCAAGAAAAGTGGACTGGAATGTGCATGCATGAACAATGATGACTTCACTGTACTAGTCAGTGAGGCTGGTAGATGCTGTTGAGTGAGCATGTGTACTCTGTGGCCATCACATTCAAAATGACTGAGCGAGTAGTGCAACAAATCTGCATCAAATTTTTCATTAAGCTTGAACATTCCTCTGTAGAAATTATTCAGATGACTCAGAAGGCTCCAGCTATGGGCAACTGGTGATTGGCAGCTTCATCACCACAATGTGCCCCGCTGATGCATCACATCTCATGCAGAGTTTTTTTGGCAAAACATTGAATCACGCAGGTGATCCAGCCCCACTAAAGTCCAGACGTGGTGCCCTGTGACTTCCAGCTTTTCCCAAAATTAAAATCACCTTTGAAAGGGAAGATATTTCAGACTGTTGATGACATTCAGGACAATACGACGGGGCAGCAACGGCGATTGGGAGAACTGTGTGAGGTCCCAAGGTACCTATTTTGAAGGAAACTGAGGCATCATTATCCAATGTACAATGTTTTCTGGATCATGAATCTTCTTCATTAAATGTCTCTATTGTTCATAGTACATGGCTACATATCTTGTGGACAGAACTCGTATATTCTGTAGCAAATAATCTCTTTCTAAAGTTCAATATTATTTTCAATGTCACTTCAATTAGTATTCAAGATTCAAGTAAACTTAATTTAAAATTTTATTTAATTTAGCATGTATAGTAATGTTTATTTCTTCTCCTGAGTGCTAGGTTCTAGTTATACAACTGTGTTCAATTTGTGAAAATTTGTTAAGCTGACACTTATTTTTTAATATTATTCTTCATATATGTTATACTTCAATAAGTATTTTTAAATTCCATTAATATAAAATTATCTGAGAGAGAATCAAGACGGCAGAGGTGTGAGTGGAAGTCACATTGACCTCCTCCCAGGACCAACCTGGAATTACAACTAAATTGGGGAGAGATCACCTGGAACAAACAACTGAACAATATAGCAAGAGAGGAGCCTTGCAACCTCGGAGACACGAGAATTGCCTTTAGCACAATCTAACTGGTAAGGAGAGCAGCATAGATTCAAGAAGATGGGCGGGGCGCCCACAGGCAGCAGCACCAGAAGGATATTGAAACAGCCAGTTGGATCCCCCTGAGAAGAGCAGGGTCTAAGCCTAAAGCGGGAAACTCTAGCCCACAGCACCAGAGACCAAAAAGTACACAGAAAACAGCCAGCTGTGAAAATTGGCCGGGTTGCTCTCTGCCAGAGACAGGTGGCTGGAGACTCAAAGAGCCTTTTAAAGGGCCAACGCATAAATTTTTATTTGCAGCCACTTTCCCTGGTCTTCAGCAAAGGCAGGGACAGAGTGGGCTAGAGACACCTGAGGAGAGACTGGGGAAGGAGGCTCTGGGGAGAGAACTGAGAGAGTAGCCAGTGAGATCTTGGTGCTGACTCATTCCCCATGTGGCAGCAGCCATCTTCCTCAGGCAGAGACCACTCCCGCTGAGAGGCAGCGTCAGAGGACCCAATAGCTCTGCCCCCAGGTGGGATTCCACCCTGCGCTGTGCTATCTAAGCTGCCTGCTGAGTGCAGAGTGGCAGCCACAGACAGTACATCCCTGGCTAAAGGGGATGCAGAGAGGTCTGGAGACACTTGAGGAGAGACTGGGGACGGAGGCTTAAGGAAGAGAACAGAGTAGCCGGCAGGATCCCAGTGCTGACTCCTTCCCCAGATGGCAGCAGTGTAGAGGATCCAATAACCCCATGCCCAGGAGGGACTCCACCCCACCTTGAGCTATCTAAGACAGCCTGCTGAGTGCAGAGTGAATAGATTAACAGCTGAAGGAGACAGCCACAAACAGTAGATTCCTGGAAGTCTTGAACAGACTGCCTAATGTCAGGCAGGGACGACATCTGACATCATCAGAGGCAGATCCAGAAAGTAAAAACAGCAGAGTCCTAGAATAGAAGTTCACATCACAAAGTCAGAAAGTCAAGAGAGATCAACTGAAGCAGAATCAAAAAAGAAGAGTCTCACAAATAATGGGAAGACAAAGAAATACTCCCCAATCAAAGGGAAAGGAGAAATCCCCAGAAAGAGAACTAAATGAAATAGAGGCAAGTAAACTAACACATATTGAGTTCCAAAAACGGTTCTAAGGAAGCTCAATGAGCTCACCAAGCTCAGAGAGAATTACAAAACACTACAGAAAAACTACGAGGAACTTACTGCAAACTATATCAGCATGAAAAAGGACATAGAAACGATCAACAAGAGACAAGAGGAAATGAAGAATACAATTTCGGAGTTGAAGAACACTGTAGAAGGAATCAAAAGCAGGCTAGACGAAGCTGAGGACTGAATCAGTGAGCTGGAGGACAAGGTAGAAAAAAGCTACCAGAAAGAGCAAGAAAATGAAAAAGGACTCAAAAAGAATGAAGAGGCATTTAGGGAAATTGAGGACAACCTGAAACGGAATAATATCCATATTATAGGGATACCAAAAGGAGAAGAGGATGAGGAAGGAATAGAGAACCTATCTGAAAAAGTGATGATGGGAAACTTCCCTAATTGGAGGAAGGAAAAAGTCACACAAGTCCAGGAAGCACAGAGGGTCCCATTCAAGAGGAACCCAATGAGGCCCACTCCAAGACACATCATCATTAAAATGGCAAATATCAAAGACAAATCCTAAAGGCAGCAAGGGAGAAAGAAGTAGTAACATACAAGGGAGCCCCAATATGGCTAGCAGCTGACTTCTCAACAGAAACACTACAAGCCAGATGGGAATGGCAAGAAATATGCCAAGGAATGAAAAGCAAAGGCCTGCATCCAAAACTGCTCTACTCAGAAAGGGTCTCAATTAAAATGGAAGGTGAAATGAGTTTCACAGACAAAAGAAGGCTAACAGAATACCCCCTCCACCAAACCAGGACTGCAAAATATGCTAAAGGGACTGATTTAAGAAAATGAAGAAAAAGAGTCTATGAATACCCAGGTCCTTTCATGGTCACAATACCTGATATTACCAATATTTTTAATACTTATTAATTTGATTGTGACAATCATGTATTATTTTGTTACTTTATTATTTGTTGAAACTAAACCTATTTTTGTATATTTCTTGTCTACTATTATTTTTTAAAAACTATAAATGACTTTTTTTGCATTGTTTATCCATCTTTTTATTAAATGTTTGTAGAATATTTTCCCTAAAAAAAAATTAACCCTTTTTTAGATGTGTACCAAATACTTTCCTATTCTATTACTTGTCTATTAACTTTTTTTATATGTATATTACTGTGTAGTCCTAAATGTTTAATATAGTTATATTGTCAATGTTTTACTTTATAGCTTCTGGGTTTGAATATTTTACTTCAAGGTAAGAAAAATATAATTTTGTGTTTTCTCTTAAAACTCCTTAGATTCTACATTAGATTTTTAACTCATCTGAATATTTCTTTTATAATGAGTGAAATAGGGCTCTGTATTTGTTTTATTTCAAGTAATAGTGGTCCATGCACCTTACTTGTTGAATAAGCTGTATTTTACCCACTGATTTGAAATATCAACTTAATCATATATTACATTGTTAGACATATATATACGTTTGTCTCTAGAATGTTCATTATATTTCATTGATCTACTTGATTATTTCTGTGTTGGAGTCATGTTGGTTTAACTGCTGAGATTTTATAATGGTTTTAAATTTTTTAATATTTTATAATTGACTTTGACATTTAAATAAATAAAGTCAATCTGCATTTAAGATAGAAAGAAAGAAGGAAGGAGAGAAGGAAAGGAAGAAAGGAAAGAAGGAAGGAAGAAAGGAAAGAAGGAAGGAAGAAAGGAAGGAAGGAAAGAAAAAAAAAAAAGACCTAACACTACAACTTCAAGATCTGGAGAAACAACAACAAATAAATCCCAGAGCAAGTAGAAAAAAGGAAATAGTCAAGATTAGAGCAGAACTGAATGACATGGAGACGAAAAGAACAATTCAGAGGATCAACCAATCCAGAAGCTGGTTCTTTGAAAAGATCAATAAAATTGACAAGCCTTTAAGCAGACTCATCAAGAATAAAAGGGAGAGGACCCAAAAGAATAATATCAGAAATGAAAGAGGAGAAATAACAACTGATACCACAGAAATACAAAGGATTGTCAGAAACTACTATGAACAATTATATGCCAAGAAATTTGAAAACCTTGATGAAATGGACAAATTTTTAGAAAAGGATAATCTTCCAACACTGAAGGAGGAAGAAACAGAAAGCTTGACCAGACCAATAACTGCTGGGGAAATTGGAGCAGTCATCAAGAAACTCCCAGCACACAAAAGCCCAGGGCTGGACGGTTTCCCAGGATAATTTTACAAAACATTTAAGGAAGAGCTAACCCCTGTCCTTCTCAGACTATTCCAAAACATCCAAGAGGAGGGAAGACTCCCAGACTCTTTTTATGAGGCCAGCATCACCCTGATCCCAAAACCAGACAAAGACCCTACAAAGAGAGAAAACTACAGGCCAATTTCGCTGATGAGCATAGATGCTAAAATCCTGAACAAAATATTGGCGAACTGCATCCAGCAATACATTAAAAAGATTATCCACCACAATCAAGTGGGATTCATCCCAGGCATGCAGGGATGGTTCAATATACGCCAATCAGTAAATGTATTACATCACATAAATAAAAGAAAAGTCAAAAACTGCATGATCATCTCGATAGATGCAGAAAAAGCATTTGATAAGGTACAGCACCCATTTATGATCAAAACACTCAGCAAAATGGGAATAAATGGGGCATTCCTCAACGTAATAAAGGCCATATATGAAACACCTACAGCCAATATCATACTCAACGGGCAAAAACTGAAAGCTTTCCCACTAAGATCGGGAACACGACAAGGATGTCCGCTCTCACCGCTTCTTTTCAACATCATATTGGAAGTCCTAGCCACAGCGGTCAGACAAGAGAAAGAGATAAAAGGCATCCAAATAGGAAAGGAGGAAGTAAAGCTATCATTGTTTGCAGATGACATGATAGTGTACATAGAGAACCCTGTAGACTCTACCAAAAAACTCCTCAACCTAATAAGTGAATTTGGCTAAACAGCAGGATACAAAGTCAATATTCAGAAATCAATGGCATTTTTGTACACCAGCAATGCAATAGAAGAAGAAGAAATCAGGAAAAAAAATACCATTCGATATAGCAAGAAGAAAAATAAAGTACCTAGGCATAAATTTAACCAAAGAGGTAAAAGACCTGTACACAGGAAACTATACAACATTGAAGAAAGAAATTGAGGAAGACACAAATAAATGGAAGCATATACCGTGCTCATGGATTGGAAGAATTAATATCATCAAAATGTCCATACTACCCAAAGCAATTTATAGTTTCTACGCAATCCTTATTAAGATACCAAGGACATATTTCACAGAAATAGAACAGACATTTCAAAAATTTATATGGAACCATAAAGGACACCGAATAGCCTCAGCAATTTTGAGAAAGAAAAACAAGGTAGAACGGATCACAATACCGGACATCAAACTCTACTACAAAGCGACTATACCCAAAACAATCTGGTACTGGCACAAGAACAGACCCATAGACCAGTGGAACAGAACAGAAAGCCCAGAAATAAGCCCAGGTCTCTATGGGCATCTAATATTTGACAAAGGGGGCAGAGGCATAAAATGGAGCCATAATAGTCTCTTCAACAAATGGTGTTGGGAGAGCTGGACGGCTACATGCAAAAAATTGAAATTGTATCATCAGCTGACGCCACACACAAAAATATACTCAAGATGGATAAAAGACTTAAATATAAGTCGCAACACCATCAAAGTCCTAGAGGAGAACATTGGCAGGAAACTCTCAGATACCCCACGCAGCAATTTTTTCACCTATATGTCTCCTAAAACAAGGGACATAAAGGAAAGAATAAACAAGTGGGACCTCATCAAAATAAGAGGCTTCTGCACGGCAAAAGAAAACCGGAAATCAGGAAAATGAAAAGGGAGCCAACTCTATGGGAAAATATATTCGCTAATGATATATCAGATAGAGATTTGATCTCCAAGATATATAAAGAACTCACTCGACTGCATTCCAAGAAGACAAACAATCCAATCAAGAAATGGGCAAAGGACCTGGGCAGATGCTTTTCCAAGGAGGAGATACAGAGGGCCCAGGGGCATTTGAAAGGAGGTTCAGCATCACTTGCCATCAGAGAAATGCAGATCAAAACCACCATGAGGTACCACGTCACACCGGTCAGAATGGCCTTCATAAACAGATCAACAAACAACAGGTGCTGGCGAGGCTGTGGAGAAAAGGGAACACTAGTACACTGTTGGTGGGAATGCAGACTGGTGCAGCCACTGTGGAAAGCAGTGTGGAATTTCCTCAAAAACCTGAAAAAGGAACTGCCTTTTGATCCAGTGATTCCCCTGCTGGGACTATACCCTAAGAACACCAAAACACCAATTCAAAAGAACCTATGCACCCCAATGTTCATAGCAGCACAATTTACAATAACCAAGTGTTGGAAGCAACCTAAGTGCCCATCAGTTGATGATTGGATCAAAACGTAATGGTACATATACACAATGGAATACTACGCAGCAGAAAGGAAAAAAGGACTACTAAACTACGCGACAGCATCGATGGAACTAGAGAGCATTATGCTAAGCGAAATAAGCCAGGGGGCGAAAGACAAATACCATATTATCTCACCTATAAGTGGACCCTAACCAACAGTACAAAGATGCAAGGAAAATAAGACCAGCAACACTGAAAGGAAAAGAAACCAACAGAGACAAGAGGGAAGGAGGGAGGGGCGGGGCTAAAGGAAGGGAAGGGGAAAGTCAAGGAACATATAGCAAGGACTCATGTACAATACCAAAGGGGAAGAGTTGAGGGAGGGGGCAAGGGAAAGTGGTGGGTTGTAGGCAGAGACAAATATATTGGAAAAAATAAATTAGTTAATTAAAAAAACATTTGAAAGATAAATATAGACTAAATGTTACTGATATAAGAAGTGAATGTATGGAGACAGGCTTATAAAATCATTCAATATGAGTTGGAGAAGGACAAATAAATGAAACTAAATAGGTAAAAAGTGACAACTATGAAAGATAGACAAAAAAATGCTAATAAACTCCTGAAGAGGATAGAAAGCCTAGAGGAGAAAAAAATATTCAATGATAAATTAAAGGGAACTTGCTTGAAATTAAGGAAGACAAAAATCTGTGGACTGAGTATACACTAATTACAAGGAAAAAGGGTTTCAGATTTCTCCATAGCACAGTCGGCCTTGGAAGATATTAGAGTCAAGAATTCAGAGTTCTGAGGGTGGGGAGAAATAATCCAATAATGTTATATAACCAGCCTAGCTATTGCCTAGATATTTATATAAACATTTAAAAACATACAAAAACTCAGAGAATGTTGAATCAACAGCTCATCTTGAAAAAAAATTACCTGATCACAAAATCCAGCCAACCAAATTAAAATTAAAAAAAAAGGAATAAGGAAGCTGATAAAATCCAATTACCACAATACAGTTTAATATACAGAAATTTAAATTAAAACAATTGGCAAAAACACAAGGCAAATGAAAACAAAGTCAAAAGAAGTCACTAAAACTAATATCCTGTAAGGTTGAATTTAAAAAAGTTAAATTGGTAAAGAGAATAAATTTTTAAATATAAAGTGCACAATTCAAATAAAGAACTAACACATAGTTATTAATCAAATAACATATAATTCAAGATCAATAAATTAAAAACCTAAAGGAACTATAATGAGAAATTGATAACATGTACAAAAGTTGGATGCTTTGAGTTACTCTGCAATAAGACAAAGGAAGTATAACAACAACTCCCCACATAACCCATCATCAAAATCTAAATACAGTTTTTTATAAATGATTTCAATAACATAATTAAGATAACTGATTAAGTATATATAGAACTTTATACTATGAAAATGGAATATTTCTTCTTTGCATGTATTCATAAAGCTTTAAAAAAGATTATCTTTAACTCCAAGATTTCATCAATAGTACGATACACCAAAGATTCAATAGTAGCTGTAGGGAATAAAAACCTAACAGTATTCAAAATTTCTTTCAATAGAGATTGTGACGTATGTTATAATTTTAAGATGATTTAAACAAAATATATTCATCAAATATAAGATGCCATCAGATTATAAGATCTAATGTTATTTTAAGTTCTACTAAGAAGGTAAAAATGCAACCAATTATAACTAAGATATCATTAATTGTTGATACAATGCCCCATTTAATAGACATAAAAATGTGTCTTAGGATCACTAAAATGCCAGTAAAATAAAAGTGTGCATTAGAATTGAAGGAATAAGGCATAAGGAAAGAAAACTCTAATAAATTCCTGAAAGTAGAAATGCAGATTCTATTTGTTGAAACTATGTAACGAAACCTAAGCCAATATAAAGAATAGAAACTAAAATAACTTAATTATGTAGAACTTCTAAGACCCTTGAACAAATCTTGGGCTAAAGAAGATATCAAGTCAAAATAGGGCCTTTCTAAAGAAAAATAATTAAAGGAACTAAACCAGCAATCAGAGAAAAACCCATACCCTTAAACACTTTCATGACTAAATAAGAAAAATAAAAACAATGAATTAAATAATCAACTTAATAAATATAAAAAACAGCAAAAAACAGCCAAGAAAGCAGAAAAAAGTAATTCATAAGATAAATTTAAAAATATAGTAAACTAGAAAAATGTCAGTATTAATAAATAAATTGAAGAGCAGTTGTTTCTTCAGAAGCAGGAAAAATACTAGATGGCGTAAGCATGAAATAAGGAAAACTATAAAAAAACACAAACATCTAGAGATAAGATTAATATTTTGTCATCAAGAAACAGAGGAATTTGAAAAAGCTGAATGGAAATACTTGGTACAACCCTGTGGAATTGATAGTTTTGGATAAAATGAAATGGATAATTTTCCAGGAAGATTAAAAGTATTAAAAATGACAAGAAACTTAAAAAACCCAAATAGACTAACTAAAGTTTTTTTTTTCTTTTAGTAATGGTCCATCCAAGAAAACAGCAACTGCCCTAGGTATTTTAGTAGAGAGGTTTCAACATGGAGAATTAATTACACAGGTAGTGGGGAGCTGAATAAATGAAACAGCAAAACTGAGGAAATGCAGAGATAATAGCTGTAAGTAGCAGCTATCACTTGTAGCATTGGGGGAACAGGAAGGAAGAGATTGACCTTACTAAAATCTAAGAGATCAGAGGTAAAGCCTCATGAAGTTGCTGCTCAGACATTTGAAGAGGGGTTCTGCCCAGGTTCTGCTGGTGTCCCAGTACTCAGAGAAACAGCTCCACAGGGTTGGGATGTGGAGTAACTAATGAAGATTTGTCTTAGATGGAGGGATTAGAGAACTCCTCTGAGTTGAGATAGGAAATATAAGGATGAGACAGCCATACACAAAGCAAGAAGAGGATATCAGACAAAAACAAAGAAGTTGAAGGTGACAGATTTGAGATATGTTTAGGAATTTGTAACTAATTTGATGTAAAGGATGAAGGAGAGAGATGTCAAGGATGACTTTCAAGTTTCTGGCATAAATATTTTAACTAACTGGCTGAATAGTGGTGCCATTTCTGAGAAAAGTGCTCCTTAAGGGAAACAATTTTGGTAGGTATGAAAGTATCATTTTGGACAGGTTGAGTTTGAGAGGCATAGGAGGCATCAAGGTGGAGAAATAGGGTGAATATATGAATGAGAGGCTAAGAAGAGAGGTCTTGGCTACAGACATATTTTTCAGTCAACCACATTTGGATGATATCTGACACCATGAATGGAAGATACTGGCCAGGGCAAAAGTATAATGTGAAAAAAGAACAGGGTCTAAGAGAGAGTCCTTAGGAACTTAAACATTTATAAAGACTGGGTACAGAAATATAAACTATCAATGGAGACAAAGAGAGAAAGGAGAAAAACATGGAAGCTGAGGAAAGAGCATATTTCAATTAGTATGTGGTCAACACCATCAAATGCTGACAATCTCAAGTATTAACGAGAACTGAAAAATAGATTTGTACCACGGACAGTGACTAGTAGCATCAGTGAAAGCAATTTGTGTGGTGTGACGGCACTGAAAACCACAGTGCTGTAGGCTGAGAAATGAATAGGAGGTGGCAGAGATGGTAGGTGACTCTGAGGAAGGTAGGATTTGAAGGGGAAGAGAGAGATATTGTGGCTGGTGAGAGGCCAGGAATATTTATTGTTGATGGTAGATTTTTATGATCAAACCCTTTTTGATCCACTACATTCATGGAACCTAGAATTTGGAGCACGGCTTTAAAAATGCTATCATTCAAACTCATATCTGATCACTTTCTGCAGTGCTCCTATTTGATGTCTAATAGACATCTCCAAATTAACATGTTTAAAATTGAATTCTTAATCTTCTCACTCAAACATGTTATACCATCAGTCTTTCCCACTTCTGTGTCAACCCCTTCTTTTTAGTTGTTTTGATAAAAAAAACAAAAAACAAAAAACTTGTCTTCCTTGACTATCTTCTTTCTCTTACACCTAAATGCAATCCCTCAGCAAATATTACTGGTTCAACCTTTAAAATATACTTAGAACACAACCACTTTTCACCACTGTCACTTTTATATAAGCCACTTTCATCTCTCCCCTGGATTATTTCAGTGGCCTCCTAACTGCTCATCTAGCTTCTACCCTTGCTCCTCTAGAGACTGTTCTCAGCCCAGAAAATAATACATGTCTCCTTTTATATGTAAATCAAATCATGTCATGCTTTTGCTCCAAACACTCTAATAACACCTTTCTCCAGTGAAAGCTAAAGGCTTTAAAATAGCCTACAAATCCCTATGTGATCTGATCTCATTGCTTCTCTCATCTTATTACCTAACACTCTCTCCATCACTCTATCTTCTCCTGCCACACTGGTCTCTTTGCCATTCCTTGAACACTCTAAGCCTGTTTCTGTCTCAGGGCCTTTGCATTGGCTGTTCCCTTTGCCTGGCCTGATTTTCTCCTAGATATCCCCATGGCTAACTTTCACTCTTCCTTTAATTTATGATTTCTTTCTAAATTGCTCATTATTCAAATATCACCTTTCTCAGCTATATACTTTGAGAGATTTAAATCATGAGTGCTGTAAATGTTCACATTATATATGATTAGGAGTGTGTGCTAACAGAAAGCATAGTGAGAGTCTTGACAGGAAAACAGGAAGGAAGGAAAGAAGGAAGGAAGGAAGGAAGATAGATTACATCATGTATTCCAAAACCTTGCAAGTGAAAAAGGTTCAAGGCCCTAAACAATGCTTCACATTACAAAAGATAGATGAGCTACAAAAATATATAGGTATTTATTGTCATTCACAATTCTCATATACAGCATCATGATGTAGACTAATAGAACATACAGTGAAAATGTTTCACAGCCAGGTGACATATTTACTGCCTACCATATGCTTGATATTCTATAAGGTGCACACCTCATTTTCAATCCTTTTATTAACTCTACAAGGTGAGAAAAACAGGTTATGGGTCTTCTGAGCTCACAAGCTAGGAAGTGGCAGAGAGGTGATTTACACCCTGTGGGGGGTGGGGGTGGAAGAAATGGGACAGGTCTGACTCCAGAGTTTTGATCTTTTCATTACAGTATGTAGTCTGCCAACCCACTCTCTAAAGAAAATAGAATGTTAGAGAAAATTTACTTCTACTGAATTTTGGTATTATAACAAATTTATTTGAATGTTTCTATGGCCTTTTAAAGAATAGTCATAATTTTAGAATTAATCACTTACTTTGCAATGTGTAGTGAGTTTAATTTTTTGTTTTGTTATCTTATTATATCACCTTATACAGTATGTTATAGTTGAACTTGGCCTCCTTTTGCATCTTATTTTTGAGTGGATTACAGAAGGGTTCTGTCAACATAAGAAACGTTTAAACCTGCAGAGAATTTTTATTGAGTTTTTTTGAGCCAAAGTGATGACGACCACCCGTAAGCAAAAACCTCAACAAGATGAGAAGTGCTCCAGAGAATATCAGTTTTGCATCTTACTTTATACATTACAATCAAAGGAGGAGGCATAAGGGACTACAAGAAATCCATTGGTGATAGATTAGGGAGGCTGAAGAAAGCAAAGCAGGGAATTCTCTGGGATTGAATAAAAGGTAAATGGAATAGATACATACTTCCTTTACATTTGTGGGTATAAGATAATTAACAGTTAATAATTATCACAATAACAATAACGATGAGAGGCTTTCTGTCTCTGCTCTGGTGTAGTGAGGGGTATGGAAAAAAAGATAATTACCCTGACATTCCATAGGTATATTATCCTAGATGCATCAAGACAATAGAAATTCTGAATTACAGATTGACCTTCATCAAGAAAGATATTGGCCTGTAACATTACTACCCACCATGACTCACTTTTAGCTAGAAAGTTTTAATTTCAGACCATCCTCTATGTGGTCACTTTAGGTGTCTATGTTTGTAAGACCCACCATGCAGTCCTCCCCTGAGCTTGTCAGGGTTAGTATGTGGCCCCTTTTTATTCCACATTTCTAAAATAGGTAGAGACTTGAGAGTATATCATGCTACCATTAAGAATTCCTACCATTTCAATTTTTGGAATTTTTGATGGGGGTGGGGAGAGAGGAGGGAGGGAGAAGGAAATTTTTCTGTCTGAAAGGTAGGTAGAATGTTGTGCTCTACAAGAAAAGCAAATTAACACCTTCTGCTTGAATAAATAAAAAATAGACTTCTGAACAAACATGACATTAGGAAGTAATAACCCAAACACTGTCTTCTCTAGCCATGGAGGAATTACAGATGTTATTAAGAAATTTGAACTACTTGAACCAATTGGTTGAAAGTAAGAAAGGCATGGTCCCTACCGTAGGTCAAGAAAAACACATAAAAGAAGCTGAACTGGCCAGTCTTAATGGCATCTAATTTGCAACAGCTTGAACCAAACAGAGCGCATGTGCTGTCTGAAACTAAACAAAATAATAGGATTGAATGAACAAACACTAGGCCCATATTTAAAATATTTTAATGTAATATTTCATAGATCCCAAGAATCTTCAGTTTGGAATATTCTGGGTTCTAAATCCAAAGCCCACTGTTCTAGTGAAAGAGACTAAAGGAAAAGATATGTTTTAATACTTAGCCATGTTGCCCATTTTTTCTCTTACAAATTTTTGTTAAGTAAATCAAGGTTGTTCTTTCTAAAACCCAAAATCTAATTACTATGTAAATCACCTCAACATTCCCACTTATACTTGTTAATGGTTTAAATCAGGATTGGAATGATAGTTGAATATTGTCCATAGGAATCAAGGAAGTCATTTCTATCTACACTGTGTAGCTGAAAATAAGTATTTATGACAAATATTTCTCACTGAACTCTATGCCATAAATAAACACCTTATACTTCTGGACAAGGTAATCACCCACTTTGCGCAAAATGAAATTACACCAGACAGTCCGTCTTAAAGTTGGAAAACACATTTCCTTGTTTAATATTTTTCCAGGAACAAAATTATAACAAAGTTCAAGGTGGTTATAATGATACACACAGGAATTTATTTCCAAATTTCTACTAATTGTGAAACAATTTAGGAAAAAGGAAACTGACCATGTGCTCCACTTGAATTTTGGACTGCTTAAAATCAATGCTGATATAAAATTCAGTTTTCGCAGACTAAACTGGCAAGACTAATCTTTGCACAATAGAGTACTAAACAGTATATATACTAAAGATAAATAATATATCTGTATCCCTCTGGCCACATGCAGGGTGTAGATGACTGCACAGGAGACTTAGAAATCTACTAAGATGAATTCCCCCTTATTTAGGGTTCAATAAGTGTGGAGTTCACAGAAAGAATAGCAGATATCAGGCTTCCAGATATTTCCAATTATCTGCAAAAATGAATAACAAAGAATAGAATAACAGAGGCAGGTTCCTATTTATAAATGTGATGTACAAATATACTTTTAGAAACGGTGTTTAGGGGATTTATAGAAAAATACTGTTTTAATGGAATTGTCTCAGAAAATATCATCTGTCCAAAACCAAGGCGTGGAAACTCCCAACATTGAACTTCATAAACTGCAGTTGACATGAACAGGGAGCAAGAACAGTAGTTTCTGCCTGAAGGGCCCAAAGGTCAAAGACCTTATTGTTTTTCTACTGCCACTTAATATTTGGGTTCACAGATGTTTTCACCAAAACAATAGTGACAGCATTTAATTCCAAACCAGATCACCAGATCAAACGGTTGACTCTCTTTCCCCCCTTCACCCCTCAATCTTTCTATCTTTTTGTCTCTCAATCTGTTTCTCAGATATTTTATTAAATTTTATTTGTTTTTTTAAATTTATAAATAATGTTTATTCTATTACAGTTGTCTGAATTTTTCCCCCTTTACCCACCTCCACCCATCCAATCCCCACCGCCCACTCCCACAGTCAATTCCCACTCTGTTGTCCATGTCCATGGGTCATTCATACATGTTTTTTATCTAGTCCCTTCCCCTTCTTTCCACCATTGACCTTTTTCCCCATCCCCTCTGGTCACTTTCAGTCTGCTCCTTGTTTCCATGCCTGTGGTTTATTAGCTTAATATTCTCCAGTTCCATCCATGTTGTTGCAAAAAGGAGGAGTTCCATCGCTCTCCCACTTTCTTTTTTTCCTTTTTTTAAATTTTATTTTAATTTATTTTTTCAAATTATTTGTCTCTCCCTACCCCCCACCACTTTCCCTTGCCCCCTCCCTCCTTCCCTCCCTCAGCTCTTCCCCTTTGGTTTTGTCCATGAGTCCTTGCTATATGTTCCTTGACTTTCCCCTTCCCTTCCTTTAGCCCCGCACGCCCTCCCTCCTTCCCTCTTGTCTCTGTTGGTTTCTTTTCCTTTCAGTGTTGCTGGTCTTATTTTCCTTGCATCTTTGTACTGTTGGTTAGGGTCCACTTATAGGTGAGATAATATGGTATTTGTCTTTCGCCCCCTGGCTTATTTCGCTTAGCATAATGCTCTCTAGTTCCATCGATGCTGTCGCGTAGTTTAGTAGTCCTTTTTTCCTTTCTGCTGCGTAGTATTCCATTGTGTATATGTACCATTACGTTTTGATCCAATCATCAACTGATGGGCACTTAGGTTGCTTCCAACACTTGGTTATTGTAAATTGTGCTGCTATGAACATTGGGGTGCATAGGTTCTTTTGAATTGGTGTTTTGGTGTTCTTAGGGTATAGTCCCAGCAGGGGAATCACTGGATCAAAAGGCAGTTCCTTTTTCAGGTTTTTGAGGAAATTCCACACTGCTTTCCACAGTGGCTGCACCAGTCTGCATTCCCACCAACAGTGTACTAGTGTTCCCTTTTCTCCACAGCCTCGCCAGCACCTGTTGTTTGTTGATCTGTTTATGAAGGCCATTCTGACCGGTGTGACGTGGTACCTCATGGTGGTTTTGATCTGCATTTCTCTGATGGCAAGTGATGCTGAACCTCCTTTCAAATGCCCCTGGGCCCTCTGTATCTCCTCCTTGGAAAAGCATCTGCCCAGGTCCTTTGCCCATTTCTTGATTGGATTGTTTGTCTTCTTGGAATGCAGTCGAGTGAGTTCTTTATATATCTTGGAGATCAAATCTCTATCTGATATATCATTAGCGAATATATTTTCCCATAGAGTTGGCTCCCTTTTCATTTTCCTGATTTCCGGTTTTCTTTTGCCGTGCAGAAGCCTCTTATTTTGATGAGGTCCCACTTGTTTATTCTTTCCTTTATGTCCCTTGTTTTAGGAGACATATAGGTGAAAAAATTGCTGCGTGGGGTATCTGAGAGTTTCCTGCCAATGTTCTCCTCTAGGACTTTGATGGTGTTGCGACTTATATTTAAGTCTTTTATCCATCTTGAGTATATTTTTGTGTGTGGCGTCAGCTGATGATACAATTTCAATTTTTTGCATGTAGCCGTCCAGCTCTCCCAACACCATTTGTTGAAGAGACTATTATGGCTCCATTTTATGCCTCTGCCCCCTTTGTCAAATATTAGATGCCCATAGAGACCTGGGCTTATTTCTGGGCTTTCTGTTCTGTTCCACTGGTCTATGGGTCTGTTCTTGTGCCAGTACCAGATTGTTTTGGGTATAGTCGCTTTGTAGTAGAGTTTGATGTCCGGTATTGTGATCCGTTCTACCTTGTTTTTCTTTCTCAAAATTGCTGAGGCTATTCGGTGTCCTTTATGGTTCCATATAAATTTTTGAAATGTCTGTTCTATTTCTGTGAAATATGTCCTTGGTATCTTAATAAGGATTGCGTAGAAACTATAAATTGCTTTGGGTAGTATGGACATTTTGATGATATTAATTCTTCCAATCCATGAGCACGGTATATGCTTCCATTTATTTGTGTCTTCCTCAATTTCTTTCTTCAATGTTGTATAGTTTCCTGTGTACAGGTCTTTTACCTCTTTGGTTAAATTTATGCCTAGGTACTTTATTTTTCTTCTTGCTATATCGAATTTTTTTTTTGATTTCCTCTTCTTCTATTGCATTGCTGGTGTACAAAAATGCCATTGATTTCTGAATATTGACTTTGTATCCTGCTGTTTTGCCAAATTCACTTATTAGGTTGAGTTTTTTGGTAGAGTCTACTGGGTTTTCTATGTACACTATCATATCATCTGCAAACAATGATAGCTTTACTTCCTCCTTTCCTATTTGGATGCCTTTTATTTCTTTTTCTTGTCTGACCACTGTGGCTAGGACTTCCAATACGATGTTGAAAAGAAGCGGTGAAAGCAGACATCCTTGTCATATTCCCGATCTTACTGGGCTTTTAGTTTTTTCCCATTGAGTATGATGGTGGCTGTATGATATATGGCCTTTATTACTTTGAGGAATGCCCCATTTATTCCCATTTTGCTGAGTGTTTTCATCATAAATGGGTGTTGTACTTTATCGAACGCTTTTTCTGTGTCTATCGAGATGATCATGTGGTTTTTCTCCTTTCTTTTATTTATGTGATGTATTACGTTTATTGACTTCCGTATATTGAACCATCCCTGCATCCCTGGGATGAATCCCACTTGATCATGGTGGATAATCTTTGGAATGTATTGCTGGATGCGGTTTGCCAATATTTTGTTCAGGATTTTAGCGTCTATGCTCATCAGTGAAATTGGCCTGTAGTTTTCTTTCTTTGTAGGGTCTTTATCTGGTTTTGGGATTAGGGTGATGCTGGCCTCATAAAAAGAGTCTGGGAGTCTTCCCTCCTCTTGGATTTTTTGGAATAGTCTGAGAAGGATAGGGGTCAGCTCTTCCTTAAATGTTTTGTAAAATTCTCCTATGAAACTGTCCAGCCCTGGGCTTTTGTGTGCTAGGAGTTTCTTGATAACTGCTCCAATTTCCCCATCTGTTATCGATCTGTTCAAGCTTTCTGTTTCTTCCTCCTTCAGTGTTGGAAGATTATACTTTTCTAAAAATTTATCCATTTCATTGAGGTTTTCAAATTTCTTGGCATATAATTGTTCATAGTAGCTTCTGACAATCCTTTCTATTTCTGTGGTATCAGTTGTTATTTCTCCTCTTTCATTTCTGATACTATTGATTTGAATCCTCCCCCTTTTTTTCTTGATGAGTCTGGTTAAAGGCTTGTCAATTTTATTTATCTTTTCAAAGAACCAGCTTCTGGATTGGTTGATTCTTTGAATTGTTCTTTTCGTCTCTATGCCATTCAATTCTGCTCTAATCTTGACTATTTCATTCCTTCTACTTGCTCTGGGATTTATTTGTTGTTGTTTCTCCAATTCCTGAAGTTGTAGTGTTAGGTCTTTTATTTGAAATGTTTCTGTCTTTTTTAGGTAAGCCTGTATTGCTATGAACTTCCCTCTCAGGACTGCCTTTGCTGTGTCCCATAGGTTTTGGACTGTGGTCTGTTCTTTTTCATTTGTTTCCAGAAATGTTTTGATGTCTTCTCTTATCTCATTATTGACCCATTCATTGTTTAATAATGTACTGTTCGGTCCCCATGAGTTTGCACATTTTTGAAGTTTCTCTTTGAGGCTGATTTCCAGTTCCAAGCCCTCATGATCTGAGAAAAACATTGGTATTATTTCAATTTTCCTGAATTTGCTGAGGCTTGCTTTGTGTCCTATCATGTGGTCTATCTTTGCAAAACTGCCATGAGCATTTGAAAAGAATGTGTATTTTTCTTCTCTGGGATATAAGATTCTATATATGTCAGTTAAGTCTATTTGATTCAGTGTGTCATTCAGCTGCACATATCTTTATTAATGTTTTGTTTGGAAGATCTCTCCATTTTTGGCAGTGGGGTGTTGAAATCCCCTACTATCAGTGTGTTGTTGTCTATATCTTTTTTGAAGTTGTCCAACAATTTCCTTATATACTTGGAGGCTCCTATATTGGGAGCATAAAAGTTTACAATGTTCATGTCTTCTTGATAGATTCTTCCTTTAAGTATTATAAAGTGCCCCTCTGGGTTTCTCTTTATGGCCTTTGTTTAGAAATCTACTTTGTCTGATACAAGTATGGGCAACCCTGGTCTTTTTCTCATGCCGATTTGCTTGGAATATTTTTTTCTATCCCTTTACTTTCAATCTGTGTAGGTCTCTTGCTCTGAGGGGGGTCTCTTGTAGGCAGCATATGTGTGGGTCATGATTTCTTATCCATTCACCTACCCTGTGTCTTTTGATTGGGGCATTTAGTCCATTCACATTGAGAGATATTACTGATAGAAACTTACTCCTTTTTTCTCTTTGTACCTGTGTTCCTCTCTGTCTCATTCTTTTCCTTCATCTGCTTAAACCAGTCCCCTTAGCATATCTTGGAGTGCTGGTTTGGTAGAGATGTATTCTTTTAGCCTTCTTTTGTCTGGGAAACTCTGTATTTCCCCTTCTATTTTAATGGAGAACCTAGCTGGGTAGAGCAGTCTTGGCTGTGGGCCCTTGCTTTTCATGGCTTGGAATATTTGTTGCCATTCCCTTCTGGTTTGTAGTGTTTCTGTTGAGAATTCAGCTCCTAGGCGTATCGGGGCCCCCTTGTATGTTACTTTCTCCTTCTCCCTTGCTGCCTTGAGGATTCTCTCTTTGTCTTTGACATTTGCCATTTTAATGATGATGTGTCTTGGAGTGGACCTCCTTGAGTCCCTCTTGAGTGGGGTTCTCTGTGCCTCCTGGATCCACGAGAGCCTTTCTCTCCTTAAATTAGGGAAATTTTCCATCATTACTTTTTTGAGGAGGTTCTCTATCCCTTGCTCCTCTTCTTCTCCTTCTGGTATCCCTATTATACGGATATTATTGCGTTTCAGGTTGTCCTTATTTCCCTCAATGCCTCTTCATTCTTTTTGAGTCTTTTTTCCATTTCTTGTTCTTTCTGGGAGCTTCTTTCTACCTTATCCTCCATCTCACTGATTCGATCCTTGACTTCATCCAGCCTGCTTTGGATTCCTTCTACTGCGTTCTTCAATTCAAAAATGGTCTTCTTCATATCCTCTTGTGTCTTCTTGATAGTTTCTGTGTTCTTTTCCAGTTTGATATAGTTTGTTGTAAGATCCTGATAATTTCTCTGCAGTTTCTCATAGTTCTCTTTGAGCTGGCTGAGCTCATTGTGCTTCCTTAGAACCATTGTTTTGAATTCAATATCTGATAGTTCCCGTGCCTCTATTTCATTTAGCTCTCCCTGTGGGGAGTCCCCTTTTCCACTCATTTGGGGGGAACTTCTTTCTCTTCCCATTTTTGTGAGAGTCTGTTAAGTAATTATTTTTTTTATTTATTTTTGCTTCTGCTTCAATTGGGCTGTCTATATTTCCTGACTTTGTGGATTAAACTTCTATGGTAGTAGGCGGGTCTTTTTATGTATTTATTTTTTCCTTTACTTTTCTTTCAGGGCCTGCCTCTGATGATGTCATTTGTTGACCCTATATGGCCTTGGGTCGTTTGTTTGAGCCTTCCAGGTATCTACTGTCTGTGTCTTACTCCTGCTTTGGGCAGCTGTGTGACCCCTTCCACCAGGGATCCACTATATCTGTGTATCGCTCTGCACTCTCCTGCCAGCTCCTTGATAGTGTTCCCCGCCCGGCAGGATCCCCTGTCAGCCTGAGGTCGCACGTGCTTGCCCCAGCCCAGGGGGCTTCTTCGCGACCTCGCGTACTTGTCTGGCCCCCCAGGCCGGCCGGCACCCGGCACTGGTCTGCTTAGGGTCTTCTATCCTGTGCATTCCCCGCTTTTGGCTCTTTGGATGCATTGCTTGCCCTCGCCAAATGGAGACTATGGAAATGGGAGGAAGTCAGCTCTAGGACTGTCCGGTTAATCCTGTCTCCGGTCTCTCCTCCAGGGACTCTGGGCAGCTCTGTGACCCCTTCAGCCCGGGATCCACTATTTCTGCGGCCTGCTGTGCACTCGTGGCCCGCGTGGGTCGATTTACACCTGCCCTCGCCGATCTGTGCACTCCCTTGCAGGCTCCATCAGTGCCAACCTGCGGGAGGCCTTGCCAGCCCCTGGGAGCCCTCACCAACCCGCGCGTGTCTACACACACACTCGCCAACCCTCCCCAGCCACCTGGCGCAAGTGTGTGCGCCTGCACTGGGTGGTTTTGGGCTCTCTATTGTGTGCTTTTTGGCTTTTGGCTCTTTGGGGGTGTGTCCTTTTCCCGCACAATGGAAACTAGGGAAAGGAGAAGGAGTCAGGACTCCCCGGTTCCTCCTCCCGTTCTTTCCCCAACGCCTCCGTTTCTAGTCTCTCCTCAGGGGTCTCTGGGCAGTTCTGTGACCCCTTCCGCCAAGGATCCACAACCTGTGCGCACTGCGTTTCATTCGCGGGCAGTCTGGTTCCTGCACACCCTGCTTCTGCCTCTTTGGGGGCTCACCTTGCCTGCCCAGAATGGAGACTACCGAACGGGGAGGGAGTCGGGACTCCCCGGTTCCTCCTCCCATTCTTTCCCCAACGCCTCTGTCTCCAGTCTCTCCTCAAGGCTCTCCCAGTCAGTCTGCACTCAGTCCCCCAGCCCACACATGCACAAGCTGTGTGCGGAGTGCACAAAAGGCAGGTTAATTGATTCCCTTATGCCTGAGAGAGATGGTAGCTGCAGAGTGGGAAGTGCGTTATCACCGGGACTCCACCGGCCACCGTGTAAGTTCTCTTAACAAAGTTTTCCTCACCAGTCTTTTCCCAGGCACCAGCCCACCCTGCTGCCACCTCTACCCAGAGATCAAGGAGGGTGGCTGCCACTGCAATTTTTGCGTTGGCCCTTTAAATGTGTCTTTGCATCCCCAGCCACCTGCCTCTGGCAGAGAGCACCCCTAAGCTTTTCGGGGTTGCGTTTTGTCTGTATTTTCTTGGTTTTAGCTGCTGTAGTTTAGAGGTCCCCGTTTATGATTCAGACCCCATTCTTCTTAGGGGGAGCTAACTGGCCGTTTCAATGTCCCTCTGGTGCTGGTGCCCGTGGGTGCCCAGCCCACCCTCTCGAGCCTGCACCGCACTTCTCACCCGTTGAGATGTGTGAGAGTCGAATCCACTGTCTGTCCAGGGCTCCAAGGCTCCTCTCCCACTATAGTTACATTGTTTTCCAGGTGATTACTCCATTATTTAGTCGCAATTCCAGTTTGGTCTGGGGAGGAGGAGGTCAGCGTGACTCCCATTCACTCCTCCACCAATTTTCTCCAAATGTTTTTTAAATAATCTGAAATACTCTATTTAAAATTAAAAATTCACAGTGGATATGCCAATATTTGATAAAATTAGATTGGTGTACATGGTTTGTTCATTATACTCTATATATTTTCTGTATTTTCGGTTTCTTTTTTTTTTAAGATGGCCTTTATTTTTTAGAGTAGTTTTAGGTTCACAGAAAAGTTTAGAGGAAAGTACAGAGTTCCCATATATCCTGTGCCTCCACACACCCACAGCCTCCTCTATTATCAACATCTTCAACCAGAGTAATAAGTTACAAACAATAACGCTACACATCATCATCACCCAAAGTCCATAGTTTACATTACAAATGTGGCTTTTATTTCTACAATTGTTCTGTTATTATCCATATTTCCTGAGATCTGTCAGTATATTTTATATCTCTTTCTCAGCATCTTATCATCTTTTACTATCTTTTCTTTCAGCCCCTTTCCTTTCCTCTTTAAAACAATCTTTCCATGTAATATACTGTGTAACTTTTTTGTAATAGTACATTTCTTCTTAATTGAAGTCAGCTGCATTTTTCAGTTGTGCATATTTTACTTCTTTTTGTCTCTCTTAACTTTACCTTGAACCCATCAACAAATTGCCCTGACTCAAACTTCAAAATATCTCCAGGAAATGATCACATTGCAGCTAGGAGAGGTCAGGTCTGGTCAATGATATGAAAGAGGAAGTTTCCGGGTCATTTTCAAGAAAAACTGTTTTAAAAAGGACAAAGAACATGGCACATGTTTTTGCTTTTTTCTATTTGTCCAGTCTTACCATTGGAAAAAGACAAGAAAACCAACTTGGTGCCTCAGATACAGCATTTCTTTACCACCATAAAAAGGATACCCACACATACTGGTAATAAAGCATGAATCTATAAGAAACTAGGTGTAGGTGACATCTATGAGCAGCTCTACCTGCCATAAGCTGTCTATGTCCATATTTCCTGTCCATAAGACAGTTTTCTGGTACATATAGTCAAACATCATCTTGACTGATAAACATAATATATACAGTATGTATTAGTTTCCTCTGGCACCATAACAAAGTACCACAAGGTTTGTGATTTAAAACAACAGAAATTTATTCTTTCACTGTTCTGGAGGCCAGAATGCCAAAATCAAGGTGTCAGCAGGGTTGTTTCCTTTTAGAGACTCTGTGGGAGAATCTGTTCCATGTATCTCTCCAGCTGTCTACAACTTACTGGCAATCCTTGACATTCCTTGGCTTGTATATTCATTACTCTAGTCTCTTTTCTTGTCTTCACATGGTCTTCCCCTCTGTCGTCTCTATGTCTTGTCCTTTTAGGTCTTTTATAAAAACACTAGTCATTGAATTTAAGGACTACTTTCATCCAGGATGATCTTATCTTCTTATCTAGAGATCCTTACCTTAATTACATCTGCAAAGAACCTTTTCTAAATAAGGTCGTATCCTGAGATTGACAGTGGACATATCTTGAGGAACAGGAAGTAATACACACACACACACACACACACACACACACACACACACACACACACACAAGGTCTCTTGGGAAAAAGTTCATATATAATGAGACCAGTTTGCACCACATCAATATAACCTGGCAGCCAAGAAGAGTGGACTAGAATGTGCACACGTGAACAATGATGACTTCACTATACCAGTCAGTGGGGACAGTAGAAGCCATTGAGTGAGCATGTATACAGTGTGACCATCGCATTCAAAACAACTGAATGAGTAGAGCAACAAATCTTCATCAAATTTTGCATTAAGCTTGAACATTCCTCTGTGGAAACTCTTGGGGTGATTCAGAAGGCCACAGCTGTAGGCAACTGGTGATTGGCAGCTTCATCATGACAATACACTTGCTCATGCATCATGTCTTGTGCAGAGTGTTTCGGCAAAACATCAAATCACCCAGTGACTCAGTTCCCCTACAGCCAAGATTGGTGCCCTGTGACTTCTGGCTATTTCCAAAGCTAAAATCACCTTTGAAAGGGAAGAGATTTCAGACCATTGATGAGATTCAGGAAAATATGACGGAGCCGCTGATGGTGATTGGGAGAACTGTGTGGTCCCAAGGTGCCTACTTTGAAGGGGACTGAGGCATCATTGTCTTGTATACAATGTTTCTTGTATCTTGTATTTCCTTCAATAAATGTCTCTATTTTTCATATTACATGGCTCGTTACTTTCTGGACAGGCCTCATATACATATATACATATATATGATAGTATGCATGAATTTTTATGTTAAAGCAGTCTTTTTTATGGATTTATTTATTTATACTTTACTTTTTGCTTGATTTTTCTCTCTTTCTATCTTCCCACATCAACCTATATCATACTACTCCCATAATCCATGTTAATCTGTTATGCAATCTTTTATTTTTATCCACAGACATCTAATCCTAGGCAGACAGAATGTGCATACACACACAAACACACACACGGAAAGACTATTGGTTAGCTATTCTACACAATGAACTATCCCCAAACTCAGTGATTTAATATGGCAATTACTTATTATTATACTGTATGATCATGAGATTGGGATTTGGCCACTCTTGGCTGGGCTCATTTATGCATCTCAACATCAGCTGGGGTCTCTGCTCTAAACTGGGTTTGTCTGGAGTAGCTTTTAACTTTGCTAGAGTGTCTCTGTTTCAGCTATCTCACATCTTTCTCCTAGGATCAGTGGACTGGTCCAGGAAAATCCTTCCTATGGAGATAGTAAAAGTAAAATCAGTCAAGTCCAATCACAGAAGCACTTTTTCAATCATCTGCTATGTCACATCAGCTAACATTGCATTGGCCAAAATTATAATCAATGAGTAGGGAAATTTATTCCCTCTCTTGATGGAAGAAACTGTGAAGTTATATGGCAAGAATATAGATACAAGAAGGGGAAAAAATTTGGACCATTAATGCAGTATATCTCATGAACAGATATGCTAAACAAACATGTGTCTTCGTTTGTTGAGTGTTTGCTTTACAAAAAAAGGACCATATTATGTAATTTGTTTGCATCTTGCATTTCTCAGTGACACCTCATAGAAATACCTGTACATCATCTTATGTTTCTCTGATTCAATTTTTAAATGGTTACATATTTTTCCATCTATAAATCTACTATAATTATTTAACCATTTTTCTTTTGATGCATATTACATTTGTTTTATTTTTTTGGTTTTTCATTTTGAACAGTGTCGAAAAAATCTGTTTAGGATTTCTTGGATCAAAGATGTGTGTATTGTTAATTTTAATAGAAATTCTCAAGTTACTTTTCAAATAAGGCTGTGATTCTTCACATGTACCAGGAATTTATGACACCTTTCCCTACATTGTTGCCAAGAAATAGTAGCATTGGTCTTTATTAATCTTTGCCACTTTGTTGTATATAAAGTGACCATTGCTTTCTCTCTTTGCATTTCTCTAACTACTCATAAATTTGAAAATTTTCATATAATTTTGCCATTTGAATTGCACTTCTCTTACTAGTCTGTTTATATTCTTTTCTCAATGTTCTATTGAGTTTTAAGATTTTTCTGTCAATTTGTAAGAGCTCTTTGTATGTATTCTAGAAAGTATGCCTTTTTCTTACAGGTTAAAGTGTTTCCAAGTATTTCTGTATTGACTTTGTTTATGGTACACTTTGTCATGCAAAAATTTGTTTGAGGCCATTTTTACTGATTAAAAATTTATTGAATTAAATGGTTCTAGAAATAATGCTATGCCAGCTAAGACAGTGTGATCATCAGGATGTTACATGGGGGAGGGGTTCATCTCTTGACACTGCCTGGAGCTTCCTCCAAATCCTCAATGCATGCAAAAGAGAAATGAAATAGGGCATTTCAATTATACCTCTACAAAATTGAAAAAGGAGAGATAAATGAGAAGTCACAGGTAAAAGACACGTGATTGAGGCCCCAACAACTGTTATTTAACAGAAGAAACCCCACTTGGGTTAACTAGAGCTGGAGAAGGAGCTCGGCTAGATCGTTGTCTTTGTTCTTAGGACTGCTTGCTCTAACAAAGTACCACAAACTTGATAGTTTGAAGCAACAGGAATTTATTGTCTCACAGTTCTAAGTGCTTGAAATCAAGGTGTTAGCAAGGCTGTTTTTTGTTGTTGTTTTGTTTTGTCTTGTTTTTTTTTTTTTTTCTGGAGGCTCTGAGGGAGAATCTGTCCCATGCTTCTTTCCTAGCTTCTGGTGGTTGCTAGCAATCCTTGTTATTTCTCATCTTGTAGACACATGCTTCCAATCTCTGTCTCTATCATCACATGGCCTTCTTCTCTGTGTGTCTCACATGCTTTTCTTATAAGGACACCAATCATTGAATTTAGGGCACACTTTAATCCATTATGACCTCATATAAACTGAACTAATTACATCAGTAAAGACCATATTTCTAAATAAAGTTACATTTTTGAGGTTTTAGGGTGGAGATGAACTTCTCAGGGACACTATTCAACCCAGTACAGCCCACCCTCAGCCTGCCTTTCCCCTCCCCTAAATCATATCTATCCCATGTGCAAAATATATCCCCCAAAGTCTTAACTCATTCCAGCATTAACTCTGCATCCAAAACCTTATCTATATTGTCCTCAACTCAAAAAATTCAAAATCTCAAAACAGTTCCAAATCTCATCGTGTAAATCCTCTCAACCAGTTATGGGTGAGATTTTGGGTATGATCCATCCTGGGGTTAACTTCCTGTACATTGGTGGACCTTTGAAATTAGAAAGTAATTTATCTCCTTTCAAAATACAGTACGACAAGCATAAGATAGATATTCTTATTCTAAAAAGAAATGTTCATAGAATCTAGCAGCCCTCAGTGAAAATATTGATTCTGTAGACACTGAGGTTCCTGTCCCAGATAGAATTGTGCAATCAAGCCCCCATCATCAACTGTCCTTGCAAACTAGATGTATTTTTCAATATGTATAGCCAAATATGTCTACCTTTTCCTTTATAACTTTTCTGTTTTTAATTTTGGTTAAAAAAATGTAGTTTATGTAGTCACCTAGTTTTCTCTAAAGATTCTAGTTGCTTAATTTCATATTTAAATATTCTGAAATTAATTGTTATATCATGGAAGACAGAGTCCATTTTCATTGCATTCCAGATGGATATCTTATTATAATGTACCACTTATTTTTAAGAAATCCATACTTTTCCCAAAAAGTGGTTTGAACTATGACTTTTATCATTTATTAATTTCTCAATAATTTTGATTCTCTATTACTTTACACTGAGTGTTTTGTCCTTTTTATGTCAATATCATATTGATTTGATAAAAGTGGCTTTCCAGTATATTCTGATATTTAGTAGAATAAGTCTTCCTTCACTGAGTTGATTTTCTGAATGTCTCCCTTTTTATCCCTCTGAAAGTCCATATAAGAGAATAAAATGAGCAGAGCTGCACTAAACATTCAGTAACCACTATGCAAAATTAAATTAATTAAAATCAAATAAATTTAAATTAATTAAATAAAATTGAATGTTCACTTCCTCAGTTGTACTGGTCACATTTTAAGTGCTTTACAGCCATATGTGGCTAGTGGTTACCATATCGAGTAGCTCAGAGATAGAACATTTCCATAATTGCATAAAGTTCTGTTGGATAGTGTTGGTCTAGATTATCTGATGATTTTTTTGTTTCTGAAGATGACTCTTCTGATGTAAATTTTTCCTCTAACTTGTACTATATGCTTGTTTTCTTCTTTTTTTCCATTCATGTAAGTGAGGGAATGGTCGTGGTACTAATATCTATATATAGGCCATACAGGGTCCTTTTTCATTTTGCTTATCTTTAAATGATGAAAAAACATCACTATCTAATAATAGTGTGGGGAGAATTTCTGCTTCTACCCAGGGCAGCAGATAAAAACTCTAAAACTGTAAAAACATATATGATAACTGTTTCACACTTTGGGCAACAGGAAGTTGACCCTTGAGAGGACAGAAGCTCAGGAGGTGAGTCTTGAATTCATATCACCTTTCTGGCTTAGGGTACTTTAGGATCATGTTGCAGACCAAGCAGAGTATGCCGGTTTCACTGAACTGTGGAGATCAGAGTTTGGGACAGCTGAAGCACATGGAACAGAATCTAGAATAGCCAATATAGCCTTGGGATTAAAAAAAATTGAGGACTCTCATTACCTAATTTTAAGGATTAGTATAAACTACCAAAATTAAGACAGAAATCAAGGCATGGAGAAAGATAAATAAATTAATAAAACAAAATAGTGTACATAAATGGATAGGTATAGATATGCAGTCAGTTGACTTATGATAACAAGGCCAAGATAATTCAATGGGAGAAAGGAAAGTCATTTCAAAAAGTGTTTCTAGAACAAGTAGCCATCTGTATGTTTAAAATGAATTGCCTCACACCATACAAAAAATTACGTATAGATGAATCATAGACCTAAGCAAATAAGCTAAAGCTATGAACTTCTAAAGTAAAATGTAGGTGACTATCTTTATGAGTTTAGGGAGACAAAGATTTCCTAATCAGGACACAAAAGAAACTAATCATTAAAAATTGTAAATTGGGCTTCATCAAAAGTAAAACTTAATGCTCACCCAGTCTGCTAATAAAATGGAAAAGAAAGAAAGAAAGAAACAAAGAAAGACCATGGTCTATAAGAAAATATTCACAACATATATATGTCTCACAAAGAGCTTGTATCCAGAATTCATGAAGAATGTCTTTGATAATAACAAGCAGCCTTATTTTTTATTCATATCATTAAATATTTTTATTCATAGTAAACAGCTTTAATATCCAAAGTTTCTTTTTTCCAAAAAATACATGTTCCTTCACACTTTTAAAAAAATTTTATTTTATTTTTTCTATCACCATTTCTCCCCTCATACCTTCTTCCACCTCCACCCACATCCCCTCATCACCATCCTGTTGTCTGTGTCAATTAGTTTCCTTTTTTTGCTCAATCCTTCCACCCCCAGCACCCCCAGCTGTCAGCCTGCTCTCCATCTATGAGTTTGTCTCTATTTTGCCTCTTAGTTCAGCTTGTTCATTGGACAAGAAGCCTGACTTTAAAGTGCATAAAATACTTGAAAAGTCACATCATGAAAGAAAATATGTGGAGACCAATAAGCATACAAAAAGGTATTCAACATCATCAGTCATCACAGAAATGTAAATTAAAACCATAATGTGATACTACATCACACCCACTAAAATTTAAAAGTCTCATAATATTAAATTGTGGTGAAGATATTAAGTAACTGAAACTCAACATTGCTGTCGAAGTATGAAGTGATAGAACTATTTTGAAAAACTGTCAGTTTCTTGTAAAGTGAAATAAATACCTGTACTATGGCCACTAATTTCACTCCAATTTATTCAAAAGAAATGAAAACTCATGTCCCCAAAAAAGATTTGTACAAGAATGTTTAAAACACCTTTATTCATAATAACCAAAATTAGAAACCATCTAAATGTCTATTAACAGAAGAACCCATGAATAAAACGTGGTATACTTACAAATTCTTATTACTTATTTTTTTAATTTAATTTTAATTTATTTTTTCAAATACATTTGTCTCTGCCTACTCCCCCACCACTTTCCCTTATAAATGGAACTACATTGATGAATCTTGAAGACATTAGGTTGAGCAAGAGAAGCCAAATAAAAAGGAGTGCATTCTCTATGATTTTGTTGACATGAAGTTCAAGAAAAGACAAAGCTAATCTGTGTGACAGAAATCAAAATACTATTTGTTTAAGGTGTAGGGAGAGGAGGAGTTAGAGATTGACTACAAAGGGACACCAAAGAACCTTCCTAGCTGAAAGAATTGTTCTATTTTGTTCTTGAGCAAAATGGTGATTACAAAAGTGTATACATTTGTCAGAACTCACTGAATTGTAAACTTAAGATTTGGGCCTTTTACTGTAGGTAAATTCTCTTCAAACAACAACAACAACAACACCTCAAAAGATACACTGTGAGGTAGATAAAAGAAAGTATGTTGTGGTAGTCCATGGTTTTAAATGAGCTATGGCGGCTTAGAAAACCTTGTGGCTGTATCCATATCTCGTCCCTGAGTGTGGACTGTTTTCAAAAGCTCTTGGCATACCCATAAAGGGAAGGTATAATTCATAGGGAAGACTGGTTGCTTTAACTTTTCAGCTCATTGGAACATTTCCTTTCATGGACTTACATTTTTTTGTCTGTTTTGATTTGGTTTGGTTTGATTGGTTGATTTTTCTTTACTCTCTGAGTCTGGCCATCAGCAGCCTTATGACAAGCTGTTGTCACTTCTGCCTCATCTAGATGGTGAAGGAAAGACACCCCTGCCTCATCCGGGCTGGGAAAACAGAATGCCATATCCCATGTGTCTGTTTTTCACCACACCTTTGTAGTTATTTGGGGTGAAAATAAGTCTGTACAGTGATGATCCCTATTCCACTATGGCCCACTCACTCCCATCCATCCTCAACAGTACATCTAAAGGCTTGCCTGTAGATGCCTCAAAACCCTCTCACATATGTGCAGAGATATTTATACTCTGCTTGAGACATGGACAATTATTTGTTATCTCGCAGCATCAGCCCATAATTTTGCCCATCTCACTGTCCTTGGCAAAAACCCTTCACTGTTTGGGATGTAGTAGCCATTTCTTAGTTTCATTGTGAATGAAATTTTCTGTTGTTTTCCTTCATTCAACCCTGTGGCCTTGGAGCAAAAAAGTGTAACAGGTATACCTTTACTTCACTACCTTTTGTTGGAAACCCTGAATCTAGTGTGAGCTTTTAGAAATCCAGCCTGGGCCTTGACCCTCCCACAGTTAAAGTCTTTGGCCTCCCACTTCCATTTAAAAGATAGAGTATCAAAGTCCTGTGATAACTCACAAGGCTCTACATGGCCTGCCTTCTACTTAGCTCTCCAGTCTCATCTTGCTTCTGACTCTCCAAATCTAGTATGTCCCATTATTCTCACTTTCTTTTGTCTTGTCAAATTATGAAAGCAGCTATTTTAGTGGCAGAGATGTGGAAAATATAGAGAAGTATAAAAAAGAAATGAAAATCACCTGTGATCATGCTTCCTAAACAATAGCCAACGAGAACATTTTTGTCTTATCTTATTACACTATTATTTCTATACATAATATCCAGATAGTATTTTTATTTGTTACACACACACACACACACACACACACACACACACACGGTCTGTCCAGAAAAAATCCAGCCATTGTTAATATAACAAGAATGGTTCGTGCGACATCCATGTTACCTGGCAGCCAAGGAGAGTGGACAGGAATGCACATCTGTGAACAATGATGACTTCACTGTACTAGTCAGCAGGGGAGGTATGTGCCATTAAGTGAGCACGTGTACTGTGTGGCCATCACATTCAAAAGGACTGAGTGAGCAGAGCAGTGAATCTGCTTCAAATTTTGCATTAAACTTGAATATTAGGCATCATTGTCCTATGTACAATGTTTCTTGTATCATTCATCTTTTTCATTAAGTGTTTATGGCATACTGCTTGGCCAGATACTTTCTGGACACACCTCGTATATATGATTTTAAGGCAAATAGAGTCTTTCAGAATTCTTCCACTATTTATTATGAGCGTTTTTCTCTACCATAATTTCCCATCATAATTATATTTTAAGTTATATTAAATATAATACGAAATCAGTGTTTCGTAAACACTGATTGTGCTCCCAGTACTACTTGGCTAAGCACTTTACATGCATTTTCTCTTTGTAACCACTTATGAGATAGGTACTATGATATTCCCATTTCACATATAAAGACATCAAGGCTTAGAGAGGTTAGGTAACTTACTCAAAGTCACATGGCTCCTAAGTGTTGGAGTTGGAACTTTAACCCAGATGAACAAAACTTTAAAAGTCTCTTGAAGTGTGGATATAATATTTGTTTAAATATTGGTTAAATATTGAATTTATACAAAGGAATAATTATGTATACCTTACTATATGTAAGGTATAAAGAATCATGATTTTTAATGAACAAAATATTACCCATCACCTGGTTTAAGGTAGATACACTTGTTTCAGATAGTTCTTCAATGTTGTCTTCATCAAAATTATTACAATTGGAATTAACTAACAAATGGGTGCTAGGATTAAAATTCCTCAATGTAAAGAAGACTATGCCTCCACCTATCCTTCTAAGTTCAGCAGGTCCTTTGTCCAGACAGTCAAGATCAGTTGGTTTGCTGTGGGCCCAGTTCTTGTGGAAGATTCTAGGTGTTCTCTTCCTCAGCTTCAGGGAACTTCTGCACTGAGAGAGGCTGAAGAAATTAGAACAAGGTTGCCTGAATGAAGTCAACTGAGAAGCCTTGGGAGCAATGGCATAAAAGAGAGCAGGTGACTAGGGGATAAACAGGGTCTGTATTGTTGATAAAATCAGCTCATGATGAGCATTCTGGGTGAAGAAACCAAGGACTCCAGCATAATTAGCAACAGTACTTGTGGTAGCAGTAAGAAAACATGAGTAGCTAAGGTGAGGGGACAACTTTAATTGCTCCCTAATTGAGTGATTCTGACTCTGAGTCATTTTGGGAGAAGTGAAAGGACTGATGTTTTAAGAACACTGTGAGATTCAGAGGGTTCAGTGCCAAAAGCATTTTTTGTTACCATAGCCATTTTAACCACACCCTCATCTGTCCATCCTCCTCGCTAGTGTGGGTTGAGCAAGTAAAGATTAATCAATATTTAATAAAATGCAGGTTTCACTTCCAAGACTACTTACTTCATTCAACTGTGGTGACTCTCCCACCACTCTCTATTGTCCCCATGGGTAAATTCTAAAGTTGCATGAATTGTCCTCAACCAGACAAACACTTCCAATGATGGGAAGGCAGCATTCAGAGGGGATGACTTTGCCATCACCAGTGTTTGTGCCTCTTTCTCACTTCATACTACCAGTGATGTTGTTCAGGATCCTTATCATTTCCTTTTTTTAACCTTATTATTTCTTGACTGAATTATTGCAATAAACACCTAAGCACCCTTGCTTTCCAGTTTCTCTCTTATATTTACCAAAAATTTGTTTTCTTTTAAAACTGTTTTTAGGAATCTAAAACACATCTATTGTTTCCAACATCAAAATAATATAACAAGTTATGCTCAGAAAAGTTTCATTATTTTTTTTATTTTTTCAATTACAACTTACATTCAATATTATTTTGTATTACATTCAAGTGTGCAGAATAATGGCTGAACAATCATATACTTTACAAAATGGTCGTTCTGGTATTTCCAGTACCCACTTGATACCATACATAGTTATTACAATATTATTGACTACATTACCTATGTTGTACTTTATCCTCATGACTATTTTGTAACTACCAATCTGTACTTCTCAATCCTTTCACCTTCTTCACCTCTTACCTTCATTACAGTGTTATTTACAATAGCCAAACTATGGAAGCAACCCAAGTGCCCATAAATAAACAAGTGGATAAAAGAGCTATGGCACATTTACACAATTGAATACTACTCAGCCATAAAAAGGAACAAAATCATATCATTTGTGACAACATGAATGGACCTAGGGAATAATAGGCTAAGTGAAATAAGCCAGTGCAAGAAAGACAGATATTATATGATTTCACTTATATGTGGAATCTAAAGAACATTATAAATAAGCAAACAAAACAGAAACAGACTCATAGATACTGAAAAAAAGTTTCACTTTATTGGTTCCTCCACTCTGCTTTCTCCCACTCTTCTAATAATATATTTATTAGTTTTTTTATTTGTCTTTCTACCAATTTTTTGGCAAATATAGCAAAGAATGTGTGTATGTACATATGTTTATTAGTAGTTCTCCTTTTCTTAAATATAAGATAACATGCTAAATACACTGCTTTGTATCTTTTTTTAAGACCGTGTGTGTGTGTGTGTATATATATCTCATTCTCATTTGTTTTTATGGTGGCTTAATATTCCATTGTGGGGAAGTATTATTCTATTTCAAACCAATCTCTATATTGAACATCTGAGTTATTTTGAATCCTTTTATTGACAACAAATTTAACAAAAAATAAATTTAGTAGTAGTATTGCTTCCTTGCTCAATAATCTCTATGGTTTTCCATTGTCTGCAAAATCTAAATGCCCTAGGTGGTCTTCGAAAGCCCCCAGTAATCTACCTTCCCAAACTTGTTTCTCCCCCTATTCACTTTGTACTCTGTGTAGCGGCCATAGTGGAACCTACCTCCTCCATTCTCCAACTTTAGTCTGCACTTTGCTCATGCAGTTCCCTCAGCCAAAATTACTTTTCCCTCCTGTCCCTCCCCTTCCACATCTTCCCTCCAAATTGATTGAAATTATTCCTCAATCAGTAAAAAAAAAAGCAATCACTTCAGGGCTCCTTCACTGATTCCTGGCCCCATTTACACCTTTCTCCAAGTGAAATCAATCACTTCACCATGGTATTAACAAAGCACTGAGTTTGTATTTCTGTGTTTCATTTTAGCAATTTACATCATTCAGTGTCTTCTGGTTTTCTAATATACATCCCTCCCAGTATATTAAGGAAAAACAATTCTTGTACAGAGCTTTTACATGGTTAAGTGTTCAATACTTTCTAATTGAATTATTTATTTTTATTAAATGTACAAATATGTATGTAAAAATAAAGCATACATAATAACTACAGCCAACATTGCTTATGGCTTTGAAAAACAAATGAATGTCACTCATCCTTTTATTTGCTGTGTTTTACTATACTGGGAGTGGATGAGGGCTCAAAGCAATTCTTGAAGAAATAAGCATCCCCTGAATAACTGAAGATTGTTATTTTTGTTCATACAGTATATTTATATAGTTTTTTAAATACCATGTTTTGACACATCAGTCTTCCTCTTACTAGCTTTTTGCCAACAACACTAAACTTCAAATTAAGTTAGTTAGGCTTTATCTAGAATGACTGACAAGCACTTGTAGAGTTCAAATCATTTACTGATAACTTAAAATGAACGTTTAAATTTAAGAGCATGAATTATCACCGCCCAATGAAATTGATATGGCAGATTTAAACCATATATGGGACCTCTTTAACAGGTGTTCAGATCTTATTTCTTTGAATTCATTAGAAAATCCATGAAAATATTTGATTTACTTCTTTTTTTGTAAGAAATTTTTTTTATTAAACATCATAGTATGGGGGACCCCAATAAACTGGAATTTACTTGTAAAAATTGTGCATTTATTCTTACATATTTAAACTTCAGTCACTTTCAAAGTACCCTCCATTTGATGCAGTATACCTATATAGACATTTTTTTCCACTTCTCAAAACAGTTTTTGAACTCATTGATTTTGATGCCTTTTAGTACTTCTGCTGTTTTTTGTTTTAGCTCTTTTATATCAGCAAAACGTTTCTCTTTGAGGATATTTTTCATTCAGAGAAAAAAAAAAGTCACTCAGGGCAAGATCAGGTGAATAGTGAGGGCGGGACATGGGAGTTATGCAGGTTTTTGGTCAAAAACTGCTAAACACTCAGTGTGGTATGGGCAGGTGGGCTCACTTATAAACCACCCATAATGAAATGGGCAAACATGTTGAAAGAGTCTTCAAAAAGATTCAGTGAAGCTGAAAGCAGCGTCTCACCACAACACCAGCTAGTACACTGATACAGACTCATCTAGCGGCAGAAGCCTGTACTGCAAGGGGCCTGCCCTCCAGAAGATAATTCTGGGTTTTTTGGGTATCCCCTCATAATGAGCCTTTTAGGGGTATTTTATCAAAATTAAGACAATGCAGACAAAGTTTTCTATTCTAAAGATAAGTCTTTCCAAACTTTTTGGAAGACTCCCAAGGTCATATCAGCACTGATGGGATTCTGTCAAGTTCTAATTGATATGCATATTTTGGGTGGGTTAACAAAGGTTTGTTGAGGTCAATCACCTCTTCAGTGCATGAATAAAGCATAAAGTCTGAAACTTAAAAGGTTTACAATCTTGTTAGATATACAAAACCTTTCAATGGTAGAAATGTCAAGGAACTCGTGGCCAACTTTAATCCACTACTGACTTGCTCCAGTATAATGCCTATGAAAATAATTAAGTCCCAGGCCTAGCTCAAGCATGAAAACCCCACTTGTGACATTTCCACCCGTCACTTAATACGTATTTAGTGAATTGACAAATAGGTTTGAGAGGTATTGCAGAGACAAAATACCTGAGCTTTGTGGTAAATTGTACGTGAGGGACAAAGAAAGGCAGGAGGAAAAAGTGATGAAGTGATGAAGTTAGAAAGTTGATGAACTCTTTGACGTGAACACTGAACAACTTCAAGAAAGGAATATTATCTCATTTTGTGGTGGGTTAATGTTCAAAAACCACTGAGACTACTCCCAGAAATTATAAATTTAAAATAATAAAAATAATAATGCCAGATCATGCTTTAAAGATAAGAAGCATAGATAAAAATTTGGAAATCATAGAATTCTAATTAATGGTTAAAAATGAAACAAAGGTTTCATCCATAAGAGAGACTGAAGCAGTAACAGTTTTAAACCATCACCTAGAAGCCTATTAATGAACACTATTACAAGAACATTTTTGTTGACCTTATTAGGGTTGTTCTTCTATTAGTATTAGTAGGAGCTCCATAGAGATCAGTAGTAAAGATACCTCAATTCTGAGAAAGAGCCATTTTCTTGCCAGAATTTCAGAGGCCTCCCAAGGTGTCTTAACTGTGTTAGCAGATGAAATGTGATTGACTTGTATTCCATTCCATGTTTTAAGTTTACATTGTTCTGTGAGTGTGGATCTGGCCATCTCAAAGGCAGAGGAAGCTGAAACTTCTTGTGTATCAGGGCTGATCTGGCTGAATTTTACAGAGGGGCTCTTTCAGTCTTGCATTTAAATCCCTCCCTGGCTTCCTGTAGCACAAATTGTAAAGTGCTCCATAACCCTGTGACCAGGAGAAATGAGAGGTTCTGCTGAGACTGTAATCTTGCTCTAAACAGGTCTCTGGTGAGGTCTGGTGAATGGTGATACATCACACAGCTCTCTCCTCTGAAGGTGTCCAGTACAACTTCCACAGTACTCTCCACTTCCATTGGAAGATAGGAGAGACTTCAGCGAGCGTCAGATCGAGGTCTCCCTTGTGTAGCATGCACAGTACATTAACTGCTGAGCAATAGTCCTGGCCCACAGCCTAATTATTAACATTTGAAAGTTGGCTGCTGGGCAGCTGCAGGAATAGCTTCTATGACATTTAAAAATATGGATTTTTCTCTTTACTGGACAGGCTTATTGCATATTAGTTTCTGGATATACTGTCAGTGTGATTGAAGAAGCCATCTCCACCATGACTACTGTAACTATTGATCACAGCAAGGACAAGGCACATTCTTCCATGGACAATAAACACTATCCACATATTGGAAAATAAATAAGAAAAATATTCATATTAATAGTAATATTTAATACTAATACTAATATCATATTTATTTAGGCATTTAGGTGCTAGGGTATGTAAAAAGCAAGTAGCACCAAAATATCATCATTATAGATAGTATCCCTGCCCACAGGATATTTTATATTCTGTTTAGATAAGGCAGACAAATATATTAGAACTGTATCTCATACATCCAATCAATAGGCCATAATGATCCATAAATATAGAGAGAGAGGGTTCACTTAAAGTATAATATTTTAGACTCTGAAAAAGCCTTCAGAGTTCCAAGGATTTGCTAGTATGCATTTAAGAGAGTATTTCAGGCTGGACATATCATAGAATCCTGGAGAATATGGGTTATCTTTTAGAACAGAATTTTCTTCCACAACCTGTCCGATAAATGAACCTAGACTGAATGTGGCTCTGGGGAGAGACGGGATGACTTACGCTAGATCCAACATTTTCCTGCAGTCACTGACAGATTCTGAGATACGTCACATCCTGCATATGGTTAGCGTTTTCATGTTGCTCCTTTCTCGAGGGAAGCCAAAGACCAATGCATCCTCTAATGCTCAGCAGATCATGAGAAGAAAGCATCTATTACAGAGATGTGTCCAGTGAGATAGTTTGGAGACTTTCTTCTTAGCCCTAGATAACCTTTTCAGTAAGAACAGGTGCTTGTATGAGCTCTGGCTCATTGATTTGTGAGTCATTTTGTACTGTGGCTGCAAGAGAACAATATACATGTTCAAACTTATTCACTTCATTATCAGATGTCTTAGCCATTTCACCTAAAAAGCTAGAAGAATAAGAAAAAGAATGCCCTAAACAAAGTGGATGTAAAAAAGTAATGAACATAAATATTTAAAAAATTACTTTTAACCAATAATAAAAAAATAATACTTTGCATCTATAGAATAATTTATACTAACAAACGTTTTGTAAGCCAGTTTGCATACATTATACACGACATGTAAATCTCAAAACCAACCTACAAAGTGTACAAATACTTTATAAATGAGAAATAAGCAATATCAAAAGCAAATTAGCTTAAAAATTAACTTTATAGATGACATTATTTTAAATGAATGGAAAATCATTCTTTTAGTAATTTAACATTGGCACTAGTACCCCAGAAAGATAGACAATTTGACCCCAGCTTTAAAGTTGTCTTCATTGTTAATTTCCATAAAAAACTTAACATTTGTCTAATTATAGGATTCTACATTCATTGATCTCACTAATTCAACTGTTTTATCTGAGTGCCTCTCCTGAATTGATAAATCTAAATTGCACATTTTCTAAACTGCTAAGCTCAGGAGAAATCTTGAAGGTGGCCCAAATGGCTGTTGGAGTCTTTTGCACCCATCTAGCACCATCTACTGTAACTTTGTAATATTGGATTTATCGTCCTTTTCTCAAAACTGTGATGTTCATATTCTTTTACTCCATCCCAGCATCACTCAGTCCACTAAAGTTGTGTATTCATTGTTAAACCATAAACTAACCAATTTTCATAACAAAACATATAAAAAAGGAATTTAAACTTCATGGCATTGTTTAACTGTATCATCAAGGGATAGGTTTTTCAGATCCCCTGGCTTATCTTGAAGTCTGTTGTTGCATTAAGCTGTATTTACACCAGAAACCTTTCTAAAAGAGATGAGCAGTGACATATGAAAAAACTGTGAAGCCTTTGCAAGTGCTTTGTTCTGGAAGAATGTGTGTTCACATGATTCATACAACTTATTGTTTTATCATTTATCTGCCTCCCTGGGAATAACAGGACATAAAGAGAATGAAATCAATATTCTTTTCTACTTGCCTAGCACAATTGGATCCTTATTTCAGGGTGGGGGGTCAATAGTCCCCTTTGAGGGTTTTATGTAATGTTCAAAAATACTTCTGCACCAGGTAGGGAGAGTCCAGAGGATGGAATGATGGGGGCAGCATAGGGTTAGTTGTAGTTATTACTAAGGTCCTGGATTTTGTTTTGGGCTGTGTATTTGCAGGTGATTATAACATTATTCAAACTAACCAAATAAGCAGAATGAAAAATTAATTGAAGTAGTCCATAAATAGACCAATGATACTGTCCGTCATGGACCAAGGATTATGATAAATCGAATTCTTTGTTCCTACAATCCAATGGTAAAAGGAAAAAACCCACAAAGAAGTATTTCTCTTTTGGTTTGATTATTGGAAACCAAGGATTTTTCGTCTAGTGAGTTTTTAACAAGTGAGACACATCCTGTGTCAGACCGTTAAGACTAGTTAGGAGCTGCCTGGTCTCCTGATCTTCAAAGGGGTTTCCTTGTCACTAGTCCCTCTGCAGGCTATTCCATCTTTGTGTGTTGTAACAATGCTGCAACCATTAAGAGATAGTATATACGTATGCATCAGGAGACAGACACAAGCAGGTTCCTAGTAGCACTATTCATGATAGCTCCAAACTAGAAACAATCCAAATATCCATCAACAGTAGGATAGATAAATCTGTTATATTCACACAAGGCATACTCTCTAGAGCAATAAAAATAAATGAACTGCAGCTACCACAGCAACATGGATGAAGATCACAAATGCAACTCTAAATGTAAGAAGCCAGACACATGAAAGAATATATGCTACATTATTGCATTTATATAACGCTCACAACACAAGCAACATTAAACTGGGCTTAAGGAGTGCATGTCGAGGTGGTAAAACTCTAAAGAATAGCAATGATGTCATTATCATAAAATTCAGGCAAGTGGTTCCCTTTGAGGGGTCTACATAGTGACTAAGAAGACACATGAGGAGCAGGCCTCTGAGGCACTGGCAGTGTTCTATTTCCTGACCTGGGTGGTAGGTCCATAAGTGTTTGCTTTATGATAATTCCTTTAGCTATGCTCTTACGATTTATACACTTCTCTGAATTTTTGTTACAGTTCACAACTGCAAAAAGAGTTTAAAAGCAATTCATGGAAACCTGGCTATATGTCTCCACTGCCTATCTAATACCTCATTCTATTATTTAGAGCTCCCCATATCTGCCCCCAGCTCCTGGTCTTGTCTGGTTCCCTCTTCTTGCCATCATGTATGCTTTACTTCAATCAGATTTTATTCTTCAGTGCCTTTGTATTTTTTGTATTTCTGTACCTAAATACCAATACCTTGCTTTCAGCCCCATTCCCACTCATTGAATTCACACCTATCTTCTAAGGGACAGTTAAACTCAGACTTCCTCCATGAAGTATCCCTGAACTCCCTGTTCAAAATAATATCTTCTGCCTCTGAATTTTCATTTCTATTTAATGCTGTCTTATGGCAACTACTATATTTTTCTTAGTCTAGTACTGTGAGTGTTTGTGTTCTCTTTGTCCATAAGAAAACAGTTTTGAGCACTGTAGGTAATCAATAAATGTAAAATAAATTTTTTCTTCAATAGATGAATGAAAATGATGATCCACTAGGTTGTTTGAGACCCAGAATACATTTGCAGAACCTTGTTCACTGAAAAAGGGTCATTGTTTGTTATCAGCACACTGAAGAATAACTCAACCAGGCAGTAGAAGTTATTGGATATTATGAGAGTTGGGTTGTATCATTTTGGGAACTGGCTTGCAGCCCCCAAATAGGTTATATGGGTCACTCTTTGCTGCTGATCCTGGGGTTGTGACCCAAATCAGTTTTGGAGAATGTATGTGGAAGTCTGTAGAAGCTACTGGTTAATTTATAATGCATATATGAAGACACTTTGTCTGCATGTAATTGAGTATTTATGGAGATCACAAACAGAGCCTCCACTTGCCAAGCATGTGTATGAATGTGAGGTGGGGGGCATATGTAATTGCTTTGTAAATTCACAGCTTATAAATGTGTATGTTACTTGGTAGAATTCAGACTGCCTCCCTAAAGTATGCATATCAGTCTGAGGAGAGAATGAAACTAGGTATTAGAGAAGACTATTGAGGCTTTTTATAAAGCAATTGATGTCATCACTGGTAAGCTGTTTGTATGTGTAAGGGCATTCACAAGTTATGCATTCCTGAGTCAAGAAATAACTATACTGTGAGTGTGTATGTTTGTGTGCACATATTATGGCTTATATTTGGAACCTCTTCATTAAAAATTGAGTGTCTTTACTTTGGTTGAATTCACAGAATCAAGCAAAAATAATTGAAGTGTCACCAGATTTTGAAGGTGGGCCTATCATAATGCAAATGTCAACCTAGGGAGAACTTAAAATTGAACAGAAAAAAGCAAAACAATGAACCATTTAAAGAAGATTCTGGAGAACTTGTTTGGATGATTTTGAAAGGCACAGAAAGTACCTTTGGTTGAAGAATCCTGTTAATCTGTTGACCTCAAATCAGAACTCATTGTTCAGATTTGAGTGCAGTGGCGGGGGGAAGTTGACCTTAGTGGTTATTGGGCATGGCCATTAGTGAAGTTATAGGATCACAAGTAAGTTAGTTTTGCATGTGGGATCTAAAATGCATTATACACATATGAAGTATGAGATGCAAAACGTAGTTAATGGCTAACAAATGTTTGAAATTCAAAACTATTCCAGGAAAGGAGGAATGAAATGAGTCCATGTTATATTCATTAGGCAAATGGCCTCAAACATTTGATGTGTTTCCCAAGCATTCTGTGAATTGCTGACTTTAACGTATTGCAATTTTGTTGTTTAAAAATTATCGAGAAAATTCAGTAGAAGTCATCAAAATGATATATTACACAATTATCTGTGAAAAAGTACTTTTAACTTAGAAATAAGAGAATACTCCCTGTGCTTTTTCTCAGGTCCTAGATGAAATATAATTCAGGAAGTGGAAGTCATGTGATTAGAAAATAACATTAACTTTCTTTGTTATTATGTCATTTTTTAATGGTTTGGATAGTTTCGTTACAAGTCCCTTATGCAAACTCTAAACCTAAGTAGTTATCTCTGTTTTGAAAAAATTTGGAACTGTCTGTTAATTTTTTCTAGATGTCTGGAAGGAGATACAGCAAAAAAATAGGTGGCTGTTTGGTTTTACTTTGAATTTGTTAGTTTAGAAGTACTTCAGCTGCATTTTTCATTAGGGTTCTCTGAAGAAATGTGGAGTTTTTATTTTAAATTTCAAGGCTGTTAATTTTCTCTTTTTTTCTTTTCCTAGCCATTGTCATTGGTGGTTTACAAGTGTTTCTCAGTTGTGGATGCTGGAGAAAATGAAATAAACTATAATAAAAATAATTTTGTCCAGCTGGTACATAAATCAGTTGAGAAAATACAGTTCTTTGTGGCAAATAAAAAACATATGTATTACCTAGTGTACCGAAATGTTATTATTCATCACATGAATGTTAAAGATGTGTTAGGATTTAGAGACGTGCAGAAGAATATTAAGGTAGAACATAGAAGTTTCACATATTTTTGTCTAATGTGGAATAATTGGAAACAAATATATGAGGAATTGTACATGAATTTGGCAGAGATAAAGTTCACTTCAGAGGTATATGGGAATTTCCCCCCATTAGGTAGATTATCTGCTATTTCCTCTTAATTTATGACTTGTTGCATACTGCTGAATTCTTATCAAATTCCAAAAACAGAATTAAAAAATGGAAACTACAGTGAATATAATGTTAGCTAGAAAAAACCTGATTGCCAATGTAATCTGGAAGCAATAAGAATGTCTAATTATATGTATGTGTGTTCATGTGTGTGTATTTAGAGTACACATGTATAAGATATGTCTTTTTTTATTTGGCCAATTAGTAAGATGTAAATTCTTTTCCTAACCTGAAAGAGGCATTTCTATCTGTGTCTTTCCTGCTTTTATATATAGAGATTATATTATTTTATTTTTCCTTACTAATGTCTTATTTTATAATTTTCTCATTGTTTAATGTGTATTGTTTCCCAATTTAATTTCAACTTAGAAATGGTTTGAAATCTTTGTATATCTCCTTAAGATATTCCCATAACATGTCTAATACATAAGACACTTAGGTACTTAAAATTGCTTTCAAACAAATGAATTAATTAATTTATTTTGTATTACTTACCATTAGACTAAAGACCTAATGGTAGACCTGAGATTAGACTGAGGGTTCAATTCATTGTGTTTTTCTTATATTTTTATGTCAATTTTGCATCAGAGCAAAGTGTTGCAGTCTTCACTGTAAGTAAGTAAAAATATAATTTTGCTCCTTTTCTATGATACTAGGCAGGAAGAAGATACTCCAATATTAATTTTTAAAATGCTTTTCAGGCATTATTTTTGTACTGAAAATATTTCTTGATTTAACCAGAATCATTATGTGAAGGGGACAAAGAAAATTGAATTTATTTATAAAAAATTGTGTATTTATTCTTTCACATTTAAACTTCGGTCACCTTCAAAGTACTCTCCATTTGATGCAGTACACCTATAGACTTTTCTTTTTCCACTGCTCGAAACAGTTTTTGAACTCTTTGATTTTGATGCCTTTTAGTGTTTCTGCATTTTTCTGTTTCACCTCTTCCACACCAGCAAAACATTTCCCTTTGAGGACTTTTCATCCTGAGAAACAAACAAACAAACGAACAAACAAACAAACGTCACTCAAGGCAAGATCCAGTGAAAGGGAGGGTGGGTCACAGGGACCATGCCATTTTTGGTCAAAAACTCCTGAACACTCAGAGTAGTGTGAGCCGGTGCATTGTCATGGTGGAAAAACCAGTCATCTGTTTGCCACAACTTGGGACATTTCTTCCATTTCTTCCACAAATCGTGATGCAACCTTCTCAAAACTTCCAGATAAATACTTTGGTTGACCATTTCACCCAGAGGAACAAATTCCAAGTGCACAATCCCTTTCATATCAAAGAAACAGGTGATCATTGTTTTCATGTTTAATTTCACTTGTCCTGCTTTTTGGGGGTCCCGGGGAAGTGGCAGTTTTCCATTGACTAGATTGCTGTTTGATTTCAGGATTGTAACCATAGCACCAAGATTCATCACTGGTTATGACTTTGGAAAAAAAATCAAGGTTGGCCTCCAACTGTTCCTTCAAAGCACTGCACGTAACCAAGCGATTGTCTCTTTGTTCAAATGTGAGCAAGCAAGGA
This sequence comes from Pteronotus mesoamericanus, assembly GCF_021234165.1. Classification (NCBI taxonomy): domain Eukaryota; kingdom Metazoa; phylum Chordata; class Mammalia; order Chiroptera; family Mormoopidae; genus Pteronotus; species Pteronotus mesoamericanus. Next base: position 11,453,690 of record NW_026555072.1, read on the forward strand.
ATGAATTTCGCTGAAACTCTTTTCATGCCCAGATCTTCACATAAAATTTTCTGACAGGAGCTCCACAAGTTCATCAACAGTCTTATGGTGGTCTTCCAAGATGATTTGATAAATTCTTACCACATATTCTTTAGTCAGGTTGGTCGAAGGACGCCAGGAAAAAGGTTGACTGTCAATCGACATTTTGCCTCATTTAAAATGAGAAAACCATTCATAAACCTGTGTTTTACTCAGATCCTCTTCTCTGTAAGCTGTCTGTATCATAACAACCGTTTCTTCTAACAGTAAACAAAATATTACTGCCTCACGCTGTTCATGTAGATCACTCATCTTGAAATGGGCAAACATGTTGAAAGTCTTTAAAAATAATTCACTGAAGCATAACACAGCCTCTCACAACAATGCCAGCTGGTACATGGCACACTGATACAGATGGGCTCCTAGAACACTCACCTAGTGGGGGAAGCCTTTACTACAAGGGACCTGCCCTCCATAAGATGATTCTGATTTTGGTGGGGTATTCCAATGTCCAGCATCAGATAGTAACTTGTTTTAAATGAGAAGTTTTTAGTTACTTTTCTTTTAATCCCAAATTTATAAATTATTTGCAATGAATATAATATTAGTTAAATGAAGACTACCATCATTTACTTTTTTAATGAACTTGATATACTTATCACTTAAAATGGAGGTTTGACCCAAGTCATTTGTTGATTAAATGTACATTTGTTATGTACAAATCATTTCTTCTTTGATAATAAATTCAGTCTCTTTACATTTCTTCCTATTCTTTCCCCTCCTCTTCTTGACCTGCAAATAATAAAGGGGGCAGAGATAATAGAAATAAATTCTCAGAGGGTTATGGACATTTTCAAAAGTAATATGAGTTAGAAAATATCTGTGTGATGATGACCGAAAACAAAATCAGATTGTTTTTTCTCATATAACAGTATTTTTGTTTTGTTTTCAACCATTTATTTATTTTATTTTTTAGGGCTATTAAATGTGATTTTTTAAATTAACTTATTTATTTTTCCAAATACATTTCTCTCTGCCTCCCCCCCCCCACTTTCCCCTGCCCCCTCCCCTTTCTCCCTCCCTCAATCCTTCCCCTCTTTGGTTTTGTCCATGAGTCCTTGCTATATGTTCCTTGACTTTCCCCTTCTCTTCCTTTTCCCTCACCGCCCCTCCCTCCTTCCCTCTTGTCTCTGTTGGTTTCTTTTTCTTTCAGTGTTGCTGGTCTTATTTTCCTTGCATCTTTGTTTTGTTGGTTAGGTTCCACTTATAGGTGAGATCATATGGTATTTGTCTTTCGCCCCCTGGCTTATTTCACTAAAATCCATGTTTATTCATCTCAGCACACAGGTCAGACTGTGATTAAAAAATATACCATAATTTATTGCAATCTATTGATACAAATTAAAATTGTTACACGCACAAAATCCTATCTTACTACATGAACCAGTCATGATTGAAGGTTCAGATTTAAGGAGCAAGTGTAGCCCCTGTGGTTGTACCTGAGTGTGTAAGTATGTCACATGGTCAAATGTCAGATTGGGACTTGGTTGAAATAAATAATCTCACTTGACTTGTCATGTAGTCAAACTTCATGAAATACGGAATTTCAAAAGTGAAACCGATTGTTGATTAAGATAGGTTAGCAGGAATATTGATTCTGAACCTAGTTTAGTACTCAGAAGGTGGTCAAACATGCTGAATTAGTGAGTGTTTGGATGAGTCATGAATCATTTTTTAAAGAATTAAAATTAACCTATTGCCCTTCATAATTCTGGGGTCTCATTTACAAATACATGTAGAAGATCATATCAACTTTGGAAGTGCTTTAGAAGTCTTAGTTCACAGTGTGTATTTTGTGGGATGTGTGGGAATAGTAATATGACAGGGCACCTTCTCTACTCCATTTACTTTTGGGACCAGAAAAAGAGTGACAAGTGCTTCAAGAAACTTAGGTAATCAAAGAGCTGATTCAAGGAACTTGGGAAATCAAAGAACGTGGTGGTTCAGGGTACTCAGGTTTTATGACATTTTCAACTTCCTATAGTTAACATAAGAAATGTCACAATGCGTCAGGTCAGTGGTCCAACAGTCTTGTGTTCTGTATCCTTTGTAAGAATGTGGCAGTTTGCATCCATGACATCATCCTCAGAGGTTAGGGATGTAACCTGAACCTGCATAATTTCCCCTTAGTGTACTGTTAAGGTTCTGCTATCCATGAATTGATCCAAATTCCCGTTGATCACATTTACCTTCTCATCCTGCCTAGCATTGCAGGTATAATAAATTCCATGTGTTTACTAGCCATTGCATAAACAAATTTTTCATATTTGTTCTAAAATTATACTCCATAAGTTTTAGGGTACACTGTATAGTCTACACATTCATCAATAAGTTCATGTTCATGCTGGCCATATCTTTTTGGTTTCTTATGTGTTGATTCTATTTCCTCTATTTTAGGGGAAATTATTGTACAAAGGCATTAAGATGTTCTAATACAGTCCTTTGCAATTAAGCCCAAATAATGTATACCCATGTTTTTAAAATTCTGAAAAATTCTTGCAGAATAAAAGTTTTTCAGTGTTAGTTTTAGAAATTCCCAACTCTTTTATCATAGAATGGTTCTGTAACAAAGAAAAAAGATTTGATATGCAAACATTCCTAGCCAGAGCACATACAGACTTTCATAATTCACTCAGATATACCAGTCTAACCCTCAATATGTGATAAAAATTGATTATCCATTTAAAGTTGTTTCATGGTGCATGCATGTGTTTCCACTGGTGTTTTAAGTGGCTTTACACAGAGTGAAATAGCATTACTTAAACAGTAAAGTATAAACATAATATGGCTCGTTTATTAAGGTCCCAATGCTGCAGCTGGAAGGCATCCCAGGCAGTCCTGATGCATAGAAAATGTCAATGTTCTTGGCTTCCTTGCTGTAAGACAGTTGAGGCACTTCGATGTGGACTGTGACCCTTTCTCCTTCCTCTTTTACAATAGACGAGGCACTGTGCTTTTTTCTTTCCTTCTAATTCAAGCCATTCCTTGTCAGTTATGCATTGTTCACATGAGTTGTTTAGTAATGTGTTGCAGCTAAAATTTCAGAGTGTATTGAAATCCATTTAATTCAAAAGGTTGGAGTTGTCATCTTTGTTGATGGTTGTTGTCAAAGGAAGGAGTATGGTCAGCAAGATCATGGAAAAAAAGTAAATGAGACTATTTAGTTTTTGCATTAAATCCTAATGAGATTTCCGAAATAAGTCTCTTCTGAGACTTTGCTATATCCATGACGCTTGTTGTAGCAGACACTGTTAATGCCCCATCCATATTCTCTGGACTTTCACCATGACTATGCAAGCCAACCAGATGGCCTCCAACTGACTACATCTACAACTCTTTGCCTTTGAATTTTTTTTTCAGTTGTCAGAGCCCCCTTTACAGGTAAAGCTATAAGTCAAGCTGGCAGTGCCAGGGAGTCAATAACAGGAGCTGACAAATACCATACCTTACCTGTACGATGGATGGAATATTTCTAAGATGTGATCTTTATTGTCCCCATGAGTTCCTAGTGGGACTGAGCTGTGGTTTCCCACAGTGGTAAACTGTTCAATAGCACATGGCTTATTGGACTTCTCCCCTTTCTCACTGAGGCTATTGCTGGCTCCATAATTTTATAAATTTAAGAATAATTTTGAGAAATTTAAACAAAATCACTTTGAAACCTAGAGAATGAAAATACATTTTCTGAGGGGAAAAAGAAGGAACTATGTTTACTTAATCTGGAGAAGATACTACTGATGGGAGATAACTAATTATTATTGGACTGAATCTTGAAGAATCAGCAAGCTTGTTTTAGCATATATTTTAAATAGAAATTCATAAATTGAATTCAGTCCATGCTTTTGCATTTCTAATGTGGGCTAAGTGTTATACTAGGTACAGGGGTTCCAAACGTGAGTCATGTTGTAAACCCCGCTTTTAATAAACTCACTGTTTGGTAGTCAAAATAAACATCTACATTTTGAGGGGGGGCAATATGAACAGATAAAGTGTTGCATTCTTATAATGAACAGAGTGTGATACAGCTACAGAGGAGAGAGTAGTTAATTAAGATAATATATGTAAGAAAAGGTATGTGTAATTGCTTTTTATCTATAAAGTACTACATTAATGTTATTATTATTGAGAACAGCTGTGCTTGGGGAAGGGCGAGGAAGGTGGTGAAGAAAGACTTCAGAGAAAAGTGACTTTTGTCCTGGATTTTGAAGACAAAAAGGCATTCAGCAGGCAGGGTAAGAAGCAAAGGTAATATAAGCAGTAGGTCCAGTGTGGATAAAGTTGGGAAGCTCCTGTTTGGGCCTCTCACTGACTGTCAATCAAATTCTGCATGTCACAAACATTTTCCATTTTCCCCAAGGACACCAAACCCTCCATTTACCTCTTCTCAACATCTCCATGTGAACTTGCTGATTTTTCTTCCTCCCCACCTCAACATTTCTGTATCCTTTTCCACCTTCTCCTCACCAATCTCATAAATGACACACTCAGAAACCATAAATTCAACACACTTGCTGATATCTTTGAGACAAATCCTCTCTCTTAGACCAGCCCCTTTCTCTGTGTTCATGGTATCATCTACCTCTGGTCTTTGTGATTTTTGAGCAATCTCCAGACTCTTCTCTCTCATCTGAAGTCTTTCCTACTCCACTGATTTCTTTTTGTTTTTGTTTTTTTTTATTGAATTGTATAATGAAGTTTCCCCAGCTTTTAAAAACAAGCCCCCAAATACCCTTCTCTTCACCTTCCTTTTCCTATGAAATGCTATCCCATCTCTTTCCTTTCTTAACCAATCTTCTAGAAAGCTTAATGCATACCTGCTGCCTCTGTAATTTCTTGTAACTTAATTCCACTTTTTTGTAAGCAGTCTTTCCCTCAAACACCAGGCTGCATGTGCTTCAAGGGTTTATGAGGAACCCTCTGTGGGTTTTGCAGCCCCCATAACAATTGGCATTGCATACATCTGTTTTTCACCGGTCTTTCTCCCTCAACTTTAAAGGGCAAAGTCACATCTTCATTCACTAAACATCCATGGTCAACCCTCTCCAGCTTCCCTGCTGGGTGCCAGCTCAGTGTATATACAAATAAAACCTGTTTTCCTTAAGGTGTTCACCATAGAAAAGGACACCATGTCAATGTTTTCAAATAAAAGCATGTACCAAGTACTCCTGGAACACTGAATAGATAATCATAAAGTGAGTCTAGGGGTTGAAGAACCTTAGGGGTAACCCCAAGGAGAATTGTAACCTGAATGACAATACAGACAGTCATGCCATTAACAGCAGTTGAGAAGACAGAAGAGGAATCTATAGTTTGTGGATGATGAGAATGCAGATTTGGCTGTGCTAAGTGTGAGACGGCAGCTGGATATCCAGGAAGCCAAGATGGTCCACATGGCAAAAGATATAGACTAAAGAGATGGGTCTGTTAGTCACCTGCCTAGGGGGTGGCTGACACCAGCAGAGTGGGTGAGATCACCAGGAGACAAGACTATAGAAAACCAAGAGGAGAAAATCAGGGCTGGAAATTTGTAGTGAAGGCAGAAAAGAGACTAGAGATGCCCTGAGGAGGGCATCTTCACTCCTTTTACATCCCCCCACACACTATCATGAAAGGGGTGGATTTGAAGCACATAACTGTTCTGGTCACTTTCTGGCTTGCAGACCCTCAGTGGCTCTCATATTGCCTACAAGATAACACAAATAGGAAAAAAAAAGGTACTTAGCAGAAGGCTCTTTAAAATCTAACCTCTGTTACAATGACGAAAGTGAAGTTGTCCTACTTTGGGTGCACCATGAGAAGCAGGGTTCTTTGGAAAAGATAATAATGGTGGGGAAAAATAGAAGGTTGCATGAAAAGAGAAAGGCCAAATATAAGATGGGTTAACTCCATAAAAAACGTAGAATCTACAGGAGCTGAGCAGGGCTGCTGAAAAAGGGACATGTGGACATCACTTATTCTTAGGGTCACCACGAATTGGAGCTGACTCAATAGCAGCAAATACACCCTATCACCCTTCCCTGGAAGGGGACAGGCTCTAACTCAGTGGTACTCTACCTTAAGCATGCATCAGAATCACATGGGTGGCTTATTAACACATACTGACAAGCCAGCAGCACCAAAGATTCTCATTCAGTAGGTCTGGAGTGAAGGCTGAGAATTTGCATTTGTAACACTTTCCTAGAGATGGCCAATGCTGCTGGGTGCACCATATTTGAAGGATCACTGCTCTAACCCCTGCAGATCCTCTGACCATGACAGGGTTCTCTGACTCCATCTTTGCAATGGTATTCTATGCTTACAATTCTGCCTCTTCTTTATTGACTATGCTGATGTTCTAGAAAACTGGACCAATTCTTAGTGGTTGTACACTGTGACTCCTCTTGCTTATTGCTAGTAGTTATTCTGCACCTTTGATAACACAGAGGCTCTGCTAAATTTGATTTGTGAAGACAACTCAGAGAGCAATACAAACTCAGCCCTGAGCCCCGGCTGGATAAATTTGGTCTTGATAATGTTGATGTGCTGCCTGCACTAGGTCAGGACCCTGGGCGGTCCCAAGGTTTGCAGGGTGGGGGAATGAAGGGGGTATCAGCAGCTCTAACTGTGATGCTCTGAAGAAAGAATGATTCTGGGACTGATGGTTGACAGTACTAGTACATTTGTCTTTTGTCCCCCTTTAGAACACAGATTTCTTAAATGCCAGAGTAGAATTCTCTCTGTGTTCTCTGCTGCCTACAACTGCCTTGTACATAAGAGGTGTTTATTCTTGAATGAATGAAATGAGAAACAGCAGTGTGTTCAATTTGTTATTTGCTTCTAAGTTTATTTATAGAAGAAACCATGACAGATGACATCTGTGCCATATACATTTGTCACATTTATGTCACATTTATGTTAACATGAAGCTTTTGAAAGTAAATTCCATACTATCTCCATTATCTTCTGTTAACCCCCCGTTTTTATCTGATCAATTAGGAGGGAGCATTTGACCAGCTGGCCATTAGGCAAACAGACATATATTTACCTACTTGATAGAGCCTATGAGACTGGGACAATTCAAAATAAGGCATTTCTAAACAATGATTTAAAAATTAAGATACTAAATTCACATGGAACTTTGTTTTCCAAGAATAAACTTTTTTTTTTTTTAAGGACAGTTCAGTGGATTTGAATTTTTGGGAAGACCTTTATAGAAGGCTTTTTCAGATCACACACAGTAACACAGCACCATTTTGCCATCTAGTGTTGTGAGTCAGTATTACCTGTGATGGAAACACCATGCAGTTTTCTTCAGCTTTTCTTAAAGTTAGTAAAGATGTCTGTGTCTATGGGAGCCAAATATATCTTAGAATACCAAAGATCCTAATTTCTAAAATAAAAATAAAAATAACTCAGTCTTCTTTCGCATCCTTCCCTTCTGAAAGACTTTGGTAAACGACCAAGCTGAGCAAATTCAAAGTATATTACAATTGTGTCCTTAGAAATCACCTATATGCATCTGCTGGGAGATTTCCTCCTTGGTGGAAGTGGGTCGTAGAAAAAGGCAGCACGAATGAATGGGTCTAAGTCACTCAGATGCAGCAGCCATGAGAAGTGAGCATGGTCTTAGGAGTAGTCCTTAGTTAACGAGGAAGCCTAGTGTAAAGGTTACAGAGGCAGCACCTGGAGCGATACTACAGGGCTCAAATCCTCCTTCTGCCAGTAAGTAGCAATGGAGCACTGGGAAAATCACTCAGCCTCTGTGCTTCAATTCCCTCACCAGAGAAATAGGAGTGATGATACTATCTACTCATATGGTTGTAGTTATTAAATGAGTTCATAAAAACCTAAATTTATTAAAATTGTGTATTTATGTTAGAATAAATACATGTAAGAATGTTTAAACCTCAGTCACCTTCAAAGTACTCTCCATTGGATGCAATACATCTACTGAGACATTTTTTCCGCTGCTCAAAACAATTTTTGAACTCTTCAATGTTGATGTCTTTTAGTGCTTCTGCTATTTTTTGTTTTACCTCTTCCACACCAGCAAAACGTTTCCCTTTAAGGACATTTTTTCATCCAGGAAACAAACAAACAAAAAAAGTTCTTTGAAGGGAGACTGGGTGAATAGGGAGGGTGGGGCACAGAGGTCATGCCATTTTTTTTTTGTCAAAACTGCTGAACACTCAGCGTGGTATGGACACGTGGGCTCATAAATCACCCATCATGAAATGAGCAAATGTGTTGAGTCTTTAAAAAAAATTCACTGAAACCCAACAAGCCTCTGGCCACAACATCAGCTGATACACTGATACAGACAGGTTCTAGAGCACTCACCTAGCACGGGGAAGCCTGAACTACAAGGGACTCACCCTCCAGAAGATAATTCTGGTTTTGTGTATATGTATGTGTGTGTCTGTGTGTGTGTGTGCCCCCCCTCATATGTGCTGTCTATTGACTGTACATTTGTTTGAATCTTTGGTCTATGACTTAACTATTTTTGCAAGCATAAGCAAATTTCTTAGCTTCTTTGAACTTCAGTTTCCGTATTTGTAGGGATAGTACTTTTTGGTCATAAGCAGTCACATACTCAACATCAAGAGCAGATCATTTTAAACACTATATGACAAAATCATTTTTGGTAATAATCATGATGTGAAACAAATGGTTATAACAGCCAGCAAAGAAACACAGTGCAATTTTTTTAGTGAACTTTCCATTTTAGTAAATATGTATAATAAAATAAAACAAACATTACATCATCAAATAAAGAAATTGAATGGATACTTTTATTTTTTTAAAAAGTATTATTTTATTGTTCAAATACATTTGTCTCCATTTTCCTGCCACCACTTTCCCTTGCCCCACCCACCCCCTCAATCCTTCCCCACTTTGGCTTTGTCCATAGGTCCTTTATACATGTTCCTTGATTTGACCCTTCCTCTTCTTTTCCCCATCGAATGAATACTTTTATTGATATTATTTTTTTTAAGGAAGAGGAAGACCAGATGAAGAAATATATTTAATAGAGTGAACACCACATGCTTCGAAGAATGATTTGCACCTAGAATGGCAGATTGACTCATCTCAAGTTCTAATTCCTCATTGTCACAGTCACTGTGCTGCCATTGTGCTTCTGAATCTACCATCAATGCAGGAATATGTAGCATCACTGTAAGTGGAGACACAGACTGCACCCAAAGTGAACTCAGATGATTCTGAACCAATGGGAACTTACTCTAGAATTGAATGTGTATGGATGACTCCAGATGTGTAATTACTATATAATTAGGGGTTCCATGCATCATCTTCCATGCTGAAAACAATGTTTACTTAAAGGTAAGTAATAAAACTGTGCTCTATTTGAAGCTTACATATATATTATTTAAAACTCAACAGCAACATTGGCAATTTTAGAAATTAAACCATTAAGATATTTGGGTGGGACAAAGGAGGAAAGTATTATCACTGAAATTGTTTATAATTACTTAGAAATGTTGATAATAAAAGATATCAACTTTGGTAGGTTTTATTATTGTTTTTAATTTTTCCACATTAATGCATCCTCTTATTGCTTGCACCTGGGGCTGAGTGAGCTCACCACCCTGCCCTTGGTACCCACTGTCTGCAAAAGTTAAATGAGAAAAACTGCCAAGACAATACTTTCAATATTGAATATTTAACACATCCAATATTCTTCTTCCATGACCTATCTCCTCATTTTGCTCCTCATACCCATGCAAAGCCTGCTTTTCATTCTCTATACATACATATACACAAACAAATGACTTTGAGCCTTCAGCTGACCAGACAATGAATGACAAGGTAGCAAAAAGGTAGCAAGGTAGCAAGGTCCTAGTATTTCTTCAGTCAATACTGGCTCCCAATCCCAGGCTCTGGTAACCACTAATTTATTTTCTGTCTCCATGCATTTACCTATTCTGGACATTTCATATGAATGGAGTCATATAGTATGTGGTCTTTTGTGACTGGGTTTATTCACTAAACATCATGTTTTCAAGGTTCATCCATGTTGCAGCATATATCAATACTTGATTTCTTTTTATTGACAGATAGTATTCCATTGTATGGGTATTCCTCATTTTCTTTACATATTCATCAGTTGTTGGACTTGAGTATAACTTTTTATTTGTAATTGTGCATTCTTTATCTTAAAAAGGCTTCTTCATGTTGTGTAATCTTTGGGTCCCCCAAAGCTGGAGCTGCCTCTGCCTCTGTGGCTGCAATCCTGTGGCAGGCAGCTTGTAAGAGAGTTACCCATGATCCTACCTCCTGATATTCAAGCCCTTTGTAATCTCTTCTCCTTGAGTGTGGGCTGGATCTAGTGGTTCCCTTCTAATGAGTAGAATATTGCTAAATTGTTGAGATGTCACACCAAGGTTAGGTTACAAAAAGCCTGTAACTTCCATCTTGCTCTCCTTTTCTCACATTCTTTTTCTCTCTCAGAACCCTTGCTGTAGAGGAAAAAAAAAAAAGCTGTCACATTGTGAGTAGCCTTATGGAGAAGCCCCATGTGACAAGGAATTTAAATCTTCAACCAACAGCTAGTGAAGAATTGTGATTTGTTCACAACCATATGAGCAATTTTGGAAGTACATCTTTTCCAGTTGAGCCTTGAAATAACTGTAGCCCCAACTGATACCTTTATCTCAGTCTTGTGAGAGATGCTCCACTAGAACTGCCTGGCTAAGCTGCTTCCAGATTTCTGACTGGCAGAAACTGTAGGATAATATAATTTTTCCTTACAGCTGTTAAGTTTGGGGATAATTTGTTATGCACTAATAGAAAAATACAACCCTCCCCCTGGTAGCCTCCCCTTCCTATAGTCCCACATTCTACCTGGAAGCCTTTAGTATGTCTCTAGCTCCTACCATATGACCCTAATTTCTTGTCCCTGATGACACCACCTCCTCCCATATCACCCCAGTCCTAAGGGTCGTAGCGCCTTTCTGCTGTGGCTGATCTCCATGCCCTTCTTTGGCTTCTTACTCTTCTTTGACCCATGTAATCAGCTACTGGTATTAACCGTACCCCCATGTTTGGAATACCTAGAGTGGTTTCTGTTTCTAGCATTTCAGGGGGAAACGTTTCATCTTCCATGACATGTAGCCTCACTTGAGCCTTCACAAGACTGTTTAAAGAAAGAAAAAACTAGTGTGGGACCAAGAGTCTTATAGGTACTAGAATCAGTCTTCACAAATAAAATAGGCTTAGACAGGAAGTTACCCACTGAGCTACCAAATAGCACAGCAACAGTTTTGAAAGGTGATGACAGGGTGACTGAGCAGCCTTCTCACCATTCCAGTCTGCAGTGATCATACTGGAACAGGAGAGGGTGTGTGAGTAATAGTGTGTATTGGCCAATGGCAGCAGCTGCCCTTAGAATTCCACTTTGCAGAGTCTCCCTTAGACTACTGCAGGGTAAAGACAGGTCTAAAGGGCTGCACAAGGGGCAGACATGATCACCATCATAGAGGGCCAAGCCCACCTCAGCTGGGGTCTGAGCAGCTTCACTGAGGGCTCCATGCTGCTTATGTCAGGGCCTGGCTGCTCTGGGAATGGAGTTCAGTCCTCAATATGGTGAAATGGTTTCTACAGAGTGCTGAAGGGCTGGTGCACCAGCAAAGGCAATGCATTCTATTTTCCTTGGAAGATGAAGAAGCTGCTGTTTCCTACACCAATCTGGGAAAACAGAGAAGAAGCCTCTGGGCTTGGTTCCTCATCTTTCAATCGCTAGCTTGGCTGGGAGCAAGGGCTATTGAACTGTTTTCTGTGGAAATTCTTTTTGTTTCCTGCCCCTAGCACTGTTATTTCCTCTTCTTGGTAGGTACCCAAGAGTAAACTGAGAATAGAGTAACCCCTGGCACCTTTTGTGCCCTTATGGGTTAGTGTTCTGCACAACCAGCTATCATTCTTCATTTTACCCTGTATTCCATGATTCTCTCTCCCCTGGTTCTGGCGGCTTTTTTATTCCTCCTGTGTTATTTCATGGACCAGCACTTTTAGACCCACCTCACCCACTCTGACTGAGGAATTGGCAGGTTGTTCTGACACAGTGGGATCAGCAGCTCTCCCCACTCTGCAGAGGTGTTGAATTGCCTAGGAGTCATCATGCCCCTCTCTGCAGTGCAAGCACCCAATTGACAGAGGGACAGAGAGAATGTTGGCAAGAGGGAAGCCTGATGTCAGAAACCATATGTGGAGTTTGTTTCTGAGCACACAGTCTGAACAGAGAGAAAAGGTGGATAAAGATGGAAATTAAGAACAAAATGGCTAGGAGCATAAAATTGATTTCACTCTAGTTGCAATTGTCAGCTGTTTGGGGAATCTGGAGTCAAGGCCTCAGCTAGAGGTAGAGAAAAGTTAAAGAACAATGGTTCGTAAGAAAGAGAGTCCCCTTACCACCACAGACTATTGCTGCTTTATCTTGTTGGAATAGATTTCACCAAGTAATTCAGTATTGACCTTATCATTTACATCTTCATTAAATATTAACTTGATATCCTGTAATTGTTCATTACTTTTCAATCTGGGCTGCATTCTGTGAGGCACTGTGCTGATTCACTCTTCATGTGTTGGGACTCCTGATCTCTTTGGGATGTCATTACCAAGGGTTGTTGGGCATGGGGTTTAGATTCAATGCAGGATACAAGCTCAGAAGCAAAGGAACCACTCATTGCCCACCAGTGTGTTTGATGGTTATTACTCATGTGATGATGAGGAAGAATGTACATTATTGAACCTCTCAGGGCTCTGCTGGTAAATTACAGACCACTTTGTCCTTTAGTCTGTTATCACATCCATAAATTACAGCTCTGCCTGGGCAGAGCTCATATGGAAAACTACTGTTTAAAAAAATCTTTTTTAGTGCCCTTAATTTGGGTACCACAAATCAACCAGATTGCCAGTCATCATAATCACTGAATCGGTCTGAAAGCAGCAACCATCTCCATTTAGTAAATGAAGAAGATTTGAAGACAAACAGTGATGAGTGTGGAAATAGACTCAGGGATTGGGGAGGACTGCCTCCACTGGCAACCTGTACACTTTGTCAGACACATTAAAGAGATACTGAGTTTAGGTTCTATTGAGATATTTGAAAATGAGAGAGCTCCTTCAATGTATTAGTTATAATGCTTGTTTTTATAATGCATATAAATGTCCAAGTAAAATTGTTTTAACAGTAGGATACTGTTATTTTTATTTAATGTATTTAAATAATAAGTACAATAAGTAAGTAAATATTTAGTGTACAAAAAATACAGAGGTGAGTATTGTCAGGGTCAATTCAGTGGCTCCACATTGGCACCAAATGAATAAGCCCAGGTTCCCTTCATCTTTCTGCTCTGCCTTCCTCAGGGTATTATCTAGGTACATTGGCTTGTCCCTTCATTCTTGCAAAATAGTTGTCACAGTACTAGACATTAATGCAAACACAGCAATGTCCAGCTGAGGAAGAGAAAATCCACACATTAGAGATTTTTTATTGGGGAAGATGCTTTCTCCAGAAGTCTCCACCCTCAACATGTATTGGCTAGAATCAGGACACATGCTCATGCCTTAGCTGCAAATGAGTCTGGAAAGCAAGAAGCTGCAATTTTTGGTCTCTGGTGTGGGCAACTCTCTGCCACCAAGAGGAGGATGAAATGGCCTTTGTGCTTATAATCAACAGTGTCTTCCACTTTTATTGAGTTCTTAGCACATGCCTAGCATTCTGTTAGCCACATTCACTTGCACTACATTATTTACCTAATTAAGCTGTAATAGTTGGAGTAGTCAATAAATACCTTATGGGGGTCTTAGAAGTCACTTTTAAAATTTATCTCTGCAGCTCTAAAGCTGGTTATTAGAAAATAAAAACCCTACACAAATGACTCTAATAACCAAGTGAACTGAAAAATCAGCATTAAAAGGAAAAACTGAAGAATCCTACTAACATGGCTTCAAACAATCTGGATTATTGAGACTTGGATTTTCTTTGTTTCTAGCAGAGAGTAAACTAAGGAGACTGAATAAGCTACTCCTGGCATCCAGAATAAAAATCACAAGCTAAGAGTCTTAATTCTTGTTTTCTCAAGGTGGTTAATAACCAAAATTGGCCACAAATAGAGACTCACTACAATGAATGGCTCAGCGATAAAGGGCCCAAATACTGCTGGTTCCAGTTTATTAGTTTTGGTTGATGCCATCGGCTGGGATTATTCATTTGAGCCCACTGAGAATACATTGTCGTTCACCTGTGTTTTGCATTGGAGTTTCTGTCAACAAGTAATCAAGTCTCTCCAGATGTTTCACTTGCTATAACAAAGCTACTGTCACAAACAATAATGCACAGATGTTCCCTTTGAAAAGCAGATGAAAAAATGTTTTTGTTAATGTTTCAAATTATCAAATGAATTGCAAAGAATATGGATGCAAAATTGGTCTCAGGAATATCTATTTGAAACTGGAGTTTGAAAAAATTAACTATAACCTCTTTGGGTAAAATTGATCAAACTTCAACAAATAAAGTAAAAAAGTAAACTTCCTGCTTTTTTGGTCAAGATTCAAGTGTTTGAAGATTATGAAATTTGCTATTCATACAGGATTTTATTTCTATTTGACTGTTTTATTTTCTTTCTCTATACTATATTTCCTTTATTGTACTTCCATGCAGTCTATTCTTTTTTGTGTGTTACTCCGAGTCTTCACTTATGAAATGATTTTTTTATTTGTTAATTCTCTCTCAAGTCCTGAAAATTATCTTGACACCCTCTTGTTGGTTTCCCATAACATTTCAGAGCTTTGCCATTTCTTATTTACATTTCTTTCATTGCTTTACAGTTTTCTTATTTTCTTTTAACTTTATCTTGTATTATTACATAACAGCTTTCATATGTTTGTCATATTTTTCTGCCATGCTTTCATTATCTGTTGATAGGTTATTAAAGTCATTCCTCTTTTACCTTATAATATTATTGTAAAGGATTTGATCACAAACTTGTTCTACTGTTCATGTTTAAATGAGGTGGGTTTTCTTGTGCTTTTAGAAGGGGGATCCTGAATAGGAAGTGGTCAAACCAGAGTTGCTTTCCTAGCTTTACTGCTCAGAGGTTCCCTCTTGTTTTTGACATAGAAATAGGGTTGGCTTCATGAGCATAGGCTCCTGCTAAAGTTTTCGTACTCTTCTTCTCCTGTTTTGAAAATTTTAGTAATTTTTAACAGGCCTTCAATGTTCATTTTGCATTGTGCTCTGCAAATTATGTAACTGATCCTTCTGAGGAGTATTAAAAAACATGCCCTGTCTGTGTAACCACCTGCACATTTCTGAAGGTAGCCTCGTCTTGACCTCTCATGACCAGTATGTGAAACTTCTCTCTCTCCCACCAGCGTTTCTGGTTTGCTCAATTTAGATTCCACTCCTAAAAAGATTTTTTTTCCTCAGGGAAGGTCTCAATTCTTCTGAATTGGGGATGTTATTGTGTATTTCTGAGGTTCTTGTGGGCTTAATTCACCTTACTATCCTGTGAACTTCTGGCAGTCCCTTCAGGGTCCCTCATGGTTCTTTCTGAAGTTACCTACAAATGAAAACTATGCAGACATTTCTCAAGCTCTTCTCAGACCTGCTCATTGAACATTCCACTCAAAGAGATTATCTTTTTGGGGGGAAGTATTTGTTGTCAATTTCTTTGTCCCAGGTCTCTTAGGATGGTCAAAACACCCCTTTATCCTTCTTCTATTAACCTCAAACAGCTATTAAAACCACTGGGGTTCTACTAGACCTACCCATCAATACTACAGGGTTCATCAGCATGTTTGTAATTTACTTTTGTTGAAGATGTTGTTGATGGGATGTGTTGTTTCTTTTGCTATACTAGTTATGAAGGGATTTGGAAAAAAATTAAAGCTACATTGCCATTATGATCTTGCCCCAAATAGAAGCCATATGAGAATTTTTAGATTTGATGCATTTCTTACGGAATCATTATCCATTAGCTAAGTACCACATCAGATTTTCAAAGACTGCTTTCTATAACAGTCTTTATCCAGGCACATTATCTAAGAGGCTGAAGTGTAAAATAAGAAGAGAAATGATGCAATTCTAATCGGCAGGGCACATGTGGTCTCACTGAAGCATTGAACATTAAAATAATTTTTAAAATTTGACTTAAAAGATAGAAATCTTCACAAAATGAAAAAGTTCTACTCATGAGTCTTCTGAGCTAGGAACATAAATATGTCCATTATGTTCTCCAAATCTCACTAACTAAAGCTGATGAGAGCTTCCCAATCAATACTAAAAGACACACCATTGTTTTAGAAAAATCATTTATATCCTAAATAAAATGAGGCAGTATTATATAATTTTCACTGAGTATATGCAAATTTATTTTGATAGGATAGGGTTGCAGAAGCAGGGCACGTATCAAGAGTATTTAGAATTTTAATACATGATATCCAAACAAAGTCCTTCTTCAACAAAGTTCACCTGTCATTCATTCACTGATTCATCAGATATATGTGAAATTGACCATGTATCAGAGGTATTTAGATGAGATGACAGAGACTTTGTTTATTGGAAAGTAGGCAGGGAGCCCTGGAAGTTCTCAGAAAATGGGATGGGTGCTCAAGAAGGGACCAAACAAGGGAAGCCTGTGCCATTTAGAAGATCAGAGAGAATGGCTCAAACCAATACTCTGACTTTAGTTCCTGCTATTTTATAAAACCTTCTCTCTGAGACTGAACTAAATCACACTCTTCTTCAAGTCTTTACAACTTCACTTATGCCGATAACACACTGTCTTATATTTGTCTTTATGCTATTTTAGAATCATTCTAGAGTTGTTTTAAGTGTATGTTTGTATTCTGCTTTTCTCCAGCTGGATTATAAACTTTTACATGATATAGCCATATCTTCTATTGCTTTTAACTTCTCTAATATTTAATGTGATAGTGGGTACACAACAGACATTTAATAAGTGGTTGTTAAAGAAAGGAGCAAATAAGTGAGTAAATGAGGTTATAGAGCTTAATTGCTGCAATCTAAAATATAAGATTTGTTCATGTTTGGTTATGTTCAGTTTGCTATATGAAATTTGATAGAACTGGTTATGCATTCTTCAAAATTTGAGAGCATGCAGCTGTTTTTGAGACTTAAATGGTACAATGACATTGGTTTTCTTTTGCAAAGTAGATAAGAATTCTGGTACTAATACCAAATGTAGCTTCAAGAGAATCAAACTCTCAAAGTATACAACTTGTAGAACATATAGTGGAATCATGTAGTAGGAAGAACATGAAATAAGGGGACACATAGAGTCAAATTCTGGGATGTCATTTACCAGCTAGGTGGCCCTGGAGAAATTAATGAAATCCATCCACTTTGCCTCATGTCTACTCATGCATTTGGTGTACAATTGTAAGTCTGCATTCTTCTTGATATACTTTCAACTCTGCCCAATATAATAAGTTTACAAGTCTCAACATTGAGTTTCAATTGATACTATAAAATTTTCATTGATGTTCTAAATTTGGGTTGGTACTTCCAATGTTTCTATGGTTATGGGACAGATTAGAGAATAAATCCGCAGCTTCCTGTAACATAGACAAGATCTTTCATCCCAACCTCCCGTCATGTACAATTAGAATATTGTTTGGAAACTGTAACATCTGAAACTTTTTAAAAAGACAGGTTTAAACATGTTATACATACAAGGCAGTAACCATAGGTTAAGAACTATAGGATTTTGTACTGAACTTGATGTAAAAAAACAAAAACAAGAACATCTTTCCATTATGTCAGTGGAGTGACTCAGCCTGTGATAGAGAAAGCAGTAAGAGTCAATTCATTATTTGTTTGCAGCATTCTCCCGATAGTTTCTCTTATGCTGTCAAGTTTGCAGGACTAAGATCCGGGGAATGTTTAATCAAGCAATGATATTCTCTATATTTCAGCTATTTTCTTTTTTCTTGTAAGATTACAGAGCTAATGAGAATGTTTAAATATGTTGACAAGAAAGAAAAAAAGGTGTTTTTAAGAACTCTTATTTTTTATCTACTGCCCTACATTTCATCCTTGCCACCAAAACCTCAAGGTGAAGTCAAACTGAGAGCTCACAAATTTCATTCATAGATGTGCAGAAAAAAAAATTGCTAATTAAATACCACTCTTCTGATGTACAGCTCAATAACACAATGAAAATAGCAATACATGAATGATAAAACCATAGTATACAGTATCTCAAGCAAACAGGATAAATAACCTTTATTTCTTTTTAGAAAACTTCCACTCTGTGGTCGCCAAAAACATGCACATTTGGCATGTGTACACATACACAAATGAGCAAATACTAAAGAAGTCAAATGATAGATGATATAAGGTAGTATAATGATTTCTATACTGTAGTTTTTGCCTGATAATGAGGTATTATTTGAAATTTTGAGACATTATTATAGTTAGTATGTAGTCAATTTTTATATATATTCTTATGTGTTCTTAAGAAAAATATCTATTCACAGGTTGTTGGAATCAATTCTACACATTTTATTAGATGAAGCTTGTAAATTGTGTTGTTCACCTCTTGTATACAGTTATAAAGTTTTACTCATCATGATTTGTATTTTAACACATCTCTGAAAGTAACGTGTTAAAATTCTCCACTAATTGTGGAGTTTTAAATTTTCTTATGCATTATTGTTGGGGTTTTCTGCTTTATATATTTTGAAGATCTATTGTTGGATGCATATGAGTTCATGGCTATTATATTTTTCCTTTTATTACTATGTAATGAGCTACTTAATCTCAAATAATGCCTTTTTGCCATGAAGATTATTTCATTGGACATAAATATTTCTATGTCTGATTTTTTTTGGTTGCCATATATTTCTTCTTTTTTTCTTTCCTTTCAATTGCTTTCTGTCATCATATTTAAGGAGCTTTTCTACATTAAAAAATTTTAATGTGAGAAACTATTTTATAACTTGAAATAAATTCATACATATTATTATGATTACTAACATATTTTAATTTACTTCTAACATTTTATTTTGCATTTTCTTTGTACTATGCCTTCTCTTGGTTTCCTTGTTGAGTTGGTTAAAAAAATTTCCTCCTTTTTTATCTTCTGATTTGGAAGTTATCATTCCATTTCTATTCTTTTAGTGGACACTTTTAAATGCTTAAAAACTTAGTATCTCTACCCTCCTCCATGCAATCATAATTCTACATTGTCCATAATTTTGTTGTCTAGTGTTTAGTTGTTCCTTGTTTAACCTCCAATTACTCATTGTCATTGCTATTGTTTTTGTAGTTTACATTTACCTACATTTTAACTCCATGTTAAGCAATGACAACTCACATTGCCTCTTAATCCCACTTCTAACTTCTGGGTTCATTTCCTTCTATTGAAGCATATCCTTTAGAGTTTTTTCATCAAAGGTTTATGAGTGGTCAGCTCTCATTGTCTTTCTAAAAGTATCTTCCTTTTGCCTCAATGTTGAATGCAAATCTAGCTGAGGATACAATTCAGGTTAACAGTTGAAGACAATATTCAATTGCCTTCTGACATTATTGTTGTTGATAATAAGTATATTTTCAGTCTCCTTTATGTTCCTTGGTCTTTTTCCTTGATTACTTCACAATTTTTCTTTGCTTTTGGTATGCTGCAGTTTTACTGTGTGGATCTGTATGCCATTCTCTCTCATCTCTTCTTCTGGACACTGCAATTGCTGAGTCAAAGGGTAACTACATTTGTAATTTTGATAGCTCTAACCCAATTGTTCTTCATAGGCTTTAGAACATTTTGTGCCACACCAACAATGCATGAAAGTGCCTGATTCTCTACAATATCACTAACAGTGTATCAAACTTCTTTAATCATTTAAAACATTATAAATATAAAGACTGTACCTCACATATAGTCTCTTTCAGATTATTACATTTTCTCCAATTCTCAGTATCTTCCTGTACATTGTGTGTGGACTTCTCCTTCACTGAGGATAATTTCTTTTCATGTTTATAATTTGTTAGTGGACATCTCTTCACCAGAGACCTTCTTACCCCTTTTGTTCTGGTTATCTATTGCTACAAACAAGCCACTCCAATGTATAGTGGCTTAAAATGACTATTTTATGTTGCTCACAATTTTGTGGGTCAGAAATTAAGAAAGATCTTGACTAGACAGTTCTTGCTTGAAGTCTTTTATGTTTTTGCCATCTGATGCCAATGGGACCTAGAGTCACCTGAAGACTTTACTGGGTTAGACATCTAAGATGGCTCACTAACAAAGCTAGCAGTTGACCTGGTAATCAGCCAACAGCTCAGCTAACATGTAGGTGGGAGCACTTACATGTGAACACTCCAGCATGGCAGCCTAAAGATGGTGCTACTTCTTCACATGGAGGTTTAGGGACCCAGCATGAATGTTTCAGCAAACAAGGTGGCAGGTTCAAGATCTCTTAAAGAGTACTATCAAAAAACTCATGTAACATCACTTGAGCTGTATTCTGTTGGTCAAAGCAGTCATAAGCATACTTGGATTTAAGTTAAGAGACAGACCTTACCTCTCCATGGAATATCAAGAATATTTCGGCCAATATTTTTTAAACTACCACATTTCTGAAGTCCTGTATGTACTGACTTGTAGAGAATTCCTATAGGATGTGTTCCAATTTCCTTCAGCCAGGTGGTTCAGAGGTTTTTTTTGTCTGGAACTAATTTTTATATTGATTTCTCATCTTGGAGATTCTCATGCTGTATGGGTAGTAAAAATTTATACTTCCCATCCACTTATGGTACAAACCTTCAGCTTCATTTTCTTACAGAAACTTTATTTTTAAAAAAGATTTTATTTGCTTGTTTCCAGAGATAGGGGGAGGGAGGGAGAGAAACATCAACATGTGGTTGCCTCTCGCGCAGCCTTTATTGAAGACCTGGCCTGCAACCCAGAATCAAACCAGCGACTCTCTGGTTCACAGGCTGACACAATCCACTGAGCCACACCAGCCAGGGCTCTTACAGAAACTTTAAAAATATCCATCTGGAGTTGTAAGCAGAAACAACTTCTTTGTTAAATCCTTGGGCCAATTGCAAGAGTTTTTCTTGTTTATCTTCACGGAGGGGACAACTCTTTTGGAATTCTAGCTTCGTGAAATAAAGTCCTACTTGTCTTGCATGGACCCAAGGCCATGTCTTCTGTCCCTATATGTCAATTAAATCCCAACACTTGGTCATGAAGATCTATGTCTGGGTCTGATTCTGTACCTTATACTCATCTCAACCCTATGGTGTCTTGTTTTTGGTTCTCTTTTTGTTTTGCACTTGTAAGTATTTGCTTTGCTTTATTTTAAAATAAGCTACATATTTAAATGTTATTGTCAATATATTCTATCCAGCATCTCTATGTGTTTGTAGGGGGAGGATCATCTATAGTAACGTCAGTCTAAGATGGTCCCAGAAGTATTCATTTTTCAAACAATTTTTGACGTTAAAAAAAGATAATTATTGAATGACTGTCCTTGAAGACAACTTTAAGAGACCATGATTAGTGGGCAAGAATGAATGTCTTCCCTCCACTGGCATGCATTTCTGTAAGGGTATCTCTTTCTTATTTTCTCATCTAGATCAATAGGTAGATGCCATTTTAGCCAACCTCAAATGGCAGCTGAAGCATGTGTACTCACTGCCTTTTTGCCATCCATCACAGCTATTCTTCTTGTTGTAGATTTGGCAGGATAATCAATAGGACCCAAATGGCAATCAATTTCATGTGATTGCACTTGGTTTCCCATCGATTTCAATGCTGACTCTATGGCAGAATAATGAGGGAAATCTAATGCCAATCATTGCCTGTGAATGCCACTGCACATCTTTCTAGGTGACTGAACAGTATTGAAAATATGGGGAAAAAGAAACAAGCTGGCAAAGAGACAGAAAGAGGACAGAGTGAGCCTGATGCTGAAAAGGAAGAAAAAGATGTGAATAATGATGTGAAAAGGAAAGCTTGAATTATGACATCTGTCTGATCCAGAACCATTGTAAAACCTTCTAGGGTTGGTAAAATGGAGGATAAATCAGCCTCAGGGTCATATAGCATGAACAAGATTCCAAGGTATGTTTCCCTAACAATCATGATGTTTAATAGCTTAATCTTAGTGAGGAAATCTTGGTTGTAAGTTCACACTTGGATATGATTAGCCTAATTGCTTTTGACCATCAAATGCCATTTTCTTGAATCCATAAATCATATTATTGTTCACCCACAAAATACATAATCGTTCTCCGTTATATGGATCCTAAATGAATAATTGATAAAAATATATATTGTACCTTTTATAAATATATTTTCTAATCTATTGGCATAATAAGGTATTGTTAGTATATGCCAGATTTCTCCTGTCAACTTTGACATACTAGTTTGACATATGACAGTCTTCACACCAGGTGAAGGATCACAGTTGATCCTAATAAGTAGGCAAAGTTTACAACACAATAAAGCACTTTTAACCTAGATTCTTTTTAAAGCATAAGCTCTACCCAACCCTTGGGTTAATTATCTATGAATTTTGCAAACATTTTTTGTTGAGTATATTTATATTTTTTGAAATAGAAATACATTTGCAGTAGCCAAAAGTTAGTGATATGGAAAGACAAATATTAACGTATATCCCTTCTACCACTGTCTCCATCATTCTTTTCTTTTCTGTCCTCTCTAGGTAATTAACACACTAGTTTATTGTGTTCCACTGCTTCCTTATGCAAAAGAACAAGCAACTGTGAATAATTATTTTTATACTTTCCATTTATTATACAGAAGTAAACATATTTATATGAAGTTCCACCCCTTTTTTCATTGAATATACATTAGAAAATTTTTTTCACATATCAGTACCCACAGAAGAATACCTTAATTCTATTTTAGCAAAGGCATAGTACTTTATTGTGTGGATATGGCAAAGTTTATTTAACCAGTGTCCTATTCATGGACAATTGGGTTGTGTCCACTCTTTTGCAATTACAGTGCTGCAATTACTAATCATGATCAACTGTCATTTCTTACATGTGCAAGTGCATCCAGGCAATATGTTCAAAAGGTAAAGATATTTGTAATTCTCATAGTGTTAATTTACCCTCAATATGGGCTATAACATGTGTAATTCCACATGTAATATGTGAATATACCTGCTGCCCCACAATGGTACCAAGAGGGTTGAAAATTAATACCTCAGTGTAATTTTAATTTGCATTTTTGTAATTGTGACTGATATTAGGTACATTTTTACATGTTTTAGGGACCATTTATGTTGTTTTGTTTTGGGAAACCATCTGTGTATATTCTTCACCTATTTACCCATGTTTCTTAAAATGCTTTTATGGTTTCTTTTTTCTCCTTGCTTGTTTTTACATTTGAATCTCCAATTCATTTGGAGCTTGTTCTAGTGTACAGTTACACAGTTTGAGATGTAGATCCAACTTTTTTTTTCAGATTAAAACCCAGTAGTCCAAAGTCCTCATGAGCCTAGCAATTAAGGATGTTATCTTTATCATAATTTAGCAACATGTACCTTGTTTAATTTCTGGACTTTATATTCTCTCCCAATGGTCTCATTTTTTATTCAAGCACTTTTTCAACTGCTGAGACATCCCTGTATGTTTTAATTTCTGATAACTTCACTGTCCTTGTATAGTTTCTTTTTTCAGAATTTCATTGGCTACTCTTACATATCTTGTAGCAAATATTTCTCATAGATTTGTTTGTGTCATTTAACCTTGGGTGTGAGGACATGAAGGATGAAGCAGACCTCTGCACATGTCATAGAGACTTTTTTCTATGGAAGATTTTCTTTCCTTGTAAAATAAGTAAAACTGAGACTAACTGAAATTACCAAGTTTATAAAGAGCATTTTCTTGTGAATCTAAGGTTAACTTTGCATTACTTAACATACCCAACAGAATTTGTTCTGAAGAATTAACTTATCTCACCAAAATAAAGTAGTTAAGCCCACAGTAGTAAGAGCCCCATCTTCCTAGGTCCAAGGATGAACTAAGCTAATAAGACATAAGCTCCTGGATTCAGCTCTAAAAACCTTAAGGAAAGGAATTCAGGAAGCAGCTGTTTAGCTGTGGTGAATGAGAGCTGAAAGAGCCATGACATTTGTAAATGAACCCTGCACCCAGACTGGGACAGGTGTTGCATACATCTCATACTCCATCTTAAGCTACTCCGTCTTTAGATTGGGAAATGGTGGTCCAAGCACCTGGTGGTCCTGGGTCTTCCATGACCCAGGAAGAGCCATTCATAGAATATCAGCTGAACTCCAGGCATTCATCTCAGGGAAAGCACATGTGGGCATACCTGCCTAGGGAGGAACTGAGGTTTGGGGAGGTCAGGTAAGAAATCCAATAGGAGGATGCACTTGAACTAGGTCTTGAAGGATGAGAGAAAGTTTTCTGATGGATGAGTTTAGAAAGGGCATTCCAGAGAGAGGGAACAGCATAAAAGCAAAGAAGTTGAGGAATGCACAGTTTATTCTGGGAATAGCAAGTGATTTGTGGGGCTGTAATGAGGCACACAGGGGCATGGATGATGCCTATGTGGACAAAGAGATCCTGCTGTGTTCTCTGTGTCAATACCTGAAACTTTACTCTAACTTATTTCTCTATGTGAGAAATTACTGAAGGGTTCTCTATTTAATCTGATTTTGATTATAAAAATCTTGCTTTCACATAGTAAAAATTTTAATAGTATACATAAAGTCTTTGTTGTCTCCATTCCGTTCCTCCAAAAAGACCACTGCTACCATTTCTTATATATATACATATATAATATATATTATATATACACACATATATATAATATATATATATAACATATATATGTATGTATAATTCTCTCCAGAAATGTACTGTGGATATATGCTCTTTACAAAAGGATATTGAACTAGTTTTTTTCACTTAATCACTACTCTTTTCTATGGCTGTTCTTGAAAAGCCACACCATTGTTGGAACAACATCTTCTTTGAATCGGTATAATGACTTTTTCTCCACAGGATACACTAAATAAATGCACTAAATTTTGACACTACAGTTTCAGGAAAAGACACACTCACCAATTTACTTGAGTAAAGGGTCTCCAGTCAGATATTATTATACAGAGATTATCATAGGATTGTGCACCATGTTTGGATGAAGCTGAAAGGTTTTGTTTGGTATCTGCATCTGAAGCAAGAGCGATGAAGCAGTAGAGCCTTTCATACATCTTCAGTCTGTAGTTCCTGTGTGCCATTTCCACATGATCAAAGCATCTATGCTATTAATTTATTTTTAAGTATAGTTTCTGGGCAAGGTATCTATGAGCTCACATAAAAATGAAGGAAATGATGCAGAAAGCAGAATACACCTTCCTAGGAAGTATTCCTTCATGCCCCACTCCACCACCCACCACCTACTATTGTCACTTGCCCTTTAGGCAAGAACAATGGACCTTCATTATATGCACACTTGTAAACTGATGTTTATTACTTACACAAACTTGTTCTCATCATTCAATTAATTTGTTTTTCTATCTGTAAAACATTTTTGGTTATTTGAGGTTGGATAAAAGCACAACACAACTTTCCCAGTAAGGTTAATATAGGTAGTTTTTCACAAAATAGCTCCTTGGCCAGGCTTTCAGGAACAAATCAGAGTCTTTAAGGGAGGATGTAGAGGGTCTCTAAGGGTGTAAATCATGGTCAAGGCCACAATAGCATGCACCTTGTTCTACACCGTTTGGTTTATGACTTTCCATGGTCCCGTGTCTGTAGATACCACAGTGACTCTAACCCACTTACTTTGATCTGTTACTGGATGGTATGATTCATTGAAGATCCTTTCACACACATCTTGAAACACTTGTGCAAGAATAGCTGTAGGAGAAATTTCTAAGAGTGGAATTGCTGGATCAAAGAGTGTATGCATTTATGATGTGAAAGTGAATACCAAATTGTCCTTCCAAGGGGATGCACCAATTTATACTGCCATTAATATCAGACAGGGGTCCCTACACTGTTACCAACAGAGGACAATAGCAAATATTTTTTCGATGTGAAAAGCAGTCATCCGTCTCTTTTTAAATGCATTTCTTTAAATGTTAATAAAGCGTAAGGGTGAAAAGGAACATTTTTTATATGCTTATAGCTGTTTATAATTCTCTTTCTTTGATCAGCCTCTTCATGTCCTTTGCCCATTTTTCCATTAACATGTTAGCATTTCTTTCATTCAATTGTAAGACTTAAGGATGTTAAATAAGGATGAGATACAATCACATTTTAGAAAATCCTTTCGTTACATAGAATCACATTGATAGTATCATTTATTATTCAAATGACTAATGTACTCATATTTTAGTGATTTCTGAAGAATTTGGGCAGATTTCTGTCAGGTTTTCCTGTGGAAAGTTCTTGGAGCACAGCCACCAGGAAGTCCTTACTTAGGTATTGTTCAGCTTTCATTGTTTGTGGGACAAATGGGCTGTTATCTCTGTTGTATTTCCACAGTGTATTTAGGCAGCCTATTAAATACCCAATCTCCAGAATCCTAATCTAATACTATATTTGGCCCCCAAAGCCTACATTGTCTGTAAATATTTTTGTCTTTCTTGGTGTAATGTTTTTAATTCTTGGGTGTGTTGCAAAGAGTCAATAAAGCAAAGGATATAAAAATACTTTAAGGAAAAAAAGAGAAATTACTAAAAAGTATCAAGTTTATAGAATCTCATTGGCTAAGTCTCATTAAGGGAGGATTTTCTTTCCTAAAATTTGAAATTTTGACAGAAAACTACAGTAACTAGGAAATTTGGCAAGAAAAGAGCAGAGAAATTATACCTTCTAAAAATAAAATAAAAATTTGACTTGTCAGGCTATTTCAAAAGTGGAAAATGAAAGATACATTAGCATTGTATTAATTTCCCTGAAACATTGTTTCTTTTCTCTCTTAGGGTCAGAAACGTTTCTTCTTATTCATCTTGGAAGAATATTCACTTGGTAACTGATTGCTAATGAAGGCAACTTTTTCTACACTGAGCTTTCTATTTCTCCTCATACAGAATCTGAACTCCCCAGGTGGGCATTCATGCCCTTTTACATGTGGCTTAGAGCTACATTTCCAATAGGACCTGTCTCTGTTCTTGAATGTGAAATAGCTGCTCCGTCCACAGCAGACATTACATTGTCCTCCACCCACGGCCCATCTGGCACCAAGGTCAGCCAGGTCCTACCTGTCTTTGAAATGGGTTCCCTCACTTCCACAGAGTCCTCTAGACTTTATCTTCCCCAGATGTTTTTCTCTCCCTTAGGCTTTCTTTAACCTCTTTTATGAGTGAGTTTTGTTTCCCCAACTAGGTTATAAGGTTCTTGAGGTCAAAATTCCTGTGATAGATTTCTTAGTGGCTTCCCTCCCCTCATAGGGGCTTATTGTAATGCTAAGCACTAAAATATATACTAACTGAATGACATGAGTATGACCTTGAGATACTTTAACCTGTAATGTGAGGTCCTTCTCAAAACTTTCTACCATAAGATGCTTGACTCTGAGCATTCCTTTTCTACCTCAGCCTCATGACTCACATCCTCCACCTATCTCTTCAATGCTGGGGTCTTCTGACTATTCAATCCTCACCCCCTTGCCCCTACTTCTCAAAGAATCTCATACCCTTGTATGGGCTACCATCAATGACTTAAGAGTGTAGCCTGAACAAACTATGAAGCTAAATTCAGGCCCACCTGGCTGATATTCACATGCCTACCAGACATCTGCACCTAGATATCTGAGGCACCCAGATACAACCTACCTAAAATTGGACTCATTGTTGTCTCCCAGCCCTGTTCTTATTCCTGTGTTCTCCATTTCTACTTGTGGCCCCACCAACCTCCCAGTCATCCAAGTTAGAAATCCAAGAGTCATCCTTGATTTTTCTTTCATCCACCTGCCATTTGCATAGTCAGTCAATTACTAAGCCTTATAGATTTGAACCCAAATATGTAACCACTTTTCACCCCAACTTTCAGTGCCTTAGCTAAGGCTTGCATCATTTCTGGATAATAGTAGCCACTTCATAACTTTTCTGTCTTACCTTAATCTCATGCCCCTCAATTTCTTCCAGAACAATTAATTTTCTCTGTTCAAAATAGTTACCCATCTCTCTGTTTCCTACAGGGTGAAGTTCCTTATTCTCAGCCTGATGTATAAGACCCACAGAGATCTGCCCCTGTCTACTCCTCCTCTGTCTCTTACAACTCCCAGTGAAAACAGAAACAACACAGAACTTGTACTTCGTCACCCATCCACTACTACGCCTGTCCTATTTTCTTGCCTTGTCTCTTGCTCCAAATGTCTGCTTTGGCTCAAATGCTCTTTTACCTTTTCTTTACCTGGCCACATCTGTTTATACTTTAACAGTGGGGCCCTTCCCCAGGTAGCAAAGCATTTTCTGATATCTGATCCCTCCCATTTTGAATCCCAACTCCTAGCTAAGCGATACTCCATCCAAATCACTATGATTTCACATAGAATGCAATATTCTATTTATAAT
This sequence comes from Pteronotus mesoamericanus, assembly GCF_021234165.1. Taxonomy (NCBI): domain Eukaryota; kingdom Metazoa; phylum Chordata; class Mammalia; order Chiroptera; family Mormoopidae; genus Pteronotus; species Pteronotus mesoamericanus. The sequence continues at coordinate 11,482,319 of NW_026555072.1, forward strand.
AGTTTTCCATTTCTTTGCCTAGCTTCCCACTCAATTGTGAGCTTCATGAGGACAAGGTTCATATTTTATGCATCTTTAGTCTGACACACACTAAGTACCCAGTTTACTGAATGAAAAACATCAGTGTTTATGTCTCCTCAATGTATAGACGATTGCAATGATATTTGAATTAAATTGTTTAGGCTACTTCATAATGCACTTCTACTTCCATATAAAAGGTATATTTTGTGGGCTATGTGGGATAAAGTTTTCAGAAACTAGCATGAATTCCATGATTTATTATACATATGTTTGATACTTTTTTATTTGTTCTTTTAGAACTTTTCCTGGTTAAACTTTAACATGGTGTTACAGAGTGGGAGAAGTGAACTCTATGCTGTTATGAAATGACTGTGTTATAGGTTAAATGTGTGTGTCAAAAGGCTGCCTCATAAAACCAGATTTGTTTCGATATTGCTTCTGGGATGAGACCACAAATTGCCAACTGATGAGGGTAAGAGGGTAATCAAAGCATAAACCTGAATAAACCAAGTGGCTATCAGAATGAAGAGGATTGCATAACTGGAGCTGGAAAAGAACAGAAAATAAAACAGTATTGCCTTATACTCATATTGCTGCTATCATGGCTCCTGAGTCAGTTTTTGTTTGTTTGTTTGTTTTTTGTTTTGTTTTGTTTTGTTTTGTTTTTACCAAATGGTAACAAGCAACAGAACAGAAAAAAAAATAGGCAACTTTATCTTGGTTCCTGGTTCTTAGTAAGTAAATATGGTAAATTCAACTTAGCATATAGGAGGCAATTATCAGCAACCTATCTCAAGTCACTCCAAATGTGAATGGGTTTTGAGATTAACATGTTGATCAGCTTTTATGTGCTTCTGTCCCCTAGTGGTTCATTTGAAGTTGTTGACACACTTAACTTTGAACACTTTTTGGTGTTTTGTGCAGGAAAGGGAAGACAATTCTCCCTAGAAATAAAGAGATGACAGTGTCTCTGTGTACAGGCCCATGCTTATTAAAATTGAAAGTTATGGAGTATATTTTATTTCCTTTGTAACTATTCAGTAACTGCCAGTTCCTGAAAGCCTAGGTTAACCTATAAAGAACTATATCAATTATTACTTTACATAAACCTGGCCATGCCCTCGAAAAATACTGTGGCGTCTTGATTCTTGTAGAACAATTGACACATTGATTTTATTACCTTCATCCTGCCTAAAATTATTAGTAGGTCGTTGTTCCACTTGATCTTCCTTCTCTGTTAACCTTTGTGAGATTTGTGGTTTGTAATCATTTTGTAGCCAGGGTTCTCAAATAATATAGCTTTTACTTTACATTAATCTGAAATGAAATGTTATTGGGTGAAATAACCCTTGGGGGTATAATGAAAAGGACCCATTAATTTGCAGGGCAAATGGGCTAATTACTCCCCTCCCCTGTAAGTCTGTATTAATTGCTAATAACTTTTTATAGAATTGAGTACATGAAACTAATTTTGATTAGTTTAATTTTGATTTCTTCTTTCAGCATATCTGAAATTCTTGGCCAGAACAAGAAAAGGAACTTTAGAAGGTTGAGTGTTTAATAAACATGCTTTGTGATATTGCAGTTTGTAAGTAAGTCAAAAGTAAAAGCAATTCGGGGATTCAAGAGGGAATGCTCATGTTTTTAATTAAAGGAGACTATATTTGGGAGACTGAACAATTTATGGGCTTACATATGTGCAATGCTTCATAGCAGATACTCTGTAGCATCATTATAGAAGATAAAGAAGAAGCAAATCATAAAAGACCACATATCTTCTGATTCCATTCCTATTAACAGTGAAGGAAATGCAATTATACAGAGTTAGAAGGCAGATAGGTGGTTGTTAGGACTACAGACAGGAGGAGAGATTAACTGTAACCAAGCTTAGGAAAATTTGGGGGGTGATGAAAGTATTCTAAAACTGGATTGTAGTGATGACTGTACAACTGTGAATTTACTAAAAACAACTGTACACTTAAAATTAGTGAATTAAAGAAAAAAGAAGATAAAGAAGGAGCAGCATAGTATGGTGGTTAATTGCATGGCATGGTGTGAGAATGATTCGGTGGGAATCCCAGCTCCACTGGTGTAGCCCTGGAAAAGTTTCTTAAACTTCCTGTTGTTCAGTTTATTAATTTGTAAAATGGAAATAATGACAGTGCTTCCTAAGTCATTTTATTGCTGTGAAGAATAAATATGATGATATATATAAAGCCTTTAGAAGAGTTCCTGACATTAATGTATCAATGTCAGCAATTTCTGTATTAAAATACATTCTCATATCTGCACTCCCATGTTCATTGCACTACTATCACAATAGCCAAGAGATGGATGCATCCCAAATGTCCATCACTGAATGAATGGGTAAACAAATGTGATATCTATATTAATGCATAAAATAGAATATTATTTAGCCTTAAAAAGGAAGGAGATCCTATCACATACTACAGTGTGGATAAAACCTTGAGACTATTGTGCTAAGTGAAGTAAGCCAGTCACAAATAAACAAATACTGTATGATTCCACTTACATGAAGTATCTAAAGTACCCGTATTTTGCTGTGTATAATGCACACCCACATTTTTTGGCTCAAACTCTTAGGAAAAAAATCTTTCGTTTCAATTTTTAATTCATTTTATTTATTTATTTATATCTATATTTTTATATTATAAAGGATTTTTTGCATTTATTTTTAAACATGGTATGGTACAAGAAATTTTATGTAACAAATAATTACAAAACACAAGAACAGATACAGGGTATTTCAGGTACTACCCATGTATAATGCACATCTTTATGTTTTCCCTCAAAAATTTGGGCCAAAAAGTGTGCATCATACATGGCAACATACAGTAATAAAATCAAACTTATAGAAATACAGTAGAATGGTGGTTATGAGAGGATAGGGGAAGGCAAAAATGGAGAGTTGTAGTTTAATGGGTATAGTTTTAGATTTGCAAGATGAAAATGTTCTGGAGATCGGCAACAATGTGAGTATTCCTATCACTACTGAACTGTGTACTTAACAATGGTTAAGATGGTAACTTTTATGTTATGTGTTTTTTTTTACCATTATTTAAAAGAGCACAAGGAAGGTTCTGGGGAGCTGGGAATGTTCTATATCCTGATCTGGGTACTAGTGATATGAATATGTTTAGTTTGTGAAAATTTGTCAAAAACATGTTTATGATATCAGCACAATAAAAAGTTTAAAAACAAAGATATTCCCTTTCTTCAATGATGATCTTGCAGTCTCATAGCCAGGAAAAGCACATAATTGCTTATAGAAACAAAATCTTAAAGTGTTAACATATGAAAATGATTATTCAGTAAAATAGAAATAACTATTTTGCAAGCATGTATGCTAAGAATTCAAGGAATTTAAATACCCTTTGTGTAATGTTACAACCTGAGTAAACTTTACTTAAGAAAATGGGACACGATATAGTAGAATTCTTGCCAACTTGCATAAGGATCTTATTTATTGTTTCTTATCAGCCACTTTTAGGTGAAAGCTCAGAAGAACTCAATGACACAAAATGTACCTCTTAAAAAGTAATTTACAAACAATAACTGACATACATATTTTTATAACAGCCTTATTGAGGTATAATTCACTTGCCATATAATTTGCTCACTTAAAGCATACAATTCGGTGATTGTAATATCTTCACAGAGCTCTGCAGCCATCAGCACAATCAATTGTAAACATTTCTACAGCCTCAGAAAGAAACCTTGTACCCTTTAGCAGTCACTCCTCATTTCTTTTCAACATCCACGCTTCCCACTCCTAAGCAACCACTAATATTTCTGTCTCTATAGATATGCCTATTATTTATATTTCATATAAATAGAATCATACAATATGTGATCTTTGCTGACTGGCTTCTTTCACTTATCATAATGTTTTAAGGTTCATTTATGTTGCAGCATGTACCAGTAGTTCATTTCTTTTTATTACTGAATAATATTCTCTTATGAACATACCACACTTCATAAGAGAACTGTCTATTATTTATCCTTTTACTTAAATCCCACTGTGGTTAGAGAATATACCTGGTTTAAGTTTAAATCCTTTTAAATTTATTGAGATTCATTTTATGGGCCATACATGGTCTATCTTGGTAAATATTCTGTGTAAATCTGGTTGATTTTGTTGTTCAAGTTTATACCCTTAATGATTTTTTTACTTTTTAAAAAATCTATTGTTAAAAGAGGGGCACTGAAATCTCCAACTATAATTGCTGAGTTATTGTGGTGAGTCTTTGTGGTTTTATCAGATTTGCGTGATTCATTTATGAGGTACATCAACATTCAAGATTGCTGTTGATCTGCCATGTAATTTGTCTAGTAGTGATATAGCCATTTCAGCCTTCTGTCAACTATTGTTAGCATAGTTATATCTTTTTTTGTCCTTATAGTTTTAACTTATTTGTGTCTTTAAAGTTAAAGTGTGTTTCTTATAAGCACCATATAGTTGGGTCTTTCTTTTTCATGTAATCTGAAAATCTCTACCTTTTATTTGGAGAATGTGTTTACATTTAAGGTAATTATCAGTATTGTCAGATTTAAATCTATCATCTTAATATATGTTTTCTTTTTGTCCTACCTGTGATTTGTACTTTTTCCCTAACTCCTTTTTAAATTGAATACTTTTAAAATTCTATTTTATCCCATCTATAGACTCATTAATTATAACCTTTTAAATTTTGGTCACTTTAGGATAGTATACATCTTCAAATAATTACAGTCTAACCTTAAAGTGATATTATACCACTTCATATCATGTGAAAGAATATTCTCCCATTTTCCTCTTCTCAATCTTTGTGCTACTGTTATATATTTAATTTTTACATATATTATACAAACCATGCATGTTGCTGTTATTTTTGTTTAAAGCGCCAATTATATTTTAAATAACAAAAAAAAATCTTATATATTTACTCAAGTAGTTATCATTTCTGGTGCTCTTCATTTCTTTATGTAGATTCAGATTTCCATCAAGTGTCATTTTCCTTCTGCCTAAAGGATCTCTTTCAGCATTTCATATAATGGGGGTCTACTGGTGATGAGTTCTTTCAGCTTTTTTATGTCTAAAGAAAGTCTTTAATTCCCTTTGCCTTGAAAGTAAAGAATCCTAGGTTAATAGTTTTTTTTCCCCTTTATTTCTGTTTTTTAAAGATATTGCTCCACTGTTTTCTTAGTCTGTTCTGGCTACTACAATAAAAATAGCACAGACTGGGGGACTTAAACAACAAACATTTATTTCTGGAGGCTGGGAAGTCCAAGATCAAGGTGCTAGCAGATATGGTGTGTGGTGAGGCATCTGGCTCACATCCTGGTTCATCTTTTCGCTGCAACTTCACATAGCAAAAGGGGCTCGGGATCTCTCTGAGGTCTCTTTCTAAAAAAAATCTTTATTGTATGTTTTTCTATTGCCATTTAATCACCTCACACCTCCTCTCCCCTGCAATCAGCACACTGTTGTCCATGTTCATGAGTTCTTTTTCTTTTTTGCTCAATCCCTCCACCCCTCACCCCTCCCACTAGCTGTCATCCTCTCCATTTCCGAGTTTGTCCCCATTTACTAATCTTATTCATGAGGGCTCTTTCCTGATGACCTAATTACCTCCCAAAGGCACTACCTGTTAATAACACCATTACCTTGGGGAGTTAGGATTTCAATATATGAATTTTGGAGAAACATAAACATTCAGTCCATTGCAATTGTCTTCACACTTACAATTTTCTTTCCAAGAAAGTCTTTTATCATCTTTATTTTCTGCAGATAATCTTTTTTCCTCTGATAAATTTTTAAGATTTTCTTTTTATCTCTGATTCTGTGAACTTTGCTTATGATATACCTTAATTTAGTTTTTTTGTGCATGGAGTTTGTTGAGATTCTTGGGTGTATGGTGTTTATAGTTTTCATCAAAAATTAGCTATCATGTCTTTATAGGAATACACAAATATCCAGTACTTGACTCACCAGTGGGGAATAAATTAGTACTGGAATAAACATTGTTCTAACCCCCTAAAAATGTCTTTAAAGCCTTGAAGGGATTTAATGGTTTTGAAGTAACTCAATCGTGTCTCAGATCCCTTTGAGTATTTTGCCCAGTGCCCTGTGAATTATGAGTTATACTAGTCTGGTGGATGAGAACATGCAATATTTCCATACCTGAGCAAGCCCCAAGTACTGTCTCCCTCTTGCCTTTTTGGTAGTTCTTTTCCCAGTGTCTTGTAGTTTTCTAAGACATGTGCACCAATCTCTAGTCTAGTGAATATTCAATATAGTTATTTTGTAATCTCTGGAGTCCTCTTCCTGTGCACATCTTTTCTTTCCAGTACTCTATTCTGCAAATTCTAGCTGCTTTGGTCTCCTTAGACCCTTAGCTTTGTCTGTTCAACTCAGGGATTCTTCCTCAGTGAGTTCCTGCTCCCTTCATCTTGACCTACAAACTCTCTTAAGGCAGTAAGCTGAGGGAATAACAATAAGCAAAAAGCAAGAAACCATCAAAGTGATAGCCTTCTCTCTCTCTAGTGAGAGCACCTTGTCAAGGTACGTAGAGGGACTTAAAAAACTTTGGCCTCATAGCTATGATTATTTTCCTATTTGAAGATATAAAACACCCAGGGTTGGTTCTCCAGCTGCTGGGTTTAATTCACTCTGCCACACGTTTATTCATCAGGTACCAGGCAGAAAATAGCACTGAATTAGGATGTGTCCCTGCTGTAGCCAATCACTTTCATAATAATCTTACCTTTTATGAAAAAGCTACAAACTGCCTGAAGGTCAACAGATGTAACTGATTGAGTGATTCTCACTTTCTTGCCTGTCTAGATTAATTTTAACATATAGCTGTTTTGAACTTTGAATAGTATCCCCCAAAATCTCTTGGGACTCTCTGGGAAACGGCACATTTATCTTCATTGCCCAACCCCTGGCTGGGAAGTTATTAATGGTCCTTTCTCTTTTTTCCCATGAAACTCTTGGAGTTAGTTTCTGCTACGCTGGTGGTTTTAAAGTAGGAGGCCAGCTGTGAATTTGGAAGAGATGTGGTGGGTCATCCTTGGGCATTCCTGGGGAAATTATTCTTTTTTAGAATTTTATTTTTAGGAGTCTACAGAGATAAGCATGATCAGATCATGTTGCTATTGTATTGGAAATAACTCACTACCTGCCAATAAACTGATAGCTCAGATTTCATCACTGTGTTTCAGCTGTAATAGGGAAACCAAGCTGTGGCTTAATGTCAATCCAGAGAAGTGCCTCACCCAGCCCCTGGGGTTTTCATGCTAATATGGCCCAATGGCACAAACACATTCTCAGGGTTGCCAGTAGGCATTTACTTCCCTAAGGCTTCTGAGAAAAATCTACCAGTGGCCTGGAACTTGTGGTCTGAAAATGTGTACTATGAAAAAGGAAATTTTTTTAAATCCTATTTTCTCACTGACTTGTATTACAATTTCAGAGCCATCATGACATCATTTTTGGTGGATATTCCATTGGCAGTGATGCCTAATATTTTGGCTTTGTGTTTTCTTATACTCTTATTCATCACCATCCATCCTAGAAAAATTGTTACATTAAGGAATCCCAGTTTTGAAAGCTTCAAACATTTCTTACAATTTTTAAAGTTAAAATCTGAAGAAGGCTAGAGATTCTCTAGTCTTGCACCTACCTTTGTGGTCAGATCCCCTACCTCCAAAGCACCTGTGCCTACAAAATATCTTTTCAATTCTTGTACCCAGAATTAAGAAGTGAATATTTGGATGATTAATAAGCAATATTTACTCCCAAAGGCCTCTACAGTGTACACAAATTATTTGGGGGGATTATTGAAAGTCCATTTGTCATCAGAATCCTTGTTGAATCCTTGTTTTAGTTGATGCAAAAACAATGGTGTCACTATCTCTCCCCCCACCATCATTTTTATTCTTATAGGAATATGCTTTCCTTATAATAGTGAAGAACATTAAATCAGGAAGATAAAAAGAAATTGTAGAATCTTCAAATCAAATTATCATTTCCTGTATAACAAGGATTTTATGGCATACAGATTTATTTAAACGCATAGAAGCAGAAAACAGAATGGTGGTTGCCAAGGGCTGGGGGAGGGGGAAATGGGAATTGTTGTTCAATGGGCATACAATTTCAGTTATGTTATATTAGTAGGTTTCAGAGATCTGCTGTACAACCTCATGCACATGGATAACAATACTGTACATTTAAAGTTTGTTAAGAGGGTAAACTCATGTGTTCTTTTTTTGTTTTTAAAAGACTTTATTTATTTATTTTTAGAGAGAGGGGAAGGGAGGGAGAAAGAGAGGGAGAGAAACATCATGTGTGGTTGCCTCCCACACGTCCCCCACTGGGGACCTGGCCTGCAACCCAGGCATGTGTCCTGACTGGGAATCGAACCAGTAACCTTTCAGTTCGCAGTCCAGTGCTCAATCCACTGAGCCACACCAGCCAGGGAAAAACTTATGTGTTCGTAAACTGCAATAACAAAAAGAGGCAAAGGCTATTGGGAAAACTGAAATTCTTAATTCAAAATAATTTCATGGAGTAAGGGTTATTCTGGGGCAAAAAGCCAGGGTTTTGACTTTCTGTCTGTCTCTTCCTTATAGGAAGGCTCAGACTATACCTCTACAAAGAAAGGCCAGAGAGTCTTTTAAGATGTCAAAGGAAATGGGTAGATATAGAATCACTTCTATTAATTTATCTCCAAGTAGACCAGCCACTCTACATTTCCCCATTGATCATGTATGACCTAATAGAAAGAAAATGGGTATTTCCATGGTTAATTCGTGTAAAATGGTACAAAGTAGGAATCCCAGCTTGACAATGTAAGCATATTCTGGCCTTTTCACCTGCCAGGGACACTGGTTTCAGGAGACCACAACTCTTAGAAGCCTTGGTAACTTCACCTATTAAATGGAAAAGATACTTACCCTCTTAAGGTACTGGCTTAGATATCTTGCTTGTTTTTATGTACAGGCATGCATGTCCTGGTACGAAAGGCTCACTGTAGCCTCCTTCTTCAGCAAGAAAACAGAACTTCACAAACACCTTCTCCTAACTCAGCTCCACTTGTTCTGTAAAAGCAACTTTGGGACCATGGAGAATTTAACACACTGGATTTTAACAATAGAGTCTGTGCTTGCCTATTTCCATGATTAAATTTTCATTAAAAAATGGGCATAAGAAAAGACACACAGACCAGTGGAACAGAATTGAGAGTCTAGAAATAAACCCACACATATGGGCAACTAATTTATGACAAAGGAGACAAGAATATACCATGGAGAAAGGAAAGTCTCTTCAATAAATGGTGCTGGGAAAGCTGAACAGCTACATATAAAAGAATGAAACCAGACCACTACCTTACACTATATATAAAAATGAACTCAAAATAAGTTACCAATTTGAATGTAAAACCTAAAACAACAAAACAAAAGAAAACATAAGCACTAAGCTTCTGGACATCATCCTCAGGGGTGTTTTTATTAATTTGACTCCAAAGGCAAGGGAAACAAAAACAAAAGTAAACAAATGAAACTATGTCAAACTAAAAAGCTTCTGCATGGCAAATAAAACCATCAACAAAACAAAAAGGCAACACACTGAATGGGAGAAAATATTTGCAAATAATATTTCCAATAAGGGGTTAATATTCAAAATATATGAAGAACTGACACAACTCAACAACACAATAAACAAATAACCTGATTAAAAACCACAATGAGATATCACCTCATCTGTCAGAATGTCTATCATCAATAAACGAACAAACAACAAGTGCTGGCAAGGATATGGAGAATATGGAATCCTTTTGCACTATTGGTGGGAATGCAGACTGGTGCAGCCACTGTGGAAAGCAGGATGCAGTTACCTCAAACATTAAAAATGGACCCAGTGATTCCACCTTTGGGAACTTATCTGAAGAAACCCAAAACACTAAATTGAAAAAAATATATGCACCCCTAATTCATTGCAGCATTATTTACAATAGCCAAGATTTAGAATCAGCCCAAGTGCCCATCTTAACTAGATGAATGGATAAAAAGTCTGTGGTACATTTACACAATAGACTACTACTCAGCAGCAAAAGAGGAGGAAATCTTACCCTTTGCAACAGGTCCAATGGATGGACCTGGAGAGCATTATGCTAAGTGAAATAAGCCAGTCTGAGAAAGACAAATGCCATATGGTTTTACTCATATGTGGAATCTAATGAACAAACTGAACTAACAAGCAAAATAGAAACAGACTCATACATAGAGAGCAGGTTGGCAGTTGGGGGGGGCAGGTGGGGACTTAGTTGGGGGTGGAGGGATTGAGCAAAAATGGGAAAAACCTCATTGACGTGGGCAACAGTGTGGTGATTGCTGGGTGGAAGTGGAGGGGGAGGGTGTTTAGGGGGTTATAGGGGAAATAAATGGTTGCTTGGGGTGGTGAACACACAATACAATGTAGAGATGATGTGTTGCAGAATTGTGCACCTGAAGCTTGTATAATTTTGTTAGCCAGTTTCTCCCCAATAAATTCAATAAAAAAGGAAAAAATGGGCAGAGGACCTTAATAGACATTTTTCCAAGGAAAACATATGGATGTCCTACAAATCTATGAAAAGACGTTCAACATCACTAATTATTAGGGAAACACAAGTCAAGATCACAATGAGACATCTCCTCACACCTGTTAGAATGCTTAATATGCAAAAGATTAAAAAATAGCAAGTGTTGGAGAGACTGTGAAGAAAAGGGAAAATTTATACACTGTTGGTGGGATTATAAATTGGTGCAGCCACTATCAAAAGAAATATGGAGTTTCCTCAAAAAATTAAAAATAGAACTGCTTTATGATCCAGCAATTCCTCTTCTGAGTATTTATCCAAAGAATATAAAAACACTAATTTGAAAAATATATATGTACACCTATGTTCATTGTGGCATTACTTACAATAGTCAAGATATGCAAACAACCTAAGTGTCCATCAATAGATGAGTGGATAAATATGATACATATACATATGTGATATATGTACATACACACAATAGACTATTCAGCTATTAAAGAAGGTGAAATACTGCCATTTGTGACAACATGAATGGATCTTAAGAGTATTATGTTAAGTGAAATAAGTCAGACAGAAAAAGATAAAAAACATGATTTCACTCATATGTAAAATATAAAACAAAAGAAAGTAACAAATGACAAAGAAAACAGCAACAAACTCATAGATAAGGACAACATATTGGTGGTTACCAGAGGGGAAGGGGGAGTAGGGAGAGACAAAGTGGGTAAAGGAGGTCGAATATATGGTAACGGATGGAAACTAGACCTTTGGTGGTGAGTACACAATGGAGTACACAGGTATCAAATTATAATATTGTACATCCAAAATTTATATAATGTTATTAACCAATGTTACTTCAATAAAAAGTGAACTAAAAATTGGAAATGTCTAATGCAGATTGAATTTGTCAAATCCATTTCTGGTAGACAGAGGTGGTGAAAGAAAGAGGTACCCTCCCAAAGGTGTCTTTTTCTAAATGCTGTCACCTTCTCCCCTCCTTCAACAATCCCCTGCTGTTTGCTTTATGACTTAACAAATGCATAAGGCCATTCTATTTACTGCCTTCAGCAGTTTGAACTATCTCTGTGGCTTCCTCCCCTGAAGGAATTTCACAGATAAATTATTGCACACAATTACATAAAAATAAATTTAACTGGATAGGATGAGTAACAAGCAGGCTAGTCTTTCTGAGCGTTTCTACTAAGTTAATCCCTGGTGAAGAGGGAAAATCACCGCATATAAATGAGATCTTGCTGCTGTCTAAACCAGCTGATAAATGATACCATCTGCTAGAAGGGAATTCTGAATGTCCTCACCACTCCCCCCACTCACTTACAAGAATAGCCAGTCTCCATTCATTATGTACTAGATTTCATATGCAAGGAGGATGTTGGGCTCAGGTGGGGTGTGAGTAGGGGTTCTATCTGATTGACTTACACTATAAACCTGGTTCACCAGGTGGCCAAACAGGCCGCATTTTCAGGACACCAATCAGTCTGTGGCCTAAATCAGTGTTCTCAAACTTGGCTGCACATAAAAATCCTCTGGGGAGCTTTCACTCCCAGATGATTGCAAAGCACAGCCAAGATTGGAAACCAGTGGCCTAAATCACCATTTCTCAAATTTTTGTGAATATGAATCCACTTTAGATCCTGTTAAAATGCAGATTTTGGATGGGGCCTGAGATTCTGCATGTATCACAAACTTGCAGGCTAAAGCTACAATGCTGACCTAGACCACATTTTGTATGGCTCTGATTCCTCTCAGTAGCATCATAATCAAACTCAGTGATTTTCACACCCTTTTCTTAAGCTATAAAACCCTTTCTTCAAATCCAATCTTACAGGAAACCTCATATAAAACACATAGAACTGGCGTGGTCCCCAGGGTAAAGGGCCAGAGCTCATCCACAAATCTAATCAGCCATAATTATAGCATGCATTTTCCTTGTTAATGTGTGTACCATGTACCTTGTTATGCCCTTCTACACAAAGTTAACTCTTCTTTGCAAGAGAATAGCTATAATTAGAAATTAATTGAGTTTCTTGAAGAGTCTTCAGGACCCTTATTTGGGGAATGATTATAGGCTTGTTTACATAACCATAAATATCTGCCGTTCATACATAGAATGAGCCACCTGAGGCCACACTGCCAGATCCAAACTTTAGGCATGTACAAATCTGACTTCAGCCCACCTTTAAATTAAGTCAGATGAGAGGATGTCAAACTCTGATTCCCCAGGCTCAACAAGTAATTCAAACATATAGTGAAAGCTGGACTGTTTAAAATAACATTTAAAGTTAAATCACCAATGTTGCCCATTTTCATTTTCTTCCTAAAACATATAACTAACTAATCAGATTCATTCACACATTCATTATCTTGCTTCTGTAAAAATATAAGTTATATGAAGGCAAGGTCTTACTTTGTCTTGTCACCATTGGAATCACACATTCAGAACAATACCTGCCATAGTGTTTTATAAACATCTATGGAATGCTTGCATAAAGGAAACTTACCAAAAAGTCCTATTTATTTTAACCTAAATGAGACTGATCCATATCTTTGCTTAATGTAGTGTTCAAGTCAGCCTCATCGCTGCCACAACTCTGGATTTCTATCCTTTCAGCCCTGCGGTTGCTGGCAGCTGAATTGTACAGTTCTGTAGCTCCAAAGATATGTGTGAGCTGGCTAATTGAAAATGGAAGTTACTGGAATATACATGGTCACTGAAGCAAACAGGGATGGATAAAATTGCCCTGCAAGAGAGCATTCAGAAGATGGCCTAGGCTTGAGTTCTCATGAACTCAATATTTAAAGAAGAAAATTCCCGCATGTCTCACTCCCCTGCACAACCAGACTATGATAATATGTTTTCTAGGCCATTACTATTCTGGAGAGTAATTTGGACATATTCATTTAACTGTTTATCAATGTCCCCTTAAAAATTTAAATCATTTTGCTACCAAAAAAAAGTACAAGTAAAACAAATAACTCCACTGCTCCATTTAATTACCTGTACTAACCATCATACAGCGTTCCTCAAATGTCTATAGCTCTGTGATATGTTTGGAACTGAAATAGCTTTAGCTTCATGTCAAGTAAATGTAGGAGCTTTTAAGAATTTATAATGTACCCTGGCTGGGTATCTCAGTTGGTTACAGCATTGTCCTGATCCATCAAGTTTGTGGGTTTCCAGTCAGGGCACATACAAGAAGCAATCAGTGAATGCATAAATAAGTGCGCCAACAAACTAATATTTCTTTCTCTCTCTTTCATATCAATAAATAAAAAATTAATTTATAAAAAAATAAAAAAAATAATTCTCATGAAGTAAAGATAATGAAAGGAAGGGTAAAAATCAAATACCGATTCATTTATTTATTTTTTAAATTGATATTTCAAGAGATAAAGAAAGGGGGAGAGAGAGAAAGAGAGATATGATCTTGCTGTTCCTCTTACATATGCATTCATTCATTGGTTGCTTCTTCCATGTACCCTGACTGGAGATCAAACCTGCAAGCTTGGTATATTGAGAAGATGCTCTAACCATTTGAGCTACCCAGCTAGGGCCAAGGCATTTATTTTTAAAGAGTTCTCTTCACAGATATTTTAACAAGGTGTGTGGTATTACAGAAATGAGATAATTACTAGATTATTTTCAAGAGACAGTAGATGGCAGAAATTAGAAAATCTTTCAAGATAATGGAAAAATAGCTCTGACATATTTGAAAACTTGCAGCATTTGATTTTGCTGACCACCAGGAATTCTAACTCTAAACAGAAATATTTCATGAGGTGATGCCAAAAAAAGGCTCGGCTAGTCGTGAAAGAAATGGAAAACACTAAGATCAATGAAAGTGGAGTATAAACTTAGTTGTAAAACAGTTTTCCTCCTAAATTTAGTTGCTATTCTCTGTTAACTGTGTGTGAGTTATTCAATAAGTACCAAAGGGAAGCAAATCAAGTATAGTTGTGGCAGGCAGACTTTAAGATGATCCCCAGTGATCCCAGCCTCCTGGTATTCACACCTTTGTGTAATTCCCTCCCCTTCTTTTTGGGCTAGGCTTATTCACTAACTTCCAGCAGATAGAATTTTATAGAAATAATGGCATGTCACTTCTGAGGTTAGGTTATAAAAACACGACTTCTGTCTGTAACATTCCCTCTTACTGTCTTCTCTCTTGGATTTTTCATCTTGGGGCAAGCTAGCTATCAAGCATACCTAGGGAGGCATAGGACAGCTCTATTAGAGAGGCCTAGATAGCAAGGGACCAAGGCCTGTCGACAATCACCTAAATGACCTCAAAAGCTGATTTCCCCTCCGCAACTTAAGATTTCACAGGAGATCACAGCCACAAGTAGTTTAGCTGCAGCTTCATGAGAGACCATGAGAGCCAGAGGCACCCAGCTAAGCTTCACCTTGATTTCTGATCCACAGAAATTGTGATAATACATTTTTTAAAATGTATTTATTTATTTTTTTAATTTATAAATCATGTTTATTTCATTACAGCTGTCTCAATTTTCCCCGCTTTACCCACCTCCACCCATCTCACTCCACCCCCCGCTCCCACAGTCAATTCCCACTCTGTTGTCCTTGTCCATGGGTCATTCATACATGTTCTTTGTCTAGTCCCTTCCCTTCTTACCACCATTGTCCTCTTTCCCCATCCCCTCTGGTCACTTGCAGTCTGCTCCATGTTTCCATGCCTGTGGTTTATTTTGTTCATTAGTTTATTTTATTGAATAGAGTCCACTTATAGGTGAGATCATATGGTATTTATCTTTCATCAACTGGCTTATTTCACTTAGCTTAATATTCTCCAGTTTCATCCATGTTGTCACAAAAGGTAGGAGTTGCAATTCTCTCTCTTTCTTTCTTTCTTAAATGCAGATTGATTTTATTATTTTTAAATGTCAAAGTTAATTATATTTAAAAAATTGAAAACCCTTATAAAGTCTCAGCAATTAAACCAACATGACACCAGCACAGAAACAATCAAGTAGATCAATGAAATATAATGAATATTCTAGAGACAAACGTATATATCTGTCTAACAATAGATGATTAAGTTGATATTCCAAATCAATGGGGAAAATAAGGCTTATTCCACAAATAAGGTGCATGGACCACTACTATTTGAAATAAAACAAATAAAGAGCCCCACTTCACACATTATACAAGAAATATTCAGGTGAGTTAAAAATCAATATGTAGAATCTAAGGAGTTTTAGAAGAAAATAGAACTAATATTTTTGACGACCTGAAGTAAAATATTCAAATCCAGAAGCTATAGAGTAAATATTGACATTATGTCTATATTAAACATTTACCCATATAGTAATATACATATAAAAAAGATAAAGGACAAGGAATAGAGTAGAAAAGTATTTACAACACATCTAAAACATGGTTAATAGGTTTTAAAATTTTTTAGGAAAAAAGTTCTACAAACCTTTAATCAATAAATGGATAAAGAATACCAAAAAGTCATTTAAAGCTTTTTTAAAAAATAATAGAAATAGGCAAGAAATATACTAAAACAGGTTTAGTTTCAACAAATAGTAAAGGAACTATTAAAATAATATCGTTGTCTCAATCAAATTAATGAGTATTAAAAATATTGGTAATATCAAGTATTGGCAACTCTGGAAGGAACTGGGTATTCATAGAAACATTTTCTTCATCTTAAAGCAGCCCCTTTAGCATATTTTGCAGTGCTGGTTTGGTGGTGGTGTATTCTCCACTCTTTTGTCTGGGAAACTACGTATTTAGCCTTCCATTTTAATTGAGAGCCCTGCTGGGGAGAGCAGTCTTGGTTGCAGGCCTTTACTTTTCATTACTTGGAATATTTCTTGCCATTCCCTTCTGGCTTGAAGAGTTTCTGTTGAGAAGTCAACTGATAGCCGTATTGGGGCTCCTTTATATGTTACTACCTCTTTCTCCCTTGCTGCCTTTAGGATTTTCCGTTTGTCTTTAATATTTGCCATTTTAATGATGATGTGTCTTGTAGTGGGCCTCATTGGGTTCCTCTTGAATGGAACCCTCTGTGCTTCCTGGACTTCTATGACTTTTTCTCTCCTCCAATAGGGAAGTTTCCCATCATTATTTTTTCAAACAGGTTCCCTATCCCTTCCTCATCCTCTTCTCCTTCTGGTATCCCTATTATACACAAATTATTACGTTTCAGGTTGTCCTGCATTTCCCTTAATGCCTCTTCATTCTTTTCTAGTCTTTTTTCATTTTCTTGCTCTTTCTGGGAGCTTTTTTCTACCTTGTCCTCCAGCTCGCTGATTCGGTCTTCAGCCTCATCTAGCCTGCTTTGAATTCCTTCTACTGTGTTCTTCAGTTCAGAAATTGTATTCTTCATTTCCTCTTGTCTCTTACTGATAGTTTCTATGTCCTTTTTCATGCTGATATAGTTTGCAGTAAGTTCCTCATAGTTTCCCTGTAGTTTTTTGTAATTCTCTCTGAGCTCACTGAGCTCATTGAGCTTCCTTAGAACCGTTGTTTGGAACTCAATATCTGATCGTTTCCTTGCCTCTGTTTCATTTAGTTCTCTTTCTGGGGATTCCTCCTTTCCATTCGAATGGGGCATATTTCTTTGTCTTCCCATTATTTGTGAGACTCTTCTCTTTTGCTTCTGTTTCTTAAATTGATCTGTCTTGATCTCCTGACTTTGTGGTGTGAACTTCTGTGGTTGGAGACCACTGTTTTTACTTTCTGGATCTGCCTCTGATGATGTTAGATGTTGACCCTGTCTGACCTTAGGCAGTCTGTTCGAGACTTCCAGGAATCTACTGTTTGTGGCTGTCTCCTTCTGCTGTTAATCTATTCTCTCTGTACTCAGCAGGCCACCTTAGACAGCTCAGGGTGGGGAGGAGTCCCTCCTGGGGGCGGGGTTATTGGGTCCTTTCACACTGCTGCCATATGAGGGAGGAGTCTGCACTGGATCCCTTCGGCTACTCTCTCCATTCTCTCTCCAAAGCCTCTGTCCCCAGTCTTTCCTCAAGTGTCACCAGACCTCTCTGGGCCCCGTTTAGCCAGGGATCTACTGTCTGCAGCTGCCACTCTGCACATAGCAGGCAGCTTAGACAGCACGGGTCAGGGTGGAATCCCACGTGGGGACAGGGCTATTGGGTCCTCTCATGCTGGTGCCACTTGGGGGCATGGTCTGTACCTGAGCAAGATGGCTGCTGCTGCATGGGGGATGAGTCAGCACTGAGATCCTGTGAGCTACTCTCCCAGTTCTCTCCCCAAAGCCTCTTTCCCCAGTCTCTCTTCAGGTGTCTCTAGCCTACTCTGCCCCCACCTTTGCTGGAGACCAGGGTAAGTGGCTGCAAATAAAAATTTTGCATTGGCCCTTTAAATGGTTCTTTGTGCCTCCAGCCACCTGTCTCTTGCAAAGAGCAACCCTGCTGCTTTTTGCAGCTGGCTGTTTTCTGTGTACTTTTTGGGCTCTGGTGGAGTGGGCTAGAGATCCCCACTTTTGGTTTAGACCCCGCTCTTTTCAGGGGCATCCAACTGGCCGTTTCAATATCCTTCTGGTGCTGCCACCCATGGGCACCTCACCCTCCTTCTCAGGTCTGTACGGCACTCCTTACCAATTAGATTGCACTAAAGCTGATTCTTCTGTCTCTGAGGTTACAAGGCTCCTCTCTCACTGTTGTTCAGTTGTTTGTTCCAGGTGATTTCTCCACAATTTAGTTGTAATTCCAGGTTGGTCCTGGGAGGAGTTCAGTGTGACTTCCACTCACTCCTCCGCCATCTTGATTCCCCCAATTTTTAAAAAAATTTTAAACTGCTAATGATGGTGGTAATTTGTTATAATTAAAATAATATAATTCGTTATAGAGAACTAATATAGCTACATTTGTAGAACATATTATATTGGCCTTTTCCCAATCAACTGTATATACAAACCTGAACTATTCCAGTTGAAAGATTAGCCGCTTGAACAATCTGCTATATACATGGAAATTAATCAATAATGCTTGAAGAGAGACATTTCATTACGCTTCTTTATATGCCCAATGGTCTAAATAAAGTAGGTGCTCCATTAATCTTCCTTGAATTAAATTATATTACTCCATGGAAACATCACACAATATATTAAAAGGATCCAGAACAGACAAATGAAGGATCCTGGCCCAGGTATCTCTCTGCAACATGCAGCTCTGAGTAATAGGTCACACTTTTTGTGTATGTGTTACTCAGTATTGTCTGTTGCAGAGAGCTACCAGGGTTAGGAGGGTTTATCTGTTCCTTGATCCTTTCTGTGTTTATTTGCCTTATTATACAAGTTATGTCAGAAGTTCTACTAGGAGACAGAGGTCACCACTTTTCCTCCTCTAAGAAAGAAAAAGCTGGTGATTCTAGCTATAACTTTAGTTGAGAATCCAGGTTGGGTCATAGTACTACTCAAGACATGTTGAGTTATTTATTTTGAGGACAGTGGGAGAAACTGACATATCCATGCGATAAAAATAGTGATACATTAGCTGGAAAACAAGGCATGAGGCAAAAATAGAATGTCACAGAATTCTAGAGATAAAACAACAAGTAGGACTTGAGGAACAATTAAATAAACTAAGAAAATATATGCACATAAGACCAGTTAAGCTGCTGGCACATAGTTTAAGGACATGAAGTTCTTTCATTCATTATCTATAAAGTAATTTGAGAAACTAAAAAGTTCTTAGTTATGTGCCAATTACTGTGGGGATATAAAGGCAGGATTAACATTGTCTTTGACCTCAAGAACAGTACTGAAAGATCCTAACCAACTGAGAGTTAAATTACTTAGACACAAAATAATTAGGAAACAAGAAAGCAACATGTAATATATTGCAAATAATAGAATATAGAACCAGAAAACATGACAAACTGAAGGAAAATGAAGCCACACATTAGGCAGATCCTCAAATAATGGATAAAAATATGTTTAAGAATTAAATATACATCTCACCTATAAGTGGAACCTAACCAACAATACAAAGATGCAAAGAAAATAAGACCAGCAACACTGAAAGGAAAAGAAACCAACAGAGACAAGAGGGAAGGAGGGAGGGGGGCGGGGGGAAGGAAGGGAAAGGGGAAAGTCAAGGAACATATAGAAAGGACTCATGGAGAAAACCAAAGGGGTAGAGTTGAGGGAGGGTGGGAGGGAGGGAGGGGGCAAGGGAAAGTGGTGGGGGGAAGGCAGAGACAAATGTAGTTGAAAAAATAAATTTATAAAAAAACATTTTTAAAAATCAAGAAAATAAAAAAAGAATTAAATATATATCCAAAGACAAAAAGATAAATCTTCAAGAGACAGAAACAAGGAAACTTAAAGCTAGAGCAATAGACTCATGAGTTGTGTTCCACTGATGACCAGGAGGTAGGGGGTACAGTAGGACATTGAACCTAGTATACTGCTCAATGCCTTGAGGGTTTACCCCTACAAGGGATCAAGAGACATATCCTTGGGCCCACGTTGAGCAATAATACATATCTCATGACCCTGAATAAATTCAGTGGAAGAGGGAATAGGAAAAGACCCTGCAGCAATAACAAGCCATGTACAGGTGTGGAATCAAAATTTATTACTACCTATTTTCTGTATGATTCTTCAAGCTGAGAAGCTAATATAAAATCTGGTTCTGCATCAGCAAAACTCCTAGGGTGCTTGGGTAAACAAATGCAAAAGCTCTCTGTAGAGACAATTCTATAAGCAAGGTTGCAATCCACTTTCTAAATGTAATATGGTATTCTAGATTGCATCCTGGAACAGAAAAAAAGACATTGAAGGAAAAATTGCTGAGGTCTGAACAAATACAGGAGTTTAGTTAATTGTTACGTGTCAGTATTGGTTTCCTCATTTTAACAAATGTACAAGGATAGTTAATGTAAGGTGTTAACATCAAGGGGGACTGGCAGGAAATCTTTTTATTATCTTTGTGTCTTTTCCATAAATCTATAATTATTCCAAAATAAAGTTTATTTTTTAAAAAATCTTCACTGAAGAGAAACTTTCTTACAAACATTAAAAACACAAGAAAACAATCTCTCATGAGTGACAGTCAGCAAACACAACATACAAGAGGATTAGCACCCATGAACTTTAGATATTAGGATATTTAAAAGAAAGGATAAAAATTGAGGATTTTTAGATACAGGATGTGAAGTCAGTGAAAAGAGAGGCCACTATAAAAAAGCTACAGGGGTTTAAAAAAAATAAAAACAAAACTTCTTGGATATTAAAACAAATCAGACAAATTGGGGAAGAGAACTGGAAGATAACTGAGATTATCCTGATGGTCTATAAGAAATAAAGATATGGAAAAAATAAAAACAAACTCAATGAGACATTAGAAAGTGTCCATGATATATGGAAGTGGAACATCAAAAGCAAAGAGAAGGTCTTACAGGCAACTAGGGAGAAATGATAGCTTACCTAGAAATGAACAATTAGACTTATTATTAATAATAGTAAAAGAAAAACGCTCAAATACAAATCTAGGATTTTATCCTCAGCTAAACTATCATTCAAGAGAAAGGATGATATGATTTTTCAGACAAATATTGAGATTACTTATCATGTATAGGCTGCTTAATGAAAACAAACAAAACATGTATTTCAGTAAAAACTAAATTGAACCCAAAAGGATAGAGATGCAAGTTGCAATGTTTAAATCAACAAAACAACAACAACGAAAAAGAATGGGTGTATGCACATGTAAGCAACCTTAAATAAACTCTAAAAACACTAACAGTGATGATTCATTTGGGGAGACGGTAGAAATAAATGTCAGGCAACAAAAACATGGAAGTTTAGTGAGAGGTGACATACCAAGGTCTTTGTGTTATTTTGGGGGATTATGGACATTCTGATTAACTTTACATTTCAAGTATGCATGTTAATAAATTAAGGTTAACCACTAAAAGAATAAATATACAATGTGTAATTTCCAAGAGAATGCAGGGTAGAAGAAAAACAGGAAATTAATAGTAGATAAAAAAATAACGTGGTGGAAATAAAACAAAATATATCAGTAATATCAATATGTAACTGGATCAAGTTTTTCAGTTATGACTTTCTCAGATTGAGCTGTAAAAGAAAACAAAATGCAGTTATATGCTGCTTAAGAGACATCTAAAATATTGCACAGCAAGGTTAAATACAGTGATATAGAACAATACCATTGGCAAATACAGGGGTGGGTAAAAGCAGGTGAATAATAATAAAAATAAATAATATAATAATTAATAAGCAATAATACAAGAATAAACTGTGTTCCATGTACTCATAACAGTAAACCTACTTTTGCCTAGCCCTGAATTTATCAAAAGTATTTGTAACAACTGTAATATCAGGCAAAATGAACTTTAAAAGAAAAAAAATAACTAGTGATAAAGAGGGTAAGTCAATAATGATAAACAGAAATAATTCATCAATGAGAGATAATGTTGAACTTGCATGTTTCTAAAAATATAACTAAAAATATATAAAGCAAAATTTACAAAATTCACATTCATAGTGCAGGATTTTAACGCATTATTCTCAGAGCCTGCTGCGTCAAGCAAAGTACTCATAAGAGCACAGAAAATAATATTCACAAAATTTACTATTTGGATGTTATTACAAGCTTGGTCTAACCCCACACCCTATAATTCAAGAAGATATATTTTTTAAAGCACATACAGAACTAACCCTGCCCACATACGAGGGCACAAAGCAAGACTCAGCAAATAAAATTTATTTTCTTACAAACTAAATTTTTCAAAACTAAAAGCCTCAAATTCTACACATTTGGAAACTTTAAAAAACAATTACTAATTTATCATTCAATGCATAAATCCTAATGAATATTGCAAAATGTTAGAACTGAAAGGTGATAAAAATTGTAAATCAAAACTGAAATTCAGCTAAAGCAACAATTAAAAAATTACAGCCTTTCATGAACGTATCATAAAAGATAGTTAAAAATACTAATGAGCTAAGAATGCAACAAAAACAGTTAGAGAAAAATCCAAGGAAACCCAAAGAAGAAGAAAGAAAGGAGCAGGAATTAATAAAATAGGAAAAAAAAAAACAATAGGATCAATCCAAAACAGCTGGTTTTTTGAAAGATACAAAATAGACATATTTCTGGAATGACTGAAAAAAAGAACAGTTATTAAGAATGAAAAAGGTGACAAATCTAGATGCCATTAAGATTTCAAAAAGAACTCATTACTGTAACAACTTCATAAATATGCAGAAAAAATGGATAATATCCTAGAAAATAATGGATCTAAAATGTGGGGGCATAGAGAGAAATTGCTAGAATAGTTGGGACTGGAATCATCAGAAAGAATATCACAGAAGAGATGGTCTTTGAAGATGCGAGGAGCATAGCAGACAGGGAAAAGGAGAGGAAAAGCATGGGGTGAAGACAAATGTGCATTAAGAAGACTGAGAGTATCTCAAGGTAATGGGATAGGAGTGAGAAAAGGTGAAAATAGAAAACTGGACTCAGATTCTAGTACAGATAGATGTGCCTTAACCTGGCTGCATATTAGGATCAATTGGGAAGCTTTCAAAAACTCACAATGGCCAGGTCAGACCCCCAAGAAACCAGTTTCTATGATTGTAATTTCAAATGTGTTTCAACTTAAGTTTTGTTCAGAGGCTTTTAACACTGATAATTGAATGTGCGCAAACAATAAAAATAAAATAGTATAAAGAATAAGAATAAAATAGGATTAAAAATAACAATAACAATAAATTAGTAAAATAACAAATGCACAGCTTGCAAAAAGGTGAACCATGGGTGGGGTTATTTTGGCTTTTACAGAAAAGCCTCATTTCAATATGTAATAAACTAGAAATTGAAAAATGGACTTTTTGAAGTTATGAGTGACATGATGTTTCCTTAGATTGCATCTTAATGCTCTAAAAATACAGTCAAACCTTGGTTCTTGAACATCTTGGTCTTGAACAATTCGGTTCTTGATCAAGTTGTTTAACAGAAAAAAATGTCTTGGTTGTCTAACAGAACTTTGGGTCTCCATTCTCTGCCCAAAACCCTTTCATGCTGATACCTGTATGATTAGTCATGCACCTCTCAGGCAACTAAGGAAATTCTGTTTTCGAACAAATCACTTCTTTAACAGTTTTCCAGAATGAATTAAGTTTGAGAACTAAGGTTTCACTTTTGAGCTTTTGAAGAGGAAATATCTGAAGATGTGGGGCAGTGCCCTTTGTAAGCCTTTTAAGGTTTACCCCAGGCAAAGTTCAGGCTAATAAATGCATATAATTAGAAAGGAATCTCCATACTAATTACAGGTTGTTCTACAGAGAAGGAGCTTTTTAGATCCACTTATTTCGCAAACAGATCAACATATGCTTTGACTAGTTTTTTTTTTTTTATGGATGGTTCATTAAGAAGAAAAAATAGATCACAGATTATATATATTATACCTATTGCTAAAATGCTCTTTCAATCAAATGTAAGAATTTCAAACCTAAGTACAAACCAGGGCACTGGGAATACTAAATGGTGCTGTGTGATGTCATCTCTTCCTTAGATTTAGTACATTCAATCCAGAGAAGAAAGAATACATGCTAATTAGAAATGATAAAAGAAGGAATAAATGTTCATCTCCTTTTCTAAAAAAAAAAAAAATGACACCCAGAATTTTAAAAACTCTGCTGAAATCTTTTTGCCTCTAACCTAAATATAAAAGTTCTATTTTTGTAGCCAACAATATATCCTGTTCATAATAAATTATGTAAGTTTCTGCAATTTCCACTAAAAAAACCTAAACCTTCAGCTTTTATGCTGTCTGATGTTATTTTGGTGAGGTGGGTTCAGGTGGGAGCATGTATAGAGGGGTGTTTCAGCGTGTAAGGTGGTCCACCTCCAATCCTTTGTGGAACAAAATGGAGTGGAAATATGTGTTCAAAACTTATGAAATAACCAAAGAACAAAACCAGAACACAGAAATTTGTAATGAATCTATTTATTAATACATGTATCACAAATGTTCACAATATCAATGCATTCTTGTTGGCATGCTAGAGGCATTATTTTTTAAGATCTTTTAAAAATATTCTGATATTTGTTCCCCCTTCACACTCATTTTTTTATTTGATGATGTCTTCAATGTCTGTAATGTCAATGCAAAGAAAAAAATATAGAAAGAAGTAAAATGATACAATAGCAATTAATTGGAGAGAAACAGAAGTAATATTATTTCCTTCATGGGAAGCAACAATACAGCTTTGTAATACAGGCTTCAAGTGACAGGCATAGGTGCACTAAACTGTCTATATATACCCAGGCATGTAACAATAAGCAAGGAAGCCACCTAAATCTCAACAATTTCCTTTATGCATATGACATGATTTCTCCTTCTCATGAACAATTACTGAGGTACCTCTTTACATGTCCTAGGCAGCCTGGAGAAGGTAGTAAAGAGGCTTAGTAAAGGGAAAACCAAACCAAAGATTAAGTCAAAATAACAGATAGCTGTTTATCTACATCGAGGGGTGTGGTATTTATCAATCATAATGAAAGGTTAACAGGAGCCTCCCAAACTACATGCAGGGCCCAGGGTCCAGTGATGTTTGATAACCAGTCACCTACGATGAGCTGCAGTTGGAACAAGTACAGATGGAGGAGCCCCTGGTGGGGCCCACTAGGACTAGATGCAGGGAAACTGGCTATACTCTGGCACAACAGGGCTTCACCAAATGGAACACTACACATGATTTAGGCTGAAAGGCAGGGTAGAGACTGTGTGGGAGTGTCAGTTGCACATGGGGTAGGGTATTAGTGGGAGCAGGGCAAGTGTAATATGTACTGTGCTCTAACATTCTTTGGAAGTCTTTCAAGGATTGCTGCATTCCTTTTTAAATCAGGTCTCTTATCCCGTCGTTCTTGAAAGACTAAGAGAAAAATTAAAACATGTGAGTGACTCACCATTAATAAAGATTTAAAATAAAGTAACAAGCTGAAAAGAGCATTTATACATTTTCCATAATAGTAATGATCACATCTCCTCCCTCGCACCACAGAAATAAGGTTTTGACACATGGATCAGTGCCACCAAGATCAGGTAGTTAAGTGGCTGGGCAGTACTCTTGCCATTTGAAAGGTCGTATGTACCTCAAAGGGAGAAATCTGAAATTAAACACTCCTCACCACCACTCACCTTCTTCTTATACCATTTCATATTGGTTGGCCGTGATGAACCTGGACAGACAGCAGGCCAGCAGCATGCCAATGAGCTGTTGCCAGAAAGAAAAATTAGAATGGGAATCTCAAGTCACTGAACTACACCCTGCTTTGAACCTCCCCCCAAATATAATTTTTAACAGCTGGGGGCATTTGTACATGAATAGGGAAAGGACACTAGAGAAAAATATCAAACCTAATTTCAGTTGTGGGATCTAAGACTTAGGGGATTTAACTGCCAGTAGAGGACAACTGGAGGTTCTTGAACTGGCCATAGGGTTCTAGCTCACTCTGTCCATTTAAAAACAACTTTTGAAACATAAGTAGTATTAAAGTGTGTTCATATGTTATATGAGTGATAGAAAAAAGTAAAGTAGCACAGAATTATTTAGATATATTTTTAATGCTCAAATTCAATTCAAAACCATAGTACATTCATTGGAAGATATCTCAACAAAGCAAATTACCCAGTCAAGATAGAGGCATAGGTGAACATGCTTCATCTCCTTGTACAATCACAAGAAGAATCACAACTGACCTCAAAACAAAAACACCCAGAACTGCTAGAAAATCAAAATGTATGGAAGTCCAACCACCAAGGATTTAAAGAAACCATACTCATCCAGATGGGTAGGAAGGATGGAGATGGGGAGCTGGGTGGAAAGGATGTGGTGTGGCATGAAGAGGTGGCAGTGGCAGTGGAATGGGAAGTCCCACATTCACATGTGGTGGATAAAAATCAGGAGAGATACCTTGGGAGCGAGTGATCCCAGCCCTAGACCAGGTTACACAGCCCAGGGTTCCAGTGCAGGAAGACAAAGCCTCATAACCTTTGGCTGTAAAAACCAGTGGAGGGTTGGGGCAGTGGAAGAAACTGCTGGTTACTCAGGAGAGTCCTTTTAAGGGGCCTGCATAGACTTGGAACATACGCAAACCCACCCACTCTGGAAATCACCACTAGGGCAATAGCTAGAAGGTCACTAGTTGCATATGGGAAGTGGGGGAAGTGACTAGAAACAGGGCAAGTGCCGGGCCAGCCTCCAGAAACCAGGCAGCAGCATTGTCCTCTCTCCGACCCCCCTGCTACACACAGTACCACAAAGTGGTGAAGCCGGTTGCCCTACCCTAACGAATACCTAAGGCTCTGCCCCATACAACTGAACCAGTGCACTAAGACAGGGAGTCAAAGCAGCTCTACCTAATACACATAAACAATCACAGGTAGGCTGCCAAATTGAGGAGACAAAGAAATATGGCCCAAATGAAATAACAGATCAAAATCCCAGAAAAAGAACTAAATGAAACGGAGATAGCCAACCTATCAGATGCATAGTTCAAAACACTGGTGATCAGGATGCTCAAAGAACTCACTGGGTATCGCAAAAACATAAGGGAAGACATTAAGGCTACACTAAGTGAAATGAAGAAAAATCCTCAGGAAACCAACAGTGAATGGAAGGAGGCCAAGATTCAAATCAATGATTTGGAACATAAGGAAGAAATAAACATTCAACCAGAACAGAATGAAGAAACAAGAATTAAAAAAAAAAAAAAAACAAGGACAGTATAAGAAGACTCTGGGACATCTCTAGGAGTGCCAACATCCGAATCATAAGGGTGCCAGAAGGAGAAGAGGAAGAGCAAGAAGTTGAAAACTTATTTGAAAAAATAATGAAGGAAAACTTCCCCAATCTGGTGAAGGAATTAGACATGCAAGTCCAGGAAGTTCGGAGAATCCCAAATAAGCAGGACCCAGAGAGGAATACATCAAGACACATCATAATTAAACAGACAAAGATTAAAGATAAAGAGGGAATTGTAAAAGCAGCAAAAGAAAAGCAGACAGTTACCTACAAAGGAGTGCCCATAAGACTGTCAGCTGATTTCTCAAAAGAAACCTTATAGGCAAGAAGGGGCTGAAAAGAAGTATTCAAAATCATGAAAAGCAAGGACTTACAGCCAAAATTACTCTATCCAACAAAGCTATCATTTAGAATGGAAGGGTGGATAAGAGTGCTTCCCAGATAAGGTAAAGCTAAAGGAATTCATCATCACCAAGCCATTATTACAAGAAATGTGACTTATTTAGACCCATGGACATGAACTAAGAGCAGGGGGATTGCTGGAGGGAATGGGGATACCGGGCAGAGGGGGGCAAAGGGGAAAAATTGGGACAACTGCAATAGCATAATCAATAAAATATACTTTAAAAAACATAGCATAATACCCCAGCTATACCCAAATGACCAATAGTAATTTTTTCCTCAAGACCATAAGATACTATTCTTGACCAGGAGAGTTTGCTAGTGAAGAAGTAATAAAGTCATGGCTTGCTAGGCGTTGGGGGTGGGAAGTGAAGGGGTAAAGGCAGCTTTAATTTCTCTTTGTCTCTCAACCATGTAGATATCTTATGCCTAAATGAGCCCATCTATGTCTAAGGCCCACCTCATAGCTTTTCAGGGGCCGCAGAACAACCAATAACAGCATATTTCCACCTCTTCAGAAGACCTCAATCATTTACCTGTATTTGTGCCTTGACTTAACCTGTAGCATAGGTGGATCTGGTAAAAGCTCTTGTGACACTATGAAAACATTCTTAAGCACATCTGTTTGGCTCCCGGAAACCAAAATTCTCTTTCCTGACTCTGGAGGATCAGCACATTTTGGACAGGAGCCCAATGTACACTTGAGTCTGGAGGCCTGCAGCTTCTCTTAGCCAAATTGAGTCCCTTCTCCTTAAGCAATTGGCCATGTTTTATTGGATCAGAGGTGGTAATGACCTTTAGAGAGAATGTGGAACAGTGTCACTCCAAGTGTAGCCTGAAGACCAGCAGGATCAGCATCACCTGGGACTACGTTAGACACGCTAATCCTCAGGCTCCACTCCAGACCTGCTGGATCAGACACTTTATGTAGGTAGGGGCCATCAACTGGTGTTTTAACAAGACTTTCAGGTGAGAGAACCACTCATTCAGTCTATCTAGTCACCTTTATCTTACAGGAGAAACACCTGCAGCCAAACTGGGTCCTACTCTCAGTCAGGGCAATACCTGATCTCTGTTCTTCTGGCTCTCCACCCACTCATGCAGGTTCCAGTTCACCTGCCTACCTTTATTGCTGAAATCCCTGATTCCTACCTTCCTTTTTAAAATTAAAAATGTGCTGTGAAATGTACAAACTATACCCTGTGTCTGGTAAGGAAAAAATCACTACCTTATTGGATTTACCAACATCATTTTGTGCCACAAAATACATATTATCATGCATATACCATCAAAAAGCCAAAGGAACCATGGCTGTAACATCCAGGATATTATGCCAAATTAAAAACTAAAATTCCCTCCATGAGTTCAAGGAGTTTGGATATTACAGTTTTGCATTAGAACTGTCATTTTCCAGGACCAACATATACCAGAACACACTTGATACTCTCAAAAATCAGATTCTAGTCAACAAATCAGTATTAGAGGTACATAGCACATTTAGATATATCAAGTTATTTAATCCTTACTGCATCCCTGTGCAATATTATCATCACAATTTTCCAGATTAGAAAATGGGTTCATGGAAGGTTAAAGAATCTCCCCCAAACCACACAAGTAACCCACACAGAATTGAAGGTTCCACCCTCTTCCCCTAGTCAAGAATATCCTCTTTCCCCAGGCCCACTCCTGAGCCTAGACTGTTTTCCATTCTATAAGAAATCCTGTCTCTCACACCACCAGGAGTTCCTTCCTGCCTTACACTGTAAACTTCTGGGAAAGGGTTTTCACTGGACATCTCTTTATTCAATTTTAAGTTCCTAGAATCTCCTTTCTTTATAAAGCTTATCACTTTAGGTTTCTCATTGACCTCATGTGTGTTTCAAGCAACTTAAAATAGTCACCATTCCACTTCACAGTTTGCAGTGCTCCTGGCCTCCATGGCAATCCATGAGTCATGCAGCCATAAAATCCTGTCAAATGCTTAAATATTTCTTGTATCTAAAATCTCTGCTTTCAAGGAATATAGTATGCCCCTACATCTTTTTTTTTCTCCCCCCAAAACAGGACCACCATCATTGTTAAGCACTGGAAATCATAACATTCTCATAGAAGCAACAACCTTTAAAAATATAAGTAATAATAAAAGTTGTTTGCTTTTAAACTTACTATATTTTGTATTTCTGGGGCAAGAACATTACTTCCACTGTTTTCCCATGGAAGAAGATAGATTTTTAAAACTAATTTTTCGACATCTACTATGAAATTGTTTTTCCTAAAAATGTCCTGAACTGAGGCACATATACATATAAGCTATGTGAAATAAAGCATTTTACATACATTGGCTTTTATTCTAGTTTCTCCGAGTGCAAGAAAAATTAGGATTTGGAATATGTAGGTGCTTTGAACTATTCACAGGGTCACCGATTTCAAGTCTGCTATAGTTTCTTCATCATGTTTGAGAGAAAACTTTGATTTCTCATTTCCATAAGTAAGGGATAGTGGGGTATGGGGAGCACCTTATACTTAATACCAATTATTACCAGATTATTTCTAGATACATAATAAAAAGCCTGTTCAGCCTAAAGTCATGTCCTCTTCATCAGTCTGAGGCAGTACAAAACATTTACTTGCCCCTAGGCCCAATTAACCTGTAGACAGAAAGATCTATCCTTATAAAAATGAAACCTTTATTTAGGTTAAATATATGTAAAAAGCACCTCAAAGACAGCAGATGTAGGCTCTGTGGGATGCTGGGATGCCCTTCAGAAGCACATTGCTGATAAGTATTAAGGCTGCAGTATGTGGGCATTTGGACAAACTTCTGCTTTAAACCCTTGATGGACACAGGAAAAGGAGAGCTTGTCTCTTATGCCGAAAACTCCTCAGAACGGAGACCTAGAAGCTACCACTCATCCTTCCAGAGGCTAGTAAAATGCCTAATCCTATACAGTCTAGGCAGTTTTAGACCAGATTATTTATCTTTGATTGACAAAGACACTGTAATTAGTGTCCACCTAATTTTTTAAAGTAACATTCTATTTTTACCACTATTTGCCTTGTCAGTACATATTCTACTTTCCTTTGAGTTGTGAAATACTCTGGGAGGTCCTGCTTCTTCAACTGAGAAGCCAGAGATGGGGAGAGAGAGAAGAAAGGTCCTCTGCTTATGAGAACCCTATCTGAGGCTTTCTCAAGGCACTGCCCACATAGAGAGCTGAGAGATCTGGGTCACACAAAGCTCTAGTAACACAGATTGCATAACTAGGTTCTGCAAATTACCAGTAACAGGGTGGACTTAAGGAAGTGGGAGAGAGGGGCTCAGAGAGACGTAGGGCCCATGTTTACAAAGAAAAGAGATATAAAATGTGACAGAGCATCAGTGTCTTCCTCTGCCATCACCATGGGAGGCAAATGTGGCCCAATCCCTGACTCCTGAGGGGTAGGGAGAGGACAGAAAACAAGGATATAAAGAAAGAAAGGCTTAACAAGAAAGTGACAAACAATGGATCAAAAATTTAGACCCTTATAATGCCTGAGGAGATTTTATGTTAATGACTTAACTGGGAAACAAAATAAAATGTTGATGATTTTGGGAAGTGCCAAGAAATCTGGTTTGAAATAAAACTGTATAAATGCTGTCAGGGACTATCCCAGGCCCTGAAAATACGGAGGAAATGAGTAAATAGTTCCACTAGCCTTATTTGGCTATCAACAGCTTTGTCCTGCCCTCTACGCAGAAAAGATAAACAAGTACCATAAAAAAAAATCCTAGCCAATGACGAATCATTCCAGAAGCCCATGGGGCCTGGGGGAGACTTTGGTGAAGGTCAGGGGATGAATGGGTAGGATGAGGATCTGTATTTTTTTAAATTTATTTATTTTTACAGAGAGGAGAAGGAGGAGAGAAAGAGAGGAAGAGAAACATCAATGTGTGGTTGCCTCCCATGTGCCCCCGACTGAGGACCTGCCCCACAATCCAGGCATGTGCTCTGAATGGGAATCAAACTGGTGACCCTTTGGTTCACAGGCTGGCATTCAATCCACTGAGCCACACCAGCCAGGGAAGGATCTGTATTTTTTGATGAGTACTTATTCCCTCCAATTCCGCAAATTCAAACCCTTTCATTATAAAGACACAGAATAAGTTCTCTTTAGGTGCTACCTGAGGCAAGAACAAGGGTGATTTTTGGCCTGAATGTTTAATACAGCAGACCAGGTGAGGCAGTCAGAATTGCAACTGTGCATCTACAGTAGCTGCCCAACCTCAAGCAAGCCATTCAATCCTCCCCTTTTGCAAAATAGTTCTACTGTCCCCACTCAGAACTGTATTTGGTGATATAGTGGATTAATTCAGCCTAATAGGTTCCAAGTTTGGCAAAGCCCTATATCTATTTACATTGGATACAGAAGTGCTAAATGCAGTCTCAGAGGACTCCAATCTCTCTCACACACACACACACACACACACACATACACACGCACACGCACACGCGCGCGCGCGCGCACGCGTGCACACAGGAGAAGGCCAACCAAGGTGGAAAGCGGTGCAAAGCAGTGTCGAAGATAGAGTAATGCAAGTGTCCAGACTTGGACACCCTCACTCTTGACTTTTAGGCCATGTTAGGGGCAGGGGAGGTAATAACCCCCATGGTGTGTGTCTCCCCAAGCCTTCTTGAGTAAAAGAGTAACCCCCTCAAAAGCAGAGAAGAGGTACCCTATGAAAACACGTTCAACGTCCTGCTATAAATTTATAGGGCCGCAGGACCTGCCCCTCAAGTCTAGACAAATGGGTTTTTCTTTGAGGGCAAAGGCAGAAGGAGTTTGTGGAGAGAAGTATTAAAGGCCTGCCAGAACCCTGCTGTCTAAAAACAAAGCTCAACTGCTTTCAGTTAGCTGAATTAAGTAATGGGGACAAAGTTCTTGCAGAGTCTATGAAAAAGATAGGCTTACCTTAGTTTTATTTGTACTTTATAATACTTTTAATTTCTGAGACAACAGATGTGCAAAACCAGTTTTTTCCAACAGTCATAGTGTGGAGGTCACAAGAGAAAGTGAGGAAATGGACAAGGAGATGGTGGAGGGCAGGTGAGGAGAAGTGGAGAGAGGGAGGGGCACAGGGGGCAGGGGGAGAGAAAGCGTGCACTCTGTTCTTTCCTACATACTTTGGTCTCTTTGTGGCCTCTACACAGTAGACCTTGCTTTATTATTCGAAGGCTAAGACGTTGGCCAATATCTGCTATGTATTACTGTGACATGTATCCTACAATTTTTGAACATGTGTGGCTGAAGCTTTGGTTCTAGGTCACTGACCAGGGTCAGTATGGCTGGTTCTTCTTGAATAGGCATCTGGTAAGTGGCCAACGTTGTTCCAGAGAGGGCCTGGATCTCCTGGCATCTGGAAGTCAACTTCACCCTACAGGAACCCTGTGACTGATGGCACCATTAAAAGCTGCAGTTCCTAGCACATCTGGCTAATAAAAGACAACCATGGCTATTCCTATTCCTGCTCCAAGCTGAGCATAAAAAACTCAAATGCCTTCCCTGCAGTACCTGTCTTGCCATGTGAGTGAATGGTACTGACTGTGCAATGCCAATGGGCTTTGGGTTTTTGTTCTCTTATCCCGATTCTGTGATACCTTATGAGACCTAAACTCTCTGCAGAGAGTTTCCGTTTGGGGGTTCATTGGAGCCAAAGCTTCTCTCTCACTGCCTCACAGGGCCACAGAGAAAATCACCAATTCCCACACGAGGGACTTCTTTTCCTCAAGACCATATGATACTATTCTTGACCAGGAGAGTTTGCTAGTGAAGAAGTAATAAAGTCATGGCTTGCCAGGCATTGGGGGTGGGAAATGAAGGGGTAAAGGCAGCTTTAATTTCTCTTTGCCTCTCAACCATGTTTCACAGCAAGGTATCACAGAGAGATTAACTTTCACTAGGCCAGGTAACCACTTGCCTAAGCACAAATCCCCTCACAGGGATATGGGAGAAAAAATGGGGGAGAGGTATTAATCAGGTTCTTTTAAGACTTGGGTCACTTCACTAATGAAAATAGGATTGTCACCCCACCCTCTCATGGCCACATGGGAATACTCTTGGATGATAATATGTTTCATCCATGAGATTCCAGGCTCTTTGAGGATCTCTTCTCCCCACACAGACTACTGGCATCATGTCCCTCCATGGTTCTAAGATAGCCATTAGGGGAGACTTCAACACTATTCCCTCCTCCAAGGAGACAGTTCTTCTCAAATGCTCAGCATAAGTCTGTCTTGTAGGTGGATGTGAACCTGACGCTGCACATATATTTGTAAAGCAAACTGTATGTGCAAGCTGTCAAGTGCATCCTGCACATCTGCATCGGACATGAGGTCTGGGATCTTCTAAAATGTCCCCTGGCCATTAAAGATATGTTACTGAAATGTTATTACTGAAATATTATAGCAACCAGAAGAAAGTTTAGGGCAACGATTTCCTCTGAAATATGTCTGGAGACTGAGTTAATTGGCATTGTTTCTGACACAACTCTAGTTTGTCTGTGTGTGTGTATTAAGGTTTAACTCAATTCATGGTTAAAGAATTTTGGAACTGCCTCAAGAAGTACACACCCTTGTTGTCTGAGTCCACAAGCTCTTGTGAAATGAAATGTCACACAGGTTTTTGAAAATGCTTGGAAGAAAAGTTTTTGACTTATCTAAGGTGAGGTCTTCTGTTTACAAAAACTACCAGGCTAATGTTCAATTCTTTGATATAAGTGACAGTTACATGGGTAGACTCATTTTCTGATAATTTATTAAACTGTATACTTATAACCTATGTACTTTTTTGCATATGCCATATTTTAATAAAAAGTTTTAGACTTGAATAAGATCAAAGTGCATCTGTATTGCTCAGCAGGAAAGAAAGCCATACAGAGGGGCAGGGGGAAGTAATTATAGTCTGAGAGAGCCGATATAGAATTCAAACAGGTGAAATTAGAGCTGTGGACACATTACTGAGATAACAATAATTAGGCTTTGTTGGAAGAATAATCATCTGTTGGTCTGAAAAAATTCTAAGTTAAATGTAAAGTTTTTATTTGGTTAAGTATACATGCCAATCCTTGTACCCATAGCAATATTATAGCAACACTATATTATTTAGCAGTGACACCAAAAGCCTGTGGGACAGTACACTGTCTGGTGGAGGTGGATAAAATTTTAGATTTAGCTTAATCTTGTTCCATCCTTTAGTATGTATGGTTCACTTAGTTTGCATAATTACTCTTTCCACAGTTTTTAGAGGCTGGATAGAGATAAAGGAATATAAAATGTAATATATAGAAATTCAGTTTTCTCTTAAGAAACAACAGTATAACCTAGAAATTAAAATAATGATCACAAAATAAAGTTGGCTAAATTTAGACTTTTTTTTTAAGGGAGACATCTCATGCATAATCTATAGGAATTAAGAACAGAAAAGGGATAGGTCAACCAGGAAAAAAGCTTCCCCCCAAATCCAGATCTGCCATTTGATGTTTGGAGTTGTTTATGCTCCAATTAAGCCAGCGTTTTGTTCAGTTAACCTCTATTTGACCTGCAGAAGAGGCAAGTTGTTTTTCTGGGGCTAGTCATTAGTTGAACTGTAACTGATATTCCCTTGATGGCAAAACTTCATTTAAGTTGAAAAAGGAAAATCAATAAACAGATGACCTGAGGACTAATGAGCAAGGAGCTCTGACCCCATCTATCAGCCTTTCCCAAGGCACAAGGAGGCAGGCAGAGTCTGGAGACAAGGGAGGGAAAGGACAACAGGACAGGGGAAAAGCTTGACTGAATCACACAATTATGTAGGCTACCTGGGAGAATGCAATTCCAAAAGCCACTCCAGCGATGATTCCCATGTTAGTCTCCATGAAACTGGTCACAAGATCATAACAACCCTGGATATAGAGAGAGGCAGTCTCAGATATGTGTTTTACCCAGGCCAGACTAGACTTTGTTAAGTTTTGTAGCTCACCCTAGGAACTTACCAGCATTCTTTTTTTACTTAGAAATATAATGAAAATTTCCAACATATAAGAAAAGTAGAGAGAGTAGTACAGTGAACCCCCAAGTGAACCTTCCTCTAACATCACAATCAACACAGGACTAATCTTTTCTCATTTAAATCTCCCCAACTCTCATCCCCTGGCTGGATTATTTTAAAGCAAATCCAACATATATACAGTTCACCCTTGAATAACACAGTGTTTGGGGCGCCAATGCCTGCATAGTTAAAATCTATGTATAACTTTTGACTCCTCTAAAACTTAAGTTGTCCCTTGGTATTTACAGGGAATTATTTTCAGAACCCCCTGCAGATACCAAAATCTGAGGATGCCCACATCCCCTATATAAAATGGCATATAGATCAATGCATACAGTTGGCACTCTGCATCCATGGACACCCAGACATGATCGAAAAAAGTACAGTTACTTATTGGAAAAAAATCCATATACATGTGAACCCACACAATTAATCCCCTGTTGTTCAAAGATTAACTGTCTACTCATCCACAAATATTTCAGTAGTAGAATTAAATTTAGCAATAAATCAGTAAGATCTATGAATAAACACTATAGAAATAGAGAAGTAGACTTGGACAGATGAAAATGCATTCTACATCCTTGAACAGAAAGACTCAGCATCATAATCACAGTAATAGCATTTTGACAACAAATGGTGAAACCTTGGATAAAGTGAAATCATCTGGTCAGAAGGATGTGTTTGAATGCCTGCCAACTTTATGGCACTTTAGGGTTCTTCCAAAGGAGACTATTAAGTTTGTTGTTTTTTTTTTTAAATAAGGAAAAAAAATCTACATTCCAGAGTCTTTCCCATGTTGAACAAGTCACTTCTCCTTTCTGGATGTCAACACCTTATCCATAAAATGAAGGAAATTTTCCTTTAATATATTATGAAATCTCTAAATGTTATGATTAAAACTAACACCAATTTTGCCAATTTCAATGTTTCTTTAAAACTTAACCACCTTTCTTT
Source organism: Pteronotus mesoamericanus (assembly GCF_021234165.1). Taxonomy (NCBI): domain Eukaryota; kingdom Metazoa; phylum Chordata; class Mammalia; order Chiroptera; family Mormoopidae; genus Pteronotus; species Pteronotus mesoamericanus. The sequence continues at coordinate 11,519,145 of NW_026555072.1, forward strand.
AAAATAGATGATCTGGTTGGAGTTCAAAATGTTGCTAAACAAGTTTTTTTCTGTTATTTGGGATTACACTTTATCAATCTAGTACCGGTAGGGAACACCAAACTTTGTACATCACCAGTAATGCAAAGTCAAAAACTCATTCTTCCTGATAAAAGTCCCACATGTGAAACAGCAGAGGGGAGAGGGAGGAAGAAGTAGGAGGGAGAGACCAAGAGAAGAACAGAGAGGGAGCGGGGAGAGACAGGGAGAGAAGGAGGAAGAAAGAAAGAGAGGGAGGGAGAGAATGAGAATGAATGTATATGTATACTCATTTTGGAACTGGGAGAAATCAACTTAGACTTCTGATATATTCAGCTTTTTGGAAGATGTGGTTGTTTTTCAGTTTTCTGAAAAAGACCTTCAACTTGAATGTGTAAAGTCTGTGAAAAATCAAGACATTATTCCATAACAGAGTAAAGGGAACTCTTGTTTATCATGAAAGGCACACTAAATTGTCATAACATATAAAGAACCAAAACATGTCTCCCCTTTTTAAATTCAAAATTTAACAATTTAACATTTCTCATAGCTTGTAAAAATTCTGCCAATGCTGTACCTTCTAATAAGTGGTATTTTATGCATTCACAGTCTGTTTGCAAAGAAAAAGATGCATTAGCTTAGCAATAATGCTTTGACACATGTTTTCAATGCAATGGACAAACTATACTCCTTAGTTACCTGACATAAATTAGAAGGCCAGGGAAGGGGTGGGAAAGGAAATACATTATTGCCATGGGGAGTTTTGAAATTAGATCCTCTCTTTATAGTAGATGCTTGCTTGCTGATTTCATTTTTACTAGTGAAACTATATATCATGCCATTTTTCAAAAGACAGTGAAAGGGAGAGCAGTTTTGACTAGGAAAAATTCAAAGTGAGAATGGAGGTGACGATTCTAACTCTTTCCCAAATGGTAGGAACTAAGATAATGTTTTGTTGCGCTGGCCATCATTACTGTATCTTCTCCCCACAGTGGTGGTTGATGGTCAGGCAGAGGAATGAAATTCAGACAAGCATGGGTGTTATTTCGGCTCAAAATATGGAAACACAAACTCAATAATAAAAACAAGAGAGAAGTGGAGTGTGTCATCTTACTCTGCAAAATAATTTGGGACTGACTTTTCTTTCCTATGAACTCCAATTCTACATGTAAGTTGAATATGCATTTCTGAAGTATGATTTCCAACCCATTTTAGGAGACTTCTGTCAGCAACATTATTATTATTTTGTTGTTGTTGTTTAGCACATTATTTGGAATGAACTGGCATGCCATTTTATTTATTGCATGTTATCATATTTGGAGTAACAAAAAATGAACATAATAGCAACATTATTTTTGATAAGCCCACTCAAACCAGTAAGAGAAATCAGAAAAATGAAGAAGGTGAGTAGCATTAGTTCAATTCTGGCGACATTGTTCTCTTTAAATATTGTTCCTCAAAGTGGGGTTTTTCATGAGTAGCAGCACCTGCGAATTTGTTAGAAATGCAGATTCTAGGCTCTACTTCATACCAGCTGAATTAGAATCTGCAAAATCCCTAGGTTATTTGTTTTGAATACATTTTAAATGAATGTTAATATCTCAATATGCTTCATATGCATGTTAAAGTTTAAGAAGTACTGCTCCCTAAGAAAATTTCCCCCACTATTTTTTTAAATTCCAAATAAGAAATTAAATTATCGAATTATATCAGGAAGAAGGTTACTTAAAATGAGAAGATGGAAGTTAATTGAGCTTCCTTGTTGTTTAAGTAATATAAGATCAAGGTTGAAATAAATGTTTTACATCTCCATTTTTAGCTGTATTGTTTGCCATGTGGACCCACAAGTCCATTTTCCAGGTCTCAGCATACGTCTGCACACTACAGGAACTGCTTTGATACAACAACCACAGGTCATGTTTGCATTCCACCGAAAGTTCTCCACTAAACCATGATCTTATTGCCCACAACAATCTCTTTCAATTTCCTAAAATGAAAGCCTGGTTGTCAGGTGTGAGACAAACCTATAGCAGCCTGCTAAGTGTCCTAGGAAACACCCAGAAACAGAACAGGTAATTTGCTAACTCTCTCAGCATGTCTAAATCAATATAGTCACCAATGGAAAACATCTGTAAGTGGCAGATTTTCAATATTGGGAGTAGATGGTTAGTCCCAGACAGGTTCTGGGAAGCAGTATCTCGGTAGCTGCCAACAAGAATAACTGTCTCTTCCTCTTGCCCTTGCTCTTAAAAAAATGCTAAGGAATTCCTATGGAGGAGGAACTCAGTCAATGCTATTGGCCAATGAATCTGCAGCCATTTCATCATCCTTCTAACAGAACCAAAATAAAATCTGTTCCCCAAACAAAACAATAAATATCCTGCTTAACTGTTCTCACATCCTTTCTGCTCTCTCCCAGTTATATGTTCACGGTAGGTTTCTTAGGCTGCAGGATAAAAGCTCAGAGTCATCTTTCTGTGCTTTCAGAACATAGGGTTCAACTAGTACACTGTTGGTGGGAATGCAGACTGGTGCAGCCACTGTGGAAAGCAGTGTGGAATTTCCTCAAAAAGCTGAAAATGGAACTGCCTTTTGATCCAGTGATTCCCCTACTGGGACTATACCCTAAGAATACCAAAACGCCAATACAAAAGAACCTATGCACCCCAATGTTCATAGCAGCACAATTGACAATAGCCAAGTGTCGGAAGCAACTTAAATGCCCATCAGTAGATGATTGGATCAAAAAATTGTGGTACATTTACACAATGGAATACTGCGCAGCAGAAAAAAAAAAGAACTACTACACTTCGCGACAGCATGGATGGAACTGGAGAGCATTATACTAAGCGAAATAAGCCAGGGAGCGAAAGACAAATACCATATGATCTCACCTATAAGTGGAACCTAACCAACAATACAAAGATGCAAGGAGAATAAGACCAGCAACACTGAAAAGAAAAGAAATCAACAGAGACAAGAGGGAAGGAGGGGGGGTGGGGAAAAGGAAGGGAAGGGGAAAGTCAAGGAACATATAGCAAGGACTCATGGACAAAACCAAAGGGGAAGAGCTGAGGGAGGGAAGGAGGGAGGGGGCAAGGGAAAGTGGTGGGGGGTAGGCAGAGAAATGCATTTGAAAAAATAAATTAAAAAAATGGACATCATGCGTCAAGTCTTACTGAGGTAAAATTTATGTTTACTTTGGATGTTTCAGAATATAGAGAAAGCTTTAAGACATGAAAAAAAAAAGAACATAGGGTTCAAGATACCAAAGGTGTACAGGGATTTATAATTCATTTATTCTATATAATAGGGTTCCATATTACTAGATTGTAATAGTAATTAAGCCTCCTCGGGAAGAGAGTCAAGAGAGGGGAGGGGGACTAAGCTCTGTGAGCATCTACTATTACTATCTCCATCCCATCCCACTCTCCCACCTTTTATAGATGAGGCCTCTGAGACTCTGACCTAAGAAGTAATTTGTCTCAGAGGTTCATGTGAACATTAAATGAGAATATCTAATGAAGCTCAGTAGACAAATTTCAGTTTCCACTTACTTTTTCTCCTCTCAGGGAGCCACACTGAAGACAATAAGGAAAGTGAAAGAGAATTTAAGGTGATCAGGAAGATGTAAAGTAGGATTATGGAGGGAGGTGGGGAGGGAGTAAGGTATATTTGTAGTTTATCAATGAAAAGAAGAAAATGCTATCTTATCCTTCTTTCTGGGAATAACTGTAAAGACTATAGAGATGCACTACAGGAAAAATCTCTACATTTGCTTCTGAATACTAACAAAAGATCCTTCCTACAAGGACTAGCTACATCCTTTCTAACAGAAGCCACAGTGTGGTGGAGTAGAAGCAAACTTCACCATCATTGTCATGACATTTACATTATAGATAACATTTAATGTTACAGTTAGCATTTATTGTGTCCTTGCTCTGTGCCAGGCACCATGCTTTAGATACTTTATTTCATTCAATCCTCTTATCAATCCTAAGGGTAAGAGCTATTATCTCCACTTTACAGATGAGAAAAAAACAAGACTGAGAAGGGTTAAGTAATTTGATCAACTTTGCATGACCAGCTAGTGGCTGAGCCAGAATTTAAACTGGAATCTGACTCTATACGCTGTTTTCTGGACTTCTAGACCCTAAACTTTCACAAAAGAAGAGGAAGTTTGGGTGTAAAAGGAGACTTTTATCAAAGGTTGAGGGTTGCTGCTTCTACAAATGATCTGAGGCTCTGGTATGCCAATATCTCCCTGCCATAAAGTACTTCTTGCCTTTTATAAAATTGGAGTGTTTACCATGTGCTAAGTAAGCTTGACACTTCATAAATTGGCAGCACACTGACATGCATGAGTGCTTAGCAGACATGTCCATGGAGAAAGCAGAAGTTACCTTACCGATGAGAGGCAAATGGGCTTCAAACTTTGGGTTCATAAGAAAATTCTAGTAGGAATAGATGTCCTCTCATTCAAGGCAAGAGGCTGTCAGTACTGAACATCTTACTGTCCCACTCCAATAGCAAAGTCATAAGCCCAGCATGACAAAATGAGCTTCTAGACAAAATAGCAATTATGTGTTGCAGTGTTTATGCTATAAATACCAACATTAAATGAGTAAAGTACAGAAACGAATGTCTTAGCATTCCAATCTTGAAAGAATGCCTATCTTCTATGAGTTATTCAGTAGTTGGCCCAGGCCACATAACATTTTGAAGAACAGAATTTTATCTTACTAAGAAAAGAAAATTTACCTGATGTCCACATAACAACAGATAAATTCTATAGTACGGTTTTATTCTCCCTCTTGTTTACCAAAATACATTTTCTATCTGGCATTTATCTAAACATTTAAGAATATAGATAGCCTTCACATGCACTTGTATCATGTCTTCAAAATATTCTCTGTAAAGTGGAATACAGAATTGATATTCCTTTTCTCTGACTACTGAAATTTTATATTTCTTAATTCCTCTATGTACTAACTTTCAAATATCTTTTAGCCAGATTTTTCCCCTCTCTAATTTCTTTTGGAGACAGTATGTTGACAGTGAGTTGAATTGGAATTGTTGATTTCTTTTCCTATAGCAGTGAACTCCCTAAAATAAAGGCCACCCTCCTAGCAGAAGCACATGCTGTCTGTCAACTGTACTCCCCCTTCTTGCTAAGGCCTGACACCCAGCTGTGAATAATTTCATGTTTAGAAGATATATTAAGCAGAAGAAAGACACCCAGAAAGAAGAAAGCCAGCATTCCCTGTCTGACATAAGCATCAGGGTTAACAGAAACCACTTGCTAACACTTTGTAACTATGCCTGGTAGAGTTTTGCTGAGAGAGGAATGCTAGGCTGAGCTGAGTCACAGCTTTCTCCTTAGAAGTGGGCAGCCTCAAGGGCCTCTCCCAGGCAATAAAGGACCACAAAGGAATATTCTTGATTCTTTCCTAGACTGCCATTTCTAACCTACTTACCATAATCTCACTGAAACAAAAAAGCCCTCCCCAAACATTCACCACTGATCCCATCAGGACTGAAAGAAAGCAAGTACCTTCTGGTTAACTTTTGTGGCAGCCACGGTCAGATTGTGCAGATCCTGGGGATTGCAATCGGTGTCATTCATGCAGCAACTCGGGGGGATGCCATGCTCTGGGAAGTAGGAGCTGGTGCTCCAGTTGGTGTAGTTCTGCACACCACAGCAGCTCAGCTGTTAACAGGGAAAGGAAAAGAATCAAAGTGTGGCAGATCAAAGACTGTGTAGTCTCCTCACTCACTGTCTTACAACTTTTTAAGGAGAAACACAGGCCATGCCTCTGAGTCAACAGACACAGCTTTGGTAAGTACAGATGAACTGAAGCTCCACTAACAATTATTCTCACTGTGACACCAATTTGAACTCAGGGAAGGAAGTTAGTCCTAGATGACAGGTTGTGTGGGCTTTTGTATGACCTCCTTAAAGTAAAGCAGTGGTCTGGCTAGGCATCAAAATCACCTGTATGATCTGGGTGCTGTTAAAGGTATAGATGTACATACATAGATCAACTTAATCTTAATCTTCAAAGAATCTATACTAATAAGTAAGTAAATGTTTTAGGGGAGAAAAAGATGCACATAGAAGAAGAAAGAGAGCTGGTGTTGGTAAACTGTAGCCCACCAGCTGCCTGGTTTTGTAAATCAAGTTTTATTGTGACACAGCCAGGCCTTCTTGTCCTCGTTGTCTATGATGGCTGCTGTGCGACAGAGGCAGAGTTGAATAGTTATAAGAGACTGCATTGCCCTCAAGCTTCAAATAGTTACTATCTGGCCCTTTATAAAAAATATTTGCTAACTGCTGAAATAGAGGATATTAAAGCAAATGGGGTAAAAATATAATTAATTAGTGAATATGAGTAAAAGGTATATAATTCCTTGTACTATTCTTGCAATTTTTCTTGATAAATTTGAAATTTTATCAAAATGAATTACCTCCCAAATTAAAATATTGCTTGCGATGTAAAACAAAGCCAAAAGTGCCCCAAAATCAACAACGTCCCTAGGTGATCCTGATAGGCATGAGGCTTCAGCACTAGCCCCTGCCTCTTGAGTGCCTCTAGGCAGGAAACTTCTATTTTCCTCATATCTTTTGTAAACCATCAGGCAGCCTTGGACACACACACCTGACAGACCCTCGGTGGACCCTCAGATGGTCTACTCTCCATCCCCACTACACAGTGCAAGCCAGTGAAGGCAGTTTACTTGAGTTCTTTACCTACACTAAAGACACCATTTCCAGAATGCCAAGCTTTGGGAGCCAACTCTAAGCAAGCCTATCATACACTCACTGCCTATATCCTTTCCAAGACTTCAGACTTGAAGGGCAAACTTGCTCACAATCCTTGCTTACAAAAAGCAAACTAGAGACAGCAATGCTTCTTGACACTAAATACCTGGATAAGTGGACCCTGGACCAATACTGGATGTCAACCCTTGAGAATGGAATGGGACCAAAAGTTGGAGAAAGGGAGTCCACAGCAGTACACAAGTCTAAGGCCAGACCTCACAGGCAGTCTCCAGCTCGAGCTCCTTCCCTGGAACTTACGCTGCGCTGCACATGGTCCACTGCCCGGCTCCTCTCATCATTGCCATTGTAATTCTGCATGGCATCCGTGTAAGTCCTCAGGAAGGTGTCCTTAATCTGTGGAAGAGCAGGAGGAACAGGGTCCTGGTTCACCACAGCCCAAATCAGCTCAGATTCTTACCAACTTCTACCTCAAAATAGCCTCTTCTAAAAGTCTCTGATTAAATTTAGGCCAGAAATTTGAATGCCCTGTTTTCTGAGACAAAAGAGCTCAGAAAATTTGCCAAGTAGTTTATTAGCTCAGGAATTCAAAAGGAATTGTTTTCCTTGTCCCTAATTCAGAAAAAGCCCACCTTGTTAAATGACCCATTGAAGTGGCTGGTCGGTTTCTAAAAGGGCTGTGATGGTGAGCTGCCAAACTTCAGAAGTGGATTTCCTAGCTATTTTCTTTGAATTGATTAATGCCCATCTTTCTTGCTATAACTTTTCCTGTCCTCACTCAGAAGAATGACCAAGGACTGGCCATTGGGGAGCAGTAAGACTGATGTTTTAGCCAGAAACAGATCCCTATTCTAGCATATAGGAGTGGGGCAAAACCAACTTTCACTTATCTGTCCTACTGAGGCCAAAAAAGAGGCTAATGAATATGAATTTTTATTGTTAATAAATGGTTAACAAAATCCTTTCTACCCATCTGTGAACACATTTGATCTTGGGTTAACTTTCAAGTTCTCTTCCCCTAGAAACCTGCTGAAGGAGGAGTGTCAGATGTGTTACCATGCAACCCCACTTACACTAAAACTGCCCCTGACTGGTGAAGTTACTCTGAACTGGGAAGGCAGTAAATATTACCTGGTGGGAAGTTTAAGATTAAGTATGGGACTCTCCTAACTACACATGTCCCTTGAAGAGATACTAGAGGCTATGCCCATGGAACAGTTATAAGAGATAAAGAGACACTGGTTATATGGAGCTCTTAAGTCAAGGTGGCTACCACACCCAGCTGTGTCCTCTCACTTCCACCTGTGTTGTCTCTTAGGGTCCACAGAATGGACCCTGGACTACTTTCAAGACTCTCGCTGCCAAAACAAACCTGTTGCTGCCCTGCTGGCAAGCTGTGCTCCTTTCCTATGTCCTTGTGATTGAATGGTACAAAATGTCACCTGTTGTCACCATGTGTGTTTGATTGTTTAGACAAAGTCAAAAACAGTACTGGTGGACACAAAGTGACATTGCAACCCTTACTCACCAGTCCCCTAAGTGTTTCAGATGAAAAGAGGTTAGGCAATAAGGATGTGCAAGTTTTAGGTGTCAGGTTTTAAGAGAAAATCCAGTACATGGAGCACAGTCAGAGCAGTACATGGGAGGAAGGTGAGCAAGGGCTAAGGTAGGAGCCGGCCAGGCTGTCTCTGGTGTTCACACATGCATTGGGGACACCTTTAGGGCTGTCGAGCTGTGATGTCATCAGATTTTACCTCACCTGATAATAAGAATGGGGCATCTAATTCCAGATGCAGTGCACATATGAAATGGGTCCTAGAAATTAGCCTTGAGATACCAACTCTGGTAAGGGGAAAAACCAGGGCAAAAGGGAAGCAGGGCAGAAAGTGCACAAAGCAGGTTCAGTGGGAACTTCGCTGATCCCAAAAGCAGGACCTGGAATAGATGATGCCAGCCTTCCAAGAGCCATAGGAATAGTACTTCAGGATGTTTTCTACCTGTATTTTGCTATGCTGTCCCTTTCTAACACATGCATATCTACTTCTGGTTTTACTGCTATTTACAGTGGACAATAATTGATTTATAATAATGGATTTTTTTTTTTAATTTTAGAGTTGGAACCAGAACTTCATCGTAGAGTATACACTTTCTAACCTATCATCAATATACACATCTGAGAAGTAATACCATGGTGGCCACAAGCAGTCTGAGAATGTCTTGTGTCTGCATTATCATCTATCCATTGTCTAGAGCAGCTACAGTGACAGTACATGGAAGGATGGCCACATATGACACAGTAGAGCCAACAGTGCCCTCAAAACTAGAAGTTAGGATCAGAAAATAGTGTTCAAAATTATTTTCGCCAGCTTTAGAGATCTAAAATTTTACACGTAAATGAAAAACAAAGAGCTATAGAAGTTTTGGGTCATGACTGTCTTCTGTTCTTTTCTTTCATTGCCAAACAAAGCAGCAGGGCTCCTCACTACTGGGCATAGATCATATCCCCAGGTGGCAGGGGTGGCTCCCAGGGTCCCTGGGGGAGTTGAGAAAAGAGCACAGGCTGCTTTGGGAAAATCTAGCACTTTGCCTTTGAGCCACAACTAGTTTGGTTTGCTTTCAGTCTTAGAAATCCTGTTATATAGGTATATTTGCACCTTGCTGAAGTGGCTATTTTGAAAGGAATATTTAATCTATATTGAAGGTTACTTCTTTACTACCAGGTGGAGAATCATTGTATGTAATAGCTATATAAAAAAAAATAGAGTGAGGATCAACAACTAAGTTCTGAAGTTTGACAAAATTCCTGCATTTAGAAATTTATTGGCATTCCAGCCCATATAATGTGACATTTGGAAAATAGCAATACCACTGGAGATGCCAGCTAACCTATATGTGCCCTTTACACAGTTCAAGAGGTTTCAATTTTCCCCCTCCCAAAGATCCTTTAACTGAGTGCTCCACTTTGTGTATACTCACCTCATGGCGAAACACAAACCCTGAAATGCCAGCTACGAGCTCAGCCAGGAACACCAGAGACAGAAACATGGCATACTGAAAATCAAGTGGACAAGGACAAAGTCAAATATGTCAACATGAAGAAGAGTGTTCCTTTGGGGTAGGTTACTTCTTGTCATGGAGAATTAGACAAATCCCCCTATTCCCTAGACAAAGTTTAAAAATACTCTTCTCCAGACTTACCCACATGAACCTCAATACAGGAAGGTGTCTGTTTAATATGAGGAAGCATTTTGGGGCAGACATACTGAGGAGAGCTCATCCAAGGACTAGTATCATGCCTTTCAGTTTGGCTTGACCAGGAGAAATCTGGGTGGGTTTTTACAACTAAAGTATTTGCTATTATTAATATTGGAATCCTTGAGCTAGAAGTGCTCTGGAGGTCACAGGACACAGTTCCACCATGTCTGGGAGTCCTTCATACCACCTTCCTCCTTATGGTCATCTAGAATCTGTGTGCACCCTTCATCTGGCATCTGCAAGCTCAGCTCTACTCACCTAGCCCTTGCAGCTCATTCAGTCTTCAAACTGTTTCAATTGCTGGAAAGGCTTCCTTCCCCTTGGCCACAGTCTGCCTACTTCTAACTTCCATTTGCTGGTGTTGGATCTGCTTTCAGGAGATATAAAGAACCAGCCCAACTTCTCTTCTATACAGCAGGCTTTCATATGTGCATATACAGCCATGGTGCGATCTTGCTGCTTCTCTCCATTCAGGCAAACCCCTCAGTTTCCTTAATCATGTCATATGAAATGGCTTCCCTTGGAATGGTATCCTTCTAATCCTCACAGAAAGATTAGTATGTGCCCGGATTGACCTCCTTCCTCAATGTGGTGGTCAGGCCTGAATGCAGCATCCACAGCAGTGGCCAGTGGGCTATTTACTATTCTTGTTCTACACATTACATGGAGTTGATAGTTTTTTAAAAAGCAAATATGCTACATTACTAACAATGTTTGCAGGTACCTGAAATCCTTAGTGTTTTTTGCTCACTTCATGCTTTCTGTATGTTCCAAGTTGATTTTGGATGTGTGTGCAGGTACATGCCTAAGTTCAGGGATATTACATGATACTTAAGAGACATTAAGGGTTTCCATTTTTGTGACTTTGAAAAGCAGATAAAAGGAAAGGGAATTTATTTCTTTCCTACAAGGCATATGTCTTTCAGTCTGCTTCTTCTCATCTCAAAATAAAAGACAAAAGTCCTCAATGTTTGGAATTCCCCTAGATGATGCTGTGGAATTTAGATAGACTGAATATGGTCATATGACTTATTCATAAAGTGTACACATGTCCTGTAAAGTATATATATATATACAGAGGATCATAAATTATTTTCCTTAGCTACTGGTACACATATTAAAAGGAAGAAATACTGGCTTAAAATGCCAGTTTCATTTGAAATGTTAACAAAGGTCTGTACACACACTTAACTCATGGCCACTAAAATATCAAACACACATTTATGAGTAGAATGTCCCATGTCTACAACTTCTCTCTGTCTCTCACCTTGGTACAAATTTCAATTAAAAGCACACTTTATTTCAGGTGGAGTCTCACACCAGGCCTAGACTCTACCAGAAGTCCTTCTAGGCTTGAGCCAGAGCCTTTCTGGGACAAACCCTTAGGAAAGAGGAAACATCCCAAGGCCTCCATAAAGTGAAAATAGTTACTTTCAGTTGCTTTGCAATTAATGAGGTTAAATGAGGACTGTATAATTCTAGACTGACAATCAAGTGACTTCCTCTCTTGTTAGCAAGATCAGCAATTTCCTGCTTTGGGAAGTTCCCTGCTTCCAGAACCTTCCAGAGAATAACTCCTTTTTCTCAAGACCTTGGCTAAAAGTCTACTGGGAAGAGCTTGTGTTAAATACAAGTGGTAGGGTGGTAGTTTTCTCCAAACGAAAACACCATAGTAAAAACCACCCTGGCTCTAGAAAGAGACATATATGGGTTTCAGTCCTAGCTCTCCGCATATTAGCTATGTGAGCCTTGACATGAAAATACAACCTATACTTCACGGTGATGGTGAGGAATAACTAAAATGTAGTATGCACCCAGGGCAGCACCTGGCAGGTAAAAGTAACTAAATGATAGTTTTTAAAAGGTGAGAAAAACTTCTGTATTCCTCAAAAGGCTCACTTGCTAATGTGTTCACAAGTATTAGAAGAAAATGGCAGTGTGGTATGAAACTGCCTTCGGAAGAGACCAGAGACAACTATTGCATTGCTGTATCCCCTCTTCTACCTCTCTTCAGCCAAAGTATTTGGTTTGGAAGAAAGTTTGGTGATTTAGTTCAATACTATTCTTTCATAAATGAGGACAAAGGCCCCAATGGTTACATCCTTGCCACTAAAGACGTAAGCCATTTAGTGTCAGAATCAGTCAAGTGTCATGACTAGGTCTCCTTGATCCTTATTTGGACAGATGTATTTTTAGCAATCCTTCCTTTCTATGCATCTGAAGTTAATTTTCTCCTTGTTACTCATACTAAACAAGAGGTTCTGGATGCTGGCTATACAATAGGATCCCCTGGAAAGCTTTTTAGAAAATGTGATGTCAGGGCCTCCCTCCGTAGATTTTGTTTCAATTGGCTGGAGGTAGGGCCTTGGAAAAGGTGTTTTTAAAAAGCTGCCCAAGTGATTTAAACATGCATCCAAATTTGAGGACTACTACACTAGACTACAAGAAACCCTAGTGTTTGTAAGAACTATAAGAAGGAAAACTCAGGGTACTGGCATAGAGTAGCAGCTGACAGAGGCAGAAATGCCTCAATATGGGTCAGTATGGGTCACCAACACGAAAGAATTGGTGGTGGCCAGGGCATGTCTCCTGAATGGTCTGCAGGAGAGAAAGTGGCCAAATCAAGCATGACTTCCATGAGGTTATCAATAAAGGAACTGACCTGTGCCAGTTTGGAAGGTGGTTCCTTTAGAGTGACTTACCCTCACACCCATACCTGTCACTAGATGACATTAAATGTTACTACAGCCTATAGCTAAATGAGGAAAGATAGGCAACAAACTACTTATAGAATCTCTGCTTCCCCCTTTCACAGAATGAAATGTCCATAATAAATGATTTTAAATAAAATTTTCCTTTGAGGAGAGGCCCTTGCTACGTTTTATTTATAAAATCCTTTAACATTAATTCTTATTAATGAAGAACATGAGTAGTGAGTAGAGACTTAGGCAAGTAGTCTACCAAAAAGTTAAGAATCACAGTAACAACGTTTTAGCAGCCTGGTCTTACTCTTTGGGAAATATCACTGATGTGTCTTCAAAGGTACCCAGCACTGGTCCTGGTAGCCAGTACTTGGCACTGTATCAACCCTCTGTTGAGAGAAGCTCTGGTTTAGCTCAACTCCCATAGAACTGAACCAGGGTGTGCAAGTTTGCAGAAGAGTACTTGGCCCATGCATCCATGGCCACACTCAAGGAGGCAGAAAGTATTTCTCCAATGGGAACTTGGAGATGAAAGGCTGCCTATGTTTGGGATGCTGCCTTGCCACCAAAGCTGCACATCGCATGCTTGAAGAGATTTCTAAGACAAAATTCAAAACTGGAACAGGGCGTCTTGCCACGAGGATATAAATGGCCTATTGGAACTGCTGGTCACTGCTTTCTCATCACTTACCTCAGGGGACCAGGACTGGATTTTTTGTGCCAGGCTGTGTTTCGGGTTGTTTTTCCCTCTAGGGGATTAAAGGGTGGATTATGTAAGAGTCTGGACTAAAATTAGAGTCAATGAATATTGAGGGCTTGTCTGTGGCTTCAAGAAGGGCCACTTTGCTTTCATGTGATTTATATTTTTACAAAAAGGAATTGAAAAGCAGTAGGATGTTGTATGTACTCACCAGTTTCAACATCCACGGGCTACCACGGCATGTAGCAAAGCATCCAAAGAGGCCAAAAACAACAATAGTGGTGCCAGTTCCAATGAGGACATAGGGAGCATTTGTGGAGTTCTCAGCAATGAGGGAGATATAGGTGCCCAGAGTGAGTTTGCCCCAGACTCCAACGGCTAGCAGGATCACCCCAGTGATCTAAAAAGAGGGAGAGGAGGGAGGAGAAGGGAGTGTGAAACTGCTGCTGAGAGAGGTGACAATCAACACAAAGCAATTTGGCCTCAATCTGAGGAGTCTAGTTTCCATGAGCAAATTCACAATTGCTGTAAGATTCCTTAAAGTCATGAGAAAATGTTGAAGACCATTAACTAAAGCCATCATGGAGCAAATACACTTCGATTTTGTACAATTAGATCTCTGTCTTACACAATCCCATAGGCAGTTACTATATTAATCAGAAGTGAAGCCAACAATGAACTTCATAAGCTGCTTAAAAAGCACACCCTAATACAGTTCTCAAAGACTTTCCAGGTCTGGTCTGAAGCTGCTCCATGACGCTGAGCAGGATATAATCCAAGTAGGAATGTCAGGCATCCTCCTCAATGATATACATATTTACATAGTATATTTTAAGGACATCTCACATGTTTTAAGGAACAAGGTGATTTTTTTTACTATTTTCATAAAAGCTCTACTAAAGCAAAACATTCAAAATATTTTTGAATGCCTATTGAGTCCCTGACTAATTTCTGATACTTTATTTTGTATAAAATAACAGAAGAATCCAAATAACTCCTGGAATTAGAGGTAATGCAATTTCTCAAACCCCACTGATCAGGCCAAAAGAAATCCACACAGCATGTCTAAACTCAAGAACCTTGGGTCAATCGGGCCCTTACTTCAGAAGATAGACTTGGGGCTGCCTGCTATGCCTTACTCTCCATCTCCTGCAGGTTTAGTTACTAAAGCCAAGCAGTAGTTGACTATGTCTCTATCTCCCTAGCTGGTCTTTCCTTCAGTTTATCAGTAGCTTAGCAACTTATTCATACTAACAGCCTTCTAACTGCTGCCATTTCTGACACCTTATGAGGCTCAAAGTCTGGGCATCCAAGGGAGCTCTTCCTCAGTTTGCTCCCACACTATAACCCAATGTCCTGTACCAAATGCCTCAGTTCCCCATCCAGGCTGCCCATTCAAGTGAGGAGGCTAGATGAGAAACTGGAGAAAACCAGTATGATACAAATCAATACCCACCTCACCATTTCCCCTGTTAATCAACACACTGTTTACTGTTCCATGACGTCTGTGAGTTAACACTATCAGATACAGTCTACATCAGGAACCAAACAGCTGAACAAGTGAAGATGCCAAGGCCTCTCTCCTTCATACTCTGAAAACTCCTTCTTCACTTTGGAGCCATCAAGCTCCACCGTCAGATTGTTCCTCTATGCAGGAAAAAGAATGGACCCTGAGTCTTTCCCCATATCAGGTGAGAGTGGCTCCACCTATTTTGGGGGAAGGGTTCAGTGAAAATAACAAGAGTTTGGTGACACTCCCTTACCTCCACCCCCAGTAGCCTTTCTACTTTGTAGAAACATCACCACTAAATAATTAAAAGCTTTAAATCAGAAGGAGACTAAGGAATTAATGCAAGTTTTATAAGGTGAACGTGAATGGATGTGATACAAGCTTGAGGAGAAAAGGTTTACACTAATATTTGGGAGATAGCGGCCTAGAGGAGGCTTACTGCCTTTGAAAAGTTCCAATGGAAATGGCCTTAGAAAGACAACCGGTTATCAAGAGTTCTAAGTCCTCTGCTGACACCTGGTGGTTGCTAAAGAAAGTACCTTCCTCAAACAGCCTCTTCTGCCATACTCCTCCAAGTAGAAACATAAAAGGGTTTTCATCTACTACAGTCAAAATTTAAGATTCAATTCTCCACTCAGCAGTAAGAACACACTGAATATTCAGTAGTAATGACAGTGCTTAAGCTGTCTTTTATTACACAATGCTTAGCACAGTGCCAGGCACAGAGTAAATGGTTAATATTCATTGACAAACAAATATATTTCATTTCTCTGGTCTTAGAACCTCTACTTTATAAAACAGGGTCCTTCAAATGCCAAATACTTACAAAACTCCTCCATCAGGTAAATACTGTGAGGTAAGTTAAAATGGAACCAAACAGAATCTTTCTCTCCTACTTCCCACTCTAGCATTATCTGTAATTTTACATAAGTTGTAATTTTACACTATAAATGTATTAAACAAAGCCAAAAATTACATTAAACTAGTCATTGTTTATATAGGCTGGATATAAATCTCACCTAGACACTTGCAATTTCACATGATGTCCCCAAAGATTCAGTAACATTTCAGACATATACTGAGCAGCTGTACTGTATATATTACTATTGCCAATCATTATTGGAATATGATTGTTTTAATTGACATATATACTACTGACCAAGTTTAAGAGTCTGATATTACCTTATATTTCAGTGACCAGCGATTTCATAAGGTTCAATGACTACCATAACAAATATTATAGGTATTATGTCAAAGTTAACACAAATTCTGATTTTAAGGTAAACAGTACTAACATTTTCATTCCTTTTCTTCTTTTAAAACATAATTTCTCCAAGTGTAACCATTGCTTTGTATATGAAACCTCTCCTCATGTAAATTACAAAGCGTACAATATCAACTTGTTAAAATATTCATATAATGTAAAGTACACAAATATTCCTCTTTTTTTAAAAAAAAAACGCTATTTTTGCTGATCTCAATGATGCCTTTTAAAGACTGCCAGTGGGAACAGGCAAACACAACACTGTGGGCACCATATTGCATGGGAGAAAACCCATCTAACACCTTCACCTTAACCAAGTTGGTCATTGTCTAAGGAACTCCTCCACTGGATGACATGGAGACTGGGATAGGTAGGCCTCTTCTAGCACCCATGTGCTAGGAATTTAAGACTAATCTAGAGAGAAAATGCCTTCTCTAATGTTGGTCTTCTCCTATTCAAACATTCCTGATGGACCAGATGTGTCTGGTTGTCCGAACTACACATATGCAAGGCCTTCTGCACACACCAAACCTACTTCTTCAGCCTCAGCTCCCTCACAACTCTTTGTAAATTCTATATAGTTCCAAGAAAACTGGGCTATTCTCTGTGCACTTTCCATACTTTATTGCTGCTCAACATTTGCTCTTTATGATCCTTTTACCTAGATTTCTTACCCTTCCTATCATTACCTGTCTACATCCTAAACTCTTGGTACACTGCACCTACTCCTCCCAGCCTCCTTAAACAGAACTTACTCTGTAGTATGCCACTGTCATACTGTGCCAAATCCCCCTCCCATGCACATACTATGGTTCCCTTGAGGGAAGAAGCTGTGTGTGTTGCACATAGTCAATGTCCAGTACATCTGCTGGATGAATGAATAAGTAGCCAATTGTAGATTTGAGAAGGGGAAAAGTTTCATGTTAAAAAAGTTTCCTATCTATCTACTTGCTAGGCTCTCTGAGGGCCTATCAGAAATGGTGAGAATGCCAATCTGAGCAGGCACTGTAATCTGAGGAAATAACAATATTAAGGACAAAGAAGAAAGGATTAAATAGACAACGGAGAAAAAGGTTGGGCTGTAATGTACCCTGAGGTGAGTAAAACCATATTTGATGGTGGTGGTGGTGGTGGTTGACTTGGGGTGAGTATTCTAAAAACTAGCCAGGCAGTTGGAGAAAAAAAACTATATGCAAATGACTAAAGATCCATGAAAGACAATAAACTAGAGCTTTCTCACATCTTTACTACTATAATAATGCTTCTTACTAAGGATAAGAAATATACAAGGACAGGCGAAAACAAAAGTCATTATCTGTATGATTTTTTCCTTGGTTTCTGTCAACACACACACATACTTACCCATACATGTACCTTTGCAAGCACCCACACGGTAAAGAGCAAGGGACAAGTTCTTTTGACATCTCTCTACTGCTTTTGGGTACAACAAGTAGGTTCAGAGTTCACCAAAGCACCTCTGTGTCTCAGCTCCTCAGAGACCTCATATTTCTTTTTAAAATTATTTTTATTTTATTTATTTTTCTTTTAGAGATGGGGGTAAGGGGGGAAGAGGAGAAAAGAAAGGGAGAGAAACATTGATGTGCAAGAAAGAAACATCACTCAGTTGCCTTCCAAACACAACCCAACTGGGGACGGAACCCACAATGCAAGCATGTGTCCTGACTGGGAATTGAAACTGTGACCTTTGGCTTTGCAGGACAATGCTTCAACCAACTGACCCACACTGGCCAGGGAAAGATGTCATATTTCTAAATTAATTATGGAAGTTTTGCTTCTTTGTCAGAAGAATCAATTTAGCAAACAGCCAATAGTGTGGTTTAAAAGGGAATAGATTTGGTCCCAGAGATAAATGACATGAGTGGCCTGGTGAGGGTATAGGCACCAACTTACATAGTTCCACATCAACCACAAGCCAGGAGGGCAGGCCTAGTGCCCACCAGAAGTTGCCAGGCTGAGACTTTCAGTCTCTTTTTATTCCCAGCATCTTATGGCAGCTTGGCATTACCTGTGTTCTTACAGCACAGTTCAACATGTATGGGCAGCAAAGAACCTCCAGCTACCTCTGATTTAGGCTTGATGGTGAAGATGAAGAACTATAACAGTAGCATCAGAAAAGAAAGGTAGGTCAGAACTAAAAAAGAAGCTTTGTGTGATAGTTCACATTACTTTAAAATTACATTGAAAGAAAATGACAGGTAGGTTTGCTAATACACCAAGTGGTGTCTGAGATGCTCTGGAAGAGATTTACTAAGGTTGATTTTCACCCTAAAGAGGATTTTTGGGGAGCAGGCAGCAGAGATAAATGATTTGTCTTGCTCCTGCCAGGTCAACACAGCTAATGCTGGAAAGTCTCCCTACTGTCCTTGCAGTGTCCAGATCCTTAGAAAGGAGCCAGGGATACTGTGCTTTCAGGTTTCTCACATGCCTACAGGTGTTTTACTTGAGTGCACTCCCTTTTCTGCTTGCAGATGACAGACCTGATTAAACTGCAGCAGCTCCTCTTATACCTGTGAAAGGCTGTGCCATGTTTGGGTGTACCTGGGTAAAGTCCATACATTCTTTTTAATTTAATTGCATGATACACTAAATATAAACTTTTGTCATCACAATAACATATGTTCATGTAGAAGGTGGAGGCTCATGAACCGTGTATTATACAATTAAAGAAAAAAGACAATGGAAAATTGAATTATAGATGCACAAGCTATCTGGAAGACCTCCTCCAATATGGGAGGGAAAGTACAGAATCTAAAACCACCAAAATGAAACACACAGAAGAAACTGTAGGCAGAAATCTCAGATAGCATTCTAGGTGAAACCCACAATTCAATCATCCCAGAGGTTTACAGGATAATTCACTATTGGTGACTGCATGGAGAGGTATCAAATGTTTTCCTCCCACTCCAAAGGATTCTATAATTCAGGAAAAAAATGCATGACATAGAATCTCCATATATATCATTAATAATTAAAATAAAGCATCCTCAGAAGATGGTTCTTAAGAAGGAAAGTAGCTAGCAAACTACACTTTTGGTTTATTCCTACTTAAACATGTATGCTGAAGAGACAGCAAGGGAGGATGAGTCTTTGCACAGTGTTCTGACCTGATTTTGGAGAGGTGGATAAAACAACCAGAAAGACAGAGAAACCAGCAACTTCCATAATCTTGTGTTCTGCTCTTTAAATTTGAAGACGTGAAACTGTCACATTTACAACTTAAAATTGTATTAAGAATAATTTGTGTTACAACAGTCCAAAACCGATGGGACACAGTGAAGGCAGTCCTGAGGGGGAAGTTCATAGCAATACAGGCTTACCTAAAAAAGATAGAAACATTTCAAATAAATGACGTAACCCTCCATCTTCAAGAACTGGAGAAACAACAACAAACAAAGCCCAGAACAAGTAGAAGGAAGGAAATAATCAAGGTTACAGCAAAATTGAATGACACAGAGACTAAAAGAACAATTCAAAGGGTCAATAGATCCAGGAGCTGGTTCTTTGGAAAGATAAACAAAATTGACAAGCCTTTAAGCAGACTCATCAAAAAGGGAGAGGATTCAAATTAATAATATCAGAAAAGAAAGAGGAGAAAGAACAACTGATACCACAGAAATACAAATGGTTGTAAGAAATTACTATGGACAATTATATGCCAAGAAGTTTGAAAACCAAATTTCCAGAAAAATATAACCTTCCAACACTGAATGAAGAAGAAACAGAAAGCCTGAACAGACCAATAACAGCTGGTGAAATTGAAGCAGTAATCAAAAAACTCCCAGCACACAAAAGTCCAGGGCGAGACGGTTTCCCAGGAGAATTTTACAAAATATTTAAGGAAGAGCTAACCCCTGTCCTTCTCAGACTGTTCAAAAAAAAAAATCCAAGAGAGGGAAGACTCCCAAACTCTTTTTATGAGGCCAGCATCATCCTAATCCCAATACCAGATAAAGACACAAGAAAGAAAGAAAACTACAGGCCAATATCACTGATGAACATAAACACTAAAATCCTCAACAAAATATTGACAAACTGCATCCAACAATACATTAAAAAGATCATCCACCCTGATCAAGTAGGTTTCATCCCAGGGATGCAAGGATGGTTCAATATTTGCAAGTCAATGTAATACGTCACATAAACAAAAGGAAAGGCAAAAATCACATGATTATATCAATAGATGCAGAAAAAGCATTTGATAAGGTACAGCTCCCATTTATGATAAAAAACACTCAGCAAAATAGGAATAAAGGGGGCACACCTCAACATAATAAAGGTCATATATGAAAAACCTACAGCCAACATCATACTCAATGGGCAAAAGCTGAAAGCTTTCCCACTAAGATCGAGAATAAGACAAAGGTGTCCACTTTCACCACTTCTCTGCAATATAGAATTGCACGTCCTAGCCACAGGGATCAGACAAAAAATAAATAAATAAAAGGCATCCAAATTGGAAAGGAGGGAGTAAAACTGTCATTGTTTGCATATGACATGATAGTGTACATAGAAAACCCTATCGACTCCACCAAAAAACTACTCGACCTAATAAGTGAATTTGGGAAAACAGTGGCATACAAAGTCAATATTCAGAAATCAAAGGTATTTTTGTACACCAGCAATGAACTATCAGAATCAGAAATCAGGAAAAAAAACTCATTTGCTACAGCAACAAGAAAAATGAACTACCTAGGAATAAACTTAACCAAGGAGGTAAAAGACCTGTACTCAGAAAACTACACAATACTGAAGAAAGAAATTAAGGAAGACACAAATAAATGGAAGCATATACTGTGTTCTTGGATTGGAAGAATTCACGTCATCAAAATGTCCATACTACCCAAGGCAATTTATAGATTCAATTCAGTCTCTTTTAAAATACCATTCACGTATCCCACAGATATAGAACAAACATTTAAAAAATGTATATGGAACCATAAATGACCCCAAATAGCTTCAGCAATTTTGAGAAAGAAGAACAAAGTAGGAGGGATCAAAATACCTGACATCAAACTATATTACAAGGCCATTACAGTCAAAACAGTCTGGCACTGGCATAAGAACAGACACATAGATAAATGGAACAGAATAGAGAGCCCAGAAATAAACCCATGTCTCTATGGTCAATTAATATAAGACAAATGGGGCAGAAGCATAAAACGGAGTAAAAATAGCATCTTCAACAAATGGTGTTGAGAGAGCTGGACAGGTACATGCAAAAAAATTAAATTTGACAACCAACTTACAACACACACAAAAATAAACTCAAGATGGATAAAAATCTTAAATATACATCACGACACCATAAAAGTCCTAGAGGAGAACATAGGCAGGAAACTGTCAGATACTCCATGCAGCAATATTTTCACCAATATGTCCCCTAGAGCAAGGGACATACAGGAAAAAATAAACAAATGGGACCTCATCAAAATAAGAAGCTTCTACAGGGCTAAAGAAAACATTACCAAAATGAAAAGGGAGCCAAACATGTGGGAAAATATATTTGCCAATGATACCTCAGACAGGGGTTTGATCTCCAAAATATGTAAAGGACTCACACGACTCCACTCCAGGACTCCAATCCAATTAAAAAATGGGCAAAGAACCTGAACAGACACTTCTCCAAGGAGGACATACACAGGGCCCAGAGACATATGAAAGGATGCTCATCATCACTAGCCATCAGAGGAATGCAAATTAAAACCACAGTGAGATACCACTTCACACCAGTCAGAATGGCCATCATAAATAAATCAACAAACAACAGGTGCTGGTGAGGCTGTGGAGAAAAGGGAACACCAGTGCACTGCTGGTGGGAATGCAGACTGGTGCAGCCACTGTGGAAAACAGTTTGGAATTTCCTTAAAAAACTAAAAATGGAACTGCCTTTTGACCCAGTGATTCCCCTGCTGGGACTATACCCTAAGAATCCCAAAACACCAATTCAAAAGAACCTATGCACCACAATGTTCATCGCAAAACAATACAACAGCCAAGTGCTATAAGCAACCTAAGTGCTCATCAGTAAATGAGTGAATCAAAGAACTATGGTACATTTACACAATGGAATACTATGCGGCAGAAAGAAAGAAAGAAAGAGCTCCTACCCTTCACGACAGCATGGATGGAACTGGAGAGCATTATGCTAAGCGAAATAAGCCAGGTAGTGAAAGATAAATACCATATGATCTCACCTATAAGTGGAACCTAATAAAAACAAACAAACAAGCAAGACAAATATAACCAGCAACATTGAAAGAAAAAACAAACCAACAGTAACAAGAAGGGAGGAGGGAGGGGTGGTAGTGGGAAAAAGAAGGGGAAGTGTCAAGTCAGGGAACATGTATAAAGGACCCATGGACAAAGCCAAAGTGGGGAAGGATTGAGGGAGGGAGATGGGGGTGAGTGGGGCAGGGGAAAGTGGTGGCAGGAAAATGGAGACAAATGTATTTGAACAATTAGAAAAAGAGTTATTTGTGTAACTACTTAATGTTTTAAAACAGACTAAGAACCAGAATTTATTGGAGCTTCTCAGCAGGCTTGCTAACTTAGTCCCCATGAGTGGAAAAAAGGGGATCCAGTACATTTAAAGGATAGACGAATGGAAGAGGCCTTGATTTTGGGTTAGAATATCAGGGCTTCAGCTATAGTATTGTCACAAATTAATTGTGTGACCATGCACAGATTACCTAACATTTCTGGGTCTCAGTTCCCTGTTCAAGTAGGATCAGGAGGTGGACAAACCTGATTTTCAGTGTTTCCCCCATCTCTACTATTCAACAACAAACATGAATCTCAAACTTGACATGTTTAACCACTCTGAAATATATTTCTATTGCCATTGGGCAAATTAGCACAAGAAAATTTATGAATTTCTCCCTGTGGCTGACAAACCATCAGCAGTGAGAGTAGGAAAGTCAGCTCATTTCTGGTTGCTGGGAGAGGGAAGAGAACTTGCACAGGGAGTCACACATTATAGTTTTACGGAGACATCCAAAAATTCATAAGCTCACTGGAATGACAACAAGCTTTCCTTTTAAATAAGGACGACACTGCTATTTTAGGAGCAGGAAGAGATATGATTTGAGCTGTTTTTTCCCCCCCTAGGCAAGTATGTTAGCCAATTCAATCATTTTCTCACTCACTTTTATGTTTAGTTGACACTTGCGGATGTGGAACTGGAGTTCATAATTTAGGAGCTAATCAGAGCTGCAGGTGAAGGTTGAGGCCAGAAGTGGCAGCTGAAGAAACAATATGTCTCAGGAAACAGAAGCAGAGGATGGTTGGAAGGACAAGGGCTAAGGCTTGAGGAAAATGGGCTCTAGAACAGGACAGGACAACACTAGAGGACAGGGAATAGTGAGGAGATGCAGAACAGAGTGGGCATGTCTACAAAGGTAGCTGCCAATAGGAAAAGGAGGGGGCCTGGGAAAAAAAAGAGACTGTTCTTTCTCTTCTAAAAACTTACAGAGAAAAAAAAACCCACCAGTACTTTCCCTGGCTGGTGTGGCTCAGTGGATGGAGCGCCAGCCTCTGAACCAGAGGGTTGCTGGTTCAATTCCCAGTCAGGGTACATGCCTGGGTTGTGGGCCAGTTCCCCAGTTGGGGGTGTGTGAGAGGCAACCGGTCAATGTATGTCTCACACATCGATATTTCTCTCCCTCTCTTTCTCCTTCCTTTCCCATCTCTCTAAAAATAAATAAATAAAATCTTTAAAAAACACAAGGCAGTACAGTTCATTTACCCCGGGTATGCCAATGAGCAGACATGGTACTCTTTATTTATATGCTCAGTACAGCCCACTAAGATTATATTTTATATTTAAATATTTATATTTAAATATTTCATTCTATAGCCAATTCATAGAATTCAAGTTCCAGGAGTTATGTCATTTGCCACAAACTTTAGCTTCTGTTTAGATTTTATTGATAACCATATAGCCAGGGTCTGAAGTGCAGATTGTCTAACAGATCATAGATGTTTTTGAAAATATGTAAAGGCCTTCGAATGGCACTATGAAAATTCAGGGATTCCTGCTCTGGCTATGGGCCCACCAAATCATAGTGCATTCTTCACCTGTGTAGTGAAGCAGTTGATCATTTCAGAGGAAATGGCTCCAAGAATATTTTAAGTCCAGCACACAAAGCGTCCTTCTCTCAGATGTCTTTAAAATGTAACCATCAGCTTGCACTAATCATGTTGCATATCTGTGTCTTAGTTCTTCATCTGTGAAAGAACAGGTCTGGCCCCAGGTACATCTACAGGAGCCCTTCCAGTGCTTAAGTTTTATTTGCCTCCTTGAATTTCCCAAGTGGTCCTCAGAAAGGCCAAGATCAAGCCCAACTGCTAGCTAAGATGCAGACCACACTACTAGTCAATAGCACTTACCAAAGGCCTGTGCTGGCTGGGCTTCATACTCATTGTGGGGGAGTCTATCTAGGGAGTGGCTCGAGCAGGTGACTGGCTGGAGACTGAATAATCTCTAAGGGCCTAGAGGCCCAAGAGGTGGTAGAAATTGACCAATATGGTGACAGCAATTTCTGAATTAGAAAATGGATCTGAACATAGTAGAGACATGTGAAATAGGCCTATCACAGAAAATCAGGGCTACATGGTTGCTAAAATCATAATAAAGGGCACTTTATTAAAATAAATTTTTACCACTTGAATAGCTAAACCCCTTCAAATAAGGCCCAAGCATTCCACCTTGCGCTTAATTCCATTATTCAACCAAGGGTCACAGGAAATTTCCAAACATGTTATTAGGAACTCTGTATATCTTACTAGGAAATAAGAAAGAATGGACATGCCTGAATTGGTTTCTCATTTCCTGTATATTACCCTACATGATTCTGGATTTTAGGTCTCCTCCCTCTTAAAAAAACAAATCCCCAAAGAAAGGCCTCAGAAACAAAAAAAGAATTTCACTCCACACTTATTAGCATATTGAGATATGTTCCATTATACCATGGAGAAATTTTAAGGGCAGCTTATGCTGAGCCTCTTGGCTTTACTTTTCATTTATAAGAATTGTTGATAAGTTTTCCTTGAAAATGTTCAAAACAGGGCTTAGGTTTTTGATTTACACTAATAAGGGGCATTGTATCCCAACTTCAACTCTCCAAGACCATGTCAAAGGAAGAAGTGAGCAAACCAGAGGTTAAGGCTGTCTGGGTGTAGCTCACACCTCTCATTTCAGTGGTGACCCAGATATATAAATAGACAGCATATAGGTGAATAGCTATCAGGAATTGGGGCCAGCAAAGCCACTTATGTGGAGATTTAGGTACTTAGAAATCACGACCAGCTGTCGTGGCTAAAGTGACAGAAGCTTAATGTTTGTGGGATTCCCTCTATGCCACATCTCCTCCATGGAACCCTCAGTTGATCTCACTTGTATATAAAATCTGCTGACTCAGTTAACACACAAAAAGGCGGGTTAGTGCCAAGAGCACAAACAGCATTAGTGTCATTAGCAGGTGCCCAATCAAGTGCAGAAAGAGCTGTGGAGAGAAAACACTTCCCTTGCTTCCATTCCTCAGCAACCTAGGACTGAACCAACTGTGAAGAGATGGATCAAATTCCAAACTAATGAGAAAAGATATTTTAAAAGAAGATCGTGTCAGTGTGCGCTTATAAACAAGCTACAACTATATTATTAATGCATGTTGACAGAAAGTTTCTGTTGACCACACATGTTATCACGTCCTGTATTATTAATTGTGTGTATCTCAAGATTTAAAGAGTCTTGTGGGAGGAAAGAAGGTCTTTTACCTCCTTTGTGAACATGAAAGCCTCAGCCACATCCTGTGCCTGATTTTCTAAAACAGCACATTGTTCAGACATTCTGCCTAATTCCCATTTTTAAGTAGAATCACTGCTTGTCTGATCACAATTCCCCATTTTTATTTTGAAAGCCAGTCACTGTGTCTATAGTGAGTACACAGTGGAAGCTCCATAAATGCAGAATGAATCTTAGTGCTGATCTCTTCTTCAAATTTGGATCCCTTATGGTGGCCATGTCCTTGAGAGTTACTGGATGAGAATGAACATGGATAAACTAGTCCTAACAATTATTCCATAAATGTGAACCTACATGTCAGCCTGTGACTGAGCAGTGCATGTCTCTCTCATGATTATGCTGTTAAACAAATTTAGCTTTCTAGGAGTTCCATTATTTTAGATAGGGAAAATTTTCTTTGCATAATTTCTATATAGGATTATCATCTTCAAAATACTGAGAAAAAAAATCATACTCCTGCATATACACATTATACCTTATACATACCTGTGTAAAGTAAACAGGAAGAGGCTAGAACTCAGATAATAAAGAAATCCCTTAAGGCCTGTGCTCTATCTGGCTATGAATTGATAGGGGGTGAGGGGTGGGATGTTTTAGGGAACTCATGCCTCTTTGCTGGTGAAATTGGAGCTGATAACACCTAATGTCAGAAAAGAACCTATTATTAAGTGAGTAAAAATATCTGTGGAAGAAATATGCATGTAGTGTTCAATTATAAGATTCCTATACAGATAGTGAGGTTGTATTCTCATTTCAGTAGTCCTAACTTTGTCCTGAGATGATTTTTTTTGGGGGGGGCAACCTATTTTATTAGTGATTTAATTAACTTCTCTCTCAACATTCAAATATCCTCACTGCATACATATGTGATACTGCCACACATAAAACCTAAACGGAAAATTCAGGTGTCTAATGTTGACAGGGTATTGTGGTGGGGTGGCGGGGGCGGGGGGGATTAACTTCAAGTAACACATGATCTTGGCCAAAAAAAAAAAATCAGTCATTTCAGAAAAGCATAAAGAGGACACTTTGCCATCTCTACCACTACCACTTGGGCCAAGCCACCATTCCTTTGTGTCCTGTTGTTCTCAACATAGCAGTCAAGGTGATCCTGTACAAACCTAAGTCCTATAATATTAATTCTTTGCTCAAAACCTTTCCACATATTTCATCTCGAAGTGTTAGCCAATGTTCTCAGCTGGCCTGTAAGGCCTTACTTGACCTGCTAGTTCCTCTGATGTGCCCTCCACTGCCCCCCACCACTTGCTTACTGGGCTCTAGTGTTGTCACAGGCCCTTTTGCTGCACTGCCACCCAAACACTCCTGGCCTGGTTCCTATGTCAGGAACTTTTATGCTTGTTCTTCTGCTCGGGCTTCTGAGATCTCTCATTTCTTCTAGTCTCTGTTCCTCAATGAACCCTTCCCTGATGACCCTATTTAAAACTTAGAGCCCTGCCCTTCCAGAATTTCTTACTCCCTCCCTTCCTTGCTTTCTTTTTCTCCTCTGCCCTTATCACCTTTGAACACTTAATTTACGAGCATAGTCTATCTCCCCAAATGACAATAAGCTCCATGAGGGCAGGGAATTTTGCCTTTTTTATTGATTCATCCCTAAAGCCAAGACAATGTCTGATTATAGTAAGTGCTCTGTAAATAACTGTTACATGATTGGATACAAGATGACAGAATGGTAAGCAAGTGTGAGCTTCAGAGGCCATGAGCTCTATTGTCACTAGCATTTCACTAAGGAAGCCAAAGAGTGGGCTTGACTTCTACAAGGCTCAGGCAGGCATCTGCACTCAGATAAAAACCTATTTTGGGGCCAATTCATTTCTAATCTAGCACATTGCTTCACAAATGTCTGCTTTTGACTACAAGGGGGACTAAATAAGAAAACATGAGAATAGTTTGGTCTAATCCATCACCACTAATGGAAAATGTAATTCAAAGCTCTAACATTCTATAATTCCTTGAGGTCTGAAATTGATGGTTAGGAGAATGAGCAGTGCTTATGCCAGCAAGATTTCCCTTTTAAAAAATGTGCAATAGTGGGAGAGAAGGTAGGTACTTACTATGTGCTGGGCACTATACTAAACACTCTAATGCTTTATCTAGTTCAATCCTCCTAATAACCCTATAAAACTTGTTTGGCCCTGGCTGGTGTGGCTCAGTGGATTGAGCATCAGCCTTCAAACCAAGGGTCACCAGTTTGAATCCCTGTCAGGGCACATGCCTGGGTTATGGGCCAGGTTCCGAGTTGGGGGCATGCAAAAGGCAACCACACATAGATGTTTCTCTCCTTGTCTTTTCCCTCCTTCTCCTCTCTCTAAAAGTAAATAAAATCTTAGGAAAAAAGAAATAAAACAAAACTTGTCTGAGATCATCACCACTAAGTGACTGAACAGGTACTCAAGGCCCTGGCCCTCAACCACTGCCTTCCCATAGTGTTCTCTTAAGTAGCCAGACTGGAGAAGGTTCTTTCTCTCCAGCCATCTACTCCTAACAGTTCTATGAGACAAGCTCAGAAGCCAATGTCATCCGTCTTGGCACTGATGTCAGACTGATTCTCAACCCTGAGAATTTGGCTGCCACAATTAAAAAATAAAATCTGCAAGCATTGTCACTAATTTATTTATTTAAAAAATGCTCCCCATTATCTCTCCCCTTTTAAGAAAGAAGATCTATAGAAA
The DNA here is from genome assembly GCF_021234165.1 of Pteronotus mesoamericanus. Lineage (NCBI taxonomy): Eukaryota > Metazoa > Chordata > Mammalia > Chiroptera > Mormoopidae > Pteronotus > Pteronotus mesoamericanus. The sequence continues at coordinate 11,547,888 of NW_026555072.1, forward strand.
TACAAACACGTTCTGCTCCAAACTACAGCTTCATATTTTAAAAACCAGGATGGGAAATAAATATTCTGATGTATATGTTGGGATGAGCCAGAAATAATAACTATCACAAACAGCAGACACAAATCTCAACAATCAGCAAAGCTTGACATACAAACAGAAAACTGTAGCATATTATGGGAAAAAGTTTAGGAAACTAAAGAAGAACTCTGGGTTTGGCCCTGAGAAGAAAAACAAGAGGTTATGGCTGAAATATATATATGAGGAGAACCCACTTTGATACTGTGGAATCATCTGACCTTCAAAGTAGCTCTGGCCCAAAGTGATAGGCTGAGTGGCCAGTTGAGGCAGTAGCATTGTATTTGCCTACTCCATTGCTTAGAAGGGGAATGTGATCAATCCTTCACAAAGGACACAGTCTGGAAATATAGTTAATTGTGTATGTGTCTGGGACAAATGGCCTTTATTGAGCAGTACTGTGCTCCCTCTATGCTTAATCACATTTATGCTTATTTTGTGTTTGCAGATGAAAAACAGGCTTTGAAAACTGAGGCTTTAAGGGGTTCGACAACTTGCTCAAAGTCAGAAAGCTAATAAGGGGCACAGCCCAAGGTGAAATTCATGTCCGTCTGACTAGAAGACATTTTCCAAAACCATCATGATTCTCTGTCGCTGGTGGCAGTGTGAGCAAAACAGGGCAGTTCCTAGGGCTGAGGTCCTCTTTGCCCAATGTTACCCAGTCGCTGGCTTTCTCCTCCAGGTAGTTGAGTGATGCAAAAAGAAGCTCAGTTTTCCTTCTATTGTCTAAGTGCTCCTTACGATGAAGAGGGTAAAGGGGGGGTCAAATGCATGATGATGGAAGGAGACTAGACTTTGGATGGTGAGCACATAATTGTACACCTGAAATTTATATAACGTTATTAGCCAATGTTGCCCCAATAAATATAATTAAAAAGAGTGACTTATGAGGAAACCAACATTCTGAACTAATTTCCACAAGTTCTTAGGCAGTTTCTAATTGTCAACATGCAGGAAACATGGGAAAAGGCACAGGGGAGAAAAGATGGCCTCTACAGACTGACCCTGTGAATACTGACCCCTTTCTCCTTTCTGGTGTGTGCTTCCCATGTCCACTCCAATCATGAATGAATCTGAGCTCCACAAGACTTTTTATACACTGTTCGAACTCAGAATATACTGTCTTTTGAAAACAGAGTTAGACATGGTGCCTGTGTTTCTAGGCCCATCTTCAAATGTCAATATTTAAGGCAGAATTGGGAAAGTTAATAGGGGAAAAGATTTTTGTCTCAATATAAGAAAGAATTATTTAGTAATGGGCATTGTCCAAAATGGAGTGGGTTGCCTTGTAAATGTGACAACAGAAGGTAATCAGTTTTTCAGGTGTTTCTGCAGAGTCTCCAGAGGCAATCATGGGACAGAACACCTATGGATGGGAAGCCAGCAAAAAAAAAAGGCAAAATTACCTGAAAAGTCATCTGATTCTATTGTCCTGGAAGCCTAGTGCTTTTCTTAGCCAATTATCTCCCCAGATTTTCATATGTGAATGAATAGGAGCTTTGCAATTCAGGAACCAAGGAAACCATTTTCCCAGACTCTGACTTTCATTTTCTTTGATCTCCAAAACGAATAATAGGCCACATAATTTTGTCACATGAAGAGCAATAGAAATGCCTGGTCGATGTAATGAGGTTGCAACTAAAATGAGCTGTGTTCTCTAAAAGGGGTTATGGCACTTGAAGAAGCATTTGCCCTATTATTATAATAGCTCTATTTTTCCCTAGGCAACTATACTCTACCATTTCTCAGCTAGAATAGAAATCCTGGCTGACTTTAAGAATCAGTGAAGCTGGTTAAAGATAAATGTAGAAAGACTATAGAGGCAACCTTCATACTTTTCACATATAGACAAAGATTCTGTCAAAAACCTGGTGTACATTGAAAGTAAAAAGAGAAGCTTTCTAATATAGTGCTGTTAGTAATGGTATATTGCACCAGAAATATATTCTTTATAAAACAAGTACATAGCTCTCCTTAGAAGAGCTTTGTAATTAGCTCTTGGTTATGGTCATGGGGGCAAATACAACTATACTTTGTTTTCCTGAGGTGACACAGTTGCCACTGCTGAGCTCACTCCTACATGGCATATGCTCGTTCTACGTGCTTGGCCCTCCTGCCCCATTCCTGCCCAGCCAGGCCCTACCTGCCCTCCAAAGCCCAACTAAAATGTCCTTTACACCAAGACACTGAAAGATAGTAATCATTTCATTCTCTTCTAAACATGCTTAGGATTTTCAACACTATCTCTTATAAATGGCCTTTTAACTTGCGTTCTACACCTCTGTGAACACCTTAGCACAGTCCCAGTAAATAGCACTCTAAAAACAAATGAGACTGTGTTAACTACATATATCCTGTGACATGTAGCATTTGCTTTTGCTGACTAAACATGATAAGACAGAGCACCTTGAGAGCAAATAGGTCTCATCTAGGACACATTAATGGGCACCTCACTTGATGGCCCCTGATGTTGCTGAGAGGGCACAGGATGGCAGAGGTGGGTTGGGGGGCCTGACCAGTAAAAAGGACTGGGGAGACACCATCAGGCAGGTGTGGCACCAGTATTGAAGGCTACTGCATTGCTTATATGTTGTACTTAGAAATAAATGTTACTGCTCTGGTCTTAGGCAAATTAAAAGTTCAGAAAAGTACAACTTGGAAATTACTGTTCCTCATAGAACACTAATGTTAAGCCCCCTCTTTCCCTGAAAGTTACCATTAGCAACTTATTTTGGAAAGCTAGGCTTGTTAGCACAAAGCAGAAATCCTACCCCACTGACAGTGATCGCTGAAAGTGACTGGCGCGCTGACTCTTCTTTTTTTTAAATTGATTTTAGAGAGAGAGGAAGGGAGAGAGGGACATCCATGTGAGAGAGAAACATTGATAAGCTGCCTCCCGCATGTGCCCCAACCAGGGATTGAACCTGCAACCTAGGCATGTGCCCTGACTGGGGATCAAACCTATAACCCTTTGGTGTACTGAACGATGCTCTAACCAGCTGAGCTGCTCTAACCAACTGAACCACCTGGCCACACTGACTGTTCTTTAAAGGAGCATGTAAAAGGCAAGAATTGCTGAGCCCTCCCTGTACTGCACACAAGCTAATGACCAAAGACACTCTTTCCTGGGCATGGGGGAAGCCACCTGATCTTACCATATGTTTGCACTCAAAGCCAAGAGCCTTACAAAGTCCTGGCACACACTGTGAGTGCCTGTCACCATGGAACTGCATTGACTTGCTGGCAAGGTGGGCCAGCAGGCACCACATTCTGACCTCCGAATTCAATGGGTACTATTATTTTTGCTAAACTCTTCTTCCAACTCACTTTGCCTTGTGTTGTTCAATCAGAAAGAATTGTAACCATGGACCATGTGGCTACAGGGAAAAGCCATGCAAGTCACCTTGAGTAAGAGGGAAGTCTCTTGAGGGCCACATGTGCATCTTAGAGCGGGCAGCCAAGTGGCTGGTAACCCCAAGGACAGGAGCCTGGGAATCTACCCTTTCCCTCCAGTACAGCAAGGGTTCTGGGATGTGCTTCCCTTGCATATCAGCCACATTCTTCTTCTCCATTTGTGCAGACTTGTTCTCTCTACATAGTAAAAAAAAGCCTCCCATTAGAGTACCTCCCAAGCGAAACATCCAACAGAAAGTGACAAGCAGCCTTGGACACTGATTTCAAATTTGTGAAGGAAGAGAATTTGAGTGGCTCATCCCAAGTCAGTTGACCTCTCTGATGCAATCAGCTATGATGTGGGTAAGACCATGTCCCTATGCCCCATCTTACCACCACAAGCTAGGAGAACAGATACTTAGAAAAAGCTGTGAGCAGGGCCACCCATGATTACCTGCCACTGAGATGCTTGGCCATCCCTTTCCCCCTAGAATAAAGAAGAGGGATTATAAAATGGTCTACCTGTTTGGCCTCCTTTTAAACACTGCAATCTGGGCAGTACCAGAAATTCTGGTGAAAGACCAAGCCACTGCCTCTTTGAGATAGCCCCATCATCAGCACAGCCCTTTCCCCAGAAGAGGCCTTGGGGAAACCCCACTTGGCTAGCAAGAACCAGGTTACATAAATGGAAGCCCTGGCTGCCTAAGTGGACTGACTGTGAGGAGGCCAGATCCTTCCTTTAGCTCCTCCCCAAACATGGCTCAGGCCATTGACCACATATGAGGTTTGATGCCAGGTGACCTTGATAAATGAAGACACTGTCCCAAAGTAACCTGCCTATTGGGAGAACTCATTCTTTCTAAAGACCGATGTAGTTCTCTCATAAATGATCCAATGGCATTGGTGGGATCATTTGGACACCATCATGGTTACACAGAGCCATTTGCCACATGTGGGTTAACAGACACAGCTGACAGTGGCTTCTAATACTGCAGCAGGAACTCCACCAATGCAAGAATGAGGACTCAGCTATTGGAAGAGAAACGGTTAAATACAGACAATACAGTATAGGCAGAGGTGTCACACTGTGTCACAATCCGTTAACATATTCATTTGGGGACTAGAAAGAGCCTTAGGCACAAGCAGTGGAAATAAATATCTTCCAAAATGCTAGAGGGTATTAACAATTTTCCTAAGTAAATAATATGGCAAATAAATAAGCAAGCACAATGGAAATAACATAATAGTGGTATTTGTTGACTTAAAGATTCTTAAGTCATTTAAATTGAAAACCCTAAACTAACCTATGGTGATATAAATCATAAGAGTCACTATCCATGGAGGGGATGGGACTGACAGGAAGGGTCACCAGGGTAATGGAGAGAATCTTTAGCTTGATTGAGGTGTGTTTAGGGTAAGACCTCAAAACTCAAGCAGAAGGACAATGAGTGAAGAAATGATATTATATGACCATTAGAGACAGAAGGAAGAAGAAAATGGCTCTTGGATTTTATGAAACAAGTAAATTTAAAATATCACCTCACATCTGTAATGTGACTTACTGTTTATAAAGTATTTTCATTCATAAAATTCCAGTTAATACTTGTAATGGCCCCATAAGGCCCACATAATCAGCATGCCCACTTGAAAAATAACAAAGCAGGTTCAGAGAAAATTAAGTGTTAACCCAAGTCCTACAACCTGTAAGTGACTAAGAAAGAACTAAAACCCAATGCTCTGCCTCAGAGGCCAAGTCCTTTTGACTACACTACACCAGGAACTTTTATAAAGTAGCTTTCCCAGTACTTGGTTTAATTTATTTTATTCTGTGTATCTGACTTGTGTCTGACCTAATTCTCCTACCTGTAAGTTTCCCTGAAAAATGAGTTTATCAAGAACATTGTACAAATGAACAGGAATCAGAGTAGGCCATCTGCCCCAAACCACAGGACTGCATCCATGCCTCACATCCAGTGTCCAGGGCTATTCAGTATAAAGACTGCAAATCAAAAGGTAAAAATAAATCCTATTCCGTTAACACTGATACAATTATGTCACTTTGAAAACTGTAGTTTTGATATGTCTTGAAACTTTGCAAGTGTCCATCTTGTCATCTTAATAGCATATAACCAGTTGAGGTCAGAAACTGAGCCATTGTGTTTTATATTTCCAGTAGCACCCAGTATGGTGCCCTACTTACAGCACCCATAGAAAATGCTTATTGTGTCAACAGATATGGTACTTCTAGAAATTAATACTGTTAAAAACAGAATCATGTGACACAAAATTATGGATCAGAAAAATATATTTTAGTAAAATTCAGGACAACTTTATTTTGATGGTTTATGTACTAACAGCATGTGTTCTCTCCCTTAAATCCAAGTGGGGGAATAGTTTACAGAGCTTAACTAAAGGTCTCTAGCTAGCAAAACCAACCTGCAGAAACTTCTGTTAAAATACAACAGTGAGGATAGTTGTTGTTTTGTTTTGTTTTTTTATATTTTCCTTTCCAGCTGAGTGTAAGTAGAAGAAAATCTACAGTCAGGCCAACCTTTTCCAAACTTCCATGCAGATCTTTGGCCTTAGAGCACCTTAATGGCCCCTCAAGGTCAGATTGTTTTCAGGTTAAGTTATCTTCAAGACACACACATCACTGTTGTTCTTTCTAAGTGGAGCACAGGAGAATGTAACCGCTGACTTTAGTGAAGGACCATGAGCTGAGACAACTTTCTCTGGCATGGCCACTGATCTCTGGTAACCTCTTGAGAGAGTCTTTTTCTCTGTTATTCATCTAGACAGCTATGAATCCAGAGGTCTGCTCTGGCTTTAGGAAAATTAAACCATACTTATTTGCATTTAGAGAATAACCCATCTCCTCAGTTTCTGCACAGACATTTCTGCAGAAAGAAAAAGCTTGTTTTCATTCATTTGCAAATCCCAGAGGAGCTGTTTTAAATTGAACTCTTTGGAAGAGGTGTAAAGTCTGTCAGATCTTTTGTCTGCAGGTCCACTTTAGGATTACCCTGGTCAAGGGGGTCAGAACCAACCAGCCAGCAATGGGCTTATAGAAAGGTAGCACTAGCAACTCCTGGGAACCAGCAAAGTTCCCAAAGGATGGTCCCCCACCCCACCAGCTACCTCAAGAGATTCCACATATCACAGGAGCAATGAGTGGCCTGCATGGGCTCAGCATGAAGTGCAGATGAGTGGGGTTATTTCACTAGAAATGCTGAGGGCATGACACTTCCTAACCCCCTACTGGATACCACACTAGAAGTCACCCACTGTAAGAAGGGAGACCATGAGAGGCAGCAAGCAGCAGTGGACATGATAACAGGCCCAGGAGCAGGCTTCCAGGGTTAGAAAGATCACATCTCTATCACTTTCCATCTGGGAGACCTTTGGCAAGTTACCTGTGTGTGTGCCTTCCCTCACTAGAAACACGGGGTCAGTAATGACAGTACTTCCTTCATAGAGTTGGTGGGAGAATTAAGTGAGTTAATGTGGGTAAAGTACTTAGAATACTACCTGATGGATCAGAAGCATTCAATCAGTGTTAGCTATTCTCTTCATCAACATCATCACCTAGTCCACCTCCCACAATTTTACAAATAAGAAGACTGAGAGACACAGAAGCAAAATATTTGCTCGAGATCATGCAGTTTGTTAGAGGCAGAACCAGGACTAGAATTTAAGTCATTCATTCATCCATAGAGATTCCTTCAAAGTCTACAAAGTGTCCCCTTTAAAGGCCTCTAAATAATTTCTACTGTAGAGAGGAGTATAAAACAGTTTCTAGGGAACAGGGCTAGATTTATCAGAACTGTTTATAGTGACAATATTTAATTTATTTAGAAATTCAAAAATCATTAGAAATTCAAAAGATACAAACCAAAAAGGACGCTCATTAAATTACTGACAAACCAAGGTATAGTATACTGTATGAATATTTATTTTGATGTTAGTGTGCCTTCTCCCCATTCCTAATCACTGTCAACCGGTCACACAAGGTTAAAATAAAGATTTAACATCACAGAATGCCACAAGAACAACAGTGCAGCTGTTTCTTAAACTCAAGGTCAGAAGCATCAGCACTTTTAAGCAAAATGGTCCCCAAAACAGGTGACTCAGAATAATTTTAGCCTATACATCACCCTGTTGAATCAAAATCTCTCTCCTGTGCATAGTTTACTGAGGTCAGCACAGTTTGGGAAGCAGGGGGATGTTTGAGCTCTACTAATTTTATCACACTCACTGGAGCCACCCATCCTACACTAAGAGCTAAATCCATAGTGTTGGAGTGAGAGAAGCACAAAGCATTCATGGGGTTCTATGAACTCTGGTGAATTTCCCTGTGGGTCTTTTATAACAAATATATCAACCTTTCTGCCCTTCCTTCTAATCATCTTTCATTCATTACCCCCAAAGCAAAACAGACTGAAAGTCCCAATTTTTTTCTCCTTAATCTCTGCTTTGTTCCTTTGTCACTGATTTCTTTCCTCTCACACCCAGCTTCCATCCCAACAATTTTGCTTTCCTTAGTAGAATTGGGGAACCTAGTTAATTATATGTTAACTATTCAATTCCATGTTTTACTATTAGGTACTATCTCCTGAGTCTTGGCAACCAACCACATTGCTGAAAATATCCCATTGTGACTTTTGCATACTCTTATATTTGTTTGAACAAACAGCCTCAACTGTATACCTCTACTCATGGTCTTTCCAACATGAAAAACACTCCTTCCCACCTTTCAATATTCTCTCCATCCTTTAAAGTCATGTTTTCTCCCAGGACTTTAATCCCTTACACTCACATCTGACGTTGCAACAATATCTGGCCAGCTGCAGCATCCTGCAAACCCATTTTGTGTTTTTACTCATTATCTGCTTGGGCATCCCTTGGACATTTAAAGGCTCTGTGGTAAGGACCCAGTGTACAACTTTCCTTGACCTCGACCCTATCCTTTTCCAGCAGAGGTTCTCTTCCTCTTCTGTGCTGTTTTTTTGTCATTACTTGCATAGCATTGCCATATACCAGGAGGCCATGTGTGTGTCCTTAGTTAATCCTTACAACAATCCTATTTCCCATGAGGGGGATACTATTATTACTCCCCATTTTACAGATGAGGGGATGGAGGTACAGAGTGGTTAAATAAACTGCCCCAGACCATATGAGCACTAAGTAGCAGAACCAGGATTTGAACCCAAGCAGTCTTTTTTCAGTCTATTGTTTAACCACTGACCCTAGATGCCTACTCTTGTACCTGTTTCTATTACATATTTACACTATATTTTAAACAATTAAATGTATTGGGGTAACATTGGTTAATAACATTAGATATGTTTCATATTATAACTTTATGATATGACATCTGCATATTCCACCATGTACTCAACACCTAAAGTATAATTCCCTTCAGTCACCATATATTTGACCCCCTTTATTTTCTTTGTCCTCCTCCCCCACCCCTCTTTGCTTCTGGTAACCACCGTTTTGTTGTCTGTATTCATGAGTTTGTTTTGTTTGTTCATTTGTTACTTTTTGTGTTATATGCCACATATGAGTAATCAGTTACATGTGCACCTCCTCAATAGAGTCTTCTCCTTAGGTCACAGGTGTTACCTTATTGAACATTTTATACTTTTAATGTTTGCTGCACTGAAGCCAATTTCTCAGAGCACCCTATATTACAGAGGCCATTCTATTTGCACTTATAGTGAGGTACTTATTCTTTCTTTATTTGTTTCATGTTTAAGTCTTGGCTCTCCAAATTATAGGTGGAAGTTAGTGACAACTCCCCAGCCTTTTCTGAGTCCACCACAGCACTCAGCACAGTGATGAGTAAAGTGTAACTGTCCTATAAATATACACTAAAAATTGGGTGGCTTTTATCTGTCATGATGGTATTGCCAATTTGCCTTTATTTAACATTCTGCTGATTTCTATCAGTTGTGGTCTCCCTGAGTCCTAAATTTAGTCCTGAGATACCTTAGCCAGAGCTATCCAATTAAATGGTACATATAACCTTGAGATGTGTTCCCTTTAATCCCCAAGAATCACTGCAGACAGGGTTGAAAACACATTACAGAGTCACTCTTGCAAAACAAATGCACACAACAGAGCATGTCAGAGACAGAAAAAAAAAAAAAGAAACTGTTAATGGCATAAAGAAGTGTGACAAATATCTACTGTAATAGGAGGAAGACTTTTCATACCTAAAGGAAATCATTATTTTATACTTTGTAATGAAAATTAAGGTGCAGTAGCAGCATGAGGTGGCAGCTAGTGGAGACAGACGTCACAAATCCCAAGATAAAATGGTAAGAGGACTTTCCAAAAAACTAAAGGAGATGGTCCAGGGGAAAAGCATTTCACTTCTATTTCATTCCTTTCTTAACCCTTTCTTTTACATCCTACCCCTGCCATTTTTGGTTCGAGCCTTTGCCTCCGATCTGTAAAATGAAGATAATATCTACTCCATGTGGAAAAAATGGGAAACACTCTGAAAAGTACCCCAAGGAAATGGCATCAAAGACAGATTTCCGCAGTTGGCCAGAGGACTGCTACCTCCTTCAGAGAGGCTTTTTGGATTCCTTTCCTTACAGTTAACTCTGTCAACATCACCCTGAATGAAGGCAAAAATAAACCAGAGCTTGGGTTCAGCAAGTGAAGAACAAAGTGTGTGCCTTCACAAGGGCATCTGTATTACTAGTTTCATGAAATTTTCTTTGTTCTTCAACTCCAAACATCTTGAAGGAATGAACTTTCACTTGAGAAAGTTCAAAGCCTTTCTTCAGATATGCAGACAGTAGAATACTTAGAGAGAAGGCTGCACACTGATTACCAATCACACTGTAAGCTATTTGGGACCTCTCACTGGAAGGTTGTGCACTCATCTCCAAGGCCAAGATTTTACTCACAAATCCTCTTTGGCATGAAGACTGAGCACGGGCTATGCCTTTCATGTGACTAGACACAAAAGCCAGCTCCCATTACTACCTAACCTTGGGTGTGACCTTGGGTAAAGCCTCCCTTATCTCATATGTCAACTTGGGATACCATAATTATCTCATGGAGATACTGTGAAGATTAAATCAACTACAGCTAAAGTGTTTAGTACCATGCCTAAAACCTAGAAAGTGTTCAATAAATGCTCATCAATGCTATTTAACCTCCAAAGCAGAATTAGCCTCAACTCACTGGCAGCTGTCTCCAACTTAATGTCATTTGAGAGGTATGAAGTATAACCTTGCTTTAATCTTTCCTCCTCACATACATGTCATAGTCCTTGAAATTCATTTTGAGAGGCATATTTTGTAGTAAAATTCTAGCATTTTAAGAGAGAAAAAAATCTTTAACAGGAAATATTATAGCAATTCATCTGCATGTGTGATTCAATCTAGCTAGCCTTGGCAAAAGGTGGGGAGGCTGTTCAGGAGACACTAATTGAAAGAATATCAAATGCTGTGGACAAAGAGCTTTTAAGGTAAGGTGGGCTTGGTTCCAATTCAAGTTTTATCAGATAGGGACTGTTGTAAACTTGAGCAGCCCCCCACCTAAGCCTGTTTCTATATCTGTAAAAATGGTGATGAGATGAAATCTTAGGAATTTTCAAATCATTCCCCTATTTTGCTGTTATCCTATTTTGAGTTTTCAAAGGGGGTGGGTAGAAAGCCAGGAGAAGTAGAAATGTAGAGTCTAGCACAGATCAGGGTGTCAGGAAATGGAAGTTTCCCTTTCCCTCCAAGGTACAGACTTTAGACAGTCAATCCTGGTAAACCAAGTTTCAATTACCTTCGCACTTAAAACACAAAGAAAATCCAATGTTGATATCAGCATATTTTAAACCTACTTCTATTTCTCCTGGATTTTTCTCCATCCCCTTTCAAAACGCATAAAAGTATGTAACAATAAAACAGATCTGTTTTAAAATAAAAGCTGTAAATTTTCGATTATGTATATATGAGATCTGTCTAAAAAGTAGCCAATAAATAGACATTTATTGAAGGAGATATAAGATACAAAAAACATTGTGCATAGGACAATAACGCCTCAGTCCCCTTCAAAGTAAACACCTTGAGACCTCACACAGTTCTCCCAAAGGCCATCAGCTGCCCTGTTGTATTTTCCTGAATCTCATCAACAGTCTGAAATCTCTTCCTTTTCAAAGGTGACTTGTTTTAGGAAAAACCAGTAGTTTCAGGGCGCCACATCTGGGCTATACGGGGGCTGAGTCACCAGGGTAATTTGATAGTTTGCCAAAAAACTCTGTATGAGACAAGATACATGAATGGGTGTGTTGTTATGATGAAGCTATCAATCACCAGTTGCCCATAGCTGTAGCCTTCTGAATCATCCCAATAGCTTTCGTGAAGAAATGTTCAATCTTAACACAAAATTTGATGCAGATTCACTGCTTTATTTACTCAGTCATTTTGAATGTGATGGCCACACAGTACACATGCTCACTCAGCAGCTTCTACCACCCCCACTGACTAGAACAGTGAAGTCATCATTGTTCACACATGTGCATTCCAGTCCACTCTCCTTGGCTGCCAGGTTACACTGATGTCGCACAAACACTTCTCATTATATTAACAATGGCTGGACTTTTGCTGGACAACCTTGTATATTTTCCAAAAGTCTATCCCCTCCATAGCTGGGTTTCCAACAAGAATCACTCTGGCAAATACAATGGCAATCAGAAAATGAATGACCCTCATATAATATTACTTCATAGTGATTACTATGAAGGTGAAGGAAAATATTCTCATATCTCAAGGATAAGAATCATTGCTCAAAGATGAGGGAAAGGTAAAGCCTGAACTTGAAACTGCCACAGCAGATCCCAACTGATGAAGACAGTAGGTACCACCTCACCAAAACCAAAGTAGCAGCAATACAACCATCCATTGATGACTGCAACCCAAGAACAGGTAATATTTACACCTGACAACAATAAGCCTATTTGCAGCAGAATGTGACACGCTACAAGAGGGACAATCATGTGCTACGTGAGTATGGAGAACAGGAAATCACTTCTCACCAGGGAAACAAAAAGACCTCCACGAAAGTTAACATTGAGACTAGGGCCTGCCAGATGGAATAGATTCTGATGGCTGGGGTTGGGCAGGGACGTACACTACAGGCAAGAAGGAATATACAATCGCCACACAAGACAGCCTTGCATGTAAGTGCTGGGTTCATGTGTTGGACTCATTTGTATCTCTTCTCTACCACTCACTTAGGTAGGTGACCTTGGTTACTTACCAAGTAACTTAACTTCCTTAAGACCCACTTTTCTTCTCTGTAAAAGGGTCATGATGATAGCTACCTGAGAGGGTTATTAAGAGGATCAGATGAGATTATGTCAATTAAATCACTTAGGCCCTGTCTAACAATCAATGCCCAATAAACCACTGCTACTACTAGTTCCGTCTCATTCTTCTAAACACTAAATATGCTTTCAATTAGGCTTGCTACGTGTTGCTCAACAGAGCTTGCTAGAACAATTCATTACCCATGCCATGGGTCAGAGGCAAACCATGTTGTACAGATAGCTAAATGCATTCTACATGCATACCAGGAAGCCCCCACCCAGTGAAAATGAAAGGTACCAAAGCTTTCTCTTTTCCCAGAGAAGGTCCCTACTTGCTGTCTGCTTTAAACTCCTGCATTCTATGGATAAGCATCGATTAACAAAAACGCTTACAGAGTGTCATGCTGGGATTCATTAAGTTTTCTTATTAACTTAGAATTAATAAAAAAAAATTTGTTTTAACTCATAAAATAATCTGAAGTCCATGAGTAAATATTTTGCCTCAGAAAGTGCAGTGTTCATAATGTAATCTGCCTTTGATGATTTAAGACTGAGCAGTGCCCCAGGTCCATATAATTAAGAGAGTTCCACACAGTTGAGGCTTTGCAAAGCAGGAGCTGGCCAACTGGAAAAGTCAGTTTATGGGATGGGAGACAATTTGAAACTAAGACAGAAGATAGGACCCTCCAACTTGATCATGATCATGATCGATCTACATAACAAGTTAGATTTATACTGAAACATATACACAACTTAAACAATGTTTCTCAAAGCAATGCATACCCTCACTATGAGTATGCATTCTGGTGTTTTCTACTCTATTGAAAAAGTTGTTTATAGGTACCAATCAGATTGCACTCTAAAAGGCCTGCTCGGTGTTTTTGAGAGAACATGTCACATAGGGTTAAGGTGATAAATAAACACAATTTCTATTTAAAAAAATGAGCAGAAGATTTAAGGCTACAGCATTTTATCAGTTAGGAAGTTAGTAGGGGGAGAGGTATAATGCCCTAAGGTATAGTTCTAGGGAGCTGCACTTTCTCCCACTTCACAGAGTTAGTCAGAGACACATGCCCTGCCCTACAAAATTAGGGCACTTAGTGGAGAATCCTTAACACTTTCCTTCAACATTCCATTCAAGGGTGGGGAGCTCCAGAGGACTCTCAGGGGGCACCAGGTCACCATAACAGCCAGCCAGCTCTCCTGGGGCTGCGGCAATCTAGTAGCTATTGAGAGGCCTATAACATACCCTAATCTTGACACATCTTCTGCTTCACAATAAGCCCCAAATCACTACAACACAAAAAACATTTTTTTTGCTTCACTCAACTGTCACAAATGTCTGTGGGAACCCCAAACACACCAGAAGCTCTTCCCCACAAAGAAGCTTCTATCAATGAGGAGCCTACTATGATGCAGGCCACCTGTGTGGTACAGCACTGCCATGCAGGGAAAACAAACTCCTTGCAACTAGAGAAAACCATTGGCAGCTACCCTTGTTGGCAAACTGCTGTGTGTATATGCACACAAAGATTTTCTATCAGCAGGGGCTTGCTCTCCTATGAGGAAAGATGGCTGTGTTTCAAGGGGCACCAGGAAGGAAAAACTGAGTTCAGCATCCCCAACAATAACTAAACAATGCAGGAAGGAAACCCAGCTCTGCTAAACTGGGCTGCCCAAGGGACCCAGAATGGACATGAAGCAATGACTGCCATGACATTTCTAAGTCTAGGGCCAAAGACGTAAGATTATGTATCTCTTAGATATACATGGCCTTGAGCATGTAAAACGGAAGTCAACTGGTGAAAGAGTCTTAGAGGAAGCAAATATGTTCCATGGTGCAAAAGGTTAAAGCAACATCAGAATAATGGTATTTATGGGCATTCATAGGTCATATGAATTGAAAACAGTACTTTGGAAATTTTACAGGAAGGAATTTTGCCTGTTAGAACACTCAAAACTCAATTTGTAGGATACTAAAAGCAGGAGTAAGCTAAAATCCTACCATAACACAGGAAGTTTCAGTGTGGCCAGCTAAGGAAACCACCCCCTCCATCCAGTAAGTCAGGATACAAAAATGAACCTGGATTATGAAGGAGTAATTTCTTATAGCCATATGCTTTGTGACATCTTGGCAATTCTGCCCTGTGATGCTTCTTCAGTGGGACCATAGTTTTATTAGAGAATATACCAGAAAAATTCCCTGCCTCGCCCTTATACCTGCTCTTCTAGTCACAAGGGGCACAGGCCTGGCCCATCCTACAAGGTGCCTCAACACTGTCCTCTACTGTTGGTGTCATCTTTCACTTCCACTCAACACGATGGCCTCAGGGCTACAGTTCCAAATTTTTCCATGATGTTCTACTCTTTGTGCTAATTGTCATCCAAAAATTACCTTCAAGATTTGCTGAGTGGCCTCACTACTCCTGAGTGTAAGAAATTTGTTTGTGAACAGGGACAACTGTTTGAACAGGGTAATTTGTAATTTAAAATGTTTCTCTATGAGGAAAGAACGAATAATAGTTATTCACTCAAACCCAGAGTAATGGTTATTAAACAACTTGAGCAAGGGGAAAGAAAAACAACAGCTTTTGTCCTGATGCTGAGTGGTTTGACTTATTAAAGGGTGGAGAGAGCAGACATACTTAAGCTATTCTAATTATCAACAGCGAAAGCCTTTTGCACTATTTGGCTCAAATGTGGCCTGTCTGAGGCTAGGGTACAACCCATGTGAGTTTTGCAAAAACATTTTCCCTAATTAGCAAGTGAGTATAAATGAGTGCGGCTGCCATAAGGAATTTTAAAATTATGTCTGCAAAAAAGTAATTAATCCTGTGCCAGAAAATAGGAAGCCTGCAATGAACTTCATGGGTTACTATTCACCAAGTAAGGCCTGCATGGCACCCCCTGGAGTCTGGAATGGGGTAGCTACATAGATCCATAGCCCACCTCACCTACAGGAGTACACATAGCTAGTGTAACAATATTTTACAGAAAGGGTTAGAGTCCCACTCATATTTTACCATTGTGGGACTTTGGGCAACTTTCCCTTAGTTTTCTTATCTTCTAAATGAAGATAACATTACCTTTTTCACAAGGCTGTGCTAAGGACTAAATGAGGTAATACACAATGCAGGGTATATAGTAAGTGTTCAATAAGTATTAAGTATCAGCATCACTATTTCAGATTATTCCAAAGATTGCTTTATTTTTCTTCTCTTTATAGCAAGGGCACTTCTAAAAATGAAATAGCATTAGTCCTCGTCAACAGAAAATGGGAAATGGTGCCTATTTCATAAGCAATTCCACCAGAGACCTACATCATCTTCCTCAGGAAATGGAAAGAGTACAGAATCAAGATTCTTTCATGACATTGTCTCTGTCCCCAAAAGTCTTGCCAAAATGTAAAAGAGACAAATGCATAACATTTTTCTTCCTGTAAAGGCTCTCAGCCTCTACTAGAAAACCCTTCTGCCCAGTAAAAGTAGAAAATTCAAATTAGGTGTTGGGGTATGTTTTCTTTAAAATTAATTGAAAATTGATTTCACTGATTGGCTTAATTAGCTTTTCTCTTCCAGCCTTCAGATTTTCAGGTAAAGATGTCATTGATTTTCACAGAGGGAAATAATAAGTCATAGTAGCACCCCTCAATACACATCTGTATAAGACTGCTATCAAACAAGGAAGAGGAGTTCAAAATGGCAGTAATAGAATGTGAATAGAATCCAGTTGGCAGATACTGAAGTTCCAGGATGAGGCAGGGTTCACTGCCTAGAAGTTCACCATGGAGTTACAACCAAGGCTACAGTCCCATCTGGTGGGCCACATCCTTCTTCTCTAGTGGCCATTGCCCTAGATAAGTGTCTTCATGGGGAAAGGGCTCGCTTCCTGTCTATGGCTTCTTATCAGCCTATACACACAGGCAGCATTGGTTTAGAAACATCAGGAAAGCTAAGGTTCAAGTGCCAGTTCTTGCACCTCTAAATCTCAATTTTCTCATGCCCCTGCCCTATCTCACAAGGCAATGTGAGGCTGGAGAGAAATTTTATGAAGACCTCCTGGATGCCGCAAAGAGCTATGTCAATAAATGGGGGGTACCTCATAAAGGAAAGGGGGAAAGAAGGAAAAAAGTGTGAATACTGAGAATAAAGTCCCTAAGTAGATAGAGAAGTTGGTCATGCTGCTACCATGGCAGCTCTCTCCTGCCCACTTCTAAACCTCAGCTGATGTCAGAGAGAAATGGAGCAAGGGCCAATGGGGTGGGTCAGATTAATTGGATGGAGATACGCTAAGTAAAACACAGATCAGGGTGGTCACAAGCCCTAACAGGGGGACAAGGTGAGTGCCAAGTCCCAGAAACACGGTTCTGTTTTAAATCATCTTCAAGACAGATCTCCAAAATTATATGGACAAACCTTTTACAAAATCCTACAATTATTCTTATACATATACACATGAGCTGTAGAATGATAGAGGAGTGCTTGATGGTGTTTATTTTTGAAAGCCTTATGCGGGTTTGTCAGAGCTTTTAGATTCTAAGGGCATGTTGCAATTTGCCTTTTGCTCTCCCCTAAATCTTCAGATGCCTTAGTAGCCTTTGCTATCAGATACCTGATTTCAAGGACCTTTCGGTCAATTACTACTTTGCGCTAAGAACATCTGTATACTTATTTTATAGACAACCCAATTCAAATTAAAAGTTAGAATGATTGACTCAGAAAATTTAATTTGTAGAATTTCAAGTATTATGTACCACCATGAACTAGGATAACAGTGTGATCTTACATCAATCTTTTAGTAATTTGGATGAACTGGTTCAGACAGAGGCATCTAGCAATCATCTCAGATAGAATAAAATCTGAGGGCAGGAATCAGTTAACAAAATTTTAAAGAAAATTAAATTACAAATTGGCGGATAATATATAAAAACTCAGTAGGAGAGATCACTAAAATAAGCATTTTTGAACAAAACAGCAATACAATCTGTAGTGTTAAAAATATTAGTCCTTCTATGATCTACTTTATTCAAATTGACAAAGTATTTGGAACTAGGAAAGGAAAATAAAAATTAAGAAACCAAATGGCACTAACCCATAAATAAGAAGTGCTCAGTTAGCTATCTAACCCAATAATTAGTTTTCACGGACATGAATAAAATATAAGAATTTCAAATCCTATTACAAATCGATAAAAAGTTAAATAAAGTACTTTCTTTGTGAATGTGCATGTTGAAGAAAATCCTAACGATTAAGTTAACCAATTGAATTCACTTAGAGAGGTAGCTACATCTCTACCTCAATCAATTATATACTAATCAGTTAATAAAAAGTTTTCTGATGTAACAATTATTTTGTTGAAAATTTAATTACAGGTTCTTCTAAAAAAATTAAACTTATCACTGCCTATAAGACTACTTGTTTTGTGTTCCACTTTGTAAACATCATTTGTGTACATACCTTCTATTTTTATACTCCTTCCCTAAGGCCAAATTCAAGCACTACATAAATTTATGAGGTCTTATTCTAAGTATGTACTCAATAACTATCTAATGGTTAAATGAATTAGGAACACTGGCTTCTTACTAGAAAAACTAAAATCTTCCTAACAGTTTAATTGATTCGACTTTAGCATCAGAAAAAAAAATTATTGATATATTTATAAATCTTAAGGTTTATCATGTGCAAGTACAAGAAGACTTATTCAGCTTTGCTCCCCAAAATAAAACTGAGATTGAAAAGATAGATGTTTCAAGAAAGCACATTTAAGAAAACTTCTTTGTATATAAACCTATGCCACACTGCTTTAGATTACTTGGTGGGGCTGTATGCTCCTCGACCCAAGAAATGGGAGAAAACGTTTCTAAAAAAAAAAAAAAAAAGGGGAGAGAAAGAGAGACCAAAATGACCTCTAGTTTTCTCTCCCTATATGGCTGCATATCTTCCTAAGGTTTACCATCCTAAAGCTTATCTTTCTTCCTCTTTATCAGTTATTTATCTGGTTTATATTCTTGAGTAGTAGAGCAAATTTTTTCTCATTAATAGTGATGACAAGAATAAAATCATGACTCAATATTCAAGCTTTAAAGAGTTCCTTCCCTGATAAGAGCCATTTTGTAGATATTCACATGTGTAACACTTGGTAGAGATACTTTCCTGACAGTGTAATGTTGACAAATGAATACTATGGCATTAAGTCATGAACTCAAACTGGACATCAACTTTTTCCAAGATTAATTAAACGTCAGAAAATCATCTGAAACCTTCACTTCCATTTGCCTGTTATAGCTGGAAAGGTACTCTTTAAGATACAATAGCTCAATAGAATTAGGAGCTGAAATTAACTCTGCTTCTGCTTGTTAACACAATTCTCTTTGTCCTAGCTCAAACTCAATATAATGATTCTACTTTTTAGAATATATTATAAATGGGTTGCTCAGAAATAACATTTTCTGAAAAGGGTTAATAGCCACTGATTTTGGATCAGCTGGGTATAGAGAGTTTTATGCAAACCAAATAAATACTAACTCAGAATCCTACAACTTTGTTCACCATCATTGCTACAGGTACAAAATGAAGATCAGTTGTCACAGTCAACTTGAGAATGCCATACTGTTGAAACCTTAATGGCATTAGCACACTTAGAAAGCAAGCAGTTTCTACCAATTAAGGCAGGTGTGATTTTAGGGCAATCCACTAGAGGATGTTCTTTAAATGATGTGTCTTCTGCATAGTTTAATACAACCATAAGACCTACAAATACAGGGGTGGGCAAAAGTAGGTTCACAGTTGTTCATATAGGAAATAATACAGTAATTAATAAATAATAATGCAATAACCTGTGTTTCACATACTCAGAACTGTAAACCTACTTTTTATCCACTCCTGTATAATTGTGTAAAATATATCAAAGATGTACTAGAACTAAAAAAGCCTTTGGAAGCTTAGTATCTGTTGGAAGCATTGTCCTGGAGAAGTAATGTCACAGCATGAATGCCAAGAGTTTGAGTAAGTACATTCAACTTTATACTAAAGAGTAATGGGTCATAGAGCAAAAAAAATAACTGCTCTTTTTTCAATCTGCATCTTCCTAATTAGGGAGCAATAGATGAGATGTCTTGAAATTGCAGCAACTACTCCACTTGAAACCTGGGATTCTGGAAAAACATCAAAACAAAGAGTAAGTCAATACTTATTCAAATAGTCTCTATTTAAATAGGCCAGGAACTGAAATTCCCAAAGAATTGTGGCAATTCAAAGACACATCCATGGTGATCCTCACAAGTTCTCCTTTAAGTTGTTCCCAAACTTTCTGCCATAGAAGGCACGGAAACCACCACCATTATGATGGCAGCATTAAAAAATATATTTAAAAAACCCACTAATGTTTAGAAATTCAGATGGAAAACATTTACTTTCAAGTTCGGTGCATTAAAAAAATCAAGAAAATAAAAGCAGATCAAGTTAAAAAATTATTACACCTATGAATAATGAAGAATTCCAACAAACTGATCATTTATTATCCAAGAAAAAAAATCTACCTGCCCCACTTCATCCTAAAGAAATATGTAAATGGGAAGCATAGGTTAAAAGACCAGTATTAGACATTTATCCAATGCTTGGTACTCTGCTCATGCTCTTGCACCATACTGACATGGACATTAACACTGCTCGCTTGTCATCACAGACAAGGCATTTCTGCACAACTGTGGTACTGTATTTCAGAGGTATTCTCAAGGTGACTTGGAAATAAAAAGAGGTCATCTAAATCTATCCTAGACCACATCAAAAAGACAGCTGTGAAAGTTGAAAGAAAAAAAATAAGAGGGGTTAAAAAAGACATGCTAGCCTTCCAGTGGTCTAAAGGCACACAGTACACATAAAATAATCATTATACCAGGATAGGAGAGATATAAATAAAACTGCCCTAAATATATTTGGTCCACATTTGTCGCCATGTTTGGGTTTTAAATCACATTAGATTGAGGTATTGGTATATCCATAACAGTCTTTACCTGGGCATACCAGTGTGGCATAGTCTAAGTCTAGATGGAGATAAATCCAATATTACCATGGGAAATAGAAAACTAAACTAAAAAAAAAACATTTAAGATAATATTTGTTAGGAAAGGACTATGCATTTATCATCCTTTAAGCCCATGGTTTGATTTTCAAAAATCATAAATCTAAAGACAGCTATAGACCAGAGAGGTATACTTGTTACATATTTTCTCCTAGAAACAAACACAGATTTGGCAATAAATCAAAATCATAACTGTAACAGTACGTGGCAACACTTTTTAGACTACAGGAAGGATATAACCATTTTCTGAATTGACTTGTACATTTTGGATTATCCAAGTAAATAACTAAATTAAAATGGGTAAATGATCACTTTTTTGTTATTTTCTCCTTTGCAACATTGTAAATTATGAAAATGCTTCATTCTTCTTCTCAAGCACAACCACACGAATCCTAATCTTTCCATAGTACAATATAATAAACTGGAAGCCAAATTCACTCTGGCCATAACTATATAATTAGGCCAATTCCAGGTACAAGATGTACAAGAAATAAATAAATAAATTTAAAAAGCCAATGCTATTTAAATGAGAATGGCCTGGTTTTGAGAGTTTATACACCAGGCTCTAAAGGCACTCTATCATTGTAGAACAACAAATACTAAATTGAGCAAACACCTAAAGATGAAATGAGTCTGGGGGTAAAAAGACCATGAGAAGGCCACATTTCTGAAAGTTCTGCACACACATGCAATGCTACCTATACTTCAGGGTATTGGAGGCTCTCAGGCTACAGCAGCATTAAACTGCAACAAGCTAATGTTCTTAGATAATTTTGTCCTGAGTATCCCACCTCCGGTCCTTTTTCAAAAGAGGAATGACTAAAATGATGAGTCTTTAATCAGGTATATACAGCCACATGAACACTGGCCTGCATTGCAGTAAGTCTGAACCTCACTGCTTAGCTTTGTTATTCCAAAGCTCTTTCAGAAACAGCAGTGGCTCTCCACAAGTTCTCCTTCAAGGCTACTCAAAAACAACATGGAGCTGAAGGGTAATCAAGTGAATGGTGTGGTAATTATGGATGCAAGTTAAGCACTTCAAGCGTATTGCCCCAAATTTAATTAAAAGGATGTTACTAACAACAAAAACATAGTGGAAGACTGTCCACACTGTATCATACTATCCTCTTAATACTGTAGGTCTGAGCTGTCCTTTACAGTAACCACCAGCAACAGTGGATTTTGAGGACTAGAAATGTGGCTAATGCTAACTGAGGTGTGTTTTAAGTGTAAAATAGACCCACAATTTCAAAGACTTAGGCTGAAAAATAAACAATTGAAATAATCAATGCATTTTACCTTTTTCTTTTTATTTTTTAATGTGGGCACTAAAAAGTGAAAATGACATATGAGGCTCACATTATATTTCTATTGAACAAACCATTGTAGATGTCCATATGAGTATAATTTACAGTGGTCCAGAAATGGAAACAATTGAAATGCCCTTTGATAGATAACTGGATAAAGAAGATGTGGTACATATATACTATAGAATACCATCAGCCATAAGAAAGGATGCAATACTGTCATTTGTGACAACAGGAATAGATTTTGGGAATATCATGCTAAGCAAAATAAGTCAGATGGAAAAAATCAAGAACCATATGATTTCACTCATATGTTGGATATAAAACTGAAAGCAACAAATGAACAAACAAGACAAACAAACAAAAACTGATAGACACAGACAAAAATATGGTGTTTACCGGAGGGAAAGGGGGTAGGCGAGATAGTAAAGGGTAAAGGAGGTTGAATATATGGTGACAGAAGAAGATTTTACTTTGGGCAGTAAATGCACAATGCAATACACAGATGACATTATAGAATTGTAC
The DNA here is from genome assembly GCF_021234165.1 of Pteronotus mesoamericanus. Lineage (NCBI taxonomy): Eukaryota > Metazoa > Chordata > Mammalia > Chiroptera > Mormoopidae > Pteronotus > Pteronotus mesoamericanus. The sequence goes on from NW_026555072.1 coordinate 11,570,589, forward strand.
ACTTGAAACCTGTGTAATCTTATTAACCAATGTTACTACAATAAATTTAATAATAAATAAATAAAAAGAAAACAGAATGACAGATCTTGGGAGGGGTTGGAGGGGACTGGAAGAAATTAGCAAAGGAACACATATGCATGGCCAATGGACACAGACATCAATGTGATGAAGGCTGGGGGATGTTGGAGGCTAGGTGGAGGGGGGCATTGAGGGGAAACATGAAGGACATCTGTAATAGTGTCACCAATAGAAATAAATAAAAATGAATAACTCATGGACATGAATAATAGTGTGGAGATTGACTGTGGGAGCCGGTGGAGGGTGGAGGAGGGGGCAAAGGGGAAAAATTTGGGACACCTATAATAGAATAACAATAAAAATATGATATAAATAAATATAAAGAAAACCAAATATCATAGAGGAAAAAGTATTTGAAATACATGACATAGTTCTGCATTTTATCTATTCTTCTTAGCACAAACCCAAAGACAATCTAAGACCTAAAACTCATTGGCCATTAAAAATGGCTATAAAAATGCAAGACATCCTACATTCCACCAATTTCCTTAGGTCAGAGGTTCTCATTTTTTACTTGCCAACATGCAGGAGGTGCTCCTGACATCTCTCTCAATATTAACTCCCCTCTCCCTGCATCTCAAAAGAGCCACTAGGCAGGTGGTCTGGAAAAGCAGGCACAGGCAGCAATGGGGTACATTAGGATGGAGAAATAACCCTGGGCCCAAGTCAAACTAGGTCAGAGCTAACAATCTTAGCAGAGGATGGTGGCTGAGGAAGAGAAGGCTGACTCCCCATTTCGTGCTCTAAGAGCCCCAACCAGAGGAGCCATGGAAAACACTTTAGCGTCTCACTAGAGTTTGGAACCTTGTTCCCAACCCTTCTAGACACTGGAATGACAGCTCCCACCCTGACTCTGAAAATCCTGCTCCACATACCAATGCTCAGTGGAAGAGACCGTTCCGTAAAGAAATAAGCAGAGAACAGGCTGTTTATAATTTCTGAGCTTCTGAAACTGTTTGCCAACTTTCTGTAATATATCTGGGTCCAAGTAAATTTGTAAATAAGTTGGCCTCTGGTTAATGTAAAACTTCACAGTAGGAATCCACATTGTCTATGCCAGGCCAATACTAAGCTACATGACTGATTTGTAAAATAGGCAGAAATTCCTCATTACAGACCTCAGTTTCTAGACATATCCCATACATCAGTTTTACAAAACAAACCTAAATATACCCCAGTAAATGGCTCTAATACAGACCTGAGATGAAACACAGAACAACAAGACAGATAATAAAATCTTGCATGCAGATATTTTTATTGCTACTGAAGTCAACATGCATGACATTCACCTGGAAGCCTCCACAGATGGGCACACACAGGTAAGTGTACTTTCCCTGTTCAGTAAAAGAGCATTACAGATTTTTAAAAAGAAAATCACGACAAATGCTCCCACGATGAAAAGGCCATGTTTGGTGCAGTCCCTCTGGAGCTATGTTCATAGTCACAAATGGGTACTTACATATGTGACCAGGATCACTACAGAAGTCATGTGCATACATGGCTTGGGACCTGCAAAACACTCTTGAGAGCCCATCTACCAACATAGTTCCTCTTGGTCAATGGTGGGCATTAGGGAAGGGCATGGGAACAATCCCTGGGGTTAATGCTGATGAACCCTGTTTCTGAACACTGCCCATGAGTAGGCAATAGGGTCTAGACTTCTGCATCTGAGAAGCCTCCCCTGATCAGAAGGGAAGTTCACGTTTAGCCAAGGGAGGTCAGACAGCCAGACTAGAGCAAGCCACTCTGGGAGCTAAGCAGGTTCATTTTCCAGATTCCATGCCAGAGGGCTCTGAGCCGGTTCTCTGAAAAAGTTATTAAGTCATTGCAGTCACCAGAAGACTTAGCAGAGGCTGGGCAGAGGACACTTCCCTCTAGAGGAGTCATGTATTATTACTGATTTAGGCTGTTTTCTTCTGTGCCATCTGATATCAGAGACTCATCCATGCCATCTACTCCAGCAGCAAAAGCTACTCAGTTTGATTTTATCCTAATGTTAAAGGAAGAATACTCCCTTTTTTCCCCCAGGATACCTGCCATTGGTGTCACTGAAGCGTTGGTAGGGGCTGGAGACATCTATACAGACTTTACATGGTAACCTGACCCTGACATTCCTCAGTGTGGCCCTGATGATCTTGGGAGGCTTTCTCATATGCTGAGGGTTAGCAAGCTGCCAGATGACTGATACACTCCTACCCCCGTATCTTAAGTTCATCATTCACAAAATCTTTTCAAACATATCACGTCATTGTAATCCTGACAATATGGAAAATGCTAACATCCCCAATTACATGGGGAAACTAAGGCCAAGAAAATACTTAAAGGTATAGGTAGAATTGATTCTTTTGCCGTTGATGTTGTTTGAGGGGTGAAAATCAGGTCATAGTGAGAACATGCTGAGTAGGAGATATCAAAGTACAAAAGACTGTGGGATATGAGTTTGGGTTTCAAGAAAAAGCCTGGGAGTTTTCAAGATTTAAATGATATTTAAAAAGTCATGAACAAAAAAGTAAGTTAAAAAAAGTCATGAGATGGGATGAAGTCACCTAGGGAGTGAGTCTAGAGTAAAGAGGCAGGGACTGAGGCTTGGGGCTTGCTTATGTTAAGAGATCGGGGAGAAGAAGAAGAACTAGTCAAGGAGGCTGGGGGAAGCCTGTGAGATATAAGGAAAATCAAGAAAATGGAGTATTTTCGAAGCCAAATCAAGAGACACTCCTATAGTATATGGTGAGCTTTAAAATTCTCAGCAATTGAAGTTCAAGCCTCTTCTTGCTTAATTGGAAGAATAGAAGCAGAGCTCCCGGAAGGTCTTTGATCTTATTTCCCACATGGCATTAGTTTCAGTAGCTTGTCTCACCATTTCAATGAAAGCCAAGTTGCTCAGAAACTACAGGGCCTGCCAGTAACACTTACGAATGGGAATAAATAAAACTGAGGATCATCACACTTCAGTGTTTATAAAGTGCTGCCTCACCAGGCATTCCTTAGAATTCCATAGCCTCCCTGTAATGTGAGGTGGGGTTGTACTCAAATGTGCAGATAAAAAAATCTACAACTCAATTGAGACTTGTTTAAGGCCAGCCAGCTAAGGTTGTAGAAAAACTAGATGAGAAGTTGGCTCTTCTGACCTTAAATGTTGGTTCTGTCTCCCACAACACAGTGCCTGTTATGTAAAATGAGGAGAAAACCAGCTTCTTATTATCCTCAGGAGGCAAGCTATCCCAAAATCAGAGAAATAAGTGCACAACTCATCTTTATATACTGCTTTGTTGATGACACTATCATAAGCTCATCATCAAGAGAAGAATGAAATTGAATGAGTGAGAGAGAGCAAAGTTAAACACAGGCATGAGAAACAGGCCTGTTTTTCTTTGCTTCAACACTCTTAATTTATACTCTACTGAAGGTGATTTGCCGACATGGTTCAATTACTCTGCTTTTCTGAGAAGACCCAATCCTAATGCAATGCAAAATATCATGTATGAGCAAAAGTTTTAACCGAAGTTACAGCCTTTTATTTAATGTCAAGGAGATTGTTACTTAGAACCTTTCAGTTCCAGGCAAATCAAAGAAAGCTTAGATCCTAAAAGTAAGCTTGAAAAATTTCAAATTCTTTTAGACAACTAATTTCAAGGTCAATAATCAATATACTGTGGTGTGGCCAAGGTCTGGTAACCTAAAAATTTTAGGACTTGCATCAGGGATCCAGGAGCCGAGTGCTACATTAAACCAGTTATTTTTGGCTTTATAAATTAGATGTTTATAGACTATTGGCTATAAGAAGCAAAATGGTAGATTGTAAATGTAGAAGTTACTTATCTATACAGCATTCCCTAGATTAAAATTCTGCATCTGTATCTGTTTGTGAAATAAGCCTCACTGGAAAGTAATTACCTCAGCAAAACCAAGTGGGATAGGTCAACACAATCACCATCAGAGTTGGATGCTGTTTCTAAAAGACAAATGACACAGCAATCATTCCCTCTTTCCCATCAGGAAGCTGCTGTGTTTTTTTTTTGTTTTTTTTTATTAATTTCTGAAAGATCATAAATAAGTCTAATACAAAATTTAAAAGACACAAAGAGATTATATGATGAAGAGAATTTGCCTTCTGTTTTCTGGAGCCAACGGCCGTTACCAGTTTGTGTTCAGGAGACTGAAATATTTCGATGAGAATTATTCTGATCTTTCACTCTCTTCCTTATAGTCTTAGATCTTATTACTTTATTCTGTGTTTTTAAAATATGTCATTCAAAAAACACCATGAAAGGCCAGGATCTATTGACTCTTCTCATGTGGATGTTATGGCAGACAGTATCTTATTCAGGGGCTCAGGTTTGGCTAAGATTATTTCCTTAAAGTTAAAAAAACACTACCAATGGAAAAAACCCCAGGACTTCTTAAAACATTGTGTCAAATGAAGGTTAAAAATTATCTTTAAAAGTAAAAAAGAAAATTCTATATAATAGGCTGATATTGTTTAAAAACCAATGAAGCAATATGTTCTACAGGTAAATTAAAATGTCTAAGTGTCTTTATAAACCTATGCTGTACTTGCTAACATCTAGTCCCTCATATCTTAAACCTGCTCACATCAAACATGCCTATTTCTTAGAGATAAACAGTAAATTTTTGGTAATTGACTGCCAGAATCCAAAGCCCTTTATTGCCCATTATTATACCTCCAGGATCTATAGACTGTCCCAATCTATCCAGAAGGGAAAGCACCCCTAATTTTGGCAGGGTCTAAGTACATATCTACTGGGCTTCTCCTATGTGCCAACCATTGTGCTAAATGCCGGGAATAGAGTGATGAAAAACACATGTCCTGCCCTCCATGAGTCAACAATTTCAGGACACCAAGGGATGGGGAGCAGTCACAAGCTCTCCCACACTCTTTACTCTTTACCAAATGTCATGCCAAGACATAACTAGCCCTATGTCTAGCTCTCTGCCTGATGGTAGTTTACTTCACTCCTCTGAGTGGTATGGGTTCTGAAGATGAGGTTGCTCCCTAGAAGACTGAGAGTGGACAACAGAAGAATTGCTCACACCTTATAGCCAGTGTCTACAGCCTAGGCCAGGCCGCTGCTGGAGTTGGGGAGGGAGGCTTCTGGCCCCTTTCATAACATTTTCTCTAGACAGAATTTGTAGGCACATAGTGACAACTTCCTTGCTTCATTTGGGATACAGATTTAAGAAAAATCTGGCTAAAACAGAAAAGGCAAGCAATATCTAAATTAAAGATGATAACAGGAAGATTTTCACCAGCCACATGTTCTCCTGTGCAGCAGATTCTGGGCCTACTTCCTAGGAAAGAACTCAAAAACCAAGGCAGGACCTTGTTTGACAGCAAGAGACAAGAGTCAGGTCTGGACATTCCATCTACTTCCATAAGAAGGAGTTCTCTTTACTTGGTGGTGGTCAGTGTAGAGACCCAGGACAATTTTTCTGATAGCCTGCCACCACAGATGGGTTAGAGTTGCAACTGAAAAGTAAGGAGAATATCAGGATGTGTTCTTGCAGTAGTTAGTATACCCAACTCAAGGCTCCCCTACCTGGTTTTCCCCCATGCCCCATCATTTCTCTCCTAAAACATGGCTTCCACCTTTCTATATAGGCAGGCAAATCCATATGCCTTTGCACTGTCCCTCAGGAACTTCCAAATAGATCTGTGTAACAATAAATACATCACACTCATTTCTGTAACACAGAAGATACCATTGTCTTAGAGAAAACAATGGGAAAATATAATATTTTTAAATTAGGAAAATCTGAGTAGGTTCATTTTTGGTTTGAATAACTCACTGTTTTAGTAATTTTTCTTTTTCATTTCATCTCCCAATGTTGGTTTTTAAAACTTCTGTATTTATTGCTATCTACAACCCCCAAATTAAAAGATGATATATACAATGCAGGAAAGCCCCAAACAATCTGAAAATTCCATTCTTGTTTTATGTGTTATTTTTTATTGCATTTTTCCCATTGCCCTTTATCTCCCCTATATTCTCTTCCTCCTCCACCCCCCCAATCACCACAGTCCATTCTTACACTATATAAAAATTTACAGTTTACTCAGTGTTCTCTGTGTTGGCAAACCACGGGTACAAAATAGAGAATGTCAACAGTGTGGAAGTCACAGGACTGCTCAGATTTACAGTCTAAATTAGGAATGAAGGGTTATGAATCTAAAATGACAAGCTGTCCTATCTGAAAACAGGCTCCTGCCCTTCATAGGGCTATCAGCCCCCTCAAGGTTTCTGTGGCTCTAAAAAATTAGCAGCAAAGGATGATTTCAGAACAATGCAAAGACCTTCTTTAAAGTTATTTTTATAGTTGACATACAATATTATATTAGTTTCAGGTGTACAACATTAGACATTTATATACCTTATATAGTGTTCACCTCAGTAAATCTAGTATTCATCTGATACCACGCAAACACCTTTTAGGCAGTTTTCCGAGAGGGACCCAAGGCTGAGGTCATGCCTTAGTTAATGAACACTGATAACCTTCCCCATCTCAGATGTCCTTTGAAGTGTAAGCAAGGTAAGGGCAGGAAGACTATCTCCTGCACAAAGGGAACAATGCATTATTGCTGTGTTCCTTTAGGAGGCACCAAGTACTCTAAGCAGAGTGAACACAGCAGGGGCTGGGCAGGAGTGTGGTTTTATATTCAGGCATCTCGAATTCCAGCAGGGCAGACTGTAGTGCTACATTCTTGGCACAAGTGGGTCCCGAACAGCTGCCATGGCTGCTACCATCTCTGCCTCCTGGTCAAGCATGAGGCCTAGAATATCCCTGAGGCAGCAGTGGCTACCACCTGGATATTCTTATCATTCAGGCTCTTCACAGTAGCAGAAAACTGCATTTGTGGGATGGCTAAGATTTCAGAATAAACGGTAACTTGACAATGCCAGCAAAATGATCAGATTCTGAGATATCTCAGAGCAAAGACAAGATGGGGATAGAATCTTTAGTAAGACCCAGGTGTGAGAGGAGCACAATGTGTTCAAAGTCAGCATTTCAATTCCAGGAAGCAAAACCATCCAGCTTTCAGTGTAACACAACCAATTGTTCAGTCTGTGCCTCCAGGCATGCCTCCCTTCCCCCGCCCCACAGAAAGACTCTGACCACCCATTCCCAATTCCACACAGCCAGGACCTATGTCCATTGTCCTTGGAAGCCCCTTTCCCTAGTACAGCATCTTTCAGAGAATTAGGTGATAAAACAATGTCTTCCCTTTAAACTGCTGAACTCACTAAGAAAAGAAACTCACATGAATTCTCTCCCACTAGCATGAAATAGTACCATTTTCAAGGTAGCTCTGTGACTAGAAGGACAGCGTGAGAAGCCAGAACTGGGTGAAAGACTTGTGGGGGACTGAACCTTCCTTACTCTCGCATACTCACTCTCAGAAACAAAGGAATGAGCCTACTGAAAACAGATCAGAGGGAAATTAGGTCTTAACCACTCTGACTTGATGGTAATTTCCATACACCCTGTATCAAGGACACCCAACCATCTGTCCTTTTGCTTTATCACACACAGGGAAAAAAAAAGTAAAACGGAAGTCAGCTTGCTGATAGTCTGGGGTTTTTCTGAACTTCCCCATCTTCTGGAAATGCACAAGCCAGGTTTGCTGTTCTGTCCAGGAGGGAACAGCAGTTGATGGAACAGAACAGCTGTTGGCAGTTAAAGGTCTACAAGAAAGTAAATGCATAATTGATTGCCAACTTAATGAGTTCTGTCTTCCTTAAGGTGCTTTTTGAGGTCTCTGTACTCTTGACTGTTTAAGATCCATGCCTTCTGCTTTCCCAGTCTGTTTGCCCCCTACAGTCCTTCCCAGGCTGGACTAAATCTCCCTGTATCCCTTCCTCCACCTTCTTATAACTGCACTAAGAGCTTTCAAGGTTTTGTCAACCCTTATTGCAAATACCCTTTCCTTAGTCCATAGAAACCATTTTTATGATCAGTTCAGATTAAGTATCCCTCCATTCCTTTGATTTTTCTCCCTGACATGAGCAGACAAATCGTAAGGATAGAAGATGACGGTGAGTTTTCCTCAATATCCCATCTTCCCCTGTCCCTACCTCACCCTACAACAAAGAAGCTATTTGTCATCATCTGGTCAAATGGATGGGTGAACCTCCCAAGATGAGGGTTGATTTCGTGAAATCAGGGGAGAGGAGTGCAGAGCAGAAAGGAGCATACCAGGAAAAAGAACAAACAATGTACCTGTGTATGGTATTCCTCAAAGTGTGGTATGAAGCCTTTTTGTTGGACCAAAGCTTTGGAGAGGTGTTCAAAGTGCAGATTTCTCAGTATAGCATCAGACTTACAAAACCAGTCTCTTGGGGTGTATAAAATATTTGTTTCAAAGGAAAAATTCTGCATCATCTACTTATAGCACATCTCTCCATATTATCAGTTTCCAAGATTTCATTGCCTGTGCTCTTTTGCAACTCTCTGAGTTATAGGTAACTGATAGATATAAAAACTGTCCAGTTTTGATAACTTCCCTCCCCCCTGCAGTTTTGATAACTTCCCTCCCCCCTGCAGAAAGAAAATCAGTCTTGCCTCCATTTGCAATTCAATTCCTTTACTCAGTATAAATTTATGCTTTTTGACTTTTTCCCTTCAAACTGCTACCCTAATATGAGTGAAATAAAATAGCTAAAATGTGTTCATTTTTATATCTGCATGAAAAAAATGGCTTTATCTTTTTTTCTGCATGTTAACAGGTAACTCCCAGGAATCTTTATTTATAAAAGTATGCTCTAGGTGATTCTTCAGTGCTACAAAGAGGGACAACAAGCACTCTGTGGCAAGGCTGACAAAAGACAGCTCTCAGATCAAATGTGGCCAATCAGCTGCTTTTTGTAAATAAAGTTTTCTTGGAACACAGACATACCCATCCATGTATTTATTGTCTGTGGCTACTTTCAATCTACAATGGAGTATTTGTGACAGAGACCCTATGGCCTGCAAAGTCTAAAATATTTACTGTCTGACCCTTTACAGAAACAGTGCGCTAGCAACTCCTGCTCTAGGGGAATAGCTTTCAAAGAAGTGTATTTATCAAGCAAATCTTTCATTCATTTTGAGAAAGTTAGGGCCAGGTTGGCTATGGGAATCAGCCATGCTCTAGAAAATTCAGTGGAAATAATGACACATGGTTTTGTACCCACATTCTAAGGTACAAATCAGGTACACAGTGTCTCAGGGAAATTGAGTAGAGTGGTTCTGAAGAAAAACATGTTTTGTGTAGTAAAAGAGGCCTACCTCATGAAGTTGTGGAATTTTTTTTTTCATACACTCATTGAGCAAGCACTTATGGAGCACCTACTACTATAAGTAGCATGCAATGGGAACCACACAGATGAATGAGGCAGAAACTCTGCCCTACAGATGACCACAATCCAATACATCATTATCAGCCACCACTGTGCAGCAGTAAAGACATAGCAATTAAGCTGTGGCTGGTGTGGCTCTCAGTGGACTGAGTGCCAGCCTGTGAACCAAAGCATCATTGGTTTGATTCCCAGTCAGGGCACTTGCCTGGGTTGCAGGCCATATCCCCAGTAGGGGGCATGTGAGAGGCAACCACACATCTCCCTCTCTTTCTCCCTCCCTTCCCACCTCTCTAAATATCAATAAATAAAATCTTTTTTAAAAAAGATATAGCCAGTTAAGACAAAAGCTCTGGAATTAGACTGTATGGTTTAAAGCCTGGCTCTACCACTTACCCTGAGCATATTAAACTCGTTGTGCCTCAGTTTCCTCATCCGTAAAATGGGGATACTAATATGGTACCTACTTTAGAAGGTTGTGAGGTTTCAATGAGTTAATATACATAAAACCTTAGAATGCAGGCTAACAGGCAATATATGCTGTCAGTTAGTGTTTTATTATTAGAGTCCCCAATAATACACCAGTCACTAAGTAGCACGTGTATTCCTGCTAAACTTTTCCATGCATCTCCATGCTACTGACAAAGAAACAATATCAGAGGAATCAGATGACTTTTCCAAGTATGCAAGGTGTGAGCAGAATTAAAACCTATATCCAATGAGAAAGCCCAGGCTTTTTCTAGTATAAGTCCCCTCATGCTAGCTCTAAAGGGATGGTGACCCCAAGATTACAGGTCTGTGTTGACAAGTTTTAAATTTTTCTTCTGATTCAAAATCTCGCTTTGATATAGCAGAATTTTCTGATATGAGGCACCTGAATATTTTTCTTTTGTAATAAGAATGGGAAAGCTGATATTCCCATGATGAAAATGTTAAAGGATAAATCAAAATGTAAGGTAAAGTATTTTGTTTCTCCCAAGTAAAATATTCAAGGCATATGTTATCTATTGTTCGTTCTCCTAGGTAATAAAGATCTAGTTAAATCTGAAAGCCAATACTATAAAGCAGTTTACAGAGTGTCCTTATAATTTTCTTTGCTTTGGAACTGGAGGGAACATAAAAAGGCCCCAAATGGGCATTTTAAAGCAGCTGAAATTGGTCCAGCACTCTTTTAATCCCTTCAAGTGAAAAGGGTTCTCTCCATAGAGACTAAAAATAATTTGGCTTGAAATGCTGTATTAACATGTAACCCCAGCTAATTTCAAGAGTGCAGAGGCAGGTTGATGGTTTTTTTCATTTTTTAAAAGAACTTATTTTCAGCTATTTGTGTTTTATATTACATTCTTGTAGGCAAAGAACTAGCTATAGTTATGAGAAAGAATATAAACAGAACCTTATTCTTAACAAGCAAGTAGCTGTGCTTAGAAAGCTCACTGAAGCTGAGAACAGTTATAAGAATAACACTCTCAACATTCAAAAAAACAGGTCTCATTATTTACCAATATTTCTAATACTCTAATATTCAAAACTATCTAGTCCATACTTAAAGCTAGTGGCAACATTATAGCTCTGAAGCATAATTTCTTTGATATATCATTTGGCCTGAAAATTTGGTTTGAAAAGGTTTACACAAAACCATAACAAATAATTCAATCTCTAAAGACTCTAATGATCCCATTTATCACTGTATTTATTTTGCAAATCAATGGCTTCATGCTGTTGCGGGGGTGGGGGGAAGCAAAACTGTCAATAGAGAAATGAGATGCTAGTGTTCTTGACACTGAATTGGCAATGAGTTACCTAGCCTTGTAGCCATACACAAAATAAGTCCTTCATTACAGCACAGTCAGTAGGACACACATTCTACTGGGTGGGCCAGAAAACCAAGCATGCTTTGTTCTCTGGATAGACGGCACAACAGTGCCTATATGAATGACCTTCAGCCACACACCAAGTTATCAGGGAGGCATGAAGCACTGCAGCTGGGAAAAGCAAGAGCTTCTCACACTTTCTGGGTTACCCATTCACTTTTCAAAAGCCCAGGCAAGGTTACTCAGCCCAATACGTGTCAGAATATTTTTCTCCTTCAAAGTCCAATTAATTCAGAGATCCCCATAGAAGTCACAGGCATTAGTTTAAACCAGTTCCTGGTATAAGGAAAGCATGAGGCTTGTTAACAACTTTCACAGGGTTTTAAAACTCAAATCTTGGACTGGATTCATATCCCAGCACTGCCACTTTTTAGCAGTGACCTTGTGTGCACTGCTTTATCTGAGGGTTAATTTTGTCTTTTGTAAATGAAGGGTAACATCCACTCGCACTTGCATGTCTTCACATGCAAAGGGCTCAACGGCACCTAGAACAAAGGTGTTCGATAAATGGTCAGAAACCTTGTTAAGGGACTTGGCCTTTGGCTTCAAATAGGTAGAAATGTACTGGATCCAATAATGTAGAAAAAGAGAAGTTCAGCTTTGAGGTTAAGTTGGTGGACTAAACACAGGCACCTGATTTCACGCTCCTGTAACCCCACTAAGACGACATAAAGGAACTGTTTTTGTAAAAGATAAACCTAGAAGAAAAGAAGAGGGAGAAACAGTAGCACAGTTTTGGGAGCTGCTAAGCAGAAAGACAAGTGATAACCAATTCAGCAAGTGAGGAAAAAATGATCTCAAACCATCAGGGAGAAAAGCTGAACACAGACACCAAGCTCCTCCAGAACTGAGGATAAAGAGAACGGCAAAAGTGCAAATGGTTGGAGGAAAAAAAACTCCATTCCAGTAAGTGACTGTCCTCTACCCACCCAGGCAAACATCTGGAGAGTTATTTCCTGAATAGGGTAAAATGCATGGCATCTAGCTTGGGAGGTATAGTTGGGCCATGGGCACTCTCGTGAAAAGAGGGGCATTAAGTGACCAGCAAGATGCACGCTGAACCCTGAATGCAGAGATAGCCTGCACCCCAGTCCCATTTCTTAGGAGCCACCAGACTGAACACCAGGCCCACCCCTCCCAGCAGGAAACTGAAAGGCTTTTCTAGGGCATCTAAGCAATTCCAAGGGAAAGACCTAAAGATGCGGACATTAGGATCTTCCAACAAATGCCCAACCCAGATAACCTTATGGTGAAATAAATTCAACAAGCTCCACCCCCCTACTCAAAGTTTCACAACAGCTTTCTAGTCCCCAAGCCAAAAAGGATTACCAGTCAGCTGTGAAAAACCTCCAGCAAAAATGGATAGAAATGAAGACAAACAGAAAAGAGCAACTTGGACAGAACAGAGACTACACAGTTTTGAGAAAAGTTAAGCACATACAGATCATGACTATCCTTGGAAAGAGACAATATTGTATTTATGAAATAAAATAATAGAAAGCAAAACCCAGAATATTATATAGTTAAAACAAACATTCTCAGAATTGAAAAATGATATGAGAAATTAAAAGCAATAGAAGGACAAGAAGGTTATCTCCCCAAAATTAGAACAAATACAGAGATGAAAAATGAAAGAAAAATAGAAAATCAAATAACTTATATGGAGAATCTAGCTCCTGAGTGCTAGTTGCAGAAGGAGAAGAGAAAAACATAATAAAAGGAATATTCAAGCCCTGGCCAGTGTGGCTCAGTGGACTGAGTGCCGGCCTGTACACCAAAGGGTTGCTGGTTCCATTCCCAGTCAGGGCACATGCCTGGGTTGCAGGTCAGGTTCCCACTAGGGGGCGCATGAGACACAACCACACATTGATGTTTCCCTCCCTCTCTTTCTCCCTCCCTGCCCCTCTCTCTAAATATAAATAAATAAAATTATTTAAAAAAGAAATACTCAAGAAAAAAATGTTCAACATTGAAGAAGACAAGGTGTCAGAATGAAGTGGCACAGAGTATGACATAGACCATCTACCACAGAGGATGAAAACAAACCCATCCCTTGGTCCATTAGTGTGACATATCCAATCCTTGGGGACAAAAACATTTTGCAAGCTTCCAGAGAGAAGAAAATCAGGTCATAAGTAGCCTATAAGGAATCAGAATGGCTTCACACTTCTCAATATCTGTAGTAGAAAGGGGGAAATAGAGCAATGTGTTAATTTCCCTTCAGGGCTTTCGTTTCTAACCTAGAATTTTATTCCCAAACTGCCAATCAAGGATGAAGGCAGAATAGACATTTTCAGGCATGCAAGGCCTCAGAAAATTTACTTCCCATGTACCTTTTCTCACAAAGTTACTCGAGGATATACATCACCAGAATAAGCAAAGAGGAAGAAAAATATTGAAGAAAAAGCAGCTCTAAGATAGGAGAGATCGAGGGAAGCCCTGGATGAGTGAAGGATGAGCCCAGGATGATAGCTGGGTGAGGAAAAAGAGGGCAACCAGTCCAGATTGGAGCAGGGTGACTGAAGAGATGGGTACACTGAGGACTGTCCTCACAAGATGCTTGAAGCCATGAAACCCAAGGACAGAATGACTGGGTGAGCAGGGCCCAGGTCCTTCCTCTATTGATTTTCCTCACCATGGCTGATAGTGGCCCCCCTCTCCCCACCATGCTCTGCTGCCTGGGACATCATTTCACCCCATGGCAATGTTCTGCTCTGACCTATTCCTGAGAGTTAGAGAAAGGTCCTAGTGAGCTGAAAAGTAGGAAACAGAGACCACCACCCCCCAACATATTCCCCAACATCGTCCTGCTGGGCATGTAGTACCTGGCCCTATACAATAGCACCATCAGAAATCCTGATGTTGGGGAGCCCATTTTTTCCATGGATTCACTTGTGGCCTTTCCCATCCACTTCCCCAGAAAAACCTCATGGCACCTGAGCCAAAGACTTAGCTCCTTTCCCTTTTCTTGGGACTTCAGTCAAATAGAAACATTGTCTCCTTTTCCTTACACAGCTAGGTTTGTGCTTGCTTCTTGGTTTTCAAAACCAAAAAACAGGGATACATAAACACATAGGGACAATGAAAAGAAAGTTACAAAAATGCAACTGGGGAAGGATGCTTTTAAGGAGCTGCTATTGTCCCATTTCTGAAACTAGAGTGGGGACAAATGGGAGGTTTATTCGGTTATTCTCTATAACGGATTATTGCTACTGAACAGTCTTGGGTATTTAGGATACATTTTGCAATTTAAAAACATTATTTGGGTCATAGATTATATTACAAATTCCACAGCATCTGTACCATTCATCTGTTGTCCCCTAAAACAGCAGTAGACAGAGTCTATTTATTCCAGTCATCACAATCCTTTTATGTGCCCCAAGACAGCAGTCACAAAAATGCAATTCCAGAAGACACTTTACAACAGAAACAAACAGAAACAGGACCTTCTGTAATTAGCTTTCACGTACAGCCATAATGAGGAATGCCCTTGTGCTCCTCTACCAGTGGGATTCCCATGAGCCGACAGGCTTCTGAGACAAACTGAGATATCTAAAGAGAAGAGAATGCTCACCACCTTGCTGACATGTTTTAGTCTTGTTTGAACAATTCCAAAATAAATACCCCAAACAACAGGTTCACATTCCCAGCATGATTCATGTGAAATAGCATAAATATTTACCATTAACTACTGACCCATGTTTGGTAGATTTCCTTAAATGTTATGTATGCTATGCTCACACCACTGTGACTAAAAGTCATTTTTCTTGAAAGGCAATTTGCTATTTAATTTCACAAAGCTGCTCCAACAGAAACACTCATTCCAAATTCTCACATGCTCAATATTTCCCTTCCATGTCCAGTCAAATAAAGAAAAAAAAATAGTTCTACAGTTCCCACAGAGAATTGAAGATGTCACAGCCCAAGCCTCGTAACACTGTTCAACCATCTGGCTGAGACATGACTTTCCTTCCCCACTACCAATGATTTTCTGTTACCTCTTGAAGGATTCTCCTGGAGATTCTGATGTAGATCAAAACCAACTGGACTCCAATTTGAGTAAGGGCATCTATTCCATTAGCCCAAGTAATAAAGTGAAACAGCTGATTAAGTTATATTAATGCAAATGGTTTCACATACCGCCCCCCATCTTCTAAAATATATTGTCAGAACCAGAATCTTCAGAAGGAGCCATTTTCCCACACTTATACTGCCTCCATTTGAAACAAGATTGCTCTTTTGTGAATAAGCTCATCTCTTAGAAGACTCAGTGAAATGAATCAAGACATGGCCACAGTGCTTTTTTTTCTAATAAAGGAATGGCCATCAGTAATGCGTTGTCTCCTAGATCAGAGCTTCTCAGCCTTGGATGCACACTGAAATCACCTGAGAAGCTTTAAAGACTACTGGTGCCTGCTGATTTACCAGGTGAGGGGTCTGCCTGAGCTACGTGAGTTTGAAAAACTCTCTCAGTGATTCTAATATACCGTCAAGGGTGACAACTATGGTCAACTAGAGAATAATGGTAACCAGTTTTTTCCTGTCAAAAACATAAGCTAACATTTCCTAAAACCCATCACTGTTGTGTGCATGCTTATGTATACCAGGCAGCACGGCTAAGTTATTAGGAGCACAGAATCTTGAGTCAGGCTGCCTGTTTGACAATCCACTTTG
Organism: Pteronotus mesoamericanus; assembly: GCF_021234165.1. Lineage (NCBI taxonomy): Eukaryota > Metazoa > Chordata > Mammalia > Chiroptera > Mormoopidae > Pteronotus > Pteronotus mesoamericanus. Next base: position 11,586,565 of record NW_026555072.1, read on the forward strand.
TCACTCACTGGCTGACTATTCTTAGGCAATTTATATAATTGTTCTATACCTCAGTTTCCTCAGTTGTGAAATGAGCTAATATTAGTACACATACCTCACATGATGGTGGGTATTAAATTAGTATTCATAGAATGCTTACAACATGGGCTGTAACACAGAACATGCCTTAACCAATCTTTGTTAAATACAGTATCAAGCAAGTTTCTGTCAAGCCCCAAACAAAAAGAAGCTGGAAAAAAACTGGCAATTGTGTTAACTAAAATAAATCAGAATCTGATAAAACTTTCTTCAAGATGCCAGCTGCACATTTTTGGGGAAAAAAAATCCCTCAGATTTTCTGTACTACCTCTTATTTTTATAAGGGAACTTTATCCAGCTCTGGCGAAAACAGCATTTTTGAGGTCCAAGAGGGAAATCTAACGTAGCATAGCAACATTCTTTCTTGCTGTGTCCTCCCTTCTTTTCATCACTCAGAATCCATGTCTTTGTTAATAACCTGGTGTGAAATCAGAGCGCTGTATTTGCAGGAATTGGCAAGAACAGCTTTAGAATTCCAAATTTTTCTTTTCAAAGGAATACGTCCTTGCCTCACTCAGAAGATAAAGGAGTAGTTTTTCAAAGGTTTCTCTGTGCCATTGTAGGAAACAGATCCCTGAATTTTTCTAACTTTATTTTTTTTAAATGCCGTATGCCAAGCACCATGAACAAAAATCCATTAATTCTAAAAGATATTTAAAACAGAAGCTCAAAACTGAATACAGACTTGAAATGTATGTGTGAAAAGATATTTGGCTTCATGGGCTTTTCATCTACAAGAATAAATGTAAAGTAGTATTTTACAAAAGATGTTTTCATACATGCAGCTCCTAAATACAGAGGAAACCCAGTGGTAAACATTTCAGAGTCTCGCCAACTGTCTTCCACTAATAATAGAACTGGTTGATCAGGGCAATGCAAAAATGCTACAGAAAGGTTGTGTGAAGAGAGAGCTCCAAATATTCACCAGCAACACTTCAAATACATCCAGCTTGCTAGTGCTTTCATTAAAAAAACAACACTTAAATTCACTAATGTCATGAAGTGGCTTCCTAAAAATATTAAAAATTCATTCTGAAACACACAGATTACTAATCAGACACTGCCGAGAGAGTATGTAAACAGGCCTAACATTCCTACAGGGCAATTTGGCACTGAGTATCACAAGCATTTTCGGAACACATATCCTCTGACCTGGGATTCAGCTTCTAAAGATTTATCCTTAGGAATTAATGGGACACACATGTAAAAATGCATATGCAAGGAGATCATCACATTGCTTAATAGCAAAAAAGGAGGAACAAAGGTATCATAGAACACTGATTACTTAGAGGATTCCTGTGGCATAGAAACGTATTGAGCAAAATGGAAAAATATGTGCAATAATGTTAGCAAAAACAGGTGGTTAAATTATTTGAAGTGCAGGACTCCATCTTTGTAAAAAATAACGATACTGATTATAGAAAAATGTATGAAAGGATGTACTCCAAATGTTAAAGGAAGTCATCTCTGAGTAATAAGATTGTGGGAATTTTCCTTTGAGGAGTAAGTTCTAATTATTTGATTATGTATAGCTGGTAAAATTAAATGAATAAAATATGAAATAAAAATTTTAAAATAAAATGCTATACAAATATATTGAATAATAAAATATATAATAATAAATGAGGAGATCGTTTTTTAACTTTTCCAACATTTCCCAAGAGGTTCAGGAATAACACCTAGGAAAAGAAAGTTACCACAGCTCTTATCCACTCAGAAATGGTCGGAAAACAAAGGTAGTAGGGACTAAACACTTTAAAACTAAATATTGTCTTCCGAAGTAAGGGCTACCCATACTAAGTTGTGCTGTTGGGATGGTCAGCAGTCAAGTTTTTCTTGGAAGGTTAGGTCCTCAAGACCCTAACTGTGGTATATGCTAATAGTTCAGTTACCCTCACTTTGTTCTCTTTAAATTATCTCTTAAGAACCCTCTAAGAAGTATGAATTGCCTATAAAGACAAATGTTTAAAGGAACTAAAATCTTAGTGTCCCCACTTTACTTAGACTTACTTCTTATAACTCTCCTTCCTCCTCATCTTTTTCCCCTTTGCTTTATTTCTCCAGTTCGTCTATATTTTCTTCTCTACCAGAGACAAGGCTAAGTCAGGGAAGATTTAGGAGATACCAGAGTTTGGGGATACCCAGGAAGCAAAAGGACAGAGTTTTGAAGCCATTCAAGATTCACTAGATAATCTTGTGAACTCCAGTTCAGAATTTGCTTCTCCACTTTCCCACCAAATTAGACTAGACACCAAGCCTTCGTAGACATTAAGCAGGGCCATGATTTGGTTTATCCATGGTCAGGATAAAAAGTGAGTTCTAAATGTTGCTGAGCATTTCAATGATCAGTGCTCACCTCTGGTCGCAAGCAGATGCTTCAGATGTTAGAACATGAAATCAGAGAATTGTAGAACATTGGATGTAAAAGTGGCTTTCTAAATTTTATAGATAAATGCTACCAAAGTTGCAGTTGCTTAGCAGCATTGCTTGAGTGCTTGTTAGAAATGCAAATTCTCAGGCCTTACCAGAAGCCTATTGAACCAGAAGTTCTGGGATGGGCCCCATGTATCTGTAGGTTTACTAGCTCTCCAACTGCTTAGAGCTACCCTAATTGAACACTACTATTACAGAATAAGAAACCAAAGCACAGTGAAGGTATAACTTTCTGTCTTCACAAAAAATAGAGGGGAAAAGAGCAGTTATTATAAGAGAGATATCTAAATAAAGCTACATTACTTCCCCTGCTTCAAGATCTGCAATATTGTAACTGCAGGTCTCTGGATTATCTTCCATTTCTACCTGTCTTTTCCTTTCTACATCACTACACTGGAGAAACTGTGGCAACCAACACAGAGCAGCCCAATGCAGTCTCTGGAGCATGAAGAAGCATTTAATTAAAACTCTTTTTACAAATCACTGGATTAATGAAATTCATCACACACTGGAGTTCAGGGATGTCAACCGTATGCAAATCACATTTAACCAGCTAAAGTGCAGACTTGTACATTAGCTCCCAGAACATCAGAGCAGCAAACATGACTATGCATGAATCTACAAGAAGAACTGAAGCCCCTTATCTTATTTTTTCAGGCTGCCCTACTCTACATCCACATGAAGACAGAGAGAAGCCCTGAACTGTAGGCAGTTCTCACAAAAAGCTGAGTTCCCAAAAGGTTCATTACTAAATCATTTATTTGAAACCTGGACACATTTCCTCATACAAACAATGCTATAAATTAGCTTGATTTCTAATCACAATAGATTTGCAATAAAACTGATACTATTAAAAAAACCCTAAGCATTTAAAAATGCTTCCACTAGGCAAAAAACTAAATAAAAATAAAAAGTTCTAAGCTCCAATGTAGGTGCCTCTTCATAATGAAGGCTTCTCTTGTGACAGTGGCTCCACTGAGTGTGGGGGTCACTGCAGTAGCGTCTGGTGAGGCAGAAATGTTGGGGGCAGATGTCCTTTGTGGCATTTATCGCCTCCAGGTCATAATCTATTAATATTATGGACTATAGATTCAGGATCCCAGGATCAAAATATCTCTCTTACCACATCAGCTACTACATTAGAAAATTTTGAACTAATAATTGAGGGAAAGCTGTAGCTGTGGTTTTTGTAGGTACCAAGACCAAAATCAACTGATAATGTATCTTACACATTTTCTAATTACCCCTCCCTCTCCTCAGTTGGGCTAGGTGCTGCCTCTTTGTAATTCTATTCTCCATTTGTCACTGATTTTTCCAAAACATTCCTATTTATATTTCCTTTCTTAAAGATTTAATTAATTTTTCTTAAAGAATTCCTTTCTTAAACAATTAATTTTAATACTTTTTAGAGAAACAGGAAAGGAGAAAGAAAGAGAGAGAGAATAAACAATGTGACAGAGATACATCGATGGGTTGCCTCTTACATGCCCCGAACTGGGGACCTGGCCCACAACCCAGGCATGCGCCCTCACCGGGACCCAAACTGGCAATCCCCCAGTTCACAGGCTGGTGCTCAGTCCACTGAGCCACACCAGCCAGGGAAATATATTTCCTTTTAAAAAAGATTAATTAAATGCATAATAAAATATTGATTTTTTTAAGTAACATAATAGAAACACTATATACCTTAGCTGTTCCTTCCAAATCCTCTGCCAACCCAAGTCTAGGTAAATACCAAGCTAGTTTCTGTCTCTATAGATTTGCCTATTCTGGACATTTTATATAAATAGAATCATACAATATATAGTTGTTAGTGACTGGATCTCAGCATAATGTTTTCAAGTTTCTTCCATGTTGTAGCATGAATCAGCACTTCACTCCTTTTAATTGCCAAATAATATTCCATGGTATGTACATAGCATATTTTACTTATCCATTCCTCAGTTGATGAACATTTGGGTTGTTTCCACTATTTAACTATTATGAATAATACTGCTACAAACAATCATGTACATCATTTTGTGTTGAAGTATGTTTTCATTTCTCATGGGTATATGTATATAAGTGGAATTGCCTGATCACATGATAATTCTATGCTTAGGTGTTTAAGAAACTGCCAGACTGCTTTTGAAAGCAGCCACACCATTTTACATTCCTGCCAGCAATGTATGAGGATTCCAGTTTCTCCACATCTTTGACAACACTGTTTTTTTAAATTATAAATATTCCAGTGGGTGTAAAGTGGAATCTCAGTATAATTTTGATTTGCATTTTCCTGATTATAAATGACATCAAGCCTTTTTCATGTACTTAATGCCTTTTGGATATCTGCTTTGGAGAAGTGTCTACTCAGGCCCCTTGACCATTTTTAATTGTATTATTTGTCTTTCTATTATTGCCTTACAGGAGTAATTTATATATTCATGATACAAGTCCCTCTTTCGTATATATGATTTGCAAAAGTCTCCCATTCTGTGGGGTTGTGACACCTGCTTTTTTACTTATCACACTGACTGTTTCTGAATGAATCACTATATACGAGGGAGGACCCCAAAAAAGGAATTTATTTATAAAAATTGTGAATTTATTCTTACATGTTTAAACTTCAGTTACCTTCAAAGTACTCTCCATTTGATTCAATATACCTATCAAGATGTTTTTTCAAAACGGTTTTTGAACTCGTCATTGTTGATGACTTAGTGCTTCTGTGTTTTTTGTTTGTTTCACCTCTTCCACATTGACAAAACATTTCCCTTTGAGGACTTCTTTTCATTCAGGGAAACAAAAAAAGGTCGCTCAGGGTGAGATAGGGAGAACAGGGAGGGTGGGGCACAGGGGTCATACCATTTGTGGTAAAAAACTGCTGAACACTCAGCACCCTGTGGGCAGGTGTATTCGTAGATCACCTATCATGAAACAGGAAAATGCATTGAAAGAGTCTTAAAAAATATTCATTAAAGCCGAACAGACCCTCTCACAACAATGCCAGCTGGTACGCTGATACAGATGGGGTCCTAGAACACTCACCTGGCAGAGGAAGCCTGTACTACAAGGAACCCTCCCTCCAGAAGATAATTTCGGGTTGTTTTGCGTCCCTCCCATATATATGTACATATATCTCAACATATTCTCTATTAACTTCCCAGGTCATGTGATTGCAGCCACACACTATCTGGCTTTCCCACTGCTTTGCACCACCTCAGGAACTCATCATTTCTCTTACCCAAGTCTGTAATGCTTTCAGAGCACTTGGCTTGTGCCCTCACTTCATTCATGCCTCTGCTCCAGTTGCATGACTTCACAGAGGCCTTCCCTAAAAGTGCAACCCTCCCACCCATCTCTCCATTCCATTACCCTTAAGTGCTATGAAAATACATCAGGAATTTATACTTTTCAATTATACTTATTTGCATTTCTTTGATTACTGATTAAAACAAATGTTTTTTTTTAATGTTTATTGGCAGTCCTGTGTATATTTAAATTTCTTCTTTCGTAAATATCCTATTCATGACCTTTGCTGATTTTCCCATTGATATATTTGTCTTTCTTTTTATTTTTTAGAAATATTACCCCTTTGTCTATTATCTATAATTTTACCAAGTGAATTTTCCTTGTTTATTCATGGTGTTTATCATATTAGAGTTCTTTATTTTTATGTAGACTAGTCTATTAGTCTTTACAATTATTCAGTGCCTTTAGTGCCTTATTTTCTCAAGAATGCACAAATATAATTAGGTTTTATAATTCAGACACTTTTTATAAAATGCTCCTTGCCAGACTGTCCTAGTATTTCTTATTCAGAAAGCACATCCATCACACCACTGCAGAAACTTAGTTATCCTCCATCCTCAGCTCTCATCCCTCATCCCTGCAACCAGAAGCTTTGCATCCATTTTACTGAAAGTGTTTGACATCTCAAAAGTCTATTGAGGAAGACTAATTAACACCCCAAAAGTCACACCTCCCCATATCCATGCTCTTGTGTGATCTCCCCTCCCACAACAACTCGGGACTTGGTGATGTGATTTGTGTAGGCCAGTGGTACTTAGGCAAACTCTATGTAGATAGAGGCATGAAGACTACATATGCATTATTTCTGGGAACTCTTCTGCTAAGATGTGAAAAAGCCTAGGCTGGCCTCCTAGAGGATGGGACAGAATGTAGAGATAGTGCCTGCTGCTACCAGAAAGAAGACAAAGCATCTTTCCTGCTACTTGGGAGGAAAAACACATTGCTTTTAGTTAGAAATTATCCAAATTCAATCAGGCAATACGTTTGTGGCCCTTGCTAGCTGCACGGACAAGAGAAACGAGGCTTGGAAAACACAAAAACATCACTAAGTTACACTCTCTCAGGCCTCCTATTTATAGGTCATTAAAGAGTAAGATTCCACTCTTAGCTGGGCCTGGCAGACATGACAGAAACAGCATAATATCTGCGGAAGTGACAAACAGCTGGCAGAGCTTAAGAGCTTCCCTTGCAGATTGAAGAAACAGAACAAAGGGCCAAAGAAGATAATGGCAGCCAGTAAGCCCTAAGTGAGGTGCTTTTCACAAGTGGGCCTTCCATTTCTGTGTTGTACAAAAAAAGAAAGTCGGGGATTGGAGAGACAAACAAGATCAAGGGAAACTTAAGACCCTTTGTCTGCTTAGGCTTCCCAGCTGGGTACACAGCTCACCCAAATATCTATGCTCTCCTGCTGTTACTAAAAATACATGGAATAGCTCTTTCAGGAGGAAAATGGTCACATATCACCAAGGAGACAGGAAGGCAGTCATGATATAGTTTTTTAAATGACTTAGGAATCTGAACAACGCTCGATTCTTCTCTCTGGACTCTGCTAAGAGGGTAACTAAAGCTCCTGCCTAAAGAGAGATAGAATTCTGATAGAATTCTGTCTGCTCACGTCTGATACTGGAAATCAGCTGAAATCTAAAGTGCCTTAAAACTAGCTCATTGTGAAGGCAGACATTCTGGCATAAAAACTAGAAAGGCTGCCACTGAAATAAATGCACGTTGTCTTGCACCAACTGCTACTAGAAAGAGAATTCAAGGATTCTAGCAAAAAAAAAAAAAAAAAGGAATTTAGGATTGATGAGAAAATGAGCATGAGAGAGAGAGAGAGAGAGAGAGCCGTTGGAAGAAATGTAAAACAAAACCGTTTCAAATGAAGGATATTTCTCATAAAATTGGAAGACAAGGCTCTTTTTCCGTGGTATGCAAAAAGGAAGAGATAGGATGCATATTCTTCTCACAAGCCTCACACAGTTACTTTCCTTTGAATAGTGCCCTTCGCTTTCTTCCTGCTGCCAATAAAATGTAGGACAAGCTAATACAAGTACCACAAAATGGGGGACTCCACTAAAACTACTTGTGATTCATCTCCATATCTCTAGTACTCGGCTGACTCAAATAAGACAGGCTATTTTTGCACAGTTCCCATTATGTGCTCATTCTCATAATGCCTGCTCTCTTTGAATTCACCATTAATATTACATTTTATATATTTGGTTATTCTATTTACCTTCTTCCCCACATTAACTACTTAAAATTCTCATGTATGTGCTTGATTCACTTTTAAGAAATGGTAGTGGTATAGAGATCCCTCTATCATTTCCAAATAAGGATTTTTAAAAAGAATAGAACTCAGGTAAAAATAACTGGATAATTTTATTGATTAAAATTCTTGGTTCATGACCACCCATCATGGCCTTCTTGTTTATTTGTGTTTGTAATATTAACACACACATACCTACACAAACCCACTACCTAACATGGAGACTAGAACATGCACAATGACTCACATCTCTCTATGTGGTCATCCCTATCCCCTCTTCCCAATCTTCATCATCCTTCCAAGGTAACCATGATCTGGAATCTTGTATTGAACATTGATATATTCCTATCATGCAAACTTGGGGGACTTATTTTCACTTGTTGTATTAATAAGAATCATCCATATTGTTCTGTGTTACAATAGTTCATTCATTTTGACTGTGTATATTACTCATTGTGTGAATCAGGGAAAGGAGAAATGAAAATCTAGAATATCAGTGTTTTATTACATTAATTTATTCTACATTCTTTACTTCCTAAGAAACAAATACTATATTAAGCATCACTTGTTTTAAGACAACTAACAATATAAAACAAGTTGCTACTGTCTTAATTATATTTCATAGCTAATCACTTCACCCTCAAAATGTCTGTAATTTTCAGGATTTAATGCTCATTATGTATTCTACATTGGGCTTCCTTAAAGATTAGTGATATCAGAACTGGCATAGATTAGGGCTGTTGACAAATTGCCAATCTATTATGACACTAATCAGATCAGATGTACCCCTAAATTTTCATTTATTCAATACTTCCAGTGACTTCATGGTCAAACACTCCTATAAAAGGCACTAGTAGCACTGAGCTGAGCAAAACCATTCCTTTCTATCAAGGTTCTCACTGCCTAATGGAGGGGGAGTCTTTTTTTAAATCCTGCGGTCCCAAGACCAGAGGTAATTTTAAGCATCTTAGACCAGGAGGTGACTGCCTCAAATAAGGACTTGACTGCCCAGTAGATAACAAAAGGGAAGCAGAGAGAGAGAGCATGCAAAGACATGGAGGCGGGAGAGTATCAAGTGGTCAACTCCCTTCAAATTTAAGTAGAGTGGCAGGAAGTTAGAGGTCAAATCTCAGGGTATTTTAAACTTGATCCCAAGGTAACTGTGAGCCACTGAGAGATTTCAAAAAAAGGAGGAATAGGATCAGATTTGCTATACTAGAAGATGGACTGCAGTGGAAAGTGGGCTATAAGTAATAGCAGTGGAAAAAAAAAGTCTCGGATCTAGGCAGTAAATGATGTGGACCTTAACAAAGGCAGCCACATGGATCATGGCTGCAGGCAGGAGGACGTGGACTTCTGTGATATTTATGCAGTGAAGATGACTGAAAAAGATGACACAGACCCAAAAGAAAATAAGCATATGCAAATTGGTGGTCTAAAAGCAACTGTAGTACAATTGTTTCACATTCCATGCCTAGAAGAATGTCACCTCACCCACAGAAAGACAAAGCCTTCCTATCATATTGATTGAATCCCAAGAAAGCCTCCAAATACTGGTGAAATATGTTTTTGTAAATTATCAGGTGCCTTTATTTGAAATTATGTAATCTCACCACCATCCATAAGACAGAAAATGATGCCCAACTGAAATCCTATTTTGACTGATTTTAAACATACAATTAACTCTCATTATTTGCAATATTTCTGTTCTATAAAGTCACCACAAATAATGAATTAACAAATACTGGCCCATTGCTCTTCATGGAAATACCAAGTTAAGTTCTTGAAAGACTCAGGTCACAACATTTTTGCTATCCAATTAACACATAACTTTGTTTTATGTGTATTTCTGTTTAAAGACACCTATTTAATATACAGGATTGGATAAAAGTAGGTTTCCAGTTGTGAGTATGCAAAACAGAGTTTATTATTATATTATTATTTATTAATTATTGTGTTATTTTCCACATGAACAACTATAGACCCATCTTTGCCCCACCCTGTACATTGTTGGTTCAGTAACATTAACACATGGTCAAAATCACAGTAAATGAGGCCTAAATGAAGTTTATCTAACACACCTATTTTCTCCATAAGGCACATCACAGCCTTCCTATACAATTAGCAACACTAGCCAGCACTTCAGCACTACACTTGGGAGTCATTTTAAAAAGCAAAATCACCAAGAAAAAGCACAAAAACAGGAACAATGTGGAACTAAATAGACTGAAACAGACACATGTTTATAGTATGAGAGCTCAAATAAGGAGGCAGTGTCGCCTTGTGCAATCTCAGCTTGGAATGTGCACATCAAGTAGCTCAATATTTTTTATCAATCTTTGCATGTCTGTGAATGATTGTGAAAGCACTATATTGATTTTGGGGTTATAAATGGATTTTAGCAAGTAGGCAAATTCACTAATACAGAATCCGTGAATAATGAAGATTGATCATACCTCTAAGAGATTATTTCCTGCCTTGAGGCATCAAAAGTCTCTCTAGCAGGTGAGCAGAGCAAATCAGTAATAATGCCAAATCTTTAGTTATGTGCTTTTTCTAATGAGTTCAAAAGTGTCTCTTTAGACCCAAATCAAAATGATCCTTTGGCTCATCTCCTGTGAGCCTGGAAAAACTAAGTTAAAAATCAATTTTTAAATGAGACAAAAAATCAAAGCTTTGGAGAATTAAGAAGCATGTTCCTGTTTCAGAAAGAAAGAGAGAGAAAAGGAAGGAAGGAAGGAAGGAAGGAAGGAAGGAAGGAAGGAAGGAAGGAAGGAAGGAAGGAAGGAAGGAAGGAAGGAAGGAAGGAAGGAAGGAAGGAAGGAAGGGAGGAAGGGAGGGAGGGAGGGAGGGAGGGAGGGAGGGAGGAGCCAGGGACAAATTCTAGATGCCCTGATTCCTAAATTGCCGACCTTCATTGTTAGTACTTCTCAAATGTTACTGTGCTTGTGACTTCCTTGGGCAATCATATGAATAATGCTGATTCTGATTCAGGATGTCTGGGGTGAGGCCTGAAGATTTTCCACTTCTAACAACACCCAGGTGGTGCTGATGTTACACATACTATGAGTACCAAAGCTACTGAAGAAACTCATCAGTCTCAAAACAGACTTACATCCAACAGAGGATAGATAATTACTTAGATTAAAAAAAAAGCACTTTAGTTTATGGCTATACATTAGATACTAAAAAGCAACTAAGCTTTCAAAATATCAACAGTTCCACACCTGAAATAGCCCAGGATATACAATGCCATTCATTTTCTTACCTAAGTCTATCTGTATTGTATTGTAAAAATATTAAAATAAAGTACATTAGGATCTCAATAATGCTTTCCAAGTAGAAGCTCAGATTTGGGAGCAATTTTCTCCTCTCTTAATAGACAGACCATTAGCAACATTAAGGAACTAAAGGAAATATCACCTGAAAGGTAGGCTTCATTTGCAGGCAGCTGACAAACAAGTGGGCAAAGCATAACTTCGCCATTTAACATGCAGATAAGAGGTAGGATTATTAGGAAGCTGTTATCTGCAGATAAAGGCATTTGCTTCTCACTGCCTCTGTGCTCTTACCTCTAGACACAACACTATAAATCAAAGATGTCTGAAATAAAGGGTAACAGAAGTGCAGATTCAGCAACCTGTCATTTTGGAAGGAAATCTGGCACCAAAGAGCCTGTAAGAAGAGCAGTTTGATGCAAAAGCCCAAGTGAAAAATTTGACTTCCAAGATATAATTCAGAGGAGCATAAGTCTCCCACAAAGATTTGCAGAGCTACAAAAATAACCACAAAGCAGATAAAATGAAGAGTGTGTTCATTGGTGCATCAGAGGGTCAGACATTTGCTGAAGGCAAGGAGTAAGAGGCCTTTGGGATACTCAAGATTGATCCTTCAAGACCACTGATTCCAACTTGATAGTATGTGTTTAACAATTTAAAGATTCAAAGTTCCATGTGAGACCAACATAGGGTTCTTCACCACTTAAGCCAGTCTGATTTTCCATGCCACTTGAGAACTATCCACAGCTGTCTTTTTCCTCTCTTTCAGCACACATGGAACCAGTTGCAGTTAAGATAACTGTCTTCAATTGACTATGTAGCACTAATGTAACACTAGTTTTGTTCTATTTTTAAACTTGACCAAGATAAAATGCCAACAATTAGACTTCAATGAGCAAACCTCAGTTCAAGCTAAGAACTAAGACATTTCAGAACATATGTAAGAGAGCTCTATGAAAAGAGATAAAGAAACAGGTAGAAATGACTATAGCAACCTAATGCTCAAGAGATGACAGATATTAGAAATGTACTTGAAATACCAGACACATAGGGAAAAGTCCTTACTTATATGCCTGTAAAAAAAAAAATTACTTTGCTTCACTAAGCGCCACTGGAGGAAGAAAATGCAAAATAGATAGATAGATAGATACATAGATAAAAGCCATTTTCTGATACAAATCAGAAGTTCTTCAGACAGAGGGACAAAAATGACTATTTGTCCCAGGAATCCCACTTCTAGGAATCTACATTAAGGAAACACTTCCAATACAACAATGCATATGCAAAAGATTATTCATTGCAAAACTGTTTGCAATTACAAAATATTGGAAACAACCTAAATGCCAATATATAGGACAGTGCTTAAATAAACTAGGTAAAGCCACACAACACATTGTTATGAAGATCTCTATGAATTGATATAAAATGTGTTGCAGCAAAAAAAGTGCAAAAATGTATCTATGATATGCTATACTTTGTGTAAGAAAAAAGGGAATATAATAAAACATTCATAAATCTTCTCATTTTGCAAAAGAAATACAGAAGCGTAAACCAGAAACTAAAGAAGTAGGTTATTTACGGGAGTGGATGGGAAGGAATGGGAAAATGGGAATGGATAGTAGGGATGAGGAGGGAGTGATACTTACTAGTATACCTTTTTGTATAGTCCTGACTCTGAGAACTATAGTAATTTTTAACATACCAAAAATATAAATAAGTAATCAAAGTCAATCAGGATGTGTGTGTTTTAGGGAAAGAGGGCAAACTGAAATATAAATACTAACAAAAGAACTTAATTGTATCACAAGTAAATAATATAAACACACTGAACGAGGCAGGAAGAAAAGATCTAGCTTCGTGACTATGGAAACAGTATATTGATGGGATAATACTGTAAGTTAAGACAAACAACTAATGAATGTGTTTCTCACAAAGATGTGGGCTAGCAATTTTGAAACTATTTCTGTCTATACTCAGATTAAAGAAATCAGTTAATGTATTTTCTTATAGTATCGATACTGAGAGCCAGATTTCTCACCATCAGAGAAAGAAAGCTAGTGTAGGACTAGAAACAGAAGTATCAGTATGAGCTCCTGATTTTGATTGATAGGTAGGTAGACAGAGGATAGAAAGGAAAAAAGAAGGAAATATAGGGAGAAACAGAGAGAAGAAAGAAAGAAAACAGGTGTGTTTGCATGGTTAGTATATTTTACATATATGTCCTAACCACTGGGAGGGTCTAGAAGCAATGACACTCCAGTATCAAATGAGCACAAAAGGCCCTAATTTCTAAATATCATTCTGTAATAAACAGAACCAAGAAAGGGTGAGGACATAAAAAAGAGATCTGTAGAAACACTGGCCAGAATTTCCCAAAGTTTCCACAAACAATAAGCTCTTTATTGGAAAAGGAGAGTCTTTTCAACAAATAGCATTCAAATGACTGGATATCAATATACAAAAATAAATAAACAAATTTTGATCTATATTTTGTGCCATATACAAAAACACAACCAAAATGGATTATAGACCTAAATGTAGAACAAAAAAGTATAAAAAATCTAGGAGAAAACACTATGACCTGCAGTATGACAAATAATTCTTAGATATGAAAGCAAAAGCATGACCTTAGAGGAAGAAATTGATAAATTGAAGTTCACCAAGATGAAAAAGTTTAGCTTTTCTAAAGACACTATTAAGAGAGTGAAAAGTAAGCTACAGACTTGGAGAAAATATTTGTAATTCATATATCTGATAAAGGACTTATATCCAAAACATATAAAGAACTGTCAACACTCAACTGTAAGAAAATAACCGTCTAAAAAAATCCACAAAAGCTTTGAAGACAATTCACCAAAGAATGTACGTAGATACAAAGAAACACATGAAAAAATGTTCAACATCTTTAAACATTAGAGAAATAGAAAACAAAACTGCAAAGAGATATCACTACATAGCTATTAAAATAAATAAAATTTCAATGCTTACCATACCAAGTGCTGGTGAAGATATGGAAAAACTGGAACTGTACGTGTGAATGTAAAACAGTACAACCACTTTGGCAGTTTCTGGAAAACTTAAATACCTACCATAAGATGCAGCCATTCCACTCCTAGGTATTTACACAAGTAAAATGAAAGCATATGCCCATAATAACACTTGTACATAAATACACATAGCAGCTTTATTGCTAATTGACAAGAATTGGAAAAATCACAAATGTCCATCAACAAATGAATGGGTAAACAAACAAAGATCTGTCCATTTAATAAAAAAAAACTATTCAGGAATAAAAATGAATAAATTTGAAATGAAATTGAAAGTTAAAATGAAGTGAAGTGAATATATATTGCAATATGGATTTATCTAAAAATAATCATGGAAAGTAAAAAAGGTCAAACAAAAAGTATTAAATACATATTGTATGATTTCATGTATGTAAGATTCTGGAAAATACATACTATAGGGATAGAAAGTGAACCAATAGTTGCTTGGGAATGGGAAGTGGCATGATGATAGATTACAAAGAGTACAGGAACATTTTGGCATGATAGATATGCTCCTTTTCTTAATTGTGGTGATAGTTTTCCCCAGTATACACATACGCTCAAACTTAAATTGTATACTTTAAATAGGTTCAGTTTACTGTATGTCAATTATACCTCAATAAAGTTGTTAAAAACAATTAAGGAAGCAAACAAACATGTGTGGCAAAATCCTACCTTTTATTTCCACATTTATAGCATGTTTTCCACCACTGGAATACAACCTCCCTGAAAGCAACAGCTATCTTACACATTCATGGCCAGGCTAACAGACATGAAACATTCCCAGTTAAACATGTCCGTAACATTGCAAAACTAAGGAGATGACTTAAATTAAAACACATTATTTATAAGCAAACTTTGATCAAGGACTTAAGCAGCAAAGACTAACAACTTTCTGCAATTAGCAGTGATGACCTTCATACAATAAAGTAACACTTCAACCCAGTTCATGAGTTTGAAGGCAATTAGAATAAAATGGATGAAAGGATCATAAAAGTGGTAGAGAAAAACTGAATCCAGACCAGACCAGAAATTCTCAGAATATTGCCTTAGGATTATTCCCAGTTAGGTCCTTATGGAGAAGTAAATGGACATTAATGCCAACCTACTCTATAGCATTATAGCTATGTATGAATTAACTTTTTATTTTTATCAAATCCATAACTTATATGGCTCCTACCTCCTAAGTTACAAGCAAAATGAAGAAATAGGTAACCTGCAACAAAAAATGGATTAATTGCTTTACTTTACACATACTCATAAAACAATATAATGCCGCTCTCAGTAAAATGGCCATAGTAAAGGAACAGACAATTCCTAAAATAAAAATAGATTTTAAAGTTTCACCTTACAATTAAATAAATATATAGTTTGCCATATTTAAATCTATGAATTCTAAAATTTTAAAAATCTTTCTAAATGGCTAGAGTATGCTGTGATTGGCATTTTCTTATATAGTTAGCAGGGGGATGTTGGGAAACATCCTTTCTGAAAGCTCTTGTAGCAAAAGTTTTCAATATTTAAAAACATGCACATTTTATTCTGCCAGGAAGTTTGCTTAAGCAAATAATGAAATGTGAAGCCAAAGATTTAAGTGCACTAATCACAATCTTATATTGGTGAAAAACTAGAAACCTTATATGCAACAGCAGGAAAACTGTTAAATGAAATGCAAGATAGGAAAATACATGACCATTTCATGCAATTTTTAAAGAATTTATAAAGACATGGGAAAATTCTGATTGAATAAAAATATCAGGACACCAATCTGTTTAAGACAGCATGATTCCATATTTGTCTCACTCCTCCAGATTTTTAAAGTTTTGCACTGCTCTTTAAGTACTTTCACTAAATTGTGATCTATTAGTTTCACATTGCCAATCATGTGGTTAACCAACTAAAGGCTTGAGCACCACCAAACAGAGATTCTGAACTCAGAATATCCAAGCCATTCTTATAATGCTAACCTAGCCTTGGCTTGGCGGCTAAATAACCACAAATTGATTAGCAAAACATCCTCCATGTCAAGACAGACAGTGAGAGTAAATTGCACAGATGAGTAAGTAGTGATGAAAAATAGGGACAGATGGGGGACTTTAAGTGCCTAAGATTTTTGTCCATGTTCTAGTTCATTATCAAGAATAAACTGGGATCATTCTATTAATGCCATCTTTCAAACAAAGATAAGGCCATTTCAAAATATCACTTCCTCAGAACAAGACACTCAGTCTTGTAACTTCATTGCCAGTGGATGAGATGATACCTTGGGCTAAGAGGCCAAGGAAGAAGGGACTAAGAACAAACACCCCCACAAGAAAATCTCCTCTTAGTATTTGAAATGTTGTTCTGAAAGAGTCCTGATTTCTTTAGGTTGGAAGACTGTTTTCATCATGAGTGTTCTGAAATACTAAGGTTACCATCAGGGCCGACACAAATGATCCCAATATTACATACTGGAATTGGCAGTATGGTTCAGCATTACTTCTTTCTCCAACCATTTTCGATTGGTGCCTAAGGCCAAGAGAGGAAAACTAGCAAACATAGCATTTTAAATGTGTGGTATGGGTACATTTTTTTCCCTTTTCACAGAGTATCAT
Source organism: Pteronotus mesoamericanus (assembly GCF_021234165.1). Taxonomy (NCBI): domain Eukaryota; kingdom Metazoa; phylum Chordata; class Mammalia; order Chiroptera; family Mormoopidae; genus Pteronotus; species Pteronotus mesoamericanus. Next base: position 11,603,555 of record NW_026555072.1, read on the forward strand.
TTCAGTACTGTTGACAGATTGCCTAAAATAAACCCACAAATAAAACCAGCAAAATTCTGTCCTGGCTGGGTTGCTCAGTTGGTTAGAGCATTGTCCCATGTACCAAAAGGTTATAAGTTTGATTCCCAGTCAGGGCACATACTTAAATTGTGGGTTTGATCCCGGTCAGTCGGGGCACATAAGGAAGGCAACCGATCAATATTTCTTTCTCACATTGATCTCTCTTTCTCTGTCTCTCTCTCTGCCCCCTCACCTCTCTCTTCCCCTCCCTTTCTTTTTCCTCTCTCTTTCCCCCTTCCTGTCTCTCTGAAATCAATAAAAACATATCCTTGGGTGAGAATAAAAATAAATAAATAAACCAGCAAGATTCCTATGGTGGTTCTGAGCCATAGCCTATAGCACTAAAATATAGTTGAATACCTCTAAATGTTCCAATGCTCCATTCCTTACCTTGTTCTTTTTTCCATTAAACAACAATTGTTATATTCTCATTAGAGCACAATAATATGAACCCAGATCAAGAGTACTTACTGCTGACCACCTTGCCATCTAACTTTTCAACTTGAGGCACATTAAGAAACTCCCTATGAAACCCTGCATATGAAAACCACCTTGACTGGCAAAGAAAACTAAAGGGGAAAAAAGAAAACATCTGCCAAGCACTCAGACTCACTTATCAGTCCAAGTCTCATCTCAAATAATCTCCCAAGCTCCAATTACAGCAATCAGTGTTCAAGGCAAAGCCCCCTCCCCCCGCCCTCTGAGGATGTGGTTCAGCAACATAAGCAGGGTGTCCATTCACTTCACCAGAGACAACTTCTACTACTTACCGACATTAAACTGAACCACTAAAGTAGCCAACACTCTAGAAATTATCCTTTAGAAAAGAATATATTCTGTGTTTGCTATCAAGCACCCAGTTGTATTTTTACCTGCGTAAACAAAAAAAAAATCTAGAAAATGCAAAGGGAATCCAGAAATTTGTGGACATAGAACTTGGTACTATATGATCAAGGCTAATACAAATTTCCTATTTTACAATGTATAATGATCCTCTAAACCAATCATTCAGAGATCTAAATGTGACCCTCCAAGTAAAATAAAGCACCCACCAGATTAATATTACAATACAGTAAAATTTAGAACTCAGCTCAAGGGCATAATCTTTCATGAAATTACCATACATTCTACCCATCAGTCACAAGCTACCCATCAGTACCTGAAATGCTTTGTTTCCTTCTTTCCTGGAATATAATATCACTTAGTGAATGCATATTTGAAACTATAGAATTAAAATTTAAACATATTAAATGTGATTATAATGGTGGCCACACAGTTATATACATTTGTCAAAATTCATCAAACCACACGTTTAAAATTGGCAAATTTTACTGCATATATATATATATATATATATATATATATAGTGTATGTGTATGCACGTGTATGTATAATCTCACCAACAAAACTGATAAACAATATTAATCATATTAGAGCCCCATGGAACATGAATGTAAACTGATAATTCACTCATAAAACATGGAAATAACAATGACTGGTGAGAAAACAGAGGAAAAAGAAACTTGTTTATACCAGAGGAGCATTTCTCAGCCTCAACACTATTAACATTTTGAGCCAGATACTTCTTTGTTGGGGGCTGTCTTAGGACTTATACGGTGTTTAACAGCATTCCTCTACCCACTAGATGCCAGTTGCACGTTTTCTCCTCAGTTGCGATAACCAAAAATGTTTCTGGACATTGTCAAATATCTCAGGGGCAGGGAACAAAACTGCCACAGGTTGAGCACCTCTGCATTAGATCCTTAGAACAAGATCTATTATATAAATTAAGCTAAAGTGAGTGGTGGTGTAAACTAACAATCCCAGGAAAAAAGAAAAAGTGCAGAATGTTGATGATTTTAGGGTTACTTAAGACACTTTCAAATATAGGCAATCAATATAATCAATGCCTTTCTCCACAGCTAGTGAGCACAGGCAAATCTGGAAACATTTCAAGTATTATTTTTCCATGTGTCATTAAATTTATGTGTGAGGTTTAATAGCCATAAATCATCACCATTGACCAACTCTCTCAATAACTTCATAAATTGGTCATTTGTTCCAGCAAAACATAAGGGAATTAAATAATTGATCACATATATATTTTGAGGACAGGATGCAAATATGCACTAGACATTTAAGAAACGATTTTTCAAGAAATTGACTTTTTAAAACCCAGGTCCCTAAGTTCAACATTTAGGCAAATTAAAAGAAAAAAATCTATAATACTTTTTATACTATATCTTTAATATAACAAAATGTATATTAAATAAAGCGATATGTGAAAGAGACTGGGTAAATAGCTAGTTTAATCTAGTTAATCTCCTAACCTATGAGATACCAGGTTAAAAGAAATAAACTGTTTAATAATTCCACATTTGGAAATATATTCCAAGGAAATTAGCCCCCAAAAGAAATTAGATAAAAATATTCCAAACATTCCTGATATCAAATATTTCACAACTCCCAATTCTGTAACTGAGGCAAAGGTACAGACATAATGCTTTATCAGACACATATGTGACAGTTGAAACCTGAATTTCTAGTTCAGTGCCTGGTCTCCAAACCACTTAGAGACTTGAAGGCAGTAAAGAGGGCTCACTGGGCATTTCCAGACTCTTTTTTAAAGTGCCTAGGTCAAGGCTACATGTAATGGTGCTAAGCTGCAACGTTCAGAAAAACAAAGAAACAAGCATTCAGATGGATAAATTACATGATTAACAATTACATACTTTGCTCTCTATACAAATTACTATGTATATGCAAATATTGTATACAAATACATTGCATATAAAATATAAGAAATTACATTCACAAAACATTCTTAAAATGGATTTATTAAACACAAATCTTTCAAATCATAGGAATTAGGGAAAAATAAGATGCCTTTTTTTTTTATCAAGAAATCAAATATTGCCCCCAAATTGATATAAGAATGGGTAAAAACATGAAAATATACTTTTCCTCATTATTAACCTGGGAACACAGATTAAAAGAACCATAATACTATTAAGTCTCCAGGAGATTAGAAAAATATTGAGAAATTTAGCAAGTGCTGGAGAAGATATGAAACAACTAAAATTCTCACCCATCTACAACCACTTTAAAAAAAAGATCAGCAGCATATTTTAGGTTAAAGATGCACCTACACCTTCACAAATGTTCAACAAGAAACAAAAGAATGTTCATAGCAGCATTATTCATAAAGGCAAACTGAGGAGCACCCAAATGTCCTCAGGAATGGATAATTTATTGTATAGTTATACAATGAAATACTATAGTAATGAAAAGGAACAAATGTGGCCCCAAGCAGCAACATGGATAGATCTCATACAACAGTAAATGAAAGACATCACAGAATACACAGAGTATTATCCAACTTACATACTTTTCAAAAGTAGGCAAAAACAAAATAGAGAAGAACTAGGCCAGTGCACTCATAGGTAATGCATCTATAAGAAAAGTAAGGGAGAGGTAAGTGTGCATATAGTTCCCCTACAGAGTAAAGAAGACAGAGAAGAAAATAATGATAGAGGGTCACTGAGGTGGCTTCTGAGGATACTAAAAATATTTTATTTCTTAACCTAGGAGGTTAGCTATATGGGCATTTGCATTTTAATTAGTCTTTACACTGTACATAAATATTTTCACAGTCATTTATGTTTCTCCCAACATAAAGTGTCAATTTTTCAAAAACAAAGCAATAAACACAACCATTTTGACACATGCAAGTCCACACCATTAGCTGGCAAAACTGGAACTCAGCGTGTTTAGGATGATTATAATTGCATAAATATGAAGGTACAGTGACAAAGACCACAGGTTAATTGGAAATGATGTGATGGAGTCATGCTCATCATAGGCTTTTCTTGTAGGAGTAGAGCTTAGGTTCATAACTTCAAAACTATTTGATGAATGTCACACAACAAATTAAATCCAAAGCTGGTATATCAAAACACTCAATATACAAGAAGAGGTCCAATTGACAATAGATTTAGAATAATCACAAGTCTCCAAATTCATGTTTAATATGCATTTTCAGATGGCAAATATACACAGTGGATTTGAGAGACCTGAGACTGTGTATACAAGTCTAGTTGTGGACTGATTCTACAACTAATATTTATCAGCCACAGAAAATTTTAACTTGATAATTATATTTAATGGTAAGAAGTTTTCATTGCCATTATAAAGCAGGACACTATATATTTTTAAAGATTTTATTTATTTATTTTTAGAGAGGGGCAGGGGGCAGAGGGAGGGAGAGAAACATCCATGTGTGGTTGCATTTTGTGCACCTCCTGCTGGGGACCTGGCCTGCATCCCAGGCATGTGCCCTGACTGGGAATCAAACCAGCAGCCCTTTGGTTTGCAGGCCAGCACTCAATCCACTGAGCCACACCAACCAGGGCAGGATACTATATTTTTTAAAAATTAGTGGTATAATCGTAAAAGAAAAAGAGAAAAATAAAACAAGAAAAATAAAGTACCTAAGGAATAAACTTAACCAAGGAGGTAAAAGACCTGTATGCAGAAAACTATACAACACTGAAGAAAGAAATTAAGGAAGACACAAATAAATGGAAGCATATACCATGTTCATGGATTGGAAGAATTAACATCATCAAAATGTCCATACTACCCAAAGCAATTTATAGATTCAACGCAATCCCTATTAAAATACCAATGATGTATTTCACAGAAATAGAACAGACATTTCAAAAATTTATATGGAACCATAAATGACCCCGAATAGCTGCAGCAATTTTGAGAAAGAAAAACAAAGTAGGAGGGATCACAATACCGGACATCAAACTGTACTACAAAACCACTATACTCCAAACAATCTGGTACTGGCACAAGAACAGACCCATAGACCAGTGGAACAGAATAGAAAGCCCAGAAATGAGCCCATGTCTATAGGGGCAACTAATATTTGACAAAGGGGGCAGAAGCATAAAGTGGAATAACAATAGCCTCTTCAACAAATGGTGTTGGGAGAGCTGGACAGCTACATGCAAAAAATTGAAATTAGATCATCAGCTGACACCATACACAAAAATAAACTCAAGATGAATAAAAGACTTAAATATAAGTTGCAACGCTATAAAAGTCCTAGAGGAGAACATTGGCAGGAAACTCAGATATCCCACACAGCAATATTTTGACCGCTATGTCCCCTAAAGCAAGGGACATAAAAGAAAGAATAAACAAGTGGGACCTCACCAAAATAAGAAGCTTCTGCACGGCTAAAGAAAACATCAGCAAAATGAAAAGGGAGCTAAACGTATGGGAAAATATATTTGCTAATGATACATCAGATAGGGGTTTGATCTCTAAAATATGTAAAGAACTCACATGACTCCACTCCAAGAAGAAATTAATGATCCAATGAAAAATGGGCAAAGGACCTGGGAAGATGCTTTTCCAAGGAAGAAATCCAGAGGGCCCAAAGACATGTGAAAGGATGCTCGGCATCACTAGCCATCAGAGAAATGCAAATTAAAACCACAATGAGATACCACATCACACCTGTCAGAGTGGCCATCATAAACAGATCAACAAACAACAGGTGCTCACGAGGCTGTGGAGAAAAGGGAACCCTAGTGCACTGTTGGTGGGAATGCAGACTGATGCAGCCACTGTGGAAGACAGTGTGGAATTTCCTTAAAGAGCTAAAAATGGAACTGCCTTTTGATCCAGTGATTCCCCTACTGGGACTATACCCTAAGAATCCCAAAACGTCAATTCAAAAGAACCTATGCACCCCAATGTTCATGGCAGCACAATTTACAATAGCCAAGTGTTGGAAGCAACCTAAATGCCCATCAGTAGATGACTTGGTCAAAAAATTATGGTACATTTACACAATGGAATACTATGCAGCAGAAAGAAAAAAAAGAACTACTACACTTCGAGACAGCATGGATGGAACTGGAGAGCATTATGCTAAGCAAAATAAGCCAGGGGCTGAAAGACAAATACCATATGATCTCACCTATAAGTGGAACCTAACCAACAAAACAAAAATCCAGGGAAAATATGACCAGCAACACCGAAAGAAAAAAGAAACCAACAGAGTCAAGAGGGAAGGAGGGAGGGGTGGGCAGGGAAAAGGAAGGGAAGGGGAAAGTCAAGGAACATATAGCAAGGACTCATGGACAAAGTGGGGAAGGATTGAGGGAGGGAGATGGGGGACAGGGGCAGGGAAAAGTGGTGGTGGGAAGGCGGAGACAAACGTATTTGAACAAAAAATAAATTTAAAAAATAAAGAGAGTGTGTATGAGTAACCCATGAAGACACATCAGTTTGCATAAGAGAAATAAATGGAGAAATTTTCAAGGTTAGAATGTAAGGGAAATGAGAGAGAAGGAAAGGATCAAGAAAGTTTTAGAAAATGGCAGAACAGCCCATCATATTTTCATTAGCTCACCCCAATCATAATTATGTTTAACAACAAAGTTCTTTATATTATGGCCACATATTAATTGTGTATGTGTTGGTTAACCAAGACAGTCTTTTTCCATTGCTCCTCCACTGTTTATATACCTCCCTTAAAAATAAACACATGATAAAAAAAACAAACAAACTCGAGTTTGTGTTTCTTCATGCTAAAAGAACTGATAATTAGGGAGAAAAACCCTGTGCCACTGCCAATGGCAGGGGGCAGGGAGGGGTCAGGGGAAGTGACAACAATCTCAATCAGTAAACTGACTTCTAAGTTATCTGCTTCAGCACAGATAACTGGAATGATCAGGTTAACAATGATCAGCAAATAAGTAAATAACACATTGATTTCTGTATCATGTGGATCTTAAATTATGGATTCTCCTTATTCTTCAGGGCTCAGCTCCAATGTCACCTCCTCAGGAAGGCTTTTTGTGATCACTCTCAAGTAGGCCACTATACCACCATCTTATGAATGCTTCCCTTCAGAGCACCTATCACTGCTGGAAACTATCATATTTCTTTTCTTTTTATTGAATATTTTCCTACTTTCCTAATAAATCCTCTTGTTCATCCAGTTCACATTAAATCTCAGAACATGACATATAACAAGCACTTGATGTTCCTACAATATTCCTTGAGTAAATGCAATTAATAAATAAGGAGGCTGACAGGTAAGCAAATTAATTATTACTATATGTGTACTGAGACAGATGGGCAAAGTTTAAAGAGGGCATAGAGAAAAAAGACTGATTCTAGACTGGCAGGAAGAGAAAGGCTGTCAAGAAAAACAAGGCTTCCTAGAGAACTTGACATTGGAATTAAGCCTTGAAGACAAGTGAGATTCTCTCAGCAGAGGACCTGGAGCTGGTGACCAGAAGGAAGCTAAAATGGTCGTAGTTTGGTGCACTGAGGATCATAAAGGGTCTTTTTATCAGCACACACAAAAAATTTGAACTTAGCTTTGTAGGTAACATGAAACAATTACCATTTTTATCATATTGTTTTACTTCAGAGAAATTATTTCAATAGAACTAGATGGGATGAAATGAGGAGGCTGGGGTAGGAAAACAGGCAAATGCTGTAATGATCCATGTACGATAAAAGACAGGGGCCATGAAATGGACAGAAGAAAAGCCATGGGAGAGCTATTTAAGAATTAGAATTGCCCTGGCTGGTGTGACTCAGTGGATTGAGTGCCAGCCTGTGAACCAAAGGGTTGCCAGTTCAATTCCCAGTCAGGGCACATGCCTGGGTTGTGGGCCAGGTCCCCAGCTGGGGGCATGCAAGAGGCAACCACACATTGATGTTTCTTCCCTTCTTTCTCCCTTCCTTCCCCTCTCTCTATAAACAAAGAAACAAACAAACAAATGAATGAAATCTTTAAAAAAATAAAAGAATTAGAATCAACAAGGCTTGGTGATGGGATGAGTGAGGCTGAGGCCAAGCAAATATCTAGCATTTACACTTTAGGCAACTGAATACAACAAATGCATATATATAGAAAGGAGTTTAGGGAAGATGGAAATGAAGGAAAAAACACTACATTCATGAATTGCTGGAGGGGAGTGATGGGGGTCTACCTTACATCAAAAGACAACATAATTTTGTACATTCTGCTAAACTTAGACTTAACCTGAATGCAGCCTTTTCTGTCTCTCTGGCCAATGCCCTCATCTACAAATAGATTTTTTTAATCCACCAAAATCCTTATCAGTCAAACCTTAAAATTACAGGAGCCCAATGAAAGGGAAGTTAGAGACCCCAGAGCAGGGTTAGAAAAATGGTGTCGTGGTAACACAAGAATATCTGATTTAAGCCAGGTGTGTTGAAGCTAGGCCCCCAAGGTACAGAACACTATCCCAGTTGGGTTAATGGTAGAAGTAAAACACATGTGCACTAACTAATTAAGGGATAACTTATGTTAATTAGCTTTCTATCAGTAATATATGATGACTTATTGTCACTGCTTTGGCATATGATTGCTCTTATAGCAGAAAAAAAGGGCCATCTACAGGGTATGATTTTAGCAGCCTAGGAGAGATTTCCTTTTTAAAACTAAACCTTCTCTAATGCACTCTAATGCCTTAAGTTCTTTTCATTAGAGCTAATGGAGCTAATTACACCGACTTAGGCAAGAATTCCTCTTGCCATTCATAGGAGGTATAAATGACCGGTCAGATTATTGCCTAAAAGCAAGTTCAGGGGAGAAAACATGTTCACCCCAGCTAACAGCTAAAAAACTTTTACTTGACAATTATGCCAACGAATGGGAGTTATCTGTGTGTCTGTGTGTGGATTATATAACTGTAGTTAAGCTAGTGTGAGCTGCACAGGAAAGTGCCTGATGATTCCTGCTGCTTTCCACTTTGCTTCTTTAAAGCAAAGAAAAACTGCATCTCTAGTAGCTTTTAATGCCTTGCCTTCTGTCTTGTTCAAAATGGTTGGAAGCTTATAGCCATAGGAGGCAAGTTAACGTCTTTACCATATTTCATAGCAGCAGGAAAAATAATGCCTATGCAATTTGGGGTCTGTTAAGCATAAGATTTTTTAAAATGACAGAGTAGAAAGATGGTCTATCCCCATGAAAGTTTTCATGATTTCTTATGTCTTGCCCACACTAGCCACAAACTGAAGAGGGGAAAAAGACATACACAGATTCAAACTTTTGAAAGTGAATGAGCTGTTGCCCTGTTGTTTGGGAAGAGCACTAAGCTTGATATTACAAGTCCTTAGAGAGTCTTCAACCTCCATTATCTATGAAGCAATAAAACTCTCACTTGGGAAACTGAAGTTTTGAGCTGGGAGGATGGGGAAAAAAAGATTAAAAGATGGCCATTGCCTTGATTTTCTACAAAGGAACCACGTGGGATAATTACTCCCACTGAATTTATAAACACTGACTGTTATTGAAAACAGAGACTTCTCCTTTGTGTATGAAGCCTTAAGTTCTTTTCTTCAGAGCTAACAGGAGCCAAGACTGGAACTGATGAGGACTTGTGCCTCAGAGCAGTGTGGATTCTCAAAGAGTATCCTCTAACCCATCTACGAAGACTCACCACAAAGAACTGTTCTTCTGGACATCTAGCCCTGGGCCCAGTGTAGGTGCAGAGGTCCAAATCGAAACCTCACTTAAACATGAACTTTGGCCAAACTCTGGACCTCAGCTGCCTCTTCTCAAAATGAGGAGTAGTAATTACTATCAGCAAGTTGTTATGAGGATAAAAAACATAATGGACATGAAGTTTTTAATACTATCCTCATCTTTTAGTAAATGCTCAATAACCACAGTAATGACTATTAAAAGTAACAATAACATCAATATTTCTTTAACCCAATACAGTTAACTGCATATAGTGGGTATTCCCTTGTTGCCGACAGGGTCATTCATAACTTTCACTTTGCTCCATATGGATCACTCAGATCTTTTCTCTCTTCCAGCAATAAATATCCATCTTGAGAACAACTATCTAAATCAAGAGTAAAAATAACTTCTTTATCTCAGACCACTAAACAAAACACCTAGAAAGTAACAGGGCAATATCTGCCTTGGAATTTTTTTTGCTAAATATGAAAAACAGGACCAAAATATATTTAAAAAGCCTAATTGTTTCATGATCAATACACTACACTAGTAACTCTTTCATGTGGTATGAAGAATATGAAGAATATGAAGTCCTCTGTATAGCAATACAGAGTTACCAATGTTCACCAAAGCATCACCTCTTTACAAATAAGCAGGAAATAAGTGTCCACGGACAGGAAAATGGATGGCTAGTGATATATACATACAAAGAATGAACTAGATCAAAGGTTGGCAAACTTCTTCTGTAAAGGGCCAGATAGTAAATATTTTAGGCTTTCCATTCCATACAGTGTCTGGCACAACTACTCAGCTCTGCTGTTGGGGGATAAGGGCAGCCATAGACAATACATAAAGTTTATTCACAAAAAGAGGTGGCTAGCTAGATTTGGCCCATGAGCCAGTTTTTCAACCCCTAAACTTGAACCACATCTACGAACACAGAAACATGTCAAACAATGCCTTAAAATTGCAAGTTTCAAAATAATATGTAAGGCATGGTTCGTTTATACAAAATTTAAAAATCTAAAAGCAATGCTTTATAATAATTATAAATATGTACATGCTAGTAACTGTTTAAGAATGGGCTCAACTGATAAACTCTGAATTTATGACAAAAAGGAGATATACGGACATCAACTATAAATTTTTCATATTTCTTTGAGCAAAAAGGAAAAAAGACTCATGGACATGAACAAATAGTCTGGGGATTGCAGGGGGTGGTTTATAAAGGGACTAAATGGTAATGGGAAAAAAATATAATTACAAAAAACACCTAACTGCCCAAAGTAAGTAAGGCATAATGCCAAGATCTGATAAAGCTGGGTGGTAGGTGCACAGGTAATTATCATACTATTCTCTGTCTTAGTATTATATTTGAAATATATCATGAAGACCTTCTTTAAATGCTTAACTGGAACAGGCATTTTCCTTTATTCTGAAGAGACAGGCTTAAAATGGAAGTTAAATGTGTTTTTGTTCTACATTAATTTAATCCAATCACTAAAATGGACTAAGTCAAAGAAATGCTGGATTATAAATGGGACAATGTGGTGAAAACAGGTACTCCATCTTAGAGAAACAAAAGAAAACTATATACTAGAAAACATTCATAAAAGTTTGACTTTTAAAAGCATTTACTGTTTTCTTAATTACAAAAGTAGTTCATGCTATGTGTAGTGAGAGAAAAAAACCTTGGGAAATAAAGAAAAGTACAAAGAAAAAAGGACCCCATGATTATCTTACCACCCCACTATAACCATTAACATTTTGATGTGGGTCTCCCTCCAGGATTTGTTAAATGCATTTTTTTTACAAAAATGGTAGACCATTTATACATATGGTTTTGTAGACAGCTTATTTGAGCAGCTTTCTAATATTAGAATATTCATTTACACACTATTCTTGTATTTTTATCTCAAAATAATTCTCATGCCAAATACACCGAGTTCACTCCTGACATCTTGGTTTAAGAGAATTTGATCTCAGTTTCTGATGGAGAGAACTACATTTACCCTCCATTTGTTATACAGACCAAGTTAAAGCCCCCCAAACCACTCATTGAGCCACTACTCAGAGAGCTGCCTATTAAGCCATTTATAGAAACTATCAGGCTAGCTACCACCTCTGCATACCATGGCTATTTTATAAAGAATACAACAGACAAAACAGTTACTTGTTTTTCCTCAAAACATCTCTGAAGGATATGAACTAAAAAAACTGCCAACCTCTCTTAGCAAAAAGAACAGCTGGTGTTGAGGAGTTAATAAGTAACTTGCTCAAATAACTTGCTCCTACTCTGTAGCAGAACCTTCATCCCTTAAACAAGACTTACTGGAAACTCAGGCTTCAATTAATGCTACTAGCTGCATGCTTTGCTATACCCATTACACCTATTATCATCAAGCAATTTAGCATCAACTGCATTTAACTCTGGGTTCAATGTGTTTTTGAAAAGAATATTGTTTATGATCCCATGCCTCTTACATGGATAAATAGGCTTTTCTCAATTTGCATCTCCACACCAACCTCTTCTTTTAATTCCAAATCTGCCTTTCTACTAGCTTCCAACATCCAAATAATTAATCATCCTTCTTGGCTAGCCAGGGAGCATTATTGTTAAGAAAAAGAATGGGCTGCTGTAGAGCTGTCCAGGAGCCTATACAATCTAGTGTCCAGGAGTCCACTGGTTGCACTCAGCTATTCACCACTCTCATAACAGGTTTTCCCTGTCCCTGCAACTTTCCCCAGAGTTTCATTCTCCTTCTGCCCCTACACCAGCTGTTTCTCTTGTATCTCAAGTTCAAATGCCTAAAAAAAGAACTGTTCCATTCAGATCTTGCAAGCCTGATCATCTCAAGTTCCACTGACTAGCCTACAAGCAAATATCCAAGGGTCAAGTCCTCTTCCCTGGTCAATTAACTGTGACCATGGTGGAGGATGGGAAGGGTCAGGAAGTGCAGAGATGGCCAAAAGTAAAGAATTGCCCAGGGCCACTTTTGTCAGCAAAAAAACCCCCACAAGTGAGCAATCTTCTGAGAACTGGCCTATCTTTTAAATCTGTTGGTATCTCAAACTATACACGTGAAAATGGAACACATCATGTTAGCCTCAAAGCAGATTCTTCTGAGGTCTGCATTTCCATGAGGGCACCACCATGGAGGCTCTTCAAGCACATAACTCTAGGATTCTCACTCACTCACAAATATCCTTGCCACAACATAAAGTGGCTTCCCACTATCCTCTGTTCTTCATTCCCATTGTCACCCTATGTCATCTTTGTTCTCTCCTAGTTAATCTGGTTTCACCACTTCTCACCATTCTTATTCCAACCATACTGTTTCTAGATTATCTGCATAAACATTTTCCTCAGTTACCATTCCCTGCTCAAAAATATGGCATGAACCCGACCTCACCTCTGGCCCTCTCCCTACCAGCCAAAATAGGTCCAAAACCCTAAACCATGAGGCCCACCCACTGTACTTTGCCCAAAGCATCACATGCTTTGTCCATTATTACAGCTAAACTCACTCCTATCTGAAACATAGAAACCATAGTACTTTCTCTAAATCTCTAGATAGGCCACTTCCTCTATCCAATAGCCATCATTATCATCCCAGAGCACCACTTGTCAAAATCCCATCATTCTCCAAGATTGATTCTGTCCACATGACCCTTCTAAATTCCTCAGCTAGATGAGCTCTCCCTTGGTCCCACAGCACTTAATTTAAACTTCTAGTACTTCCAGTCCAGGGTAGTCCAATAGAGATATAACTTTAAATTTTCTAATAGCCACATGCATGTTAAAAAGAAACAGGTGAAATTAATTTTAATGGTTTTTTATTTAATTTAATGTCTAACTATTACCAGTTCAACATGCAATCTATATAAAAATTCAGATGTTTTACATTTTTCATATTAAATATTCAAAATCCGATGTGTATTTTACCCTCAGAGCCCATCTCAATTTGGACTATTCATACTTGAAGGGCTCAAGTGGCTGCCTTAATGAGCAGTGCATGACTAGCTCTTTCAAACTAAAAAACTGTAAGGTATGCTTTATTATCACTCCTATAGGCCCAAATAAAACTTTAATTCTTGAGGCTAAATATTATACATTCTGTATGTTAGTACCCCCTCAAGCAGGAGTCAGCAAACTACAGGTCATGGGTCATATCTGGATGGCCACCTCTTTTTGTAAATAAAGTTATATTTGAATATAGCCTTGCTTATTTATTTACATTTATCTATGCAGTGTTCGCACAACAATGGCAGAGCTGAACATCTGCAATAGATACCATATGGCCCACAAAGCCTAAAATATTTACTATCTGGCCCTTTCCAGAAACAGTTTGCCAACCCCTTCCCTAGAGCAGTAATTCCCACAGTGTGGCCAGTGCTGGTCAGCAAATTGTTGTCAGTCCAAAATGAGAAGGAGTTTACATCAGAATGAAAAATTTTTTGTCACAAGACTCTCTTAATGAAGAAAGCAGTATATTAGTTAACAGTCTGGCCTTAGCTCCTTATCTTACCACACTGTTTAATTGACTTTATTATACCTTTTGCCATGTAATTTATAAAATTATAAGCAAATATATTGATTTTTAATTTAACTGCTTCTGAGTTTCCAGCATGGTTAAGGCAATCTTTGCAATTCCTGTATTGTATATATGACCTCCATATTTTCTTGTAGGGTTTTGTTTTGTTTTTCTACTTAAGCATTTAAACCAACTATAAGTTTTAACATACTAATTTAAGGGCCCCAATTCTATTTTCTTCCATATATCCCATAGTATAAGCATCATTAAAACCTAAAATAAGTTGGGTTTCTTAGTATACCACAACCACATCTATGAAAAGATAATTTTATCACTTCTTTTTCCAACATTGTTATTTTTATCTTATTGCACTTACTAGTTAAATAAAATCATAAACAATGGTAAGCAAGAATCCCTGTCCAGTTCCCAACTGACTCTAATGGTTTTAGTATTTTACTCTTTGCTCGAACAAATATTTACTGCTGGTTTGAACATTTTTAAGTGGAAATCTTCTTTGTTAATTAAAATAATAATGGTAGATACTCCACCCTCAAGGAAATAAGGCATGATTCCCCACTCCTTCAGTGTGCGCTGGGCATAGTGACTTTCTTCCAAAGAGTACAGTATAAAATGGGGAAAAAATAACATTACAGAAAACAAACCATAAACTATTTCAGTCAGATGATCAAGATCAATATTAATGGTGGTAAGTCACATTGCTACAATGTCTAATTATGAGAAAAACATCAAATAAATCCCAATTGAGGGGTGTTATACAAAGTACGTGATCTGTACTCTTCAAAACTGTCAAAGTCATCATAAAAAAAGGGTCTGAGAAATTGTCACAGCCAAAAGAAAACTAAGGAGACATGACTACTAAATGTATGTGGTAGCCTGAATGGGATATTAGATAAACATTCAGAAAATCTGAATGAAGTATGGACTTTAGCTAATATTAATAATGTATCAATCTTGGTTCATTAACTGTAAAAATATACCATACTAATGTAAGATGTTAAAAATAGGAGAACTGGTTGTATGGTATATTGGAACTCTATGCACTATCTCAATGATTGTTTCTGTAAATTTAAAACTTCTAAAATTAAAAGCTTAATTAAAAAATAAGGAAAGTCAATTCCTCATTTGATTTTAAGTGACAGGTTTATATTTATTTATCCTAGATGGGAAGACCCTTTTCCCAATGGCAGGGCTGAAGTCAGCCACCTAAACATACTATATTTTTGGTCCCCATTCAAACCCTTCTGGAATTCCAGCTCTCTTTGGTTGCGAACTATAAAATCCAAAAAGTTAATCATCCTTAATTTCCAGGATAGGAAGTGTTGTGATCAATTTATATGTTTAAAAAATACTGACATAGTACCTCCCATGTGCAAGAAATAAAGAAAAAAAAAAAGCAACACTCTAAACCATAACGAATAATGTTGCTAAAACACATGTATCAAACTTTACAAGGCACTTAAAAGTAATTTAACCTTCAACACTTGACAGAGGTATATACTCTCAATTCTGAAGAGAAAACTGAGACTCAAAGAGGCTATGTGTCTTGCCCAAGTTCACCTGGCAAATGTTGAAGCCAAGACATCACATAAGACTATTTTCATATCCCCTGCAACAGAAAGCAATAGGTAAAAGAATACCAAGTGACTGATACAGTTTAGAATATGAAACATAAATTGGGAGAATAAATCTTCAAGAGCTTCATCAGAAATAGAAATTGAACACAAGACAAGAATGTGAAAGGAATGTTTAGGAACAGCTACCACCCAGCCTCGTTATTAAGCTTTTAGTTCCTTTTCAACCCAAAGAGTTTGTGGAAAGTCTTGATATAATTCATGGAAATCATAAAGTCTCATTAATGTCTGTGGAATGATTAGAACCAATGAACTGACTGAGGAATTCTATATATCACCATAATGATGTTTGAAGAATGGTAATTGAGGTTCAAAAGCTGCCATATTTCACTGAGAAACAAGAATTGGTAATCTGAGGCAAGAATAAATGTCTCTATACACCTGGGGGGTGGAGAATATTGATTATTCAATAGGCATGATAAATAGTAACCACTAGCACCCACTTTTAAACCTATTTGATCAATGACAATTCACCTAAATCTAATTATCAGTGACAACTTAACTTGCTTCAGGGAACATATTTCTGGAAGCCAATTACAATTAGTGTCTCATAAAATTCAAGGTTAACCAATCAGCAGCATATACACTGCAAGTGAACATGTTTTTTAAAGTCAATCAACAACATTCTCACCCAAATAGCCACGGTTCTAAGGCCATGGTCAACCTCTAATGCCTCTGTAACCAAAGCAACCCCCAAACACCACCACACTTCCCAAAGAGATCAGCAATCTGCTTCACTCATAAACTGTGCTTAACTAGTAAAGCTCTTTCTTACTTTGGTAAGTAATCAATTCAGCTTTGTGTTTTATATTTTGGATAATAGTCTCATATTTTGACAGAGAGCAAACTCAGATGTTTAACTTCTCAGCACAAAGATGAACAGAAATAGATTGCCCCAAAGAATGGAAACTACCCCAAACTCCAAGATTTCAGTTGGAGACCCTCGCCAGAGATGGGTTCAGTGAGTGAGAAAAATACTGGATTGGCTACATCTTACTTGTGGAACCTTCTCCTCAAAGTAGCTTTATGGTATCATAGATCAATGCACAGGAAAGCATTCATATGGATTTTGTCTGTGACAAACTGTTTCATGGACCACAGAGTCACTTCTCAGGAATTAGAATCACCTTGGGAATAGTTTTCAAGATTACATACCCAGGCCATTTTGCAGATAAATTTAAACTGAAACTTCACAAGATAGGACCAAACATCTGTTTTAAAAAGCTCCTTAGTGTTTCTGATGAGCACTCCTTTAGTTAAGAACAACTAGGAAGGTCTCCTAAGAGTGACAGGGCCATTTTGGTTTACTAAGAGACATTGGAGACCCAGTTCAGATTTTTGTGCAAAGCAGACAAAACCAAGAGACTAATGCTAGATACTCCTTAGCTATATCCAGATCCAGAAGATTCCAGATGAACCAGGTCTGCTATTATACTGAGTTCTCTCTGAATCAGTGGTTTTCAATCCTACTTGCAAAGCCAAATCACCATGGAGATTATTTTAACTACACCAATACTGGTACCCACTTCAGAGCAACTGAATCAGAATCTCTTAGGATCTAAAATATGAGTCTAAGCACATATTTTAGGGCCCCTTTGGCAATCCTGATGGGCATACAAGACTGGGAATCACTGATCTAGATTGCTCAACTAGTACCTAGTACCTGTATCTAGCCCACATCATCTTCTAATATAAGGCACCTGCAATTTCTCCTAAAACAGATGATGAAAAAGTCCACCATACATTATAGAAAGCTCTAAAGAAAATCTTCCACAGTGAAATTGTGATCCTTAATTCTATCACCAAACTATGTAACGTGCTTACATGTCCAACTGATCAAATAACCAAAAGGGAAACTAAAACAAAAAAAAACCCTCTCCTATCTTTCCCCCTACATCCTTTTTTTTTTTTTTGGATGAATTTTGGGACTCTGCATAAAAGAGGACAAATCTGTCCAGCCAACAATGAAAAATATTCTGTCATGGCAAGCGGGGGTGACAGCTCCCCCCCAAAAATTAAGAGCAGTAATCCAACAATCTGCTTGCCATGAGGAGATAACCTAAATTGGAAGCTGCTGTAATGGGACCAAAGAAAGAAAAGACCATAGAATGTACATTTTATTTTACTTTTAAAATTTTTTAAGTCTTATTTTTCAATTACAGACTACATTCAATATAATTTTGTATTGCTTTCAGGTGAACAGCATAGTAATTGACAATCATATTCTTTACAAAGTAGTCACTTCGATATTTCAAGTACCCACCTGGCACCGTACAAAATTATTACAATATTATTGACTATATTTCCTATGCTGTACTTTACATCCCCATGACATTTTTGTGACTACCAATGTGTGAAGGGATTAAGAAGTAAAAATTGGTAGTCATAAGAATATATTTTTAGAGTGTGTTTCAAATTGGTTTAGCAGTGCATTAGTCACCTATGGGAAGGGTTTAACATGTTTAAACAAAGAAATACTGTCACAGATGACTTTCAATTACCAGCACCTTCTGAGGTGCTTACTTAAAATAGTATGTAATGCTCAACAGTCAATGAATCATAAATAATGTAGCTCAAAGTAAGGTCAAATCAAGAATTCTAGCTATAATTAAAAATTATTTTATTCTATTTGGACAAAAATTGAGCTAGTTTCTAAGCAACTACTAAGTGGAAAAGACTTAATATTCCTAAGTGCTATTAAGGCTGGTGCACATATCCTAACTGCATATTGCATATGGAAAGTAAAGTTAATTAAATAAGAAAAGAATGTTCAGATTATAATGTATAAGTCCTATAATAAATATGAAGGGTTATCATTATAGTAACAGAAAAACAGCAGAGCAATAACCTATTTAATATCAGGTATCCCCCTCCCCACCATAATTTAACTCTTCTGCTTCCACATTAAATTAATCCAGAAAAGTCTGAATTAGGTCAGAAGACACATGGGTCTTCACCTGGTGGGTAGAAATTAGAAGAGCAGAAAAAAGCAGCAGTAACCTTCATAGTTACATCACTATTTGTCAACCCCCAGTCCCTGATGATCAGATGACTTTAAAAGAGGACATGCCTTACTAAGCCTGTTCCGGCCTAGAACACTCCCCTTGACATCAAAAGCTTTTTAAAAATGTAAAAGTAAATAACAATATCTACTAGAAGAGTCCAACTATTGCCATTTTAGATGCTCTATTCAAGCACTCACAATCAACTACTTATTTAATTAGGATCATGCAATGTAGAGATAGATATAAAGGACTTTCAATTAAAGATGATGGACTGAAAACATCTACTCACTTTGGCCATCCCCCAAAACTCCACTGAAATGACACTTAAAAGATTTTTTTTAACCTATACTAACAAAGAAAATGGAAGAGGAAACAATCACAATGATATTTTGGAAGCTGAGAAAAAGCCTAATCCTATGGAAGCTGTGAGAAAAGCCAAGGATAACAGTTGCACACAAGCACCTCCAAAAGGCAGCTCCTTGCACATCTAGAACCAGGAATGAAAGGGGGATAAAATAAGGAAGATCTGGTAAAAGCTTTATGAAAAGCAATTAGATTCCCTCCAACTTCTTGTCTCTGATCTATCTCACATTCCAGCATAGCTTCAGAGATTTATTCTCTAGGGAGAGTGAAACAGAGGGTCTTTGACCTGGAGATCAAAAGTGCAGTGGACATGGATTGATTCTCTGCTTGAAATAGTAGATTAAACAAAGGTTTATATACGATAGGTGGAGACAGGCACTCATATCCCTAACCTTCTTCATTAAGAGAAAAGATTGGAAGATTCTTCTGTAGGAAATATGATTGGATTGGACCAAGAGAACAAACCTAAAGATACTGACCTTGGTTCCAAAACTCAATCGCCTAGCCAAATCACCCAACTTACAATCAATAAACTCCCATTTCATGCTAAGAGCTTCCAATCAGCTTTTCAGTGTTCCACTCTTAATATGTACAGAACAGAGAACAAATGATAACCAGAAATTTGAGGTAAGTCTGTAATATGCCAGAAAACAAAGAAGTCTGGAAGAAACTATGCAGAAAAAGGCAAACTTTAAAAAAAAAAAACATTAACATTGTCAGTAGGATTTTAAAGTTATTACCCTTGTGAAACAAGAGCAAGATGCTAAAGGAACATTCAGACCTCAAAAAAAGCTTGTAAAAATCAACACATAAAAGTAATAAAAATACAATTGAAAAAATTAGAGGATCTATCTAAGAGTTCCAACATTGAAAGAGAGAGAACACAGAAAGAATTTTTTTTAAACTCAAGAAAATTTCCCCAAACTGAAGGACATGAGTTTCCAGATGGAAAGAATGCACAGGAAAGAGGTAAAAATAAATATACAACAAAGCATATTATTGTGAAATTTCAGAGCACTGAAAACAAGAAAGAATTTCCATAAGCTTCCAGAGAAAAATCAGAATTTTAAAAAAGTCATAAATAACATTTGATTTCTCAACAGTAACAAGAGCAAGAAGACTGGGGGTTTGAAAAGAGGGAGACAGCAACATTCTGAGGGAAAATGATTTACAAACTAGAATTCTATACTTAGCTAAACTATCAAGGGCAAGAACAAAATAAGATTTTCACTCCTGAAAGGCCTCAAAAATTTAACCTCCCATGCACTCTTTTTCAGAAAGTTACGGTTTGTATTAATGTAATTTGTGTAGAGACTACTGCTCTACAAAAATGATGCACAATAATGATAAAATGATAAATGATATATTAGGACCTGCCCAAATATAGGAAATATTTTAGTGTAGAAGAAAGGGGCAGGAAAGCTAAATATTCATGTTCCATAACGGGAAGACTATATATAATACCTAACACTAGAAAGTCAAGAAGTAGTAGAATAAGTACATTACTTAGAAATGAAGGTAAAATGCTAAAACCAGCAGCTAATAAAAGTTGGTAAAAATTCTGTTTAAATACCTGGCATATAAAAGACATTCAATGAATGTTGGTTGAAGTGCACTGACATGCAAAATAATAAATATAAGCTTTAATATATGTCCAAATTCAAACCCTTTGTAAAATATTAGGAACCATTTTTAAAGATTTTTCCCCCTCTATTTAACCCAACTACCTAAACTTTCTTGATGACAAAATAAAATCAGCTATTGTTTTTAGAAATATTCTCCAAAAAAGATTAGTGATGTTTCTCAAATGAAAAAACAATCATTCATATTTCACCACAAGAGAATTTGATAGCACTATTGATAGCTAATAACCTCTCTGGATAGCCAAAGCAGAAATCAAATCCAATATACACTGGAATTAAGCATTTCTTCTCAGAATGTTATTAGTGATTTGGCCACAGTGGATTTAAACCTTAGCTTAAAATGCAGATGAGTGATTAAAGTATACTAAAAACTTACAAGTCAAAAAAGAATTTACTTTTTAAGCAGCATATTTATAAAGTTTTCCTGCTTATTGTTGAAAAATTGTATTTGTCATGAAGAAAGGATGTTTTGTTTTGCATTAGGACAAGAGAGAAACCTTTTTTATTCAAGCTTAACATTAAATGTCAATAAAGTTTTAGATAACTAAAATGTATGGAAAATTAGCTGATCATAAAAATATAATAATTGAACTATCATTAAGATAAGCAAGTCTTTATAAAGTCCTCCATTCCATGTTTCCATACATCAATGTCATGAACACATTTAAATCACCACAGTAAAACTGGAAATAATATTGTTTTAGAAAACCTCCCAATTGAGGTGAGTTGAAATAAATAAATGAGCCCAGGAGTAGTCAATACAATTTCATTTATTCATCCATTCATTAAGTAAACATTTCCTCAGTAAACCTCCTATGTGCAAGGCACTGTTTCCTAGTCTCTAAAGTACAGGATCACTTACTCCTAGGTGTGTTTTTTTCTCCTCTTCTATAAACCTGAAAACAAAACATAAATCAAGGAAAATCAAGGATCCATTTACATAGAATTCCTACTAGGATGGCTAGAATTAAAAAGCTGGATAACAAATATTGACAAGGATGTAGAGAAATCAGAACTCTCATACACTGGTTGAGGGAATGTAAAATGGTGCAGTCACTTTGGACAACAGTCTGGTAGTTCTTCAAATGATTAAACATCGAGATACCATATAATTCAGCAAAGAGAATTGAAAACATATGTTCATACAAAAATTTGCACGTGAATGTGTATAGCACCATTATTCATAACAGCCAAAAGACAGAACAACCCAAATGTCGATCAATGGACAAATGGATGAATAAAATGTGATGTAGTCTTGCAATGGAGTATTGTTTGATCATAAAAATGAATGAACATCAATGAATTTTGAAAACATTATACTAAGTGAAAGAAGCCACTTACAAAAGACCACATATTACATAATTTCATTTATATGAAATGTGCAGAATAGGGAAATCTATATGTAAAGAGTAGATGAGTGATTGCTTAGGACAAGGAGGGGTGGGAATTGGGGGGAAAGGTGGGATGATAGCTAAAGGATATGGGGTTTCTTTTTCAGGTAACGAAACTGTTGTAAAATTTATTGAAGTGATGGTTGCACATACCTGTGAATATACTAAAAAACACCAAATCGTACACCTTGAATGAAATATGAATGAATAAATTCATAAAAAGAATGAATTATGTCTCCATAAGGCTGTTTTAAAAATAGCATTTAAGATACAATGGAAAACACAGCATTTGGACTATGGTTTATTAACGTGGTATCTAAATACTCTCACATCTGGAGAGATCTCATTTGTTTGGCTGTAAAGTAGGAAATGATTACTGATGCTATGTAAACTATTACAAATACTCCAGGTAAACATTTCATTTACAACTATAAAAATATTAGAAGTTGGAAAAAAATAAAATGCAGGCATCTAGGAACTTAATACATATTCGGGACATTAAGCAATTAGAATCGGGGGTGGTATAGGGAGGGGTGAGGTAAGCAAGAAGAATTAAAGAGCTTGCATGAAAAGCCTCAGTCTAGAAGACTCCTTCCTTTACCAACCTGCTGTGATGCCAAAAGAACAACACTCCTTTGTATATAGTGTAAACCTTATTTTTCAGGAAGCTAAAAATAATCACCCATATGATTTACTCCAGTAATAAGTAGGAAGTCAAGTAAATACTAAGGGCCAAACACAAAGAGATTTAGTAAAGAAACAAAAAGCTTAAACAGCTCCCAGGAATGCCTATCTGGAAGTTTCAGCAAGTAGCATGCATTATTGCTTTTTCCAGACAGGACATAATATGATCTGTGCATAGCACACAATTCCACTACTGAATATTTTCAACCTGTGTCGTTTTCAGTCCAAATAAAGTGTGTTTCTGTGTTTGCCTTGTGTAATACACCAGTTAACCTATTCAGTCTCATTGCAGAGATCTTGGTATACCTGGTCGCCAGGGTCCAGTTTACCTGACCTCAGGAATCACCAATGCCAGTGACAAGGAAATGCCCATGGGAGTGGGGGTAGCATTAGGGATTTTTTTATCCTTATTAAATTTTAGATCCTTCCTTGGTCATTACAAACAGCCTGCCTGGTTCACCATCAGGCCAAGCCTGGTACCTCATAGAGCACTGTGCCCAGTTTCAAACCAAAATTAGGGGTATTTGGGGGGCAGGAGGAGGGTGGTGGCAAGGAGGAAAACAACCAAAGGGAGGACTGGCTTTCTCTACAGAGCCTCAGGTTTCAAAATGACTGCCTTGGAAGCTGAAATGACCCAGATTATTGGGGAAGGGATGGGGTGGGAGAAATGACAGACATTCATTCTTCAGCAGGGTGGCTGTGGCTTAGTGTGGGAATGGGGAACTTGAGGAGAGGGGGGCCCTCTACATGGAAAGAGAAATAAAGGGGAATGTTCTTTAGGTACCACCCACCCTTCCAAGTGAATCACTGCAGTGTCAGCCCAGCACTGATTCCACGAATTGCCAAACAGGATGAGGTAAGGCACAGCTTTGAGCCCCCTCCTCCTCCTCCCCCGCCCCCCTGCGCTCAGCAGAGCGCATCTCTCTGCGAGGTGTACCACGCAGCACCCCCTCCCAGACCTCAGCTGAGGAGCTGACGTCACCTTTCTGCATAGAGCTTCAAGGGCCGGTAGCAGCACCATTTAGAAAGGGAGCAGAGTTGGGGCTCTATTGCTGTCACCAACTGGCGGGGGTCCTCCCCCAGGACTCTGCAGATTGCGCTCACGCATTGAGAAAACACCAGATGAAAAGTGTAAGGGTGAAGGGGAATGGGAAAAGGGCCGTAAGAACCATCTCCTGGATCGCCAAGAAAGCTCCAAGATGCCGCTGGTTTATATAAGAACCTCTGCCCTCCGTGCGTTTCACGCAGCGGCAGTGGCACCCTCCTCCCGGCCCCCCCCCCCCCCGCCATCAGTGAGCTTGGGGACCTCTGGTCACCCTTGCCCTGCCAAGCAGGCACAAGGCTCCTGGCGCCTCCGTCTCACAGCCCCGCGGGGTTAGAAATAACCAGGAATCTGGGATCAAATCTTGCACTCCCGCGCCCGTTCCCATCTGGCCACAGGTTAGTTCCAGTTGGCACCGTGAACAGACTGGCAAGGGAGGTTGAGGAGGGGTGACCAGAGAGGCAAATAGTCGAATAAACCCACAACTTTCCCCAGAGGCTGACCCTATCCAGAGAGCTTAAAAAATAAATCAATGCATTAAAAATTTTATGGAATGGTCGACAACCTACAGTCACCGCCACAACGCAGCCCTTTGCAGCCTGCGCTGGGCAGGGTCCAGGGTTCAAGCAGCCCCAATGTACCCCGCCATCCTGCAGCCCCGGCCCAGCACCCTGCGCCAGTCTCCTTAAGGAGGGGGTCGGGATTTGATTTTGGGTTTAGGGTTTTTCCTCCCCCTTCCTTTCTCAGAGCATCATTGCACGGACTGACCCTCGGCGGTCCGGCCACGGGGCCGGCGTGGCCACTCACCCAGAAGACGAAGGAGTAGATGATGAGGAGGGTTTTGAGACAGGTTATCACAGGTTTGGTCTCCATTCTCCTCGATGCCATACTACAGAGCTCCGGCGGGCGGCGGCGGCAGCGACAGGCGGCGGGCGTGCGCGCGGGCGGGGGGAGGAGGCGGGGCAGGGCGGGGCGAGGGCGCGTGCCGCGAGAGGCTGCGCGCGCGCGCAGGCGAGGCAGTGCGCGAGCGTGAGCGCGCACACCGCGAGGGACTCACCGAAGGAGCTGGGGTCCAGCCGCGACTACGCCTGTTGCCCAGGCTTCCCGCCAGGCTAAGGTCACGTAGGCTCAGAGCCCTAGCCAAGGAACGGCACCCGGCAGCTGGGAGGGATGGGAGAGACTGGAGGCCTAGTCGAAGGTCAGGGTTACGTCTTCCAGGGTGGCTTGGCAAGTAAGTTTCTGCTTTGTACATAGCAGGGCTTTGCATTTGCCAGGCTCTCTGCACCTGGCTACACAAAGTTTATTAGTATCCCCGAAAAGCAATCTTGTTCCTACATTTGGATGCCCTACCAGGCCTTCTCAGATGGAAGTGGCCCAGTAGTCATGTCCTTGGAACAAGCAGGCCTTGTCTGTGCCAGGAACAGACCATGACAGGTGGCTGGAAATACAGCTGGAGGGATGGTCAGGAACACTGGAGCTCAGATGCCCCAAATTCTCAACACAATTTTTTGATTTCCTCACATTTTGAAATGATGAAACTGAATAACAAGAAGTTTCTCTATGAAAGTACCATTCTTCCTGTGCCGAAAGTGTTTAAAGGTAACAGAAAAAAATGGTCAAAATGCCCAGAATCATTTCCCCTACCCTAACAAGTACAGACTAGGAAAGACCAGGAAAGAAAGCTGTATCAAGGTCAAAAAATAATGTTCAAGAACAATTAGGAAGTTCCTCAAAAAGATAAGAATACAGTTACCATATGACCCAGCAAGTCCACTTGTAAATCTATACCCAAGAGAAATGAAAACATATCTTCACACAAAAGCTTGTACGTGAATGTTCATAACAGCACCATTTCATAGCCAAAAAGCAGTAACAATCCCAACGTCCATCAATTATTAATGGATAAACATAATGTAGTGTGTACATACAATGAACAATTATTGGCCACAAAAAAGAATGAAGTACTGATACAACACGTATGAACCTTGAAAATATGCTTAGTGAAAGCAACTAGACAAAAAAGAACACATTTTGAATGATCCAGTTTTAGGCAACCTCCAGAACAGACAGATCCATAGAGACAGAAATAGATTAGTGGTTGCAGGGGGGGCAGCAGGAATGAGTGACTGTTAATGAGTAGGGGAGTTCTTTGTGGAGTGACAAAAATGATATGGAATTTGTGGTGATGGTTGCACAATTTTATGAATAATCACTGAAATGTACACTTTAAAAGGATGACTTTTATGGCATGTGAATTATATTTGAAAAATAGCATACACTCCACCCAGATTTCCTGTGGTTCCTTTGTTGAGGAATACACAGTACAGATTCTGTGGGAGATGTAGCTTGATTCCTGAGCAACTCTGAAAAGTAGCGACACTATCACAAACTAACTCAATCATGAATGATGTTAAAGATATTTCTTGTGAAAGAGTTAAAACAGTTAATATGGCTTGAGGAAAGCCTGCCAAGGTCAGTTGTTCCAGGAGTAATTATTACCTCCAATGAGTTGTACATGGTCTCAGGTCAGTGAGGTCACCGTATAAACAGGACAAATACGACGAACAGGAGAACCTGCTTAAAGAAATGGTCAAATATAACACAAGGTTATGTGGGTTTAGAGGGCTATGGAGATGAATATAGATGCTGGTGAAAAAAGGTTAAGAAAAGATTGTCAAAGTTTCCATTATAAAGGAAGACCCATCATAATGATTCTCAATTCTGGTTGCTCATTTGTATCACCCAGACAGCTTTAAAGGAAAAAAGTATGACTGCCTGTGTCCAATCCCAGGTAGCCTGAGTCATTTCATCTGGGTGTAGTCTCAGGGGTTTTTACAGTTCTTTTAGGTGTTCCTAATAGGAATCAAGTTGAGGGACATTGTCCCAGCTGCAATGAGCTTAAACCCAACTTCAGAAAGGAGTTTCTCCTCCTTTACAGTTTCCCAGCAGCAGCAGGAAAAGGATGCTGAAGACTGCAAACCAAGTGGTTGCTCTTAACTTCAGAAAGTCTCACCCAATCATAAAAACTCTGTAAACAGATCAAAAATCTCAATTTTCAGCCCAACAGAGACATTACTGAGCATTATAGATAATTTTATGTGTTAATGTATGATATTCATACATGGCACCCATCAGCTCAACTAACACCATTTCATAGTTTTTCTGTAATTTTTTTTAAATAATTAATTAATTAATTTTTTATTGTTCAAATACATTTGTCTCCATTTACCCACCACCACTTACCCTTCCCCACCCACCCCCACCTCCCCACCTCAATCCTTCCCCACCTTGGCTTCGTCCATGTGTTCTTCATACCTATTCCTTGATCTGACCCTTCCTCTTCCCCTCCCTGCTACCCCCTTCCCTGTCGATTTCTTCTTTCTTTCAACGTTGCTGGTCATGTTTCCTTGCACCTTTGTTTTGTTGGTTAGGTTCCACTTATAGGTGAGATCATACGGTATTTGTCTTTCGCCCCCTGGCTTATTTTGCTTAGCATAATGCTCTCTAGTTCCACCCATGCTGTCATAAAGGGTATTAGCTCTTCCTTTCTGCTGCATAGTATTCCATTGTGTAAATGTACCATAGCTTTTTGATCCACCAATTTACTGATGGGCACTAAGGTTGCCTCCAGCACTTGGCTATTGTAAATTGTGCTGCTATGAACATTGGGGTGCATAGGTTGTTTTGAATTGGTATTTTGTGATTCCTAGAGTATAATCCCAGAAGTGAAATCACTGGGTCAAAAGGCAATTCCATTTTTAGTTTTTTGAGGAAATTCCAAACTGTTTTCCACAGTGGCTGCACCAGTCTACATTGCCACCAGCAGTGTACTAGGGTTCCCTTCTCTCCACAACCTCGCCAGCAACCGTTGTTTTGATTTATTTATGATGGCCATTCTGACCGCTGTGAAGTGGTATCTCATTGTGGTTTTAATTTGCATTTCTTTGATGGCTAGTGATGCTGAGCATCCTTTCATATGTCTCTGGGCCCTGTGTATGTCCCCCTTGGAGAAGTGTCTGTTCAGGTCCTTTGCCCATGTTTTAATTGGATTGTTTGTCTTCCTGGAGTGTAGTCATGTGAGTTCTTTACATATTTTGGAAGATCAAACCCCTGTCTGAGGTATCATTGGCAAATATATTTTCCCATATGTTTAGCTCCCTTTTCATTTTGCTGATATTTTCTTTACCCATGCAGAAGCTTTTTATTTTGATGAGGTCCCACTTGTTTATTCTTTCCCTTATGTCCCTTACTCTAGGGGACATATCAGTGAAAATATTGCTGCATGGGATATCTGAGAGTTTCCTGCCAATGTTCTCCTCTAGGACTTTTATGGTGTCATGATTTATGTTTAGGTCCTTTATCCATCTTGAGTTTATTTTTGTGTATGGTCTAAGTTGGTTGAATTTCAATTTTTTCCATGTAGCCATCCAACTCTCCCAACACCATTTGTTGAAGAGGCTGTTTTTACTCCACTTTATGCTTCTGCCCCCTTTGTCAGATATTAATTGACCATAGAGACATGGATTTATTTCTGGGCTCTCTGTTCTGTTCCATTGATCTATGTGTCTGTTTTTATGCCAGTACCAGACTGTTTTGACTGCAGTGGCCTTGTAATATAGTTTGATGTCAGGTACTGTGATCCCTCCTACTTTGTTTTTCTTTCTCAAAATTGCTGCGGCTATTCAGGGTCATTTATGGTTCCATATAAATTTTTGAAATGTTTGTTCTATGTCTGTGAATTATGTCACTGGTATTTTAATAGGGATTGCGTTGAATCTATAAATTGCTTTGGGTAGTATGGACATTTTGATGATGTGAATTCTTTCAGTCCATGAACACAGTATATGATTCCATTTATTTGTGCCTTCCTTAATTACTTTCCTCAGTGTTGTATAGTTTTCTGTATACAGGTCTTTTACCACCTTGGCTAAGTTTGATCCTAGGTACTTTATTTTTCTTGTTGCTAAAGCAAATGGGATTTTTTGTTCCTGATTTCTGCTTGATATTTAATTCTTGTCATACAAAAATGCCGTCGATTTCTGAATATTGACTTTGTATCCTGCCGTATTGCCAAATTCACTTACTAGGTTGAGTAGTTTTTTGATGGAATCTATGGGGTTTTCTACATACACTATCATGTCATCTGCAAACAATAATAATTTTACTTCCTCCTTTCCAGTTTGGATGCCTTTTATTTCTTTTCCTTTTCTGACCACTGGGGCTAGGACTTCCAATACGATGTTGAATAGAAGTGTTGACAGCAGACACCCTTGTCTTGTTCCCAGTCTTAGAGGGAAAGCTTTAGTTTTTGCCCATTGAGTATGAGGTTGGCTATAGGCTTTTCATATATGCCTTTAATATGATGAAGTATGTCCCTTTTATTCCCACTTTGCTGAGTGATTTTATCATAAATGGGTGCTATACCTTATCAAATGCTTTTCCACTATCTATAGATATGATCATGTGATTTTTGTCTTTCCTTTTGCTTATGTGATGTATCACATTTATTGATTTACAAATATTGAACCATCCTTGCATCCCTGGGATGAATCTCACTTGATCAGGGTGGATGATCTTAATGTAATGCTGGATGCAATTTGCCAATATTTTGTTGAGGATTTTAGTGTCTATGTTCATCAGTGACATTGGCCTGTAGTTTTCTTTCTTTGTTGTGTCTTTATCTGGTTTTGGGATAAGGGTGATTCTAACTTCATAAAAAGAGTTTAGGAGTCTTCCCTGTTCTTGGATATTTCAGAATAGTCTGAGAAGAACAGATGTTAGCTCTTCCTTACATGATTTGTAAAATTCTGTGAAACCATCCGGTCCAGGGCTTCTGTGTGCTGGGAGTTTTTGATTACTGCCTCAGTTTCACCAGCTGTTATTAGTCTGTTCAGGCTATCTGTTTCTTCTTCATTCAATGTTGGAAGGTTATTTTTTCTAGAAATTTGTCCATTTCACCCAGGTTTTCAAATTTCTTGCCATATGATTGTTCACTGTAATTTCTTACAATCCTTTTTATTTCTGTGTATCAGTTATTATTTCTCCTCTTTCATTTTTGATATTATTTATTTGGGTCCTCTTCCTTTTTTTCTTGATGAGTCTGCGTAAAGGCTTGTCAATTTTGTTTCTTCTCAAAGAACCAGCTTCTGGATTGGTCGATCCTTTGAATTGTTCTTTTCTTTTTGTGTGTGTGTGTGTGTGTGTGTGTTTCCTTTTTTATTGTTCTTCAAGTACAGTGGTCTCCATTTTTCCGCCACCACTTTCCCTGGCCTCACCCCAATTACATCTCTTTTTTCTTTTTTTTTTAAATAATATTTTAAGTTATTTTTTCAAATACATTTGTCTCTGCCTACCCCCCACCACTTTCCCCTGCCCCTTCCCTCCCGCCCTCCGTCAGCTCCCCCCCCCCGTCCATGAGTCCCAGCTACATGCTCCTCGACCCTCCTCCACCCCTCCCTGCCCCCTCTCCCTCCTTCCCTCCCATCCCTGTTGATTTCTTTTCCTTTCAGTGTTGCTGGTCTTATTTTCCTTGCATCTTTGTATTGTTGGTTAGGTTCCACTTATAGGTGAGATCATATGGTATTTGTCTTTCGCCCCTTGGCTTATTTTTCATCTCTATGTCATTCAATTCTGCTCTGATCTTGATTATTTCCTTTCTTCTACTTGCTCTGGTCTTTTTTTGTTGTTTCTCCAGTTCTCAAAGCTGGAGGGTTACATCCTTTATTTGAAATGTTTCTACCTTTTTTAGGTAGGTCTGTAATGCTATGAACTTCCCTGTCAGGACTGCCTTTACTGTGCCCCATACGTTTTGGACTGTTGTGTGTTCATTTTCATTTATTTCCAGAAACTTTTTGATATCTTCTTTGATCTCATTATTGACTCATTCATTGTTCAATAGTGTGCTATTCAGTCTCCTTGAATTTGAATGTTTTTGAGTTTTTTCTTTGAGGTTGGTTTCTAGTTTCAAGCCCTTGTGGTCTGAGAAAATGCTTGTTATGACTTTGATTTTCCTGAATTTGTTGAGGCTTTTTTTGTGTGTCCTCTCATGTGGTCTGTCTTTGAAAATGTTCTGTGTGGGTTTGAAAAGAATGTATATTTTGCTTCTTTGGGATGAAATGTTCGATTATGTCAGTTAAGTCCATTTGTTCTAATGTGTTGTTCAGTTCCACAATGCCCTTGTTGATGTTTTGTTTGGAAGATCTATCCATTTTTGATAGTGGGGTGTTAACGTCCCCTACTATCAGTATGTTACTATCTATATCTTTCCTGAAGTCCTCCATGATTTTCCTTATATATTTAGGTGCTCCTATGTTGGGTGCATACATGTTTACAATGTTTATGTCTTCTTGATGGATTCTTCCTTTGAGTATTATAAAGTGTCCTTCTGGGTCTCTTTTTATGGTCTTTGTTTTGAAATCTATTTTGTCTGATATAAGTATTGCTACCCCTGCTTTTTTTTCCTGTTCATTTGCTTGGAATGTTTTTTCCATCCCTTTACTTTCAGTCTGTGTAGGTCCATTGTTCTCAGATGGGTCTCTTGTAGTCAGCATATGTGCGGGCCATGTATTCTAATCCATTCAACTACCTTATGTCTTTTGTTTGGAGCATTGAATCCATTTATGTTTTAAGTTATTACTAATAGGTACTTTTTCATTTTTTCCCTTTGTACCTGTGATCCTCTCTTTCTCACTCTTTTTCTTCATCTTCTTAAAGCAGTCTCTTTAGCATATCTTGCAGCACTGGTTTGATGGAGGTGTACTCTTTTAGCCTTCTTTTGTCTGGGAAACTTCTTATTTCGCCTTCCATTTTAATTGAGAGCCATGCTGGGGAGAGCAGTCTTGGTTGCAGGCCCTTGCTTTTCATTACTTGGAATATTTCTTGCCATTCCCTTCTGGCTTGTAGTGTTTCTGTTGAGAAGTCATCTGCCAGCCGTATTGGGGCTCCCTTGTATGTTACTACCTGTTTTTCCCTTGCTGTCTTTAGGGTTCTCTGTTTGTCTTTAATATTTTCCATTTTAATGATGATGTGTCTTGGAGTGGGCCTCATTGGGTTCCTCTTGAATGGGTCCCGCTGTGCTTCCTGGACTTGTGTGACTTTTTCTCTTCTCCAATTAGGGAAGTTTTCCATCATTACTTTTTCAAACAGGTTCTCTATCCCTTCCTCCTCTTCTTCTCCTTCTGGTATCTCTATCATCCGGATATTATTATGTTTCAGGTTGTTCTGCATTTCCCTCAATGCCTCTTCATTCTTTTTGAGGGTTTTTTTTTTTTCATTTTCTTGCTCTTTCTGGGAGCTTTTCTCTACCTTGTCCTCCAGCTCACTGATTTGATCCTCCGCTCCTCTAGCCTCCTTTTGATTCCTTCTACTGTGCTCTTCAATTCAGAAATTGTAATCTTCATTTCCTCTTGCCTCTTATTGATAGTCTCTATGTCTTTTTTCATGCTGATATAATTTGCAGTAAGTTCCTCATAGTTTCCCTGTAGTTTTTGGTAATTCTCTCTGAGCTCACTGAGGTCACTGAGCATCCTCAGAACCATTGTTTTGAACTCAGTATCTGATTGTTTACTTGCCTCTATTTCATTGATTTTTCTTTCTGGGGAGTCCTCCATTCCCTTCAATTGGGGTGTGTTTGTGAGACTCTTCTTTTTTGCTTCTGCTTCTTAAATTGATCTGTCTTGATTTCCTAACTTTGTGGTGTGAACTTCTATGGTAGGAGATCGCTTTCTTTCCTTTTTTCTGGATCTGCCTGTGATGATGTTAGCTGTTGACCCTGTCTGACCTTAAGCAGTCTTTAAGACACTTCCAGGAATCTACTGTCTGTGTCTGTCTCATCCAGTTGTTAATCTAGTCACTCTGCCCTCAGCAGTCTGGGCTGGGCAGAGTCCCCCCTGTGGGTGGGATAATTGTGTCCTTTCAGGCTGTTGCCACTCAGAGGAGTAGTCTGCGTGAGCAAGATGGCTGCTGCCTTATGGGGGAGGAGTCATCACCTGGATCTCCCCAACTTCCCCCTCAGTTCTCTTCCTAATGCATTGCCAGACTTTCTTCAAACGTCTCTAGACCACTCTGCATCCCCTTTAGCCAGGGATCTTCTATCTGCGACTGCCGCTCTGCACTCAGCACCCAGGCCTGCAGAACACCAGGCCAGGCCAGGGCAGAGCCTCCTGGGGGCGAGGCTATTGTTTCCTTTCACACTGGTGCTGCTCAGGGGAGTGGTCTGCCTGAGCAAGATGGCAGCTGTGGAAAGGGGGTGAGTCAGCACAGGAACCTCACCATCCATCTTCTCAGTTTTTTCCCAAAGCCTCCTTCCCCATAGTCTCCTCAGGCATCTCCAGCCCACTCTGCCCCCACCTCCACCAGAGCCCAGGATAAGTGGCTGCCTCTACAAATTTTTGCATTGGCCCCTTAAATGGCTCTTTGCATCTCCATCCACCTGTCTCTGGCAGAGAGCATCCCTACGTGTTCACAGCTGGCTGTTGTCTGTTTACTTTTGGGGCTCAGGTGCTATAGGTTGGAGATCCCCGCCCATGGTCTTGACCTCGCTCTTCTCAGGGGGATCCAACTGGCCACTTCAATATCCCTCTGGCACTGCCACCCGTGGGTGCCTACCCCACCTTCTCGAGTCTCTACTGCACTCCCCACCAGACAGGTTGTGCTAAAGCCAATTCCTCTGTCTGTCCGAGGTTTTAAGGCTCCTCTCTCACTACTGTTTAGCTGTTTTCCAGGTGATTTCTCCACAATTTAGTTGTAATTCCAGATTGGCTCTGGGAGGAGGTCAGTGTGACTTCCACTCACTCCTCAGCCATCTTGAAGTCTCTCTGGACATTTTTAAGATATCTGTTAGGTTCAAATTCTTGAAACCTTGAATTGCCCTAGCAAAAATAAATTATTTAAATATAAAGATATATATATATATGAATATTCAATAATGTAATTAATGGATAAATTAACATAGCTGGTGGCTAGATCCTTGCTCCTCAAATTATGGTCTGCTGATATAATAGGGTGATGAACCAACCCAGTTTTCCCAGGGCTGAGGACTTTCCTTGCACTCTGGATTGCCCTTGCTAAATCTGGGAAGGTATTGGGCAAGCCAGAACAAATTGATCACCCTATCCCTGAACTAGTAGCATTGGTATCTACTGGGAGAGTTTGTTGAAAATGCAGAACATCAGGCCCTATTCCATGGTCATGTTTACAAGATCCCCAGGGAATTCAGATGCACAGTAATGTCTGTCAGTTATCATTAACTGAATTGTGTCCCCCAAAAAACATAAGTTCAAGTCCTAATCCAAGTACCTCAGAATGTGACCCTATCTGGAAATAGGGTTGTTGCAGATATAATTATTTAATTTAAGATGAAGCCATAATGGAGTAGGGCAGATCCTTAATCCAAAATGACTTGTATTCTTGAAAGAAGAGACACAGGGAGAGGGTCATGTGGAAACACAGAGACACACAGGGAGCATGCCGTGAGACTGATTGGAATGAGGCGGCTGCAACTCAAGAAATACCAAGGATTCAAGGTCACTACTGGAAGCTAGGAAGAAGCATGGAAGGATTCTATCCAATCTCAGAGGGACCGTGGCCCTGCAGACAGCTTGATTTTAGACTTGTGGCCTCTAGAACTGTAAGAGAATAAATTTCTGTTGTTTTAAGCTACATATTTTGTGATACTAATGCATATCTAAGATTCACTGATCTCCAGTTCTTCAGCATATAACCACAGCTACCATATCACCCAGCAATTCCACTGCTGGATATATACCCCAAAGAATTGAAAACAGGTGTTCAAACAAAAACTTGTATATGAATATTCAAAGCAGCACTAATCACAATAATTTAAAGGTGGAAACAACCTAAACAAATGTCTGTCAGATGATTAATGGATAAAGCAAAATGTGATATATCCACACAACAGAACACTATTCAGTCATAAAAATGAGTGAAATACTGATACATGCTTATATGGATGAACCTTGGACACATTGTACTGAGTGAAAGAAGCCAGACACAAAGACCACATACTGCATTAATACACTTGTATAAACTATCAGAACAGGCAGATCCAGAGACAGAAAGCAGATTAATGTTCCCTGAGGATGAGGGAAAGGGGAATGGGAAGTGGCTACTTAATAGGTAAGGGGTTTACTCATGAGGTGATAAAGAAATTCTACATCTAGAGAATGGTGATTATTGTACACTGTTGTGATGTACTTAATGCCACTGAATTGTATACTTTAGAATGCTTTGCCCCTTAACTCTGAATGGTTGTTCCCAGTATAGATGTAACTGCCTCAGAAAGGCCATTTCAGATGAAAATAGACACTCAGTCACTATATGTTCTCATCCTTTGCATCACACTTATCTCACATTTTCTCATTTACAAGCTTATTTTGTTGTCTACCTCTCCCACTAAGCTCTACACAGGAAGGCCTGTTTTTTGCTTTTGTTCTCTGTTGTGTCCCCAGTACCTACATACAATAGCAACTCAAAAATGCTAAACAAATGGATGGTACATAGTAGGCACTAGATAGATGATCATTGACTGTTTAAAGAAGGGTGTGATATTTGAAATGGATCTTGAAGTATGAATAAGATAATGGTAACCTTTGAGGAACAGCAAAGGGAGTCACTACAAGCTAGAGAACAGGATAAACAAAAGTCAAAAGCTTACTCAGAAGAGTTGTGAGCAACACTAAAGGACCTAAAGTAGGAAAAGATGCAAAAATGTAGACTAGGCAGTGGTGGAGGAGGCTTCCACAGGCCAAGTTGGACTCTCTTGTATAGGCCGTTGGGAGCAGTGGAGGGTCTCTAAGTAGGGGAATGACATAATGTGATCTGTATTTTAGAAAACTACCATATTTTGTTATGTATAATGTGTACTCTTTTGCCCAAAGTTTTGAGGGAAAAATAAATATGTGTATTATGCATGAGTAGTACTAATTCCATATCTATATGTGTTTTTAATTCTTTTGTTTATGCTTATGCATTAAAAGTATAACTCTAGAAAGCAATAATGATATCTGTATGCAAACTAATACCCTGGAATATGATAATCAGTTTTGTTTCTAAATATAAATAAATAAATAATTGAATTAAAAATTAAAATGAAAGATTTTTTCCTGAAAGTTTGGGCCAAAAATGTGGGTGCACATTATACACAGCAAAATACGGGTAATTTGGGAGGCAGTATACAGGATTAAAGGTTGCAGAAGAAACAGACTAGAAAGAGAGAAAAAGTTAGGTAACTGAAATAACCTAATTGGGTGTGGCTGAGGGCTGGACCTCAGGGAGTGGCATTGGGGCTGCAGGAGGGGCCAGAGCCCCTCCATCTCCACTCTGGCTTCATTGAAATCCACTGGAGAAGTTTTAGACAGATGGAGGCCAGGGCTCCATCCCTTATACATTCTGATTGATTCATTCTATGGTGGAGCCTCAGAAATCAGTACTTTTTAAAAGTTCTTAAATCCTCTACCTGGGATTGAAACCCCTGGGACAGATAGAAGAAACTTCAGAAATAGAATAGGCAGTCCTCAGGACTGAGTGAATTTGGGTAATGAAGGAAAATGAGGAATTGAACACAATTTACTTCCAGTCTGAGTAAACTTGGAGGACAGCTTTTAAAATGCATGATCCCAGTATATAATACATCTAAACAATGGACTAGTTTACACTTATTAGAATGCATGTATATGAGGAAACTTTTTAGTCACAAAAGGGATGTTATTGTTATAATATTAAGAAATGAACAATTTAAAATGTACATGCAATATGATCTCAACTATGTAAAAATATATAGAAAAGAAATTGAAAGAAAAAGCATATAAAATTTTCACACTGGTAACTCTGAGCCATAGGGTTATAGGTGTCTTTTTATATTTATTCTATTTCCCCAAATTAACATTTATAAAAGAAAATAAAATATTTTATAAAGCAAACCCTTTGCCACCAAAATTAAAATACTAACATTTTAGGAATTAAAGGGGGAAACCTTGAACTGTTTTGAGAAACTGCTTGGATAAAATTTGAGCATATATCCATTCATCTTACTGATATACCTGTGTACTTCCAGGGTCCGTCCTTTAGCTCCCAAAATGACTTTTGACTTGGGATTCAGAAATGTCTGCAGGACTAAGATTGCACATGCCAAAGGTATGTTGGCAATAGCTAACTTATACACACCTTTCTTCTTTTTTTAGCACTTTTTATAACTTTGTAGCAAATTACTACCATCAAGTCCATTTCTGCATTAAATGTATAGATTGGTTTTCATTTGCCTGATTGGCTTCTAACTGTTATCAATGCAAATGATAGTAGAATGGAATTCTATACAGCCATCAAATTAATGTTGAAGTAAAACTCTTTGACACAGGGAAATTTCCACAGTATGTTTTTAAGTAAAAAAAAAATTATAAATAGCAAGAGTAGTATTATGCCAATTTGGAGATACATGCACAAATATTGGTAATTATTACCTAATG
The DNA here is from genome assembly GCF_021234165.1 of Pteronotus mesoamericanus. Classification (NCBI taxonomy): domain Eukaryota; kingdom Metazoa; phylum Chordata; class Mammalia; order Chiroptera; family Mormoopidae; genus Pteronotus; species Pteronotus mesoamericanus. The sequence continues at coordinate 11,640,943 of NW_026555072.1, forward strand.
ATCTGATACCATTTTGTGATTTTTTTCTTTTATTCTTTACCTTTTCTGCGTTTACTAAATGTTTTGTAAAACGCACATTTCTTTTGTAACTAGAAAAGATTTTATTTTAATTTGTTAAATCTTCAGGGCATCTAGATTGACATTTGGTTTCGGGAGCCATGATACTTTCTGTAACTTCCCTCTTTTCCAATATATTCAAAATGACTTTCACTTTTTCAAAAAAAAATAGGAGACAAGAGAATAGCATCTTACCTCTGCTAGCAGTGTTCCAGGCTAGATTGCATTCCCTCTTGTTGCCCTGTAATTCATAATCATACAGTAGCATCTGAAGTAGGACATGAACCATGTTTTTCCGTTCTATCGTCTTTCTAAATAATCCAAGTCACCTTACTACATAGCAGCTGCTGAAACATTCTCCTGACATGTATCCTCTACATGGCTCCAGCTCTAGATAATTCACTCAGCAGGTATGAGCCTTTGATTGTCCATATCTTTTATTAAAAGAATGTTATGCTTTTATACTGACTTCAATACCTGTGATAAATAGTATATTCCTATGACATGAAAGATATAATTGATAGGGACTTGGTTTAGAAGAATTCCACCAAAAAAATGATGGTACCAGGTATCCAGGTCTTTGGCATGGGTTTGGCGTTTTTTGTTTTTTGTTTTTTTTACCATTTTAGACATTTATATCATACTTTTATTGACCCTATTTTTGAAATCCAAAGATTAATTACTGTCCACTGACTTCAATAGGAATACTCTCTACATAATGGTGACCAATCTATTTTAATTAGACTCATTTATTAGAGAAATATCTTTGCACTTTAATAAATGAATACATAAAAATTAGTATGTTGAAATTCCCTCTATCCACTTAAAGTGAAATGTATTTATTCAGCTATGCCAATGTTATGTAACCCAGCTCATAGCCCCATCTTACTTAAATGCATAAGTGGTAAAATTTAAGGTGAAGACTGGGCAAGCGTGGCTAAAGCAGAGCAGAATATTGAGCTAATTATCAGTTAGTTATCCCCTGAATTTAGTTGGCATCCATAATCCTGTCCCTTTACTTCCTTTTGTTAGAGTTACCCCCATCAATGAGCTGATGGTTTCTTATAATTGAGTTATATAATAATCATAATTAGAAACAATTATTAGCTAACTGTTGGCTTCAGGATTTGAACCTGATCTGCATTGTTGGTTTTTGGAGTCAGACTGCCTGGGTTTCCCCCAGCCTCTGCCACTTACCAGTCTTCACATCTTTAAATGGGAATATTAATAGTATCTACCTTATTGTCTTCACATGAGGCAATATACATGAAGTATTTGAAACAGTTTTAGCATAGTGTGTGCTAAATAAATGCTAATTGTTATGATAGTAACACTGTGCCAGCTCCTAATTACAAAAATTTAGATCTAAAAGGGACCTCAAAGGTGGTTAAGTTCACTGTTTTTCAACTGCAGGTCACAACCTATTACTGAATTGTGAAATCAGCTTAAGGGCCCACTTCCAGCATTTAATAAAGCAAATAAGAATATACTCAAATAGAAATTATCAAAGTGCATTGCATATAATAATAAGGGTAAGTGCTACTTCATGAAACATTTGTTTTAAAGGGATCACAAACATTGTCGATGCTCTGCCCACATCACCTCAGTTCTCTTACTAATTGTAGCCATCCCCTGGTGTCTTAATGCTTCTCTCCTAAAGAACCTTCCCTGTAGTTCTTTAGAAAACTACCCTTCAGCTACTGGAGACACATTAGCCTAATGTATTTGTATTATTTATCTGTTACTCCATAACGAATTTTTCAAAAATCTAGTGACTTAAAATGACAAAACGTTTATTATCTTACACAGTTTCTGAGGGTCAGGAATCTAGGAGCAACTTGGCTGGGTGATTCTGACTCAGGGTGTCTCATGAAATTTCAGTAAAGCTGGTATTTGGGGCTGTAATCTCAAGGCTTGATTGGAGCTGGAGGAGTTGCGTTCACACTCACTCATGTGGTTGTTGGGAGGCTTCAATTCCTTGTTATGAGAGTCCGTGTCATGGAGCCCTTCATAGGACTATACATAAAATGAGACATAGGTTCTCCCAGAGGCAGTGATCCAAAAAAGAAAGAAATATCCAAGATGGAATTCACAGTCTTTTATATTTTAATCTCAGAAGTAGCATACCATCATTTCTGCTGTATTTCATTGGTTACACAGACCGACCGTGGAACAGTTTGGGAGGGAACTATACAAAGGTGTGAATACTACAAGGCAGGGATCACTGGGGGCCTCCTTTGGGGACTAGCTACCACAACTATCATGAGTTGAAATACGTGAGAGGTCACAACCTGCTGGGGCGGCCTGTAACCAGTGAATGACTAAGGATGGAATATGAAAGTCCAGCTCTCTTGCCTCAAAGTGAGCCAAACTCTGTAGTTTATTTTATATTTTATTTTAAATCTCCATCAGATCAGGCTGAGGCTGAGACTTCATCTGAAATCTTATCTTTGTTTGATTTCAACCCATTTTTGCTCTGCCCCCTCTACTACCATTCTAGTTTCTCCTGAGAACACATCCTTTATAAATCACTTGCACTTGAATCCTTATTTCAAGGTCTACTTCTGGGAAACGCAACCTAGGACAAGGTGTGTGTGTGTGCATGTGCTGGGTCAGTATAAAACATTTCTTACTGTAATTCATGGTATAAGACATTGAATTTTAAAAAACTCTGATTTAGCCCTGGCTGGTGTGGCTCAGTGGATTGAGCACTGGCCTGCAAACCAAAGGGTCGCTGGTTCAATTCCCAGTCAGGGTACATGCCTGAGTTGCGGACCAGGTCCCCAGGAGGGGATGCATAAGAGGCAACCACACATTGATGTTTCTCTCCCTCTCTTTCTCCCTCCCTTCCTCTCTGTCTAAAAGTAAATAAATAAAATGTTTTTTAAAAACTTTTTTTAAAGAACTCTGATTTATATCCATCCCTTCATTTTACAATGGAATAAACTGAAGTCTAAACAGGTAAAGTGATTAGCCCAAGATGACCGACCCTTTAGTGGTTAGATGAGCCCTTGGTTTTATTTTGTCTTGCTATACTTAGCTTCTGGTTGTAAAATCACTTCCATTGGATTGAACTCCACCTGTGATATTTGATAGTTGTATGACTTAAGTCAAATCAGTCCTTCTGGGCCTTAGTCCCTGATCTGTATAACATGGGGATAATAGCTGCTCTGAATACAAAGAAAAGGTTAGCTAGAAATAAAATAAAACTCAGGCTTCACCATTCACTGGCTTTTCTCCTCCATTTTTATTGTGATAAAATATACATAACAAAATTTACCACCTTAACCATTTTTAAGTATGCAGTTCAGTGGTATTAGGTACATTCTTATTGCTGCGCAACTATCACCACCATCGATCTTACACTCTTTTCATCTTGAAAAACTAAAACTCTGTGCCCATTAAATAATAACTCCCTATTCCCGTCTCTCCCTAGGCCCTGGCAACCACAATTCTACTTCATGTCCCTATGATTTACCATTCACTGGCTTTTAGACCTGAAGCAAATAATGCATTTTCATTCCCCTCATCTTGGAGGAAAAGTGACTAATACTTTCTAGTGTGTAGTTTATCAAAATACCTGATATATACAACCAATGGCAGCTGAAATTACTATCATATATGTGGAAATGCTTTGTAAACTATAAAACACTGTAAAAATGTAAGTTATTTTAGTTCTTGTTATAATACTACATATAAGTAGGACCCCAAATTCTGATTATCAATATAGAGTTATATGTTGATCAACCTCATGTCATTATTTAAAAGCAAACTATGTTAATAGTATCTGCAAGCTTGTTCTCATGTTTTTCCTTATGGGAAAATTATCTGAAAAATATTTTTTTCCAAATGAGTGATTTTATATTTTAAATAATTTTTATTTATGTGAGAAAACATAAAAAGATAAATTATAAATGTACGAGGGCTTTTAGTTTTGTATCTCATAAACTGGTAGTATTTCTGACAGAAAGATAGAATTTGATTATCTTTATCCCCAAAGGACCCTTCTTTTTGAGTAAATAAGTGGAATGATTTTATAGTATGTATTAACATGAGCCAATCTCTCCATTTGGAACTACCACCACTCTGTCCTGATGGTTCAAATATATTTCAAAATTTAAAAAAATAATTAAAAGGAAACGTATCATGTAAACAGACCTCTTAGCAGAAACCAGAAGGAAAGATGTTAAGAAATGTAGTAACTTAAGGCCTATCTTTAGAAAAGAACTTATTTGCACTTGACTTAGCCTGTCTGCAAATTATATGAATGAACTTGCCTGCATAGGGAAAAAAATAAAGCCTAATTCTGGCTAAGAGACTATGACATGAGTTTTTGGGTTTTTGCTTTCAGTTAAAAACAAATGAGTTCATTGAAGGGGAAGAGCTGAGAGAAGGAAGGAGGGAAGGGGCAAGGGAAAGTGGGGGGGGAGGCAGAGACAAATGTATTTAAAAATAAAGAAAGAAAGAAAGAAAGAAAGAAAGAAAGAAAGAAAGAAAGAAAGAAAGAAAGAAAGAAAGAAAGAAAGAAAGAAAGAAAGAAAGAAAGAAAGAAAGAAAGAAAGAAAGAAAGAAAGAAAGAAAGAAAGAAAGAAAGAAAGAAAGAAAGAAAGAAAGAAAGAAAGAAAGAAAGAAAGAAAAAAGAAAACTATGGTCTTCTATGTAAAGAAAGAAGCACCCATATAAATTTCTGGTGGAAAATAGTATATTTCTTAGGAAAAGCAATTTGGCAATATTCGTTAAAATTACACATGCAGTTTGGGCCCAGGAGCTCTATTTCTGGACACATACATGTCTCTTGTTCTCTCAAATGTCTCTTTCATAGCTGAATAGAATATATAGATTAAAGAATAGGGTCTCTAAGCAGTTAAGGAGATTTGGAAACCTCTTACAAGCATCAAAGTGGACATTTATCTACCATATGTGCATACTCACATTTAAGAAAATGTATATGCAAGATTGATCATTGTAGCTTTTTTAGTTTGGTAATAGTTAAAAGTTTGGAAACCACTCAATGTCCATCAGTTTATGTTTGGTTTATAAAATTATAATACATCCACACAACAATACGTTGTGCAAATATAAGAAGACTGAGGATGTATTTTATGTGCTGATAAGCTACAAATTCCAAAATATATTGAGTAGAAATGGCAAGATGCAGTATAGTGCATGTGCTAACTTTTATGTAAGAAAGAAGGAAATTGGAATATTTGTGTTCAAATACTGGTAGAATAAACAAACAAGCACACCAAATACTCTCTTTCTCAAAACTGGAAGTAAAATAATAAAATTCACATGTTCAACCCTCCCTAATGTATAAAGAAATGTACTAATAATTGAAAAAAAAAGTTTCCCAACATTTGGACTAGTCTCTGAGAATGTCAGACATCAGTCTCCCAAACCCAGAGGCTTAAGTATGGCTGAGCCTCCCCCTTGAAGCCAATTATGTGTCTTCAAGATAGATGATGTGGTAAGGACTGAAAAACATTACTTTTGCTCCATCCTCTTTTAAGTCCTTGGGCATATTAATGTATTTGGAATTTGCTGGGTCTTCTCCTCCTTTGGGGTCTCAGCCAAAATTGAAGCAAAAATAGTGTCATTTTTATATCCTCTCTTAGAGTTTGGCTCTTCACTTAGCAGAATACAAAATCAAGGTTATCAGTAGCAACTCATACAATTTTTCTGTACATCTCACCACTTAGGTTATTGGTTACCTCGTTTAGGAAGCCACAACTGAGCAATTATTATTATCCCTATACTCCCTTCATACCTAGCACAGGGCCTCATTTAACACATGCTCAATAAATGTTTGCTGAATTGAACCACCTGCTTTATTGTACATTGAAAAATTCAGGCAGACGCAGATAAAAATATTAAGATGATATACATTTCAATTGTGAAATTAAAATTTAGAACTACTACCTTCCTTTTGGAACACGAAATGCTTATATCAAAACACCCTTAGTTATTCATTTTGGAAAATATATTCTTATGTTTGGATTTCCAATCCCTAGACAATCAAGGCAAAACAACTTTCAATGCTGCTGGAATTTAAGCAAGTGGTAAAGACTGTATAAGGTATTGCTTTGCTTTTTCAGGATATATTTAGTCATCTTGTTTATAGCTTCTTTATTTTTTTCTCCTGATGCAGATTGGTGGTCAATATATACTTTTACAAGCTTTCTAAAGTAACTAAATTATTACCAGCTATTAGAAAACCACAATTTCCTTTTCAATTTCGAACCTTGGAAAACACAGTTTCCCAAGGTACACCTTCTCGTTAATTCAAATTTGCTTCAAATTTGGTGCATTCCATGAATAAAATAAAATAAATGGTGATACTATTTAAAGCATAAAATCTAGGTTCTAGGCTGAAGGAAAGATTATAAACTACAAGAAAATATTTGTAAATTATATATCTGATAAAACTCTTGTATCCAAAATATATAAATAACTCTTACAACTCAGTAACAAGACAAATAACTCAATTAAAACTGAGGAAAAGATTTGAATAGATAGTTCACCAAAGAATACATACAACTGGCTAATAAGTACATGAAAAGATTCTCAGTATCATTAGTCATTAGGAAAATGCAAATAAAAAACAAAATGAGGTACCATCTTATACCCACAAGAATGGCTACTATCAGAAAGGCAGATAGTAAAAAGTGTTAGAAAAGATATGGAGAAATGGGAACCTAATACACTGGTGGTGGGCATGTAAAATGGTACAGCAACTTGGGAGAGGGTTTGGTAGTATTTTATTTTATTATTTTATTTTACTTTATTTTATTTTATTTATTTTAGAGAGAGAAAGGGAAAAAGAGAAAAGGAGAGAAACATCAATTTGTTGTTACACTTATTTATACATTCATTGGTTGTTTCTTGTCTGTGCCCTGACCTAAGATTGAACCCACAACTTTGGCATATCAGGGAGATGCTCTAACCAACCGAGCTACCTGGCCAGGGCCTGTAGCATTTTAAAAAGTAAACATACATTTACCTTATTACCCAGCAATTCTACTCCTGGTTATCTACCCAAGAAAAAATGAAAAGAATATGTACGCGTATGTGAATGCTTATAGCAGCATTATTATAATAGTCAAAAACTGGGACAATCCAAATGACCATCAACTAGAGAGTAAATAAATACATTGCGGTATATCCATATAATGGGATTTTATTCAGGAATAAAAAGGAACAAAGATTGATACATACTACAACATATGATGGTTTTAAAACCTATCCAAAAATTCTTGATTCTTCCTATCAAATAGTAGAATCTAATCCCCTTTTTCTTGAACTTGGTGAGCATTTGTAGTTACCTTGGAACTAGAATGTGGCAGAAATGATGCTATGTGACTTCTGACCCTAGGTTATAAAAGGCTATTCCACTTCTGCATAGCTCTCTCTTTTGGGATGCTCACCCTTGAAGCCTAATCATTTTGTAAAGAAGTACAGACCCCATTATGTCAAATGCTGGCTTCCCAAATGTCACCAGACCAACACATTGATAAGACAAAGCTGAGTATATTCCTTAAAGCACTACCTCATAGAGTCTAAGATATTAGGATTGGTGGCCACAAGGTGCGTATTTTGAGGCTAAAGGCTCAGAAAAATCTTGGTGTGTAAACTTCTATTACGGTGATAGTTCTTTCAGGAAGTTCCTATAAAAAAACAATTTTATTTACAAATTTTATCTTCCTAAGCAAGAGTCCACTGGAATATTAAAGTTATGCAACAAATACAATGAGATAGTAAAGTCAAGGTAGAAAGTAAGCTGGGTAGAGGTAGTTTGGTTCTTTATGGAGAGAGTACGTGTAGGTGTCTTGCCAATAGCCCCAGGGCAAGTCACAGCCCAAAAGCCATCATCAATCACTGGGCCTGTGAGTGGGAAATGAGATGATTCTAGCACCCAGTTACACTGAGCCAAATAGAACCTTGCTCAAATTGCAGATTTCTGATCGAAATGCATGTTGTTGCTTTAAGCCACTACATTTTGGGGTGTTTTATTACACATCAATAGGTAACCAGAACAATAAAGTTCCTATATCTGAGTCCAACTTCCCCAACATAGGAGTAAAAACTCAAATTCACAGACCCACTTGCATCTAGTGCAGCAGTCCCCGACCTTTTTGGCACCAGGAACCGGTTTTGTGGAAGACAGTTTTTCCACGGACCTGGGTCGGGGGATGGTTTCAGGATGATTTAAGTGCGGTACATTCAAGCTTGCCTCCTGTTGTGCGGCCTGGTTCCTAACAGGTCTGGACCTGTATATGTCTGTGGCCCAGAGATTGGGGACTTCTGGTCTAGTGTGCAGGGATGTGACCTAACTCCCATCAATCACCCATGTGAGACTCCAGTTTATAAGTAAGCAACCTGTGATGCTTCTGTTTCTTCCAGAGATGTGTTTAGCCTTCTAGTGGTGGCAATGATAGCAGTTCCCTGGTGGTTGCAAAGCTGAGCTCCTGCCACAGATCTAGCATCAGGATAACAGCAATGAAGGCTTCCTGTAATGATCATTGGCAATGCTTTATCATCTCTTTTGAAGTAGTGTTTTGGGTTCTGTTCCTAGAAATTTAGATTCAAGCCCAATTCTCAAGCCCTCTAACCAATAGTGAGAACTATTAATGAATGGCTTTTCTGCTTAACAGTGAACCTGATCAAGAAAATGGTACCAGAAGTGGTAGCAGGCAATGGATCTTCAGGAAAATAGGGGTAAAACTCAGTTTTATTATCTCTTAATTAAATTATTATCTGTGCTTACTAGGTATAGCATGCTTCTTTTAAGTACGATTCTGAGGGATGTAGGAACAATTACAATATATTGGGTTGGCCAAAAAGTCTGCTTCATTTTTTTTTCTGTAAAATAAAAGACACATTTTTCATTTTTACCAATAACTTTATTGATTTGGATATTTGGAGTATGTCAGCTATCTCCTTCTATTGTCTTCTAGTAGGTTAGAGGCCAGGGGTACTGCTAAATATCTTCCAATGCATAAGACAGCCCCACAGGAAACAGTTATTTGGCCAAAATGTCAATAGTACCAAGAAACTTTGCAAACCAATTTTCACCCATTCAATCAGTCACAGCACCTTCTCCATACACTGCACAAACCTCTTTTTGCATCTCAGTTGTTTTTTCACCTTTCTTGAAATAATAAAGTATAACATGCCAAAAATGTTGCTTATTTTCTTCCACCTTAATACTAAAATGGCTGCAGAAAAATTCACCAATTTTGATGTTTTTTTAAATGCACACTGATATGACAGCTGTCGCAATACAATCTAACAAAATTGTTTTGAATGAAGTTAAGGACAACTAAGTACTACTAGAGCCATCCTATGGAAAATACTAAACAAACCTTTTGGCCAACCCATTATAACAGAATATAAAAGTCTTAAAGAATTTAAAATTTATGGTATAAGTTACTTGCTTCTAACTGAACTTGACAGTTTAAAGAAAGAGAAGAGCTTGTGTCAAGGCAAAAGCAGAAAGCTGTGCAATTTCTATGATTTTATTCAGACTCATCTCTTACAGCCACTGAGCTGAAATAGCCAAAGCAAAACTCAAATTCTGATTCTGGGGCTGCTATATAAAAACATTGATTTACCAGAGAGTTTACATAAAAGTTATATTTGGATTAGGAGGGAGTAGGATCCCAAGAATTAAAATGGGGACGTGTAGGACTCAAATAACTCAGTACATCAACCTCCATTGAGTCTTCCTTCCTCTCCTGGTTGATCAGGCTGTTCATTACTTGAAGACTCTGTAACAACCTTGCTGAGAGTATTAACCTTAAAAAGGAGAGCTGATTTCACCTGACTGCTTACCCCACTACTTCTGATCATTGTTGTAGCCAGTTGACAAATTACAAATTTACTAATGCATATCATCAAAAATCAGAATAGTTTCAGTGAGTGCTATACCAAGGAATGCAGAACAAAATACTAGATCAGGCTGAACTTATTATTTAGGAAGCATGAGGAGATTTTATTTTGTTAGCTTAAGATGTTGGAAGTGATTCCAATGATTTGTTCAGTTAGACTCAATAAGGGGGGCAGGTAAAGGAATTAGAGATGCTAAAAGTTTCCTGAGTATGATATTGATGAAGGAATCCAAGGACAGGAAGTTGGAAATTTTGTAGTGGATTTATTATGCATTACGTATTCAACCATTTAGGTAGCATGGCTTGGTACTTTATACTTAGAGCTTCTGCCATAATTCCCTTTAGTAGTGTGTGAGATACATAGGCACTGAACCAAGTTATCAATTCATAACATGTAGGTAAATCTGAAAAATTATTATCAATAACCCAGTACTCCTTTTCTGACCCTTTCCAGACACAAAGTAACTAACACACCCTTTCCAAGGACAGAATGCAGGGCATTCAATGCTGGATGAAGTGTACTTCATTAGTGACTAGAAATAGCTAATGTCCACTGGCCTTGGAAGGTGGTTGGAAAAGTTATCAACACTGCTTTGACCCTGCTAGCCACTTGGTATGTATTAATAAAGCCACAGCCTGAAAGATGCATGAAACTGCCAGGTACCAATTGGTGGGATCAGTGGGAAATTATATATTATGTCAGTGATTCTCAACCAGGGGTGATTTTGCCCAGCAGAGGATATTGGCAATGTCTATAGATATTTTTGGTTTTTGCGTATGGAAAGTTTATACTGGCACCCAAATAATAGAGACCAGGGATGCTGCTAAACATCCCACAATGCACTGAATAGCCTCCCTTTCTCCAGTAAAGAATTATACAGCCCTAAATATCAATATTCCCGAGATTGGTAAACCCTGGGTTAGGTGTATATAAAATATTTACAAGAAATAGACACAGACCAGCCCTGCTGTGTTGTATGTAGCGTAAAGGCAGTCATGTGTTGTCTTTAAAGGACTAGGTAGTAAATATTTGGGGCTTTGTGGATCATATGATCTTTGTTTCAGTCATAGACAATACATAAAGGAAAATCTGTGTTCCAGTAAAACTGTTTACACAAACAGGTCATGGGCTGGATTTGACTCATAGGCAGTACTTGACAAACCCCATATATAAAGATTATCCTGAATATCATTGCTACAGTGCTTTGTCATTTGTTGTATGATGCTTATTGGCAACTACTTTATTGTTTTATAATGCTTTTTATTTTGCAATAAACCCTTTCAGTTACAGTGAGCTAAAAAATTTTGTGATTATTAATAACAAATGAACTACTGAATTTCCACTTCTCAAAAAAGTTGATGATGGCCATTTAGTTTGCACAAAATTTTTGGACACATTTACCATCCACCCTGGGAGCCAAAATAATATAATTGACTATGTAAAATCCAGAGACATATGTCTATTAAGGAAACATAAATATTTATTTTGAAATGTAGTAATTTATTTAAGAAGCCTGGGCCTGAGGTTTTAACATGTGCATCTTCAGAAGGTATATCTATATAGAACTCTGTAAAGTGTGACTTTTCATTTAAATCAAATAATTATTTTTACTAAATTAATGTCATAATATTTATTCCAGATTTCCATGTGCACACATTAAAAATGAAATAGTACATGTTATTGTGTTAGCTCCATTAGCAGAACTGCAAAAAGAATTAAATGAGGTCAGTTTTATATCAGTGGTATTGAAAACTTCAAATGGAAGATATGTGAATCTCAATATGTCAATTTTATTAAATTTTTTTATTGCCGTTTAATTACAGTTGTCCCCATTTTTCTCCCATTGCTCTCCCCTGCCCTGCCCACCCCCCCCCCCCCCCCCCAGGTTCAGCTTTCCCCCGGCTCATCGTCCTTGTCCATGGGTCCCATATACATATTCCTTGACTTGACCCTTCCCCTACTTTCCCCTGTTATCTCCCTCCCCCCTCCCCTCTGGTTTTTATCAGTTTTTTCTTTATTTCCATGTATCTGGTTCAATGGGTCAATTTTGTTTTCACGCAATTCATGGAATCCAAGTAAAGTTTTAGAAGTTTATTCTGTCAAAGGGAAAATATGGCATTATTATTAATTGAATTGAAAAATCAAGGAACATATAGCAAGGGCTCACGGCCAAAACCAAAGGGGAAGAGTTGAGAGAGGGAGGGCGGGGGGAGGGGGCAAGGGAAAGTAGTTGAGGGTAGGCAGAGACAAATGCATTTGAAAAAATAAATAAATTTTTAAAAACCTGGGGATATACAGTTCATTTATAGCATCCAGCCATATTTAGCTGTGGGAGGGGAGAGGAGGAGGGGGAAGAGAGAGAGGGAGGGAGAGCAAGTGAGCGAGAAGAGAGAAGAAAAGAGGGAGTGAGGTGGGGGAACATGTGAGCACAAGATTTTGATAAAAGTAAAACAAATTTTCAGAGGAAAAAAAAATCAGATTACAGGTTTATCATCAAAGATACAGTTATGTGTTTTGTGATATAACATGAAAATAATATTTCATGAAGCTTGGTGTCATGGTATAAACAGTTTTTATTAAGTGAAGATGTGTGAAAAGCAAAACTGTACTTGAAATTGGTAAACATACACACATGATTCAAACTGAATCCAAAAAGCCATGATATTATAAAAACCAAAATTTAAAAGGCAGTTGTCAACAAGTACTGTATTACTGAAATAAAACAAATATACATTACTGAAATAAAACTTTTGTGATAAAATTGATATTGAATACAAAAATATTTTAGCATGACAGTACATGGTTTCTGTCAAGCCTAGGGAAATACACATAGGAAATACTGGGGAAATTTTTAAAATCAAAATGTACTTTAGGCATATTACAATTTTTAAATTTATATTTTGACCTTCTTCCCTAAAGGGCCATAGTGAGAAATACCAAAGTAATATATCTATGAAAGCAAAGTATTTATTCTAACAACATTTACGTTTGTTTTTTCCAACTGTCCAACATACACTGCCACTTTCCAAGAGTTTCCCAGTTTTCTTTTGGAGAAGTAGCTCTGCCTCATTAAGGTTGTCTTGTTGTGATGTAATTCTAGGTTCTTGCTTCACTCTTCAGAAGCCAGAGCCATTCAGTTCTTCATTGTTTTGTCTACTTCAAGAACTAGGGTGGAGAAGTTGACCTGATCTTGGCTAAGAAGATGCTCTCTCCTGAGACATTAAGTCTTGAGCATCTGATGCACAAAAGCAATTGGAGGTCATGGACTAATTAGTCAGTTCTTGCTTTGAGTTGGTGGCTGTGGATTCTGTGGCCTAGGCCTATAGAGTGACCTTAGTTTCTTCAGACTCCCAAGCCTGACTTTCCAACCTTCTGCCTTAGTTCAGCAGAGCTTATTTCGCTTACTCATAAACAATGAACCCTAACTGACACATCCTCCTTTAGCAGTGCTTTCCCCTACATTCACCCCAAATAAATTTCTCTATAACCTGCCCACCCTGCTTGTCTCTGAGGATGCCATTTCTTGCTAAAAGTAATTTGCATTAAGGTGTTAAGGACTTAGTGTGTTATTCCTAATATTATAAGAATGGTGAAAAGATCATTAGGGAGAAAGCAGAAGACAAGCCTTGAAGGGTAAATGTTTAGACTATTGGTTCCCATAAGAACATAGAGTGAAATGTTGCCATTTACTGAATACTTTATTTCATGTGTGTCATTGTGCTAGGTAAGCACTTTACATACAATCCCCATGACAATGCTTTGAAGAAGTTATTATGTCCATTTTATAGATGTAAAACAAGAGGCTTAGAACAGTAAAAGAGTTTGTTAAAAGTCACCCAGCTAATATTTGACTCCAAAGTCATTTTAATAATCACTAGCATGGAGTGCCTTTCTGCATGATGGGAATCTTCTTGGGAAAGAAAGATTTTTCTCTTTCAGTTGCCCTGTATGTGTGCTTCACAATGTCTTTGTAAAACTGGCTCAGCACATGTAACCAAGTATAACATGCCAACATGGAAGCTGGCATTTCTTTTCTGTATGAAGACACATGAGTAAGTTGAGCCAGGTCAGCAATGCCCTTGACTAGTTATTGCTGTTAAGACTCAGCTATTATTTCAATACATTACTGAGGTATAATTTACATACAGGAAAATGCACAGACATGTGTACAGTTTGAAAAATTTTAACTCGTGTATACATCATGTTACCATCACCCAGCTCAAGGTGTAAACATTTCCATCTCCCAGAAGTATCCTTTATTCTTCTCCTTTCTAGTTAATTTTTGCACCCACAGAAACAACCAGTTTTTACTTTTTTTAATCCTCACCTAAGGACATTTTGTGAATTGGTTTTAGAGAGAGAGGAAGGCAGAGAGAGAGAGAGAGAAAGAGAGAGAAACATCAATGTGAGAGAGAAACATCTATCGGTTGCCTCCCATATGTGCCCCGACTGGGGATCAAACCTACAACCTAGGTTTGTGCCCTGACCAGGAATCGAACTGATGACCTTTTGGTCCATGGGACAACGGTCCAACCAACTGAATCATATTGGTCAGGGCCAGTTTTTAAATTACCATAAGTTTTGTTTGTTCTTAAAAGTCATATAAATGTAATTATATAATATTTACTCTTTTGTAAGGCTTCTTTCACACAAACTAATGTTTTTGAGATTAATCCATGTTTTTTGATGTATCCTAATTAGTTTTTTTTATTACCCATACATTGTATGCATATACCACAAAGATTTTTGTTTATCGATTTTCCTGTTGATGGACATTTGGGATATTTTCAGTTAATGGTTAGTCTGAATAAAGCTGCTCTGAACATTCTTGTAACAAGTCTTTAGATGTATATATGCATTCATTTCTTTTGGTTAACATATATTTGGAAGTAGAATTGCTGTTTCATGAGAAAGGGATATATTAAATTTATTAGAAACAAAAAGAAAGTACAATTTTACATTCCTGTCAGCAATGAGTTTGAGAGTTCCAGCTGCTCCACATTTTCATCCACACTTGGTGTTTTTGACATTTTCCATTGTGGTAGGTATATAGTTTTATCTCAATGTGATTTTAATTTTTATTTCCCTAATGACTAATGATGTTGACCACCTTTTGTTATGCTTATTGGCAATTCGGATATCTTTTGTGAAGTGCCTATTCAAGTCACTTGTTCACTTTTCTTTTCACCTTTATCCTTTATTATAAAAGGGAGAGTGTGGTGTTGAAGGAGAAAGAGGCCCATGGGGTCAGCAAGGACCAAGAGGGCAACCTGCAAGTCTATTTTCCCTGCTTTACACTCTTGATTGAATTTCTTGTTTATTATTTATTCTTATTTCACATAAAATTCTACTATTCAAGATGAATATTTGGGGTAACAAAAATTACATAATCACTAGAGCTGTTGTAAATTTGAAGAGTCAAAAATTGTTAAACTTCTCATATAAATAAAGACCAAATTTTAAATTATTGTTGTTTGACTGTGAAAGTATATGACACACTTGACCAACCACACAATCTGTATTCTGTACACATGTCAGAGAGCATACCATTGACTCAGTGGCATTCAATATTTACCCAAAGCTGAGCTTTAGTAACGAGAAAGGATAACAGATTAATGGTTGCCAAGGATTGGGAGTAGTGATGGTGGTGGAAAGGAGGTGGCTCTAGCTACAAAGGTCTTTGTGATGGAATTTTATATTTGTTATTCCATGAAATCATACATGTGATAAAATTGCATAGAACTAAATAAACACACACAAATGACTGTATAAAACTGGTGAAACCTGAATAAAATTGGTGAATTGTATCAATGTCAATTTCCTAGTTGTGATATTGTACTATAATCAGGCAAGATGTTATCACCAGTGGGGGAAACTACGTGAATGATACATGTGATCTCTCTGTATTATTTTTTACAGTTGTATGCAAATCTATAATTAATTCAAGATAAAAAATTTAAAACATACCATTATTTATATAAAAGTATTGATTAAAAACTTAGTTTCAAGATAATGGATCTAATATTACAGCAAAAGGAACTTGGCAATTATGTATGATTTCATACAATAATATATATCAGTCATTATATCCCTTATCAGTATGGCAAAGAGCTGGTTCAGTTACTATGACTGTGTAACAAATTACTCCAAAATCTGGTGGCTAGAAATAATTACAATATATACTTGGCTCACACATCTGTAATTTGAGCAAGACTCAGTAAGGATGGCTCATCCCTCTTCTCATTTTGGCATCAGTTGGTGGGAGGATGATACTTCAAGACTGGAGGCAGGAATAATTTGAAAACTCACTCCCATATTTGCCGATTGATGCTAGCTGGCTGATGCCAAGATCTTACTAGAGATGTCAACTAGAACATGCATATATGTCAACTAGAACATGTATGCATGTACTCTAAGGGTCACTTCCTCATAACATGGAGATTGAGTCAATGATGAGAATCTCCAGAGAGAGTGACTGATAGAAATTCAATAACCTTTATGACCTAACCTAAGAAGTCATTCAGTGTCACATCTGCCATTGTCACACTCCTGCCAGATTTAAGGAGAGTAAACATAGACCACATCTCTTGATTTGGACTTTCAACATTACAGTGTAAGATGAACATACAGGAAGGAATATATTGGTGCTGCTGTTGTCTTCAGAAAATACAGTTTGGTACAAGGACCGAGTAAATGCTCAATATACATTTTTAATGAATGAAGGAAGGGAGGGCAACTAACCAAATATATATCTTCTTACCTCTCCTTGAAGCACCTTTGCCCTTTTCTTTGCCATACTGAGCAAAAACCTTCAGTCCTGGGTTTTGGGGTTTTTTTGCTTTGGTTTTTTTTTGTTTGTTTGTTTGTTTTTTGAGACTCAGAAATCTCTTAGCATCTCACCAAGTATAGTGAATGGCATGGTGGCTTTGCAATGCGTTAACTTGAGGCTGACCTACATTTTCCAGAAATCCCCTTCCTATACATTTCTCGTTATGGTGGGCCACAAGAGGGATTCTTATGTGAAATTTGGAAGGAAGAAGAGAACAGCAGCCATTTTATAGCTCACACACATTGTCACTGACCTGCTAACTCAACACATTAGAATGAGATAGCAACTGGACTTTCAATTGCTCCACCATCTCTTAGCTCTTTCTTCAGCTGCTTCCATTTCTGAGCTAGGTGTGGATTTAGCTCCATTGTTAAGGGTCTCCAGCTTCCACATGACAACCATCCTACTAAGGTTAGCAGCAACAACAACTAACACAGGTACTAGACCACACTGTGGTGTTCAGCTTGTGCTTGTGGATTCCAACCCATTCTTGCTTTCCCTCACTTCATATCCATCTTCCCTTCCACCACTCCCTGTTAATGTGGACTTTAGTTCCAGCCTCAGAAGCCAAGACAACAATCTTACAGAGTCTGCTTAACTAGCTGCCACAATTGTGTAAAGTCAAATCCCTGTGACAAATCCCTTTTGTGTATGCATGTGTGTATGTAGTGGCTTTGCTTCCCTGACTAAACCCTTATGATACAGAATTTGACATCCAAAGGCCCCAGTTAAAGTATGCAAGTTCCTATAAATTAATTTTTAAAGTTTATTGAGAAATAATTGCCATACATATTGATCAATTTTTCATTCATCCAACATTCAATAAATATTATGTCCAGCCTCTTCTATACCTCTATTCATCTAGTCTTTTTATTTTCAATAGACTCTTTTTTTAAGGATTTTACATATTTATTTATTTTAGAGAGGGGAAGAGAGGGAGAAAGAGAGGGAAAGAAACATCAATATTTGCTTGCCTCCTATGCGCCCGCACTGGGGACCTGGCCCACAACCTAGAAACATTCCCTAACCGGGAATCGAACCAGCGACCCTTTGCTTCCCAGTCCGGCACTAATCCACTGAGCAACACCAGCCACGGCTCAATTGACTATTTCTTTAAAGGGTATGATTAAGAGTTATTTAAATTTTGATATTTTTAATGAGCTGTCAAATAAATAATTGATGGAATAAATGTTTTTGAGAACCTAGATCCTATTTTTCTGTGGTGGGGAAAACATTACCAGAGATATAAAGAATAATGGGTTATCAGAAATGATTTTTTTTATTTGAGGTCTCTTAGAGACAGAATGGAATGTTAGGAATTCAAGGCATCGGAGATATGTTTGAGTCTTTGGTAGGGTTGAAGGAAGAGCATTTCTGTACATCCTATTGTTTAACTTTCACGTATGCTGCGTCTCATGTAGTAGTACCTTCTGAGGAGCTGGAGACAAGAAAACAGAATAAGAGAACTAAGAACTTCTTCATTCACACATCTCCACATACCTCTTCTTGGGGTTAGGTATTCCTTACTCTTCTGCTCTGAGGAAGGGTAACTGAGTCAATTAGGTAATTTGTACAAACTGATCTCCATAAAAAAAATCTTGTGATGGTCTTACCTACAAGGGCTACTGAGCTGCTTCTATACTGCATAAATTAGAATTTAAAATCTGTTGTATGGAGAGAAACATTACTGTGACTCATTTTCTCCTCAGTGACAGATAAGCATCAGCTCATGCATTTTTAGAGAGCTCACATTTCTGTGTAGATGTCTCTTGTTTTGCAATTTAAATATTTCATTTCAATGATTGACATTAAAAGGATGTAGTATCACCATGCCACTAGATGTGTGAGACCCCCTAGACTTTCATTAATTATGTGTAATGTTGAGAGTACCTGGAAGTTATATTCATGATGCCTAAATTTTGAAAGATTTTAAGCATATCACTTTGCCAGAGACTATTTCTGAGTCTTCACACATCAAAGCATTCCAATGAACAAAAAAAATATTCCTAAGTTTTATCTAAATTAGAGCAAAGAATTATATAGACACAAAAGCTACACAACTGGGACACACTTGGATGACTGTCAAAGGTATTAGTATACTGAAATACTTCCATATTGGTTGGTGAAGAGATGCTGCTCTGAGCTTCAGGAGCCCCCTTACTCACCACCCCAGTCCCTACTCTCTGTTCTCCGGAACTCCACATACCATGCCTTGACCCACCAAATAAACAGCTATTGTCCACCACAACAAGGTACCTTCAGGACCCTACCCCAACACTCAGTGGGTCTTCAGTCTGGTGCCTGAGGTATATACAGCTATAAGATATTTTTAATCTCTCTCCTACACACAGAGGAAATATAGGTGGCTGGCATGGAAGTTGGGAAATTGAAGTTGGAGCCCTTGTTTACCCCGGCCTCAGTTTACCTCTTTTGTGAAATGGGGTAAAGATTATATCTAATCATCCTTTCAGTTCTATCTTGGGATTCCATGATTTAGAAACATCTGAATATTTTCTGTATTTCACCTTGGCAGTTTTTGGTGTCTTGTAGAAGGAAAAAAAAAATGGCTAAGGAATAGCTTGTTCCAAAATGCTGTCCAAACAGTGGGATTTGTCAAGAAAGAAAAGATTGTAAACAAAACAGGGAACTCTCTCTAAAATCCCTGTACAACCATGCCGAGAGGATCATTTGCAATTCTGATTCTGAAACCTGGAAAAATTCATTATGGAGTTGGAAACTGTCCAGGAAGTGGCCGCTAAAATGACTGGAAAAACAGCGTGTCTCTTTATTTGAAGGCAGATGAAAAGGTTCCTTATTCTTCTGCCTGGAAACGCCAGTTTGCATAGAATATAGAGTCAAAGACTATAGCATACATTTTGAAAACCGTGGAGGGATGTGCACCAACTTATCCATCAAACCTTATAAGCAGCTCTTGAAAATTTAAAGGACTACATTTTGAACACTCTTCCCTCTCCACTCCTGATAGGGGTATGAAGTGAGGGTGATGAGCTTATAAAACTTGTTATTCCCAAGATGTACTATGAACAATTTACATGGATTCAAATAAGATAGATATTATTTCATAATGACAAATTGATAACTTATGCAGAAACACTGATGTTCAGGGCACATAAGGGAAGGCAATTCTGACTTCTTATAATCCAGTATGGACAATATAGAAGAGAGGATATAGGCCCAAATGACACCCAGACATGCTTCCAGAAGGACAATTCCTTTTATCTTTTTTCCCTTTTTAATTTTTCTTTGTTATTATTATTTTATAGATGTAATGAATGGTAACTTCCCGAAAGAAAATTCAGACAGTTCAGAACACTATGAAATGAAAAGTAAAATTTTCCTGTCAATATCCTTCTCTCCAGAGGTAACCACATGAATAGGTGCCCTTCCATTTCTACTTGTAAAAATATATATATGATAATATGTATACAGTTTACTTAATAAAATATCTTAGGTAACTGTATATCAATACATATAAATGTACTTAATTCTTCTTAGTGGCTATGTAATATTCCATTGAGTGAATAATTCATAATTTATTTAACCTACCAACAAATATTTAACACGGTTTCAGGATTTTGCCACATTTGCACTGTGACAATAAATATTTTTTTATCTGACATGTATTTTATACCTTGGTTCATTTGTTTGTTAGGGTGCTTCCATACAATAACTTTCTGGAAAAAGTACTACTACATTAAATCATATCAAAATACATTTTGGTGAAAAGATCAATTTGTCTTCCAAATTATACTCTAACCAACTCTTTATGAGCATTCCATGTCCCCTACACTATCACAATATGACAATTGGTGCATTCCCATGTTTTTAATGCTTCTTCTCCAAGCTAAAAAGAAGAGTATTAAGTTAAATATATTCCCACTCTCCTAAGAGAACAGATGTTATGAGGATAGCAAAGTGATATGAATAAACTTGGGGACTTGGAGAAAAGCCATGTAACAGTATTTCTACTAGCCAAATGGATAAAACCAGAGTTGTCTGATGAATTTCATTTCCAGGTTCCCAAACAAGGTATTTAATCTGAATCTTATTTTAATATATTGTTATATATTTCAGTCATAGAAAATAATATACCTTAAAAATATAAGGAATGAACACCTGTGTAGAATATTCTTTCTTTATCACAATGAGAGATGAGGTTGAACAAAATAATGGCTGTTTTCATTTTCATTGACCTGTTAATTATGGAGAACACAGTCTTCCCTTTTTGTATCTTTTGCCTAATCCTCCCCGAACCTGTATTCAGTAAAGTATGTGATTAATAGAGCTTATTCATTTTAATTTCGTGACTGTTTTGCAGGAGTTAATTTCAGTGAACATTGTGCATTTCAATTCAAAAACTAGAGGGTTAAGGTGTTACACATCCCAGGACTATATGCCTATTACAAAGAAACAAGGCTTTACATCCAAAGAATAAATCCTTAGTTGTGAAAAGAAACAGATGGAACTGTATTTGATAGAGTGGGCCTGGAGAAAAAACTAGCTGAAGGTATCTGTGTATTGGGAAGGTGGGCAGTGGTCCATAAGCTTCTGAAATAAAACTGCTGTTTCTGGTTATGCAAATCGATGAAAAATGGCAGATCTGGGAATCTGGCTGATAATAAGAAATACCTCCTATTTTTCCTTCTGCAGCATATGAGATACTATGATAAACAGAAAGATAACATGGATGCCCCATACTCTACCCTAGTTGCATATTACTACATCACAGAATCACAGGCCTTCAGGTGTCTGATCAAGGAAAAGGTGTTTTTCAAGCAGGAATGTGGAACTTAGGGTAGAAATTTCAGCCAGCTTATAGATCTGAGCATTGGTTTGCTATTCCTTGGCACTTGGGTTTTTATTACCATGGTTACACTTCGCACATTGTGTGACCATGGGCATTCACTGGCTTCATGTTGCTTTTTTTTAATTTGAACACCATACAACATTTTTTAATCCCCAGTAGTCAGACATTTGTTTGCAGAGGCTAATTCCCTAAATAAATAAATAAATAAACGCCACTTCTCTTTTGCAAGGCTGCCAACTTGTTTTCTTCAAGGGGCAATTATATCACTGCCAAAACCACACTGATAAATCATCTCCCTGTATTTGAATTTTGAAATGAAGCCCTCCAGAGTGTTAAGCTCAGAAATAACCAGTGATAGCTTACTTTGCTGGAATCAACTCAATTTAAAATTCACATCTTAATAAAGATAACTTTTCTATTTTGAACTGAAAGAGAGAAAATAATGATGAAAGGAAGTTAAGACTTACCTTAGTAATTAGGGAATCCCAATGGATTAGACTTGCTAATAGAAACCCAATTAAAACACATTTTTGAAGGATTTTCCTAGAACTTGTAAACACCCCAGAGCTAGTTACAGAATGTCAGCTTTTAAGTTCAGAATTATTTTTTTTTATATGTTGCATACCAAATAGGACTAGAGGAAATCGATCTGTTAATCAATTTTTAGGCAATGAACAAGTCCCTAGCACTTTAGAGCCAGACATGGTTTCATAATTTCCTTGTAGTTCACACGTCATGGTCTATCCTTTTATTAGAGAAGCAAGAATCTACATTACCTCATTTGTGTCCGAAGATCTGAAAATGCTGTACATAGTAAGTTCGTAGACTCACTGCCAACAGGCAGGCACCTGCCAGATTGAGATGGTACAGCCATCTCGAACAGCATGGAACAGGGTGAGGAAAGCTATTTTCAATTTTCAAAGAAAGAAATTACTACATAAAATGAGTGAGGTATGACCAAAAAAAAAATGAATGTCCTATCTGCTCACCTGCTATTTTGGAACAAGAAATAATTTAATCCTTTGGTTATTTTCAGGGAGCTTTGGGAAGAAACTCCATTTCACAAATCCCCATGGTTACAGAGATCGCTGCATAGTTATCATCACACCCACTGCCCAGAATCTCTGTGGATTGTTGCATGACTTGGTTGACTCTGACTCTGACTCACCAACACTTGCTGCTGTGAAGCACTTTGATGTCCTCACTGCTGATTAGCCCAGCAAGAAGGTTTCAGAACAATATATCCAAGATGAACTGGCTGCCTTGGGCTCATCACAGGTATTAATACTCTCAGGTTTACTTTGGTGCAAGTGAGAAGATAGCAATGATAAAGACTATACATTTAACGCACTGCACTGTCAGTCTGAGAATATAATGAAAAGAGCCTTTTATTGAATCTCCTCTTAAGATTCCAGGAATCTTTCTCAGGGGTCTTCATGAAGCCAAAGTAATGAATTACTTTTCAGTGATTAATCATCCAAGCTGTGTGTTTTAGTTTTGCCAACCCCAAAAGCAGACCTCAACACAAGTATCCAAATGCAAGGGCCTTATCTGAGAGGTGATTCTGGGGAACAGTGCTAGGCAAATTGGGGAGAAAGACAGGGAAGATAAGGAAAATGATAAGGGATGAATTTTCCAGCAGCATACCACTGTGAAATCCTGAGAGGACCTTCAAGAGATAATGTAGAACAGGGCTTAGCAAACTAAAACCCATGGACCAAGTCCAGCCTGGTTTTATAGAGCTGATAAGCTAAAAATGGTTTTTATATATTTTAATGATTAAAAAAATCAAAAGAAGTCTAATATTTTGTAACACATGAAAATTATATGAAATTCAAACTTCTCTTATTTTATTTTTAAATCATGTTTATTCTATTACAGTTGTCTCAATTTTCCCCTGTTTGCCCCCCTCCACCCATCCCACCCCCACCCCCGCTCCTACAGTCAATTCTCACTCTGTTGTCCATGTCCATGGGTCATTCATACATGTTCTTTGTTTAGTTCCTTCTCTTTCTTTCCATCATTGTCCTCCTTCCTCATTTCCTCTGGTCACTTTCACTCTGCTATATGTTTCCTTGCTTGTGGTTTATCTTGCTCATTAGTTTATTTTGTTGAATAGAGTCCACTTATAGGTGAGATCATATGGTATTCGTCTCTCACCAACTGGCTTATTTCACTTAGCATAATATTGTCCAGTTTCATCCATGTTGCCGCAAAAGGTAGGAGTTCCTTCTTTCTTTTCTTATTTTTTAAAGATTTTATTTATTTATTTTTAGAGTGGGGAAGGGTAGTAGAAAGAGAGGAAGAGAAACATCAATGTGTGGTTGCATCTTGCATGTCCCACACTGGGAACACGGCCCGCAACTCAGTCATGTGCCCTGAATGGGAATCCAACCGGCGACCCTTTGGTTCACAGGCTGTTGCTCAATCCACTGAGCCACACCACCCAGGGCTTCTTTTTTTTAATGAAGACCGATTTTATTTTTTTTTATTTTTTGAATGTCAAGATCCATTATAAAATATTAAGAAATTTAAATCCATTATAAAGTCTAAACAATAAAAACAACATGACAGTAGCACAGAAAAAATCAAATAGATTAGTGAAATAAAATGAGCATTCTAGAAACAAATGTATATATCAGTCAAACAATGTAATATATGATTAAATTGATATTTCAAATCAATGGGGAAAATAAGGCTTATTCAACAAACAAGATGCATGGACCACTATGACTCGAAATAAAACAAATATAGAGCCCTATTTCACACATTATACAAAATGTATTCAGGTGAGTTAAAAATCAATACGTAAAATCTAAGGAGTTTTTGGAAAAATACAAAATAATATTTTTCTTACCCTGAAGTAAAATATTCAAACCCAGAAGCTATATTGACAATATGACTATATTAAATATTTAAGACTATATAGTAAAATACATATAAAAAAGTTAAAGGACAAGTAATAGAATAGGAAAGTATTTGCAGCATATCTGAAAAAGGGTTAATAGTTTTGTTTGTTTTTTCTTTAGGGCAAAAATTCTACAAACATTTTACTAAAAACTAGATAAACAGTACCAAAAATCATTTAAAGCTTTTTAAAAATAATAGGAATAGGCAAGAAATATACAAACACAGGTTTAGTTTCAACAAATAATAAAGTAACAATTAAAATAACACATCATTGTCATAATCAGATTAATAAGTATTAAAAATATTGGTAATATCAAGTACTGGTGACAGTGAAAGGAACTGGGAATTCATAGACTCTTTTTCTTCATCTTCTTAAAGCAGTCTCTTTAGCATATTTTGCAGTGCTGGTTGGGTGGAGGTGTATTCTTTTACCTTTCTTTTGTCTGAAAAACACCTTATTTCACCTTCCATTTTAATTGAGAGCCTTGCTGGGTAAAGTAGTCTTGGCTGCAGGCCCTTGCTTTTCATTACTTGGAATATTTCTTGCCATTCCCTTCTGGCTTGCAGTATTTCTGTTGAGAAGTCAGCTGCTAGCCATATCAGGGCTCCCTTGTATGTTACTACCTGTTTCTCCCTTGCTTACTTTAGAATTCTCTGTTTGTCTTTGATATTTGCCACTTTAATGATTGTGCGTCTTAGAGTGGGCCTCATTGGGTTCCTCTTGAATGGGACCCTCTGTGCTTCTGGACTTGTGTGACTTTTTCTTTCCTCCAGTGAAGGAAGCTTTTGATCATTACTTTTCAAACAAGTTTTCTATCCCATCCTCCTCTTCTTCTCCTTCTGATGTTCCCATGATACAGATATATTTGTTTCAGGTTGTCCTGCATTTCACTCAATGTCTCTTTCATTCTTTTTGAACCTTTTTTCATTTTCTTGCTTTTTCTGGGAGCTTTTTCTACCTCATCCTCTAGCTCGCTGATTCGATCCTCAGCTTCATCTAGCCTGCTTTGGATACCTTCTACTGTGCTCTTCAATTCAGAAATTGTATTCTTCATTTCCTCTTGTCTCTTATTAATAGTTTCTATGTCCTTTTTCATGCTGATATAGTTTGCCGTAAGCTCCTCGTAGTTTTCCTAGTTTTTTGTAATTCTCTCTGAACTCACTGAGCTCATTGAGCTTCCTTAGAACCATTGTTTGGAACTCAATATCTGATACTTTACTTGCCTCTATTTCATTGATTTCTCTTTCTGGGGATTCCTCCTTTCCCTTCAAGTGGGGCATATTTCTTTGCCTTCCCATTATTTGTGAGGCTCTTCTCTTTTGCATCTGCTTCTTAAATTGAACTGTCTTGATTTCCTGGCTTTGTGGTGTGAACTTCTATGGTAGGAGACCACTGTCTTTTCTTTCTAGATCTTCCTCTGATGATGTCAGATGTTGACCCTGTCTAACCTTAGGCAGTCTGTTCGAGACTTTCAGGAATCTACCATCTGTGGCTGTCTCCTTCAGCTGTTAATCTAGTCACTCTGAACTCAGCAGTCAAGCTTACACACCCCAGGGCATGACAGAGTCTCTCCTCAAGGCGGGGCTATTGGGTCCTCTCACACTGCTGCAGCTCTGGGGAGTGGTCTGCCTGAACCAGGTGGCTTCTGCTTTATGGGGGAGGAGTCAGCACCAGGATCCCGCCAGTTACTCTTTCCATTCTCTCCCCAAAGCCTCCATCTGCAGTCTTTCTTCACGTGTCCATAGACCACTGTGCATCCCCTTTAGCCAGGGATCTACAATCTGTGGCTGCCACTCTGCACTAGGCAGGCCAACTTAGAAACACCACACGATGGGATCAACTCCCTCCTAGGGGTGGGGCTAATGGGTCCTCTCACACTGTTGCTGCCCAGGGGAGTGGCCTGTCTGAGCAAGATGGCTGCTGTCGTGTGGGGGATGAGTCAACAATGGGATCTCACTCACTACTCTTTCAGTTTTCTCCCCAAAGCTTCCTTCCCCACTGTCTTCTCAGGACTCTCTAGCCCACTCTGCCCCCGCCTTTGCCAAACCCCAGGGTATGTGGCTGCAATAAAAATTTATGCATTGGCCCTTTAACTGGCTCTTTGTGTCTCCAGCTGCCCCTCTCTTGCAGAGAGCAACCCTGCTGCATTTGTAGCTCTCTGTCATCTGTGTACATTTTAGGTTCTGGTGCTGTAGGATGGGGATCACCGCTTATGCTTTAGGCCCTGCTCTTCTCAGGTGGATCCAACTGGCCATTTCAATATCCATCTAGTGCTGCCCCCTGTGGGCACCCTACTTACCTTCTTGAGTCTATACTGCATTCTTTACCACTTAGATTGTGCTAAAGCTGATTCTTCTGTCTGTCTGAGGTTAGAAGACTCCTCTCTCACCATTGTTCAGTTGTTTGTTCCAGGTGATTCTCCACAATTTAGTTGTAATTCCAGGTTGGTCCTGGGAGTAGGTCAATGTGACTTCTACTCACTCCTCTGCCATCTTAATTCTCAAATTCAAATTTCTGTGTCCATAAAGTGTGTTGAAACACAGCTATGTTCATTCATTTATGAATTGTTTATAGTTGTCTTCACAACAGCAGAGTTGAATAGTTGCAACAGGGACTATGTGGCTTGCAAACTCTTATATATTTACTATTTGACCCTTTACAGAAATATTTTGCTGACTTGTGTTGTACACATGCCCCTAAGAGTTATCCCAACTGAACAACTTGAGAGCTGGTGTTCTTATCCATCAATTCCTGTCCATCAGTACAAAAGGACTGCTCCCAGAGGGCTTTGATTCACAAGCACTTACATCTGCCCTGCAGAATATCAGAATATCCAGGTATTCTAAATTCTCTGAAAATTTATTCTCAACTAAATGACATAGTTTCATATTTCCTAATTAAACATGAAAACACATTACTGAGAAAACTTAGTTCCATTCTGGGGCCAGGAGCACAGAATGAGTTCAGTGTTTCTGTCCATGTGCCACATGGACTGAATTAAGCAATATAACTAGTTATACAGAAGTGCATTAGGTTCAACATATCTTGCCTCTGTGATATGAAGTGTGTTTTCTCAAAGGACAATAATCCGTAATAATGGATAAGTCGGAACTCAGAATGTCTTTTAAGTCCACATAACTTCACAAAGTAGATAGTGAATTATTTCAGTTAGAATAATATCAAAACCTAAATAGATATTAAGTTACTAGTTTAATTTCATAATTAACATTATTTTTGTAAATAATTGAAATTGATGAATTGTAAAAAGGCAGAAGCATTCTCTAAGTAATTGTCAATCAAAATTGCCATTTGCTAAGGCAAAACTTGTTCTGGTACAGGATTCTAGACACCATTCATTCCCAACTGCATATCCTCTGCACAGGTGCTTTTTATTTTTAGTTTTTAAAAACATTTTACTGAAGTATAATAGTCACATAGGAAAAAGTGCACATATCATAAATGATCACACCTGCAATGTTAGCACCTAGCTCAAGAAATAAGATATGAGAGGAATTCTGGCCAAGATGGAGGCATAGGTACATATACTTCACCGCCTTGAACAACCAAAAGAAAGGCAACAATAAATTTAAAAACAAAACAAAACTGCCAGAAAACCGAACTGTGTGGAAATCCAACAACCTAGGAGCTAAAGAAGAAACATTCATCCAGACCGGTAGGAGAGGTGGAGACAGGCAGCTGGGGCAGAGAGGCATGGGGCTAGGCAGCACCTGGCAGACTGGGCAGTCCTATGTTTGTGTGTGGATAAACCGTAATGAACAGCTGAGAAGTGAGGCAGACCGTGCAATCCAGTGTTCCAGTGCAGGGAAAGAAAGCCTCAAAACCTCTGGACTTAAAACCCTGTGGGGGTTGCAGCAGCAGGAGGAACTCCTACCCTCACAGGAGAGTCCATTGGAGAGACCCACGGGGTCTTAGAACATACACAAACCCACCCACTGGGGAATCAGCTCTAGAAGGGCCCAATAGGCCTGTGGGTAGCAGGGGAAGTGACTGAAAGCTGGCCAGGAGCCAAGCAAGCGGCATTGTTCCCTCTCGGACCTCTATCTCACACACAGCATCACAGCGCAGCCACCTGGGTTTCTGGTGAATACCTAATGCTCTAACCCCTCCCAGTGTAACAGGCATGCTGAGACAAAGAAATACGGCCCAAATGAAAGAACAGATCAAAGCTCTAAAAATAGAACTAAGAGATGAACAGATAGCCAACCTATCAGATGCACATTTCAAAACACTGGTAATCTGGATGCTCACTGAATTGGTTGAGTATGGTCACAAAATGGAGGAAAAAGTGAAGGCTACACAAAGTGAAATAAAAATACACAAGAGACCAACAGTAAAAGGAAATAAACTGGGACTCACATCAATGACCAGGAGCAGAAGGAAGAGATAAACATTCAACCAGAACAGAATGAAAACACTAGAATTCAAAAAAATGAGGAGAGGCTTGGGAACCTCTGGGACAACTTTAAACATTCCAACATCTGAATCATAGGGGTGCCAGAAGGAGAATAGGAAAAGCAAGAAATTGAAAACTTATTTGAAAAAATAATGAAGGAGAACTTCCCCAATCTTGCTGAGAAAATAGACTTCCAGGAGATTCAGGAAGCTCAGAGAGTCCCAAAGAAGTTGGACCCAGGAAAGCACACACCAAGGCACATCATAATTACATTACCCAAGATTAAAGATAAGGAGAGAATCTTAAAAGCAGCAAGAGAAAAGGAGACAGTTACCTATGAAAGAGTTCCCATAAGACTATGAGAGGATTTCTCAAAAGAAACCTTGCAGGCAAGAAGGGGCTGGCAAGAAGTATTCAAAGTCATGACAGACAAGGACCTACATCCAAGAGTACTCTACCCAGCAAAGCTATCATTTAGAGTGGAAGGGCAGATAAAGCGCTTCCCAGAGATAAAGTTAAAGGAGTTCATCATCACCAAGCCCTTATTATATGAAATGGTAAAGGGACTTATCTAATAAAAAGAAGAAGATCAAAAACTATGAACAGTAAAATGACAACAAACTCACAACTATCAACAACTGAACCGAAAAAACAATAACAAAAGTAAACTAAGCAAACAACTGGAACAGGAACAGAATCGTAGAAATGGAGATCAGAGGGGAGAGGGAGGGGGAAGAATGGGGGAAATGGTACAGGGAATAAGCAGCATAAATAGTAGGTACAAAATAGGCAGGGGGAGGTTAAGAATAGTATAGGAAATGGAGAAGCCAAAGAACTGATATGTACAACCCGTGGACATGAACTAAGGGAGTGGAGAAGGCTGAGGGGAGGGTTGGTACAGGGTGGAGGGGAATAAAGGGGAGAAAAACAAATGGGACAACTGTAATAGCATAATCAATAAAAAATATATATTTTTAAAAAGAAAGAAAAGAAGTGATATGGCTAGTAGACCAGAAGCCCCATCAGCTTGCTTTTTTTTTTTTTAATTAGATTTTAATTTATTTTTTCAAATACATTGGTCTCTGCCTACCCCCCACCACTTTCCCTTGCCCCCTCCCTCCTTCCCTCCCTCAGCTCTTCCCCTTTGGTTTTGTCCATGAGTCCTTGCTATATGTTTCTTGACTTTCCCCTTCCCTTCCTTTTCCCTGCCCCCCTCCCTCCTTCCCTCTTGTCTCTGTTGATTTCTTTTCCTTTCAGTGTTGCTGGTCTTATTTTCCTTGCATCTATGTATTGTTGGTTAGGTTCTGCTTATAGGTGAGATCATATGGTATTTGTCTTTCGCCCCCTGGCTTATTTCGCTTAGCATAATGCTCTCCAGTTCCATCCATGCTGTCACGAAGTTTAGTAATTCTTTTTTTCTTTCTGCTGCGTAGTATTCCATTGTGTATATGTACCATAATTTTTTGATCCAATCATCTACTGATGGGCATTTAGGTTGCTTCCAACACTTGACTATTGTAAATTGTGCTGCTATGAACATTGGGGTGCATAGGTTCTTTTGTATTGGCGTTTTGGTGTTCTTAAGGTATAGTCCCAGCAGGGGAATCACTGGATCAAAAGGCAGTTCCTTTTTCAGGTTTTTGAGGAAATTCCACACTGCTTTCCACAGTGGCTGCACCAGTCTGCATTCCCACCAACAGTGGACTAGAGTTCCCTTTTCTCCACAGCCTCGCCAGCACCTGTTGCTTTTTAAATTAAGCCTAAACGTAGCCAATTTTATACAGCCTTGTGCACCAATTTACTTATATGATCAAACACCACCAAACTTTCTTAAAAATTCACAATAACAGCATAGCTGAAAATCCAAAATGAATAATTCAGAGAACATTAAGTTGAAAACAAAATCAAATTTTTAATTCGTAAGCTATTTCAAATTCATCTCTGGTCACTAAAACTAAGCACAATTATTTCCTCTGATGAATGTGTTAAAGGCTCCAGAGATTTAGATGTTGTTTATCTCCCAACATGCCAGTACAGTGCATATTGTTAAAGGGAAAAAGTTTATTTGTCCAAGCCCAGATTCAAAATTAGAACAAACTGTATACTTTAATGCTGTTCTGTATGACCCTCTCAGTTTGTGCTATAAATGCTAGAGAGCTCCCAGATTAAGTGCTGCCAAATTTCATTATGCCTGCATAAATTTCCCCCTGCTAATTTGAAGGTTAACCTTCCTGTCTTGGGATTTTTCCCACCAACAGACAAGCCTCCTATGCAAAGCTATCCCAGTTTTCCTGCCTCGGGAGGAGGATGATTGGTGATAGCAGGGTAGGGAAGCACTAATCTTTATCTACAATGACCTGCTTCCATTTTTCTGACTTGCTTTATCTGTTTTTCCCAGGCCAGCCAAAACTTTCCTCCCACTATTTAAGGTGGTCTCCAAAATTTCACTTATTAATTCAATCATCTTATTAATTTGATAAAATTTTCATTCCAATAGATCAGACAGTATCCCCTCATGTCCCTCTGCCACACCTCACCCCCCAATTACCACACATGTGTGCGCATGTGCGCGCACACACACACACACCTCTTTGACTCACTTCCGGTAAAGCAGATAGGAGACTGGAAGAATGTATACCCTGTCCTGGGGTCTTCCACATTGCCAAAGCCAACAGAACGATGTGGCATATCTCGACAACTTTAGATGGTAGAGTGAGGATGTGGGG
The DNA here is from genome assembly GCF_021234165.1 of Pteronotus mesoamericanus. NCBI lineage: Eukaryota > Metazoa > Chordata > Mammalia > Chiroptera > Mormoopidae > Pteronotus > Pteronotus mesoamericanus. Next base: position 11,672,596 of record NW_026555072.1, read on the forward strand.
GTTGACTCATCTGAAAGACCTGTTCAGGAAACCTAAGTGATGTTACCAGCAAGGTTTACCTTCTGGCCCCTGAAGGCTGTTAAGCAGCCGAGGAGGTTTGACTATCAATACAAATCAAAGTTATTGAGCATTTGCAAGGGGGTCAAAGTTCCAGCTAAGATTTAGGCAATGTAGCTTTAGAGTTAATGAGATGGCTCTAGAAATGGATAACATTTTCAGTTCAGCTCTATGCCAGTGAAATCAGTTTTGTAATCATTATTAGGAGAATAATATCTGTGTCTTCCATTAGGCCAAGTAGTGTGGTATATGGCTATAACAATATGAGTTCTGTTTTCTCTCTCCTTTAAATCATGCCTAAATGTTTTCCTTAGGGTTCCAACCTTAGGCTAGTGGATTTACAAAAGAGTCTATCTGTTCTTAATGTGCCAATATTATGTCTTTTCCTCTTATATTGGATCTTTTCCTTTTGAACAATAACTAGCCCATTATTTCCATATTCTTGGAAGGAGCCCATTATACCATGCACTAAATCTCGTTGATATCTGTAAGATCATATATGCCTCAGAATATTAAAATATTAGATTACCTTTTATTGCTTTTAATTACAAATATTCCTTGTATTGCTATATAACAGGAGTAGTAAACACCTGGTAAATATGCACTAATCCCTCCTTACTGCAGAAGGCAGACATTGCTAATCAGACACAGCATTCTGAATGCAGCTTCACAATATTTTTCAACAGAAAGTTCAGAAAACCCCTATCAAGTTAAGCCTATTTGTCATTCTTGGTATATTAGGCTATGAATCCTGTTTTTAGGGGTTAATATCAAGAAAATTACTTTTGAGATAGATTTGAGCCAGTTTTTAATTTGAAAGGGATGAAAAGAAAGAAAGAAAAGAGCAAATGGAGCATTACTAGTATAAAGCAATGTTTTTTTCCCAAAGAGAATGCTTATCGGATTTAATTTCCATTCCAGCAGATGGATTCTGATGTTTAAACAGAATTTCTTGAGTTTAGAGAGACCTCTTATGGGTCATTTAGCTCATAGCTCAGCACTACCACAAGATGGATCTCATTATTTTTCTTAAATCCTATCTTAAAAATGAACGAGTGTCTAATGAGTCTTTAAATAGTGATTTTACTACCTCCTCTGGATGCATCTGCTGTAACCTCTGTATTCTAATAGCTTCATAGCTTCTGTATTTTAATAGCTACCAATTATTCTCTAATATTTATTTAAAATTTCCCCAAAGCATCACTCGTCCATTGCTGCATCCTTTATAATCACCCCTGCTTTTAACCTTTAAACCAATTCAATGGGCAGTCACAGCTGGCAGCCACTGAATAGGAAACATGAGCCATGGTTGTTATAGATGAACTGGTCAGTATAACCCCCTTGGACTTAATAGTTGTTCCTGACCAGATCTCATTTTGAGCCCCACCTCGCCTGACTCCAAAACCTTGGAGAATGCTTGGCAGTCATGCATTAGGCCCTTTAGATTTAATGCTGTTACTTTGGATCTTGACTTTTCCCACTTGCTTGTTTTCCACTTTTTTATATTTAGGACTCCTTCAGCCAGGAATTCCTGCTATGCTTCTCCCTATTACTCAACCCTGACACTCACATAGGGGTAATTCAGGCAAATTATCCTGGAGCCTCATTTAGAATGTTGATGTTAAAGCATGATTATGTCTAGACTGTGCATGCCCAAGTCTATTATTTAGCATCCTTATCACCCATAGATGGAATGGGAAGTTATTTTTGTGGTATGATTTGAATGGGTAGTCTCTATAATAAAAATATATTCCCTATTTAGATGTGCTAGAAATTCCTCACAGAAAAGTCTTTTTCTTAATTAATCATAATGCGATCCAAGATTCTCTTTAAAAATGCTGATGACCTTGAAGGGGTAACCCATTAGCTCAAAAACTCTTTAGTATGAATTAGATATTTTTAGCCCAGTTTCTTCCCAAATAGATGATAGATTAGCATAAGCAATATAATGGAGTCCTTGGAAGAAGTGATGCTGAAAGGGAAGAAAAGACAGCAAAGCTGTGTTGGAAAAACACCAAAGGAATATTTTTGTCTATTTCACCATATGGTCATGGGCTAACATGAAGTCAAGTCTCACACCCACACAAGTAAGACTTTCTCATAATGTTTTCTTAAAGCTAGGTTCCAAATCAATATCTCTCTTATTTATCAAGTGTTCTGTATTCATTTATCTTACCTGTCATTGCCTGAGACTTCAAAGATTAGTTTCATGCCATCTTATTACCAGGACCCTAGAGGCCTTTATTATTTTTCACTGTCCATCAAATCTCAGCTTCCTCTCAAGGCCGCGATTATTACATACATACCACAAAGCCTCTGAGACTTCAATGCTGACATGATATCTCCTTACTCTCGATTTCTTTAATAAAAATTACTCTAGGGAATGAAAATGTAAAGGAAGCAAGCTATGTTCATCAAGTACCCAGTATGTGCCAGGCACTATGCTAAAGGTATTACATCTTTAATATTCACAACTAATGTATCACATAGATGTTGTTATCTCCATTATATAATGGAAACTGAAATCTTTCCAAAATTTAGGAAAAAACAGGTCCAAAATCTCTATTATTTCTCTGCCTATCATTCCCATAGGAATTTATCATACATAGTTTTGTACTGATATTCTTTTATGAGTGAGGAAACTCCTGTCTAATATTTAATGTTCTCTTTTACTTAAAAATGAAAGTATTTAAAAATACTTTAATTTATGCTAAAATACTTCCCATCATTCTGATTGCAGCTTTCCATAGATGGGTTACAGGTTTGCCAATGCAGTGTTTAATTATAGCTGTCAGGACAGCTCAGTACAGCCTAAAAGAACTAAACCCCTCTAGTTATCCAGAAATATTATCACTTTCTATGTGTGCCATGATATAGAAAAGGTAGAAAGTTATTCTTTTTTAAAATATTTTATTTATTTATTATTTTTAAAGACAGGGGAAGGGAAGGAGAAAGAGAGGGAGAGAAACATTAATGTGTGGTTGCCTCTCATGCTCCCCCTACTGGGGATGTGGCCCACAACCCAGGCATGTGCCCTTACTGGGAATTGAACCGGTGATCCTTTGGTTCACAGGCTATCACTCAATCCCCTGAGCCACACCAGCCCAGACAGAAAGTTATTCTTTTAAAGAACTATTCTTATAAAGAAGAGTTCCAGAATAGTATCTCCTTACCTGTGGTGGCCACAGATAACTTTATTAATCCTCACCCGAGGACATGCTTATCGATTTTAGAGAGAAGGGAAAGGAGAGTGAAAGAGAAGGAGAGAAACATTGATATGAGAAAGAAACATGAACCAGTTGCCCCTCGTACACGCCCTGACTGGGGACCCAACCAGCAACCCGGGCATGTGCCCTGACTGGGAATCAAACCTGTAACATTTTGGGTTGTGGGACAATACCTGACCAACTGAGCCGCAGTGGCTAGGGCCAGATAGCTTCCTAAATTGACAAATGAGACTCAAGGCAAGTGATGTTACTAACATATCCACCTTAATTCCTTGTAGTTTTGAAGCATAAGGCTTTGTACTACAGAGCGGGGTAAAATGAAAATAGGGGGAGAACTCTTCTTATTAAAGGAAACAGATCTGTCTGGAAAATTGCCCTGCATCAAACTCGGAAAGTTAAGGTGAAATATGTATGTGTTCTCAAAGTAAGCCTTTAGATAGGAGCACTCAGCAAGATTCTAATTCCAAACCTGTGAACATTCACAAACGCCAACTAGCTAGCTAATGCGGGGCAGCTTTTTAGTATCTGGGTGCCTGGAAAGTCTATGTGTAAGACAGAGTAAAACTTTCCATAGAAAAGAATGTAAATAATTTATTAAGGAATTATTAGTAAAAAGTAATTCAGATTCAGTCACTTTTGTCACAGTATCTGTTATTTTTAATAGTAACTATAGCTTTCCTTTCATTAATATTTGCATAAAAGTATATCTTTTTTTACTTTTAATATACTTACATCATTGCATTTGAAGTGAGCCTCTTGTAAACAGCATATAGTTGGATCTTGTTTTTTTAATCCATTTTAACAATCTTTGACTTTTATGTTTAATGTAATCATTGATATTTGGATTTAGGATTACTACTTTATTATTTGTTTTGTGATTATTCCCTCTATTTTTCATTTATCTATTTCTCCTTTTCTGCCTCCTTTTGGATTACTTGAACATACTTTAATATTCCATTTTTTCCTATTTTTAATGTCTGTTTAGTACTTTTGAATAAAATCAGAAATGAAAGAGGAGAAACTACAGTTGATGTCACAGAAATACAGAGGCTCATAAGAGAATACTATGAATGACAACTATATGCCAGCAAATTGGACAGTATAAAAAAGGTAGATAAAATTCCTAGAAACATGCTATATTCTAAAACTGAATCATGAAGAAATAAAAAATCTGAATAGACCGATTATTAGTAACACAATTTAATCAGTAATCAAAAAAACTCCCAATAAACAAAAATCCAGGACAAGATGCCTTCATAGGTGAATTCTGTTAAATATTTAAACAAGAGTCATTGCCTTATCAAATTATTCCAGAAACTTGAAGGGAAAGGAACACTTCCAAACTAATTTTACAAGGCGAGCATTACCCTGATACCAAAACCAGGCAAAGACACTACAAAAAAAGAAAATTAAAGGCCTATATCTCTGATGAACATAGATGCAAAAATTCTTAACATAATGTTAGCAAATTGAATTCAATAATACATTAAAAGAATCATAAACCACGATCAAGTGAGATTTGTTTCAGGGAGGTAAGGATGGTTTAATATCCACAAATAAAGTAATGTGATACACATTTTTTTAAATGAAGAATAAAAAAATCATATGATCATCTCAATAGATAGATAAAAAAGCATTTGACAAAAGTCAACATCTAGCTTTGAAAAAACATTCTCAACCAAATAGATACACAGGGAACATACCTCAACATTATAAAGGCCATATATGACAAACTCACAGCTAACATCATACTCAACAGTTAAAAGCTGAAAGCATTTACTCGAAGATCAGGAACAAGAAACAGATGTCCATTTTCACCACTTTTATTCAATATAGTATCAGAAATTGTAGCCACAACAATTAGGTAAGAAAGAGAAATAAAAGGTATCCAAATTGGAGAGAAAGAAGTGCAACTGTCATTATGTGTAGATGACATGACAGTATATAAAGAATACACTAAGCACTCTGCCAAAAAATTACCAGAACTAATAAATGAATTCAGTAAAGTTGCAGAATATGAAATAAATACACAGAAATATGTTGTGTTTCTACATGCTTTTAAAAAAATCAGAAAACAAAATTAAGAAAACTATTCTATTTATAATTGCATTAAAAAGAACAAAATACCTAGGGAGAAATTTAACCAAGGAGGACAAAGACCTATAATCTGAAAACTACAAGACATTGATGAATGAGATTGGAGACTACACAGGTAAATAGGAGGATATATTGTGCTCAATTATTGGAAGAATTAATATTGTCAAAATGAATATATTACCCAAAGAAATCTACAGATTGAATGTAATCTCTATCAAAATACCAATGGCATTTTTGACAGAACTAGAACCTACAATCCTAAAATTTGTAAAACTAATAAACAAACACAAATGACCCCAACATACAAATATTGAAAAATAAAAACAAAACAGGAGGTATTACACTCCTAATTTTAAACTATAATGCAAAGCCATAGTAATTAATACAGTATGGTTACCAACTCAGAAACAGACACATAGATCAATGGAACAGAATACAGGGCCCAAAAGTAAGCCCACACATATATGGTCAATTAATCTATGACAGAGCAGGCAAGAATACACAGTCAGAAAAAGGTAGTCTCTTTAATAAATGGTGTTGGGAAAACTGGACAGATACATACAAAAGAATGAAACTAGGCCATTATCTTACACTGTATACAAAACTAAACTCACAGTGGATTAAAGACATTGACGTAAGACCTAAAACCATAAAAATCCTAGAAGAACACATAGACATTAAGAGTTTTGACATCAATCTTCACAATATTTTTTTGGATATGTTTCTTCATGCAAGGACAACAAAAGCAAAAATAAACAAGATACATCAGTTAAAAACCTTCTGCACAGCAAAGGAAACCATCAAAAACTGAAAAGGCAACCTACTGAATAGGAGAAAATATTTGCAAGTGATTTATCTGATAAGGGTTTAATATCCAAAATTTATAAACAACTCACAAATAAATATATAAAAGCAAACAATCTGATTAAAAATGGGCGGAGGACCTGAATATACATTTTCCCACAGAAGATATACAGATGGCCAACAGGCACATGAAGAGATGTTCAACATCAATAATCATTAGGAAAATGTCAATCAAAATGACAATAAGATATCACCTCACAGCAGTCAGAATGACTATTATTAAAAAGACAAAAAAATAATATGTCAGTGGGGAAGTGGAGAAAAAAGGAGCCCTTGTATACTGTTGGTGGGAATGTAAACTGGTACAACCACTATGAAAACAGTATGTCAGTTCCTCAATAAGTTAAAAATAGAGCTACCATATGATCCAGCAATTCCACTTCTGGGTGTATTAATCTGAAGAAAATGAAAACAGTAATTTTAAAAGATATATGCACCCTTATGTTTATTGTAGCATTATTTACAATAGCTAAGATATGGAAGCAACCTAAATGTTCCTGCATAAATGAATGGATAAAGAAGGTGTAATATGTATATATGTATACACACAACACAATAGATTATTACTCGGCCATAAAAAAGGGTAAAATAAGCCCTGGCTGGTGTGGCTCAGTGGCTTGAGCGCCAATCTGTGAAGCAAAGCGTTGCTGGTTCGGTTCCCAGTCAGGACACATGCCTGGGTTGTGGGCCAAGCCCCCGATAGGGGGCATGCAAGAGGCAACCACACATTGATGTTTCTCTCCCTCTCTTTCTCCCTCCCTTCCCCTCTCTGAAAATAAATAAATAAATAAGTAAAATCTTTTTTTAAAAAAGGGTGAGATCTTGCCATTTGCACCAGCATGGATGGCTATGTAGGGTATTATGCTAGGGAAATAAATCAGACAGAGAAAACAAGTAGAGTATGATTTCACTTATGTGTGGAATCTAAGAACAAAATTAATGACAAAAGGCAAAAGAGAAACAAACAGGTGATTGCCAGAGGATGTAAGTGCATGGGTGTACAGATGGGCAATGTAAAGGGGATTAAGGGGCACAAAGTTACAGTTATAAAGTAATAATTCATAGGGAAGTAATAAATAGCATAGCAAATATAGTCAATAATACTGTAATAATGTAATAACTTTGGTGACAGAACATAACTAGACTTATCACAGTGACCACTTCACAATTTATATACCATATTTTGCTGTGTATAATGTACACTTTGTTGCCCAATTTTTGAGGGAAAAATAAGGATGTGCATTATACATGGGTATAATGATTACATAACATAGGTATAATAATATTGTGTATAACGCACACAAAATGTGGGTGCACATTATACAAGGCAAAATGTGGTAAATATCGAATATAATAATGTAAGTCAATTATGCTTCAGTAGAAATGAATGTTCTCCTTCTTGGAAAATTTTAATAATAGTAGCTTTAAAGTCTTTGATAATTTCAACATGTGTCATTTTGGCATTGGTGTCTGTTGGTTGTCTTTTCCCATGCAAGTTGAGATTTTTCTTGGTTCTCTGTATGCTGAGCAATATTAGATTTTTAGCCTAGATATTTTGGGAGACTTTGGGTAATGAGATTCTTTTTGAGATTCTGAGTCTTATTTAAACCCTATGGGTAATGTAGACATTTTAAACAGGCAATCAAATTGTTTGAGTTCAGGCTGCACATTCCAACCAGCCTTCTACGGTTTGTGGTTGTAATGTCAACTGAGTTTCACTTCAGTTCTGTCTTGTGTGTGTGTGCCACCCAGTGGTCAGTCTGGAAGCTGGACTGTGTCTATCCCATAATTCAACTGTCAAAATTTTTGTTATGTTGGTTAGGGTCAGATCTACATACACACCGTTAGGAAATGAGCCTAGGAATTCATAAACAACTTGAGAGGGTTGTTTTCCAAAGCTCTATTATCTTCAACATTTTCCCCGGGGCTCTCCTTTCAATCTCTGAATCTAGAAAGATGGGGTTTTAGATACAATGCTGTGTACTTCCCATTGTTGTATCCATGCCTGGGACTACAGCTGGAGGGAAAGAAAAATAAAACAGCAGTGGGGTTCACCACATCCTCTTGGGACAGAGCTCTTCTTATCAGACATAATGATTCTCCTCACTCAGAGTTTTGGGTACTCGTAGGCCCCCATGATGGTGCTGTCTCTACTGCTGCTGCTGCTCCTGCTGGTGTCCTGGCATGCGAGAAAACAGAGAAAAGGGAAAAAAACTGAGACATTTCCTCCACACTCTCCAAGCATCAGAATATCTCTTTCCTCCCCGTCCAGAGAGAACTAGAGGGCTGCTTCTGGAATTCCCCTTTTCTGTGCCATAGTTCAACTTCTAGGTTTTGGGCTGCCTTGAGCATAGGCCATGGATAACAGAGGAATATTAATCAACTCACCACTATGTTGGTAGTACTTTGGATTCTTGTCTGTCTTCTTCTCCAGTTTTCATGCTACTGTCTACTTTTCAGAGTCCTCAAATAGCTGCCCTATACATTCTTTCCAGTTCTTATAGTTGCATTGAATGGGATAAATAGGGTGGAGTAACCCCATTTCACTTAGAACTAGAATCTCCTATTTCTTTTATATCTTGCTACAAACACATCTCTGTATTTATTCATAGAATCTCTTTGGTGATTTTTACAACTTTTTCCTTAAAAAGCCTTTTCAACTTTTGAACAACAATACTACCTTTGGTAGAGTAATCTAGAAACAAAGAAGGAGACACGTATTTCCTATTGAGGGAGTGTTCTCAGGAGAAACCACCAAGGAAAGTAATGAAAGAAGCAAGAAAGGCAGGAGAAGAAGCTAAACAAAGAAGTGGTTTCAGTGGAACTCTAGCATCAGCTTATTCCATGGAAAGCTCTAGAGCAAAGATGGCACCACACAGTTGTCTCCCATGAGTCAAAGGATTTGATGTTTTGTTCCTTCATACCAGTCAGTCATTGGCTGTGTTGATAGTTATAAAACCTCCTAGGTATCTCTGGATGAGGTTGCTCCCATCACCTGAGAACAATTCTCCAGGAAAAAAAAAAGTGCATCTGTGAGCTGTTAGCAACCCCTCACAGCAACTAAATAGAAAATAAATAGATGTGATCTTGGTTTTGGGTAAGATGGAGTCAGCAGCTGGGGGATGGTGGCAATAGCCTGGCAAAGGAGCTCTGGGTGGCGCATTAATACAATCATTATAATGATTAATCACACATATCAGTGGTGATAGTCACAGAATGCCACCATTTCCTTCCAAGACACAGAGAACCACTAACTAGTGGTGGCACTGCAAGAACTATGACTAGGCTGAAATGATCAGCCTCTGAGAAAATGGTTATCAACATTTAGTGTGCATGAGAATTGTTGGGAAGCTTGTTAAAGGTGCAGATTTCAACACCAATCCAGAGATTCTTATTCAATAGATCTGCAATAGGAACTGCATTTTAACAAGGACCTCCATGATTCACTTTTAGATTACGTGAGTGGTCATATGACATGATCTATTTCAGTGATGGCAAACATCACTGTTTTATTTTTATCTCCCCCAATAAATCTGAAACTCTTATGGGTAAGTGTTAAACTGTAGTAGTTTCCCCTATAGTGATGTTCACAACCATAATTTTTTTAATATTGAATGTTTTTTAAGAGCCCTTGTCAATTCACTGTTCCAAGTGATTCAAGTAACTACTTTATGGAGGACCTGAAATGAGGTGGTTATATATATCTGGGGCACAAAAGTAAAATCTCAGAGCATGAGCCATTGGAGCTGTAAAATCTAAGGAGGTAATAAAGGCAGTTAGCCCCATCAGCAGTGAATCATAACTTTTAAAAAATAATCTTCAGATAATCCAGGGGTATCAGAGGCTGACCAACATAAAATGCCCATCTCTGCACCACAAATCAAAACATATGGCTGGGATGGGCCTGGAAGACTAGCATCTGTTTTTACAGCTGTAATTGTCCATACAGATTGGGGTCAGTATCAATCATAGTGTCTTTCATATAAAGGACAGAATATTGATCAGTATGCGTCCCTGACTAACAATAACAGTTCCATTTTAGATATCTAGACAGGAACTAATACCAAAAATGAAACAATATTTCCAAAGGGACACAATAAAACTAAAACTAATATGAGAAACCAAAAGACTGTCAAGTTTTCCTTTAATTCCTTTGTAAGAATTAGGTTGCATGCTGTGAGAGGAGAGGGTTTATTTAGGAAGATCTACTTAATATAATAAACTATCTTCCCACATAAAATCTTAAAAAATAAATAATTATGCTCTGCTGCATTTTATCCTTTATGATTTTATTAGCTTTTCAACTATGCAGTACTGTACATTTAAATAGGGTAGTTATTGTCCTACTCTTAAAGATCAAATGGAAGCTATGTGGTTTGTCCAGTTGTAGTTTAGGAAATCTGACCTGTAAGGAAACATTAAGATCTTATGGGCCATTAAAAATACAGATATTTTAATGATTACTCAGATCAAAATGTTCTTTTGGGGCCCTGGCCGGGTAGCTCAGTGTGTTGTGGCATCATCCTGATACACCAAGGGTGCAGTTCAATCCATGGTCAGGGCATATACATGAATCAACCAATGAAATCATAAGTAAACAAAACAACAAATTGATGTTTCTCTCTCTCTTCCTTCCTCTCTCTCTCTCTCCAAATCAATAAATGAAAGAATTTTAAATAAAAAATGTAATTTATGGTCATAAAAAGTAAGTGTTTTGGTATTTGTTATTCCTAAAGTGGGTATTCTTGAGGCTGACCCTTGCCTGAGGGCATGTTTATAAATATCATAATAATATATCAGTTTTATGAAACAGATGAAGCTCTTAGTTGTTTATGGTACCTTAATGACTGACTCTTTGTCTGCTTCTGTCATATGGTTAAATGAGCTTGTTGTTTGCTGATAAATCCTCCTAGGACTCAAGAGGTCAAAGTAAAGAACCAGTGTTGTGTGGCAACCCATGATCATCTATCTCATTTCCTTGAGGAAAGAAGCCTTGAGCTGAAGTGATGAACAGTAGGCAACAAATTGATTAATGTGCATCAAGGAAGATTATTTTTCTGATTTCATTTATGTGCTTGTGTAAGCAGGCAAGCTAGACTAGTCATATCTCTAATAAAAGGTAAAAAATGATTGGGGATGGATTGGGGATGAATTGGGGAATTGATCAAGGAGTTATAATCCTGGGAGGAATCCAGACAGAGACCATGGAAATGAGTGTGAGTGAATTGGACTTGCCTTTGTGTTGTAGGCTGGGATTTCTGGGAAACTGAGTCTGAGACAGAGCATAGGAGGCCGGAGGCCTATTAAAACATGCCCTGGGGATCAATACCTGGGGAAAGAAGGGGAAGGAAGCAAGAGTGGGCAGAGGAAGAAGTAGAGCTGAAGTACAGGTCCAAAAACAGCCTTGGACAACCCAGAGGGAGCTCTGGAACTATAGTGGCCCTTCAGAGTTGTCATGAGTTGGACCAAAATGGCTAGGAATTTATATAATTGCATTGATCTGTCATTGGATATGTACAACCTCAGAAGGTCATCACAGAAACTGCCTTTTGGTCAAGGTGGCTCTCTGCACCTGAGGCAGTCCTTGAAGGGGCTGAGAACTGAGGGTTGTCTACCACCAGAACGCCTAGAGGCTGCAACAAAAAGGACTTCATTGAAGGTGAGTCAGGGTAGTACATGAAAGTGGCTACCATACATGGTCAAATTTGGGCTGTGACTTATCTAATTGTAACAAGTAATGGGAACCCAAAAGAACTGCAAGGCTAGTTGTTAAAGGCAGATCATGCCACCAGAATTTTGTTGTCCCTGACTAGAATAATTATTTTGTTTTGAGATCTGACAAGGGACAGCAGAAGTGAGGAGTTATGGACCTGGCCCTAGGTCTATCTACAGGGGAGAGCCAAGCTAAAGTGAAGTCAGAGGTGGAGGTGACACATGCTGGGGCTCTCTATGAGCATCAGAATGATTAACAAGTATATTATCCAAGGATTTAAGCAAGAATCAAGCAGTCAATATAGGGCATTTAAAATGACACACAAGTCAGGTGAGAGTAATATTTGGAACCCCATGCAGTCTGCTGGGATATAGATGAAGGCAAGGCACTAGGATAAAAATTGTAACAGCTACACTTTAGTAAGTGCTTATGTGGATGAGAAACCCTGCTAAGCACTTTACATACTCATCTAATTTTGTTACAGGAGAAACTCGGTCCTTCTTGCCAATGCAGTAAAGAATAGTAAAGAATTACAGATCAGCAAGTTTATTAGTGTGCAAGTAGGGTAATACGTTCTTATTGAAGAGAATGGGCCTTGCTGAGGTCGGGGGTGAAAGGCATAGGTTCAGGGAAGAGCAAGGTAAGGGTGGCAACAGCATCAGGCCTTTTGTCCTGAGGACTTACATAGTTGGCAGGATGGGGGTGAGGGAGTTACATATTGATTGGTGGGTAAACGTGGTACCAGCTTCCCCAAGGGAACGTGACTACCCAAATGTAGGCATATGTGGGGAGGTCTGTTAGCCCAGATTCTTATCTTACTCCAGACTCCTTGTTCACCTTGTTGTAAAACAGATATGTGACAGGAGGCAGTTCATTAAAGTTGGGGCTGTTACCTAAAGTTACTTATGGGCTCTTTCTATAAGCACTAGGGATCCCCTCATAAACAAGATGGTAACCAAAGGCAGGAAATTAGCCAAAGTTGTTTTATGAGCTTCTTCTTTGGGCACTGTGGACCATCTCCTCTTCCCCCTTCCAGACCTTGGGAAGAGTACACAGTCTCAAAGGCTTTCTTTCCCAGATAGTGGGAATGATACATACAGAACTTCAAGGACTGCCCTCCTCCCTTGTTAGCATGGTGTTTCTTGTGACATTCAGAACACCCGGCAATCTATTGGACTGGGCTCAGGACTGCTGAGTTAGTGGGTGAGACATGCCCCCTCCTCCTCCCTGCCTTTGTTTAATATCTATGCTACCTAACAATTCCATGCTTACAGCTCTGTGTGATAAGCATTATTATCTATTTTATGGGCAAGGAAACCAATTCAGAGAGGAACTTACCCAAATTATTCAGCCAATAAGTGGCAGAGGCTCTGGAGAAAGCCTGCCTGGGTTAGAATTCTGACTCTTGTTAGATGTGTCACCTGGCAAATTACTTAACTTCTCTGTTACTATCTTCATCCTTAAAATTGGAAGAATAGTAATAAAGCTACCTCTTATGACTGTTATGAGCATTAACTGCATTAATATCATTAAAGTACCAAGAGCAATGTGACATAGCTTAAGAGCTATGTAATTGTGAACTAAGTGAATAGGCAAGCCTAACACCAAAACCTGTGTTTTTTACTATCATGGTACCCTGGCAGGATTCTGATTCTTGGGGCATAAAGGGAAGAACTAGGCAGCCTAAGTACTAGGAAGTAGCTAATATAGTAGGAAAATAATCATTCGTTCGTTCACTTACAAATATTTTCTGAGTATCCCTATATATGTGCTAAGCATTTTTCTAGGTAGTGGAGATAAAGCAATGAACAAAACAGCTAAAGTCCAAGACATCGTAGTTTATATTATAATAGGGAGACAGGCAATAAACTAAATAATAAATAAATATCTAAATAATGTCAGATAGTGGTAAGAATAATGAAGAAATTGAAATCAGTATAAGGGGATGGGGAGCCATGGGTGGGGTTGAGGAAAGGGGTGAATCAGAAAAAGCCTTTTTTATGAGGTTACATCTAAGCAGAGATCTGAATGAAATGAAGGAGTCAGGCAGTAACATGGAAGACAAGTCCAGACAGAGTAAACAGCAAGAAAAGCAGTCCCTTCTAAGTTGTTTTGAGTGGGGAGATGTGGACTGCCCTTAGAAGGAGACAAAGTTTTGTCAAGGCAGTTTTCTTCAGTGGAGGCAATCTCCAAGGTGAGCTGACAGCTGTAGGTCACCTCCTAGCACTACTCCCAGCAGCTGGAGGACTAAGTGTTTCAGTCCCAAAGGTCCTTCTAGGTGGTACATCCCAGCTTCCATCACCACGTGGGTGCTTCAGTTGCTTGTTCTACTATTTGGCTTACTCCTGGGGAAACAGATCTTTGCCACCAAAGGATATATGCTAAACATTTTGAAACCTTCACCAAAGTTCTCGTGCAAAAATACAAAGTTTGAAATGGTACTTTGATCTAAGTAGCTAGAAAGAATATAAATATTGGAACACTGAATAACACAGGAGGAAAAAGCAAAAGTCTAAATCTGAAAGTTCTTTGAAAAGGAGTACTTGGCAGAGTGTGATTTTAAAATGTGATATCATGGATTCTTTTGCAACTTGATAATACATCAACACTACCCACATGCTCTAGAAACCATGTGAATGAAAAAGGCTGTCATTAGAGCTGAAAATTGCTTTGTGATTTTGGCAACAGTCTGCTCTTAGGCCAGGTTCAGATTTCCCAGTTTCTGAATTCTAACCAGTAATTGCCATTACGACTGTGTTTGGGAGATGGTTGATGGAGATTGCGGCAAGAAGATAGAATTCTCTGCCTTTTAAGGCATCTTAACCACAATTTTGGCAACACAGGAGCCTTCAATTTAGTAAACTGAGCAGCCATCCCCACAGCAAAGAAATAAGCTACTGTTTGACCCAGAGAGGGAGGCTTCAGCTATTGTTTGTTGACCTGAGCCAAGGGAAACAAGATGACAGATTGGACAAGCAGCACACCATGCAATTTATGCCCTTCACGGACTGTCAAACATTAATTTAATTTAATTTTAATCATGACCATCTGGTGCTTATACAGAAACTCAGATCCAGATACATATTTCCTTATCTTGAAATGGGGAACAGTGCTGTGTTTTGGCCTGCAGCCACATCCATACACCTCAAGGAAGGGGCAGGAGGACTACAGGAAGACAGATTTGTACTGACCCAGCTGTGCAACCATCACTAGCCCCAGAAGCTATGAATGGAACCTGTGGTTGGTGCTGGTCCCACCATGGGTCAGTGGCCCCTTCTCCTGCCCCAGTCATGGAGGCATAAATGCTGAGTTGTGTCTTTGTATTCCTGGACATTGGCAAAGGCGATGGTTGGGGATGCTGTCTAAGTGAATTGGGGCATCTGATTCTGTGGTTCAACCCTCTTGTGTAGCTAAATTGACCAGTAGCCACATTTAATCTGTTTATCAAGTAGTTATTAAGCAGTGACAATAGTGAGGACTGGGATCAAATAACCTTTGAGTTTTCATCAATCCTAAGAATTTATGATTCTTTGTATCTATCACAGTGCCAGGCCTAGCAAAGAATAAGGAAGTATAAAGCAGCATCCCTGTCTTACGAGTCACCTCAGTCTCAGGAGGGATTTTCCTTTCTTCCCAGTCCTCAGATTGAAGTTCAGGTTCTTGGTTGCTGGTAGGAGGTAGAAGGATTGCCAATGAAGTCCCAAGCAAATAGGGGAGAGGTTATAGAGTGAGAAGACAATCATTTTCCTGAATTTTAATTTCTCAAATGTGAAGTAGTTTGGTTTTCAAATGGCTGGAGGATGTCATTCATCAAGACAGCTCCAGCTTCAGGGGACAAACATTGGGCCTTGTTTACTGCTTTGCTGATAAAAATCATATGACTTACTTGAGAGAGGAGAGCAAGTTTTCCTCTTTTTATTCAAAAATAAAAACAGGTCTTTTTTTCTGATTTTTCTGCAGTAATTTTATGTACATGCTCATTGTCAAAAAATCAGATAATATAGAAAAGTAGAAGTAACAAAATTATCACACACAGATACAGACCACTGTTAACATTTTCATATATGTGTTTACATATATACATATATGCACATGCACACAACAATGGATCATGTTATAGGTAATGAAAAGCAAAATCTCTTTCCGGGTGATTTTCTTTTCCAGCCAGATGCCAGCATGACCAGAAAGAACACTCAGGGGCTTCAAGCAGGAGAAGGGAGAGTGGCATTGCAAAAGATGCCACTTCAAATTTCAAGGCTGGATATTCTTTCCAGCTCAAGCTGTGTCTGTGCAACCTACCTCTTGGCAACTACCAAGGGCAGACTTGTGAGTCCTTCTGAAATATGAGGCCATCTCTATTCAGAATATGAATCTCGTTTCTTTCTATGAAACATTACTTTTTTTTTTTCCTTTTAAAAAGTAACAGAAAGCACTTTTCATTATGGAGGCTAAAGGACAAGTGCAGATGGGAAGAAATATTTGCAAGGGTTAAAATGGAGCAAGGAAAGAGAAAATAATTTTCTGCCTTCCTTTCCTAATTATACAGACTTTTTTTCTTTATGATAAAAGAGAACACTATTCTATACAGAACCCATTTTGATCCACAAGCATCAAAATTGAAAGGGTGTGATCTCCAAGAGTATTTTTTCCTAGGTAAGGATGTGGTTGAATCTGTCTCTTTCCAGGATTCCACTTGCTTCTGGAGAGTGACCAGAGAATAGAGACCCACAGAGCCAGCCCATGTGAGGAGTGGTAGAGGAAGCCAGGCCTGGAAGTTAAAACCAGAATGAAAGAATAAAACATTGTTAAGCAGAGAGCTGACACATGAGATTTGAGAGAATAGAAAAGGAGTGGTCAGCTAATATTTGTTTAGCACCTAGTATGTCAGAAGTTGTGCTAAGTTCCTTGTGTTATTTAATCTTCACAGTGATCTTAAGAGGTAGATAATATTACTGATATTTTGTAGCTAAAGAGAGTAAGACTCAGAGAGATTTACTGGCCCAAAATTACACAGCCATGAATTGGAAGACATCAGGTTCAAAGTCAGATCTGCCTGGCTTTCTTTCCTATATCACACTCTCTGAAAATGGAATGGGAATTCCTCATGAGCTAAGGTGTTGCTAGTAGCCTGGTGTATTCAAGCAAAGACTCAGTGATTATTTACCAGTATGTTCTTAAGGACACTCATACATTGATACAGAGCTGGAACACATGGTTTCTAAGAATCCTTCCAACTGCATGTTCTAACAAGGTCCCTCTAACTAAAATATATCACTCTTGCTTGTGTACTAGGATACCTACTATGTTCATGATTAGAATTACTTTTTTGGCTAAGGCATCATCCTCAGAAAAAGTCAAAAAAGGACCAACTCTAGCACACATTGTTGCTGTCCTACCCATACCTGTTTAGCACTCACTATTCCCATACATGCCCATGGAGTCCTGCCACAATCACCAAAATTTTCTACCTAAGGTGGCTTTTTTTCCTTGGTTGTTGAAGGGTAAGCTAGAAGTACCAAACAGCGAGCATGCTAGGGAGCAGTTCTCCACTCATGACAGATGGGATTTGGAAGACAAATATTTCTTGTCCTTGTTTGAGACAACTCTGAGGCATAACTCATATTGTCTCACAGTTTCCCAGTAGGAGTGAGTCCTAGTTGCCCACGGGGGTAAACTACTTTCTAACACACGCTTTATAGGTTTCTTCCTCTTCCTTGTCTCTTTTACTCTCACATCTGTTAGTGCTTTCAGGGATCACCTTTCAAAGAGACTAGTTGGTAGTCAAATCTTTGTCTCAGTGTCTACTTTTGAGGGAAGCTAAACTAAGATAGCAACAGTATTTACCCACCAGCACAGGCTTTCTCAACCTCAGTACTACCGACATTTGGGGCTGGAGAATCCTCTGTTGGGAGGGGTGATGCTGTCCTATGCACCGCAGGATGATTAACAGCATCCTTGACCAGTTTGCTATGCTCAGCACCCAGTTTCTGCAAATGACCAGCACTTCTGACCTTCTTTTGCTTTCCCTTGGGCTACTGGGGTTGCCTCAACTATACACAGACCCTTCAAATTTATATCCCATATAGCTAATGGTCCAACAGCTAATGGTAAGGAATATGAAAATTCCAATTCCCTTACCTCATGGTGAAAGGAACTCTAGGTGTAATTTATATCCCGAAGCTACACACTGGGATTATAATGAAGCTGACACTTTTCCTAAAATTGCAACCTTGCTCCTTGGCTTCCTTTCTCTGTCCTGTTTTCTTCACTCTTTTGGCCTCGCCTGGGAGCATTTTCTCAATAAATCGCTTGCACAAGAATCCTCTTCTCAGGATTTGCTTCTGGGGTATTCGAGCCAAGACATATGCACTCCAAAGTCTACATTTGAGTGGGAGAGGTGAATGCTACCATCCACATGGGATGTTCCATAATCTTACCCTCTTCTATAAGGTAGGCATTCATTAGATGTTTCTTGTCATAGTTGATGATCTTAATCTGGAGAAAACAAATAAACCTCTGGTACCTATAGACTACTCCACCTGACCCCACAGGCAACAGGACCACAAAGGACCTCAGGGGGTGTTGCATCTCACTTAGCCAAAGGAAGTAATGGAAGACGGCTTTGCTCATTTTAAATGAATTAGATCTTGGACACTCTAAGCTGTGCCTATTTGCTTTCATACTTCAAAGGATTTTGCCAGAGAGGACAGTGATTCAGCAAAACAAGCCTGTAGTGAGGAAACTGGAATCAAAAAACATATTGGGAGATGCTTCTGATACTTATTAGAGTTTGAGAGGGTCTCCACAATTTTATTGCAAAAGCGAGTGGTAATATAACACTATTTTTTTTAGTGCTTTCTACTTGTATGGCAGTGTTTTCTCATGCATTATATCATTCCATTTTTGTGGTATACCCGGGAGATAAGAACATTCCCATTTTTCCAGTCAAGAAAGCTGAGGCTTAAAGAGGTTATGCTAGCTGCCTAAAGTTGCACTCATACTAAGTGGCATAGCTGGGATTTGAGCCTACATTTGTCTGATTCCAACAACTATGTGTTTAACCTCCAATCAGAATACAGTTCCAACATTAGCTCTCTTCTCTCCAGACATGAGAGAAAGATTTGTCAATATTTGCACAAGACAGAGAACTATCTCATGTGAAAGGATTTATATAGACATTTTTCTTTTTCAAGAAGAATAAATAAATGTATAAGAAATTGAAATATATTAAATGAGGCTGACATGATGCAATACAAAAAGTATGTTATATGGTGAAGTTTTCTCTAAGCTTAGCATTTTCTTATTACAAGGTCAATATGATTAACAATTTATGCACAAGATAGAAAATTATCATTTTCTTTGTTATCATTTGGAAGGTATTGCATCTAGTATAATTTCATTCCTACTTAGGTACGTGCTAAATTGTTCTTGGGTTGAATTTTTGTTTTTCTCCTTCCACTCCACCCCCCAGACTCATTTTTCCCCTAGAACCAAGCCAGAAAGCCTTCATAACTACTCCAGTTTTATCCAATTAATTCCCTCCAGGATTGAAAAATGTACTCTTTCTGAGTTCTAACAGTTTTTGCAAACCTCAAATGCAATATGAGAACACTTTTGGACAAGAACTTTCCTTGAAAAAAAAATGAAAATATATCCTGTATTTAGATTCAGGATATGTATTTATATTTTACCTTAAGCAGTGAAGGGAGCCTGCAGATCTCTTTTTGAAATGTTAAGATGTCATTTTTCAACAACAGAGAAAATAAAATTTGAGAGGTGCTGCAAAAAAGATGTGGTTTTTAAATATTCTATTTAGAACTAAGTCCAAAGTTTAGAGAAAAACTCTTCTCTCTAGGGTTCAAATATTGTTTACCCTGAGTATAATATACCTTCCTGTTTGATAGAAAACACATGAAAACATTCTAATTATGAAACAGCCCCAGGCAAGTGGTATTTAGGAAATTAAAATGCTAAGCATAGAATCGCAAGCTGGAATAGACCCTATGAGAACATCTAGTTGTGCCCTTGTCTTCCAGCTGATAATAGCTAACTCATCCTGTATAGGTTATTCCCTGTTTTGGCAGGATTAATAAATCTACATGTTCATCTTCAATGCCCATTCATACGACATGTTTCAGTTAATAGTGTAATATCTGGGTAATCACAAGAAGCCACCCGTAACTAACAACAACAACAACAACAACAACAACAACAAACTCCTGACACATAAACATTATTCAGTGGAACTTTTACTAGACGGTATGAATGCATTAATAAATGACAAGAAATGAAGGCTGAATAGTAGAAACTTCAAGATATTTAATGGTATGATTAATTAATAAAATGGAAACAAATTATGCCACAGTTCAATGTCTTGGTAAATTCTATCCATTTCACATTTCATAGTGTGAATTTTGTCCTTCTCGGTGAATAAGGTGACCATGTAATATATATCCCAAACAAGGACCCTTTTGAGTGTGAAAGGGGCACTATTTTTAAAATTATTTACTCATAACTTCCAGTCAAGATGGGGGCATAGACAGTCATGGCTCACCTCTTCACACAACCATGTCACAATTACAACTAAAATATAGAACAACCATCACTCAGAACCATAAGAAATCAAGTTGAATGGAAGTGTGACAACTATAAAATCAAGTTGAATGGAAATCTGACAACCACAGAATTAAAAAGAAACTCATGCATCCAGACTGGTAAGAGGGGCAGAGATGCAGAACAGGCTGGTCCTACATCCACACGTGGTAGATAAAAATTTGGAAGGGATGTCTCGGGAGCAGGAATCCCTGCCCCACACCAGGCCCCCCAGTCCAGGATTCCAGTGGCAAGAAGATAAGTGACCCCAACTTCTGGCTGTGAAAATCAGTGGGGAGTGAGTCGGTAGAAGAAACTTCTGGAACCCCAAAAAGTTCCTCTTAAAAAACCCACACATGGACTCAACTACACCAACTCATTCCCTCTGAGCTCCAGCACCAGGGTAGCAGCTTGAAAGTCACTGGTGGTATACAGGGAGAAACTGAAATGTCTGCCATCAAGGCGAGCAGAGGCCATTGTCCTTTTTCTAAACCCTTCCCAAATAGGGCCAGCAGGCTGGTGTCATACCTGAGACTCCATCAACCTGGCTAACACTGTTTGTCTCACCTTGAAGATCCCCAGAGACTCTGCCCCACCCAACTTACATGCCCACCAAAGCTGCTTTTCCATATGAACGGCTGGTCTTGGCTCATGCTTTACAACTTCCTAAATCCTCTCAAACAAGCAATAGGCAGCTTCAGTGAGTTCCAGGCCAGGCTCTAGTAGCAGCCTGCCTAGATTCACAGCTTGGCTTTGCCTGGGAATCTTCAAGCCCAGCCCAAGTAGCAGCCATCTCAGATTGCTTTATACCTCAGGCAGGATGCCATGGGCAAAACAGAGGTGGGGGATGACCTTAGCCTGCACCACCCGGGAAACCCCAGTGCCTGTGCACCCAGTGAACAGCTATAGACGATATCGGAGCGCCACCACCCTGCTCCCACACAGCTGATCCTCCACAAAGGGTGGAGGTTGGTGGTCGGTAGTCACAGCCAGCCCTTGCAACTGAATGGCTTGGGAAAATCCCTCCTATTGATCTTCCAAAAGCAACCAAGGCTGAACTACAAGAGAAGGATGTACTCAACCCACACAAAGGGTGCACCTCAAGTACCCAGCTTGGGTGATAGGGAAGATTGTGCCACTGGACCCTACAGGACACCTACAATATTGGGCCACACTACCAAGACACAGAGTCAAAGCAGCTCTACCTAACACATAGAAACAAACACAGGGAGGCTGCAAAAACAAGGAGGCAAGGGAACATGGCCAAATGAAATAACAGAAAAAAACTCCAGAAAAAGAGTTTTAAATGAAATGGAGATAAGCAATTTATCAGATGCAGAGATCAAAACACTAGTTATGAGGATGCTCAAGGAACTTAGTGAGGACCTCAACAACATAAAAAAGATCCAGTCAGAAACGAAGGACACACTAATTGAAATAAAGAAGAATTTACAGGAAAACAACAGTAGAGTGGACAAAGGTGAGAATCAAATCAATGATTTGGAACATAAGGAAGCAAAAAACAACCAATCGAAACAAGAAGAAAAAATGAGGATAGTATAAGCAGCCTCTGGGACAATTTCAAGAGGTCTAATATTCACATCACAGGGATACCAGAAGCAGAAGGAAAAAAGCACAAAATTGGAAATCTATTTGAAAAACTAGTGAAAGAAAACTTCCCAAATTTGATGATGGAAATAGACATGGAAGTTCAGGAAGCACAGGGAGTCCCAAACAAGATAGATGCAAAGAGGCCCACTCCAAGACACATCGTAATTAAAATACCAAAGGTTAAAGATAAAGAGACACTCTTAAAAGCATCAAGAGAAAAGAATTTAGTTACCAAAAAGATAGTTCTCATAGAACTGTCAGCTGATTTCTCAAAAGAGACTTTGCAGGCTAGAAGGGATTGGCAAGAAATATTCAAAGTCCCTGCCCGGGAATCAGCACCTGAAGGGCCCAATTTGCTTGTGAGTAGCGGGGGAAGTGACTGAAAGCTGGCCAGGAGCCAAGCAAGCGGCATTGTTCCCTCTCGGACCTCTATCTCACACACAGCATCACAGCGCAGCCACCTGGGTTTCTGGTGAATACCTAATGCTCTAACCCCTCCCAGTGTAACAGGCATGCTGAGACAAAGAAATACGGCCCAAATGAAAGAACAGATCAAAGCTCTAAAAATAGAACTAAGAGATGAACAGATAGCCAACCTATCAGATGCACATTTCAAAACACTGGTAATCTGGATGCTCACTGAATTGGTTGAGTATGGTCACAAAATGGAGGAAAAAGTGAAGGCTACACAAAGTGAAATAAAAATACACAAGAGACCAACAGTAAAAGGAAATAAACTGGGACTCACATCAATGACCAGGAGCAGAAGGAAGAGATAAACATTCAACCAGAACAGAATGAAAACACTAGAATTCAAAAAAATGAGGAGAGGCTTGGGAACCTCTGGGACAACTTTAAACATTCCAACATCTGAATCATAGGGGTGCCAGAAGGAGAATAGGAAAAGCAAGAAATTGAAAACTTATTTGAAAAAATAATGAAGGAGAACTTCCCCAATCTTGCTGAGAAAATAGACTTCCAGGAGATTCAGGAAGCTCAGAGAGTCCCAAAGAAGTTGGACCCAGGAAAGCACACACCAAGGCACATCATAATTACATTACCCAAGATTAAAGATAAGGAGAGAATCTTAAAAGCAGCAAGAGAAAAGGAGACAGTTACCTATGAAAGAGTTCCCATAAGACTATGAGAGGATTTCTCAAAAGAAACCTTGCAGGCAAGAAGGGGCTGGCAAGAAGTATTCAAAGTCATGACAGACAAGGACCTACATCCAAGAGTACTCTACCCAGCAAAGCTATCATTTAGAGTGGAAGGGCAGATAAAGCGCTTCCCAGAGATAAAGTTAAAGGAGTTCATCATCACCAAGCCCTTATTATATGAAATGGTAAAGGGACTTATCTAATAAAAAGAAGAAGATCAAAAACTATGAACAGTAAAATGACAACAAACTCACAACTATCAACAACTGAACCGAAAAAACAATAACAAAAGTAAACTAAGCAAACAACTGGAACAGGAACAGAATCGTAGAAATGGAGATCAGAGGGGAGAGGGAGGGGGAAGAATGGGGGAAATGGTACAGGGAATAAGCAGCATAAATAGTAGGTACAAAATAGGCAGGGGGAGGTTAAGAATAGTATAGGAAATGGAGAAGCCAAAGAACTGATATGTACAACCCGTGGACATGAACTAAGGGAGTGGAGAAGGCTGAGGGGAGGGTTGGTACAGGGTGGAGGGGAATAAAGGGGAGAAAAAAATGAGACAACTATAATAGCATAATCAATAAAATATGTTACAAAAAAGAAATATTCAAAGTCATGAAAAGCAAGGACCTACAGCCAAGATTGCTCTACCCAGCAAAGCTAACATTTAGAATTGAAGGGCAGATAAAAGCTTCCTAGAAAAGAAAAAACTAAAGTTCATTATCACCAATATAAAATATTAAAAGGACTTATTTTTAAAAATGATCAAAACTATGAACAATAAAATGGCAATAAATACATATCTACCTACAATTGCATCTAAAAAACAAACTAAGCAAACAAGAAGAACAGAGACAGAATCATGGATACAGAGACTATCTTGATGGTTGCCAGATAGGAGGACAGTGTAGGGGAATGAGTGAAGAGGTGAGGGGATTAAGAAGTATACATAGGTAGTTACACAATAGCCATGGAGATGTAAAGTACAGTATAGGAAATAGAGTAGCCAGAGACCTTATACACATGACCCATGCACATGAACAGTGCTGTGGGGATTGCCTGAGGGAGTGGGGGGTGCTGGGTGGAGGGGGGCAAAGGGGGAAAAATCAGGACAACTGTAATGGCATAATCAATAAAATATTATTTTAAAAAGAAAGAAAGAAAAAATAAAGATTTCTTAATCTGAAGAAAAAAGAAGTCATCTGGAAACCAAGAAGTGGATCCTCACCAGACATCAAATCTGCCAGTGTTGTGATCTTGGACTTCCAACAATTTAGAACTGTGAGAAACAAATGTTTGTTGTTTTATAAAAGTTTATTCATTTATTTATTTACAGGGTGCCATTAATAAGTACAGTAGTACAACAGGACTGCTCTGGGAAAACTGAAACTAATAGTCACCCTCCCAATGAGAGATTAAGGGCAAGGAAATATATATATATAGGCTCTAAAATAATAAACAAGGGGGTTTTAAGTCACAAATGAGGACTGCAGGGGTTTCACTATTAATACATTTTATATTCTTAACCTTGGGTATTCTTACCTCACCTTGGAATTAGGGTAAAAAAAATGGGGCAAAATGACAGATAAAAAATGGGCCAAAATGGTAATTAGTACAGGGATTACAATTAAACTCTTATCAAAAGCTAGACTGAGACAGTGTGCCCTGCAGGCCCCCAGATCTGTCACTTGCTGTAAGTGTTTAGATGGAACAGATGTTATTCCCATCCTTGCCTTCTCTCCTCCCACTCAGTGGGAGGAGGTGGCACTGCCTCTCAGCATGTTCTAACTTCTCCCCTTCCATTGTAATTTCTGGAGCCATACATATTGTCAGCTATCTTCTGCTTCTGAGAGCAGCTACTGTCATATTTTCTGGTTAGCTCCTCACCACTGACGGACTAACCATGAGCTCCAACATCCACCAGAATTATTCTGCTGAGGTGGAGGCTGCTATCAACCACCTGGTTAACCTGCATCTTACAACCTCTTATACCTACTTCTCTATGAACTTCTACTTTGAAGGTGATGAGGTGGCCCTGGAAAGCATGGACCACTTCTTCCTGGAGTTGGCTAAGGAAAAACACAAAGATGCCAAGCTTCTCTCAAAGATACAAATCCAGTGGAATGTCTGTTCCTTTATCCAGGATGGGAAGAGGCAGCGTGGATGCCATGGAAGCCACTATGGTCCTAGAGAAGACCCTGAGCCAGGCCCTTTTGGATTTTCATGCCCTGCAATCTGCCAACACAGACCACCATCACTGTAACTTTCTGGAGAGCCACTTCTTAGAAGATGAAGTGAAACACATCAAGAAAATGGGCGAACACTGGACCAACCTCTACAGGCTTACCAGCCCCAGGCCAGGCTGAGCAAGTATCTCTTCAAAAGGCTCACCCACAAGCATGACTAGGAGCTTCTGGAGCCCAGCAACCTTTGGGGGACCCTACTTCTCTCCCCTGTCATTGAGATTTCTGATGGAGCCTCTTTTTCCAGCCAGGAGCAAACATATTAAATACCTTGAAACAACCCTCACCCAAGCCGTGAGATCAAATGGAAACCAGAAAAAAAAATTCTTTTTGCAGAGAGGAATAAAAGCTAGGGGTGTGTGGCAGGGTGGGATAGTATGCAGAATGGCATGAAGAATTTGTAGTCTGTTTAATTCTTTAGGTTTTCTAAAGAAATTTTTGTTTTACTTGTGTGAATCACCTGTATATGCTGAGGATCTGATAAACTATGCTTTCTCTGTCAAGGAAAATGAATGCAGTTATTCGCTAAATGTTGTCTACAATTTGAGTGTTTTCATAATTTCTCTGAAGCCTTTCTGGGTACTGGATTAAACTCTGTTGTTCTAAAATTTTTCTTTGGTTTTGCTTCACAGAGCAAAGTGCCGAGTACCTTGACCAATATCATACTTTTTCCCCCCTCAACCCCCAAACTCATGATTAAATTGCTTTTCCTGATTTTCAAGTTGGTGTGACGCTATCTTCCTATATTAGATACAATGAGAAAGAGCCCTGTGAAATTCATATTTGTTTCTCCCATTAGGTTCCTGCTGAGAACAGTGATTATTACATCATACACTGACCTCTTTATGGAGCCTCTCAAGAGAAATTTCATTCTGTTCTTAATATTAGGAATACCAGTGCTTCACTTGGGTAATTGGTTTGTTTTTGTTTTATGGACACTGTAAATGATGTAACTAATTAACCTTCCTTTTTCGACTGTCTGCTAGAAAGCTTAGACCCAAATTTGTGTTCCAGCCAGAGTAAAACAGTAGGATCATATAAGTGTTTTTATATAAGCTTCATTCTTGGTTCTTCTGTTTCTAATTTCTTGGTGTACTTTATACATTACTTTAAGCCACCTTAAACCCTTTCTAGAACAAGGTTGTGTATAAATAGATAAAGTACACTTTAAAATGCAGATTAAAAAGTCACTCTGCAGTTCATTTTAGAGGAAAGAGAAGACAACTTTAATGATGCAGTGAGAGCCAAAGTGATTAGAATGGAGGTGGGTCAAATGGAGGTTAAATTCCAGAAGCCAAGAGGAGAAGCAGTCAAATTTAGCATTCCTTTAAAAATGTGTTTCATTTTTCTGGTGAGTTGTTTTCTACTAAATTCATACATTTGTGTCCCCCTACATAGCAATTTAGTAATTGTGTACTACTTTCCTTGTACTTTGAAAATATGAAGTTATAACTTGGTTTTAAAACTATAGAACCAAGTTCTATAGAACCTTATCTTCCTGTTTTCATGCAAAATCATTCCATAATAAAAAAGAATATACTGGAAAAATTATTCCAAAGAAAGAAGTTTTATACATTTTCTGGTAGCTGGCAGTAAGAGATATAAGGAAACAGTTAACAATTTTCATATTTGGATTAAATCCCAGATCTCTATACTTAAAATATATGCTTAAAAATCAAATTTATTTTAAAATAGCACTCAAATATAAACATAAGTTAAGGAGAAAAAAAATCACCTAATACTACAAGATCAACTGAAAGCCTATAATTTGAGATAGATTACTTGGGAAGGATGAAGACATTTGTTTTCAAATAACAACATTATATTTGTCAAACCATTAGTTATCAGTATTTTTTAATGTCAAAAAATGGAGCTGTAGGAAAAAGCTTTATTAAAGTCTCCCAAATAGGCTGAAATGGTCTTTGGTCATCAAATAATTCTTGAAAAACAGCAACTTGCTGAGCTGACAACACTAACTCAAAGACATGTGGATAGAACATTAGTTTGGATTTAAAAAAATGACTTAAGGTTCCTGGCAAAATCATCTCTGGAAAAATGGGGATTTGATGGTATTAAAATTCTAGAGATTAATTTGGAAAGAAGTCCCACAGTGATTTCCTCTATGGCTAACCACTGTGTGTGTACTTGCACAGACAGCTGTAATAAATGGTTCCTGTAGGCTATGACTATATTCCTTGTACCAGCCTTCAAGTCTCTCCTTGGTCTACTTTGTCTAATCTTTTCAATTAAATTTTCTATTCCCTATTGTTGGAAGTTTTGGGAGTTACAAACTGATCACCTTTCCTTTCATCCAAATTCAAATTAATTAGAACAGATACAAAAAGCCAGGTAGAAATAAATATAGCTTTAGTGGTGGTAAAACTAAATTGCAAAATGTGTTAGGACTTCCTATTGCCACATCCAGAATTAAACTCAACCATCCCGTTCCAGGAAGAGAAGCTGAAACAGAGCAGAAACCAAGCTGGGCTGGCCAGAGTCAGGCTTAGCCTCATCTGCTAACCCAGTGGAGACTGGCACCCAGGGTAATGCTGGTGGCCCGAGGCATGTGGAGAGGGCATCGCAGCCTCTATTTCCTTGTCATAGGACTGACTGTACGATTGCTAATGTGCAACAATAGACATCAAGCTCTCAGAGCGTACATTAACTCCAATACACCCCTGTTAGGAACTATAGTGGAAGTTTTTTTCTGTTTTATAGAAGTGTGAGGTCTAGGAGATGAAGTTCTCCTGTCAAAGACTGCAGGAGCTCTCTTCCATAGCCAAAGTGCTCAGTTTACTGCCCTAGTACTTGCAATTTTTACAAGGTTTCCCTCACCAGGAAGGCCCTTCATACCCCTCTTCTCCAAATCAAACTCAGTCCACTTTTCAGCCTAGTCTCAATCCACCTTGTGTGAAATATCCCATGACTAACCCAACTCAGTCATATGGCATAGATTTGTCTTCTTTTAGTTGCCTTATGTTACCCACTAGACCATAGACAAATTGGAATCGGGAATGTAAACAACACAGTGGTTGAGCTACGTACCCCTGGCTAGACGGCCGGTTTTCAAATCCTGCCTGTATGCTAACTCATCTTAGTTTAGTCTCTTCACCTCTTTTGATCTCGGCTTCCTCATATGAAAAAACTGGACATGATCATAATACTATCCAACTCATATATTTTAGTAAGGATTAAATGGGATAAGCCACATAGAATCCCTAAATCATGGCCTAGCACATGGTAAATGCACAATAAATGTTAGCTATCTTTATCAACTGACTTTGTATCCAGCAGAGCTTAGTAGAGAGCTAAGATAGTAACAACTCAAAATAAGTTTGCTTCTTGGTTTCAGGAAAATGGATAACTTAGATTCTAGAATCTTTTTAACAATTATTCCTCTCTCTAAATAGGCTGTATGTGTAGAAATGAAGTGTCGTAATTTCCTCATTTCCTGGATGTGATGATCAGTGAGTAGGAGAGGAAAAAAGAAAATGAAGGAGGACCATCCTTCAGCCAAATAAGTAGAGCTACCTTATTTAGGACCTGGGATTAATTGTTTTAATTACTACACTGCTAAAAGCAGGCATGACAACATTTTAACCTCTCAGGAAGGAAAAGCCACATAAGGGGTCATTTCAGAGCTAAAACTAATTAAAACTGCTGGCTGCTGCTCTTTGCATAGTTTACAATTTTTGGTAATCTTCCCCTCCCACTCTTTTCACCCACACATATCCCTCCTTCCATTTTGTGGTAACCTTGGATATGTCAGCATTAGGGATTAGGGACTGAGTAGGCACAGTCAAAACTCCAGGCATCACTGAGGCCTTGAACTTCTCCTTTACTGTAGTGCCTGTTTAACGCTCTTGCTTTTGGGATACTATGTAGTTGACTCACCTTCTCCAGAAAGATGTACAGTCTTAGAGGACTGGGTTAAAAATAATACTTATTTAGAAGAGGGAAATGTTTTTACTAGATTCATGTCATGTTCTTTATCTCCATAAGTCATTTAGCCACCTTTATGAATAATTTATTCTACATAATAATAATGAAGAATGCACTAATCCATGGGGGAATGGGAGAAGCACACATTAGGAAAGAGTTTTGAATTAATGTAATGTTTTATCTGAGAATAAACTCCCCAAGAAGCAGACATCTTCCTCAGTATTTTAGAAAGTCTGATAGCTAAATTAGGGATCATAAGAGGAAGCAGGAAAAAAGTCTGGATTTCACCAGAAGACCTCCAAGTTCCCACAGCTGTGCAAGGTGTCAGGTCAAAGTGGGGGACATGTGGGTAGAGGCAGCTATTCTTAGATTTAAAATGAAGTGCATATTCCTGCTAAAAATTCATACCCTGAATCTAATAACAAAAATAATCAGACAGAATTAAATTGAAGGGCATTCTAAACAATAACTGGCCTGTAATTCTCAAAAGTGTGAAGGTCAAGAAAGGCAGAGGAAGACTGAGGAATTGTGCCAGGTTAAAGAAGACTAAAAATCATGACAACTAAATTCATGATCCTGGATTGGGCTTGTATAGTTGTGCATGTGGTGTGGGGGGTGGGGAGGGGTATAAAAGACATTGAGACAACTTATAAAATTTTAATATGGACTATATACTGGATAATGGTATTGTATCAGTGTTAAATTTCCCCAATTTAGATAATTTCATGGTAGCTAGGTAGGAGAATGCCCTTGCTATTGAAAAACACCAAGTGAAGTATTTAGGGTAACCAATAATTCTGATTTGCCAGGGAATGAGCTATTTCCTGCAATATAGGATTTTTAGTACTAAAACGAGAACAAATGCAGACAAATAAGGACAGTTGTAGCCAGCTACTGTTTGAAAAGGATAGAGAAGTTGTGACTTTTTCCCGGTGGGTCATGATACAATTACCTTTATCTTCTGGACTTTTTCTACATCATTGTGGCTAACTGTAACTGTGGTTCAGTGTCATTCATTCCATCATTACCTTTTTTTTTTTTTGGCTCTGGAACTTGGAGGTCTGCATATTTTTCAATTTTATTTCTATCTTTGCTGAGTTTTAATCTTCCATTCCATGTCAACAAGAGGAATAAGAAGTTGGAGGAAGCATCGTTGGCTGATGTGCATTTATATGACAACTGTGCAACAGATGGGTGGGGATGCAGGGGCACAGAGATGCATATGTGGAAAAACACAATAGTGACTGGAAGACACTGAGCATAACTTTGCTTATCATTGCACAATAAACCAGCTGGTGCCCAATTTGCATTGTCATTTCTCGATTGATTAATTGATAAACAAGCACTAAAGCAAAGGCTTATTTTGGATGCATTTAAAAAAATCTTTACCTAATCCTCACTCATAGTTTATGTGTTGTTTAGTTGGTTCTAAGGGCACCAAGTATCAATCACACTGGAAAGTTAATGGTTTTTGATCAGTTTATTGCCACCATCCTAGCTAACTTTATTGGATTATAAAAATTGGTAGAAGTAATAGATTATTAGTTAGCATTTCTATTGGTAAGATGTTGAGCCAGAAGTTGCAAGTATTATACAGAATAATGACGGACTCCTTCTCTCCTTTTTAGACAGCAGTGTGTGTTTTGTTGTTTTTTCTTTTAATCTCCAGTTTCTGTAAATCAGGATTTATTACCTCCAGTTTCTGTGAATCAGGAATCTAGGCACCAATTAGCTGAGCACTCTGGCTCAAGATCTCTCATGAGATACATTCAAAATGTGGACGATGGCTGTAGTCTCACTGTGAAAGGATTGACTTTCAAGCTCACGCTTGTGGCTGCTGACAAGATTCAGTTTCTTGGAAGTGTTTGTACTGAAGGTCTCAGTTCCTTGTTGGCTCTTGACTGGAGGCCACTCTGAATTCATTGCCACCTTGTCCTCTCCAACATGGCAGCTTGTTTCATCAAAGCCAGTAAGAAGGTCTGCTACCAAGAGGGAAGTCAGTTTTATGTATAGCTAATCATGAAAGTGATATCTCATTACTTTTGCCATATACTATTTGTTAGAGGCAAATCAATAGTTCCAGTTCACACTCAAGGGGAGAGAATTACATATAGGTGTATGTACCAGGAGGCATGCATCATGGGGGCCATCTTAGATGTCTGCCTTCCATTTAGCAGTTTTGGTAGAAGCATAGCAAATTGGTTGACTGAGATGGCTCTGAAGCCTTATTTGCATTCCTGGCATTGACACCTACTGGATATATAGCCTTGAAAAGGTTACCTAACCTCTCTAAACTTCAGTTTCCTCATCTGTTAACTCAGAATAATAATAGTACTTAGCCCTCGTGGTGGTTATGAAGGTTAAATTTAAATGAAATTACTAATGTGCACATTTAGCATGATGTCTGGAGTGTAGTAGGTACACATAAATGTTACTTGTTAGCCAGGGTTGCCCAGGAGTAGCCTGATAGATAGGCAGGTGCTTTAGGGAGCACGGAAGGAGAGGAAGGCAATTAAGGGTGGAATCTAGGCAAAAATCCTGCAAGGAGTAACTTTAGCCTGATCATGCCAAGGAACTCTCAGTGTGATTTGCCCTCCAAATCATATCATCTTGAGGTTAGGCAGCTGTGCTTTCATACTCCCATGCTCTATATTCACTGGTTAACAACCACCCACCTCAGGGTAGAGTGAGGAGATAGAAACTTCCAGCACTAGCCCTCTAACATTGTAGTCCAATCAACTCCAGTAGCCTGAGGGGAGCTCCCTGAAGAAAAGTCACCACAGGCACTGGCCTGGCAGTTCAAATAACACTGATGTTGGTGAAGGGAGGTCATATAATAGTAAAATGTCAAAAAGGGATCTGGGTGGAGCACTGATATATCCAATATATGGTAGTCCCCTCATATTCTCAGTTTCTCTTTCTTCAGTTACCAATGGTCAATCACAGTCTGAAAATATTAAATTGAAAATTACAGAAATACAATTTATAAGTTTTAAATCGTGCATCATTCTGAGTAGCATAGCATGATGTAAGTTCCTGCCTTCCCACTCTGTCCCACCCAGATTATGAATCATGTCTTTGTCCAGCGTATCCATGATGTACATACTACCCACCTATTAGTCACTTACTAGCAATCTTGGTTAGTCTTGGTTATTAGATTGGCTGTTGTGATGTTACAGTGTGTGGATTCAAGTAACCCTTATTTTACTTAATAATGACCCCAAAGTGCAAAAGTAGTGATGGTGATTTGGATAGGCCAAAGAAAAGCCATAAAGGGCTGCTTCCTTTAAGTGAAAAGGTGAAAATTTTCCACTTAATAAGGAAAGAAAAAGAATCATATGCTGACTTTGCTAAGATCTATGGTAAAAATGAATCTTTTATCCATTAAATTGCCTAAGTAATAAAGTTAACTATCATAGATATGTATGTGCAGGCAAAAAAAAAAAAACATAGTATATATAGGGTTTGGTACTATCTGCTGTTTCAGGCATCCACTGGGGGTCTTGGGACATGTGTCCCACAAATAAGGGGGCATTACCATATTACCCAATCAAAAAATGAAGTTTCCAGTTTCAGTAGTGGAATGAAACGAGCTCACAGAATACTATAATTAATTGGAAAGTGTAATAATTGCCATAATTGAAGTTTTAGATGGGGTCTTGGCAAAATTTTCGACAAGCTCTTTAAAAGAAAATACAGAAGACAGGACATCCAAAATGCTATTGAATATTAGATTTTAAAAAGCAAAGGTGAAGAAAGTGATATGAACAAAGGCATGGAAGTAGGGAATCTGGGGACAGGTTTAGGGGAAGTTAATTCAGTTTTCTGGTAGAGTACAGTAGGATTAGGGGAGGAAAAGCCAAGTGTAGATGGGCTGGGGATATCACAAAGATGCTTCAATGTAAGGATGATAAATTTACACTTCACTGAGAAGGAACTGGGGAACTACTACAGGTTGTTGAGCAAGTATGGAATATAAAAGGAAGGGAAAAAGGAATGAAAACTTATTACATAAGACAATATAAGTGATTGTGAAGATTGGAAGTAGAGTATTGAGAATGGAATATAGGAGGCAAATGCAGATGTTGCAAAGGCAGAAAGTTTACAGATTTGGCAACTGGTCAGATGTAGGGAGGAGCAAAGAACAAGCTTCCAGCCTTTGGGAAGGGGGGTAATTTATGGTAAAAACATAATGAGTTTACTTTTGCAACTGTTTAGTTTAAGATGCTGTTGGTTTATCCAGGGAGTTATGTCCATTAGGAAGTCATGAAAATAGGGGTAGAGCTTGAGGAAATCATTGAATTAAGAGATGTAGGTTTGGTGGATTAAACCATGGACATTGGCAAACTCATCAAGGTTAAAGAGAGACAAAAATAATGACCAATAACAGAGTCTTGAAAAATGTTTAGGAGAGAGATGAAGAAGAAAATTAGTGCAGGAGACAGAGAAGGAGCATCCAGAAGTAGAATGAAGAGACTTTTGGGTCATAAAAGCCAAGAGAAGAGAGAAGCTCGAGGAGGACATGAACAAATGGAGAGAGATGGAAAAGAATAGAAGAAAGAAGACAGCAATGGGATTGACAATTAGCAGGTCATCAGTGACATTGGTGAATGGTTTCTGTGGGGTAGCAAAAATGGAATCCACTCTTCAAGAGAATGAGCTTTGAGTAAGTTATGATAATTTCCTTCAAGAGATTTGATTGCAGTGAGTTTGGCACCTTGTGGGAGTTAGAATATAATTATTTTAAGTAAAAGATAGATCCAAAAAGGTAAGCAAGGGGACGTGAAAGTAAAACACAAGTAATTAAAAATATAAATTGGTAGAGCCAGATCTATCATGTCACAAGGAGAGATTGAGGTCAAGAGACTATATGCATTCTTCCAGGCACCTGTCAAGTAAATAAACTCATTGCAGCTTCCCATGGTTAACATAATTATAACACCCTCCTCCCCTAGTACTTTTAAGCTTAGAATCTTTCAAATTGTTACTCAAATAGTGTCTTCAGCAAAGTGCCTATTTCCAGATGACGCTTGCCATTTGAGAGAGTAATTTGCAAAAGATGACTATATCAGAGTGATAAGTAGCGGATGCCTGCCTAGCAAAGCAAGCTCACAAATCCACCCACCACACTCATTATGGAGCAATCACTGCCAAAGAGAATGAAATTTCCACATTAAATTTTTGGTTCCTGTGTTAACTAAAGATTACACCAGCACACAGATAAAATACCATTCGAATGAACTCCATGTGCCCAGTCACTCTTGATACCTCTAAGTGTAATGATTTAGGGACAAGTTTGTTCGTCAAAGGCTCTAAATAGAATCAGAAATGAAAGAATCTTGAAACTAATCACTGTACTACTTTTATCTTCAATATATTTGTTGTTGTTTGGATTGCTTTACTTAGAGACCAGAAGAAGGGAGTTGAGGTTCTAAAGTAGGCCTGGGGATGAGGAAAGTAAAGTTAACTTTGTGAAGTTATTAATATTTTCCCAGAGTAGCATCCTAGAGTACAAACATGAAATTAGACACAGCAAGAACCTACTTTGTGCAGACAGTGGCAATGGCAGCTATATTCCCCTTTTAAGGACTTGGTGGCAGTAACCTCTGAAAGCTGTGTAAAGCCCTCCTCCACTGGTTAGCCACTTTCATGCTGCTAGATTTATATATGCCATTGTTAATAAACTGTAAAGTAATTTAGCCATATGGTATGTGCATGAGGTGGCTTCTTTTCACCAGTCTGTAACCCATAAGAAAAAAAAAAATAAAACTAAGATCCAAACAACGGAATAAAAAATTCAAAGATATATAGATCCAGAAAACATTGCTGAAATAAAAGTAGCCTTGTATATACAGGTGGAAATAACATAATATATCCCAGGAAAATTTGATACTGAATGAGCATGCCAGTTATTAATCCCAGTTACAAACATACCCTTCTATATTCTGCTTGGTGATGTTGGGGTTGAGACTCTGCAAATTATAGCACATTTTTAAAAATTTTCCATCTTGTTTCATGTTGGGCTCCCCTCCTCCAAGCTTCTGGAGTCTGATAATCTCTTCCCTTAGTTTTTTTCAGTCTTAGAAGTGATAGCTGTTTTCTGCAGGTGTTATCTTTGAGTCCCACCAATGTTCTCCTTTTGTTCTTTCAGCCCTATTACACCTGTGCAAAGTTCCCTAAATTAAATCCCCTCTGTTTGAAAAACCTAGTGTGATGTCTGTTTTAAAGATTGGTCAGAATTATAGAATTAACAACAACAAAATATATCCTAGTACATTTTCTAAACTTCAGAAGTAGGTGCCCTATAGGCATTAAAACATAAAGATAAAGTCACCTACAAGGGGAAGAAATCAGGTTGACTTTTGACTTCTGCACAGTAATATTCAACCCCAGAAATATTCAACCCCAGTAAGTACAGCAATTCCTATGAACTTTAAAAGAGAAAGAGTCCTAAGGATATTATATCGATCTAAAAATTATTCAAATATACAGCCAACAGATAAGTAGTTTTAGATATAAAAGAATTAAGGAAATGTATTTCTTTGAAATCTTCTTGATGAAATTAAAAATTAAAAATTATTAAAAATTAAATAAGAAAATTTTCTCAAACAAAAGATGAATGGAAATTCTATGATAATTGAATTGGTTAATTTCATTTTATTACCAGGTCTATGGAAATGAACTGGTAATAAGCATTAACTTCACTTAAATATATGAAATCTGTCCAGAAGATATCCAGCCATGTACTATGAAAAATAGAGACATTTATTGAAGAAGATACAAGATACAAGAAACATTTTACATAGGACAATGACACCTCAGTCCCCTCCCCAGTAGGCACCTTGGAACCTCACACAGTTATCCCAATTGCCATCAATTGCCCCATCATAGTTTCCTGAATCTCATCAACGATCTGAAATCTCTTCCCTTTCAAAGGTGATTTTAGTTTTGGGAAATGCCAGAATTCACAGAGCACCAAATCTGGGCTATAGGGCACACTGAGTCACCAGGGTACTTTGATTTTTCACCAAAATTTCTGCACGAGACAGTGACACATGAGCATGTGCATTGTCGTGAGGAAGATGTCAATCATCAGTTGCCTGTAGCTTCGGCCTTCTGAATCATCTGAAAAGTTTCCGCAAAGGAATGTTCAAGCTTAATGCAAAATTTGATGCACATTTGTTGCTCTACTCACTCAGTCATTTTGAGTGCGACAGTCACACAGTACATGTGCTCACACAGTGGTGTCTGCTGCCCCCACTGACTAGTACAGTGAAGTTGTCCTTATTTACACATGTGCATTCCAGTCCACTCTCCTTGGCTGCCAGGTTACATCAAAGTGATGTACAAACTTGCACATCACTTTGGTTTGCACAAACCATTCCTGTTATATTAACAAAGGTTGAATTTTTCCAGACAGACCTCACTTATCCAACACTAAAGTAAGATGGTAGATTTACAGTTGTTTAAAATATAGCAATGAAGCAATAAAATTACCAACAAAACTAAGATGTAGAGGAGGTACATCTTACCACTTGTTGATTGGAAAAATGCAATTGACTTTCATACATTGTTTTTTTTTAATTCAGGAAACCTGCTAAACTCTTCTTAATTTTAATAAATTATAAATTCTGTCAGATTTTCTATACAAACACATCATTTTCCATAATGACATCTTTTTCGTCTTTTTAAATTCTTATACATTAATTTTTGTTTTGTTTTATTATACTGGCTAGGATGTCCTGCATACTGTTGAATAGAATTGGTGATAGAAGCCTCCCTTGACTTTTTTCCTGATCTTAAAGGTGATCTTTTCACTTTGTCACCATTAAGTGTGATAATTGCTATTAATATTCATAGATGTAATTTATCAGGTTAGAGAAAATCCCTTTTATTTCTAATTTGCTGAGTGTTATGATCATGAGTATATATTAACTTTGTTATCAGACCTATTTTTGTATCCCTATGGTTTTTCACCTTTAAAATGTCAATGTAGCGAGAGAAAATGGCCGAGGAGTGAATGGGAGTCATGCTGACCTCCTCCCAAAACCAAACTGGAATTGCAACTAAGTAATGGAGGAATCACCTGGAAAGCAGTGGAGCGATACTGGGAGAGGAGCCTTGGTGCCACGGACAGTGGATTCTACTCTCACACATCCCAACAGCTTGTATGCGTGTGAGCTGCGGGGCTGAGTGCAGACTGGATGGGAGAGCCTTGAGGAGAGACTGAAGACAGAGGCGTTAGGGAAAGAATGGGAGGAGGAACCGGGGAGTCCCGACTCCCTCCCCGTTCGGTAGTCTCCATTGTGGGCTGGAAAGGCACGACCCCAAAGAGGCAGAAGCGGGGCGCGCGTGAACCAGACTGCCTGTGACTGAAACGCAGTCTGCACAGGGGGTGGATCCTTGGCCTAAGGGGTCACAGAACTGCCCAGAGGCCCCTGAGGGGAGACTAGAAATGGAGGCATTGGGGAAAGAACGGGAGGAGGAACTGGGGAGTCCCGACTCCTTCTCCTTGCCCTAGTCTCCATTGCGTGGGAAGAGGCCACACCCCCAAAGAGCCAAAAGCCAAAAAGCACACACAGACACCCACAAAACACCCAGAGCAGGCGCGCACTCTTGTTCCAAGTGACCGGCGAGGGTTGGCGAGCGTGTGTGTGACCCACGCGGGCTGGCGAACGCTAGCACCGGCCAGAAAGGCGTCACACAGACTGGCACCCATACGGCCTGCGAGGGAGTGCACAGAGCAGCAAGGGCAGGCGTAAATTGACCTGCCCGCCGCCACTGCACAGCGGCCCACAAAATTAGTAGAGCTGACCAGAGTCCCTGGAGGAGAGACCAGAAACAGGATTAACCGGAGAGTCCTAGAACTGATTTCCTCCCATTTCCCTAGTCCCCATTTGGCGAGGGCAAGCAACGCACCCAAAGAGCCAAAAGCGGGGAAAATACACAATAGAAGACCCTAAACTGACCAGTGCCACGAAGCTCGCGTGCCAAGGCGGGCCAGATGAGTACGCGAGGTCGCAAATAAGCCCCCTGGTCTGGGGCAAGCACATGCGAGCCCAGGCAGGTGGGGGACCCTGCCGCACTGGGAACGCGCTCAAGGAGCCCGCGTGAGAGCGCAGAGAGATCCCAAAAAATAGCCCAGCCCTGACCGAAGGGGTCACAGAGCTGCTCCAAGCAGGAGTCAGACACAGGCATTAGACTCCTGAAAGGCTCAAACAAACAACCCAAGGCCCTATAGGGTCAACAACTGACATCATCAGAGGCAAGCCCAGAAAGAAAAGTAAAGGACAAAAATACTTAACAGACTCTCACAAAAATGGGAAGAAAAAGAAGTTCCCCTCAAATGAGTGGAAAAGGGGACTCCTCACCGAGAGAGCTAAATGAAATAGAGGCAAGGGAACTATCAGATATGGAATTCAAAACAATGGTTCTAAGGAAGCTCAATGAGCTCAGCCAGCTCAAAGAGAACTATGAGAAACTGCAGAGAAACTATCAGGATCTTACAGCAAACTATATCAGCCTGGAAAAGGACATAGAAACTATCAAGAAGACACAAGAGGATATGAAGAATACCATTTCTGAATTGAAGAACACAGTAGAAGGAATCCAAAGCAGGCTGGATGAAGCCGAGGATCGAATCAGTGAGATGGAGGACAAGGTAGAAAAAAGCTCCCAGAAAGAACAAGAAATGGAAAAACGGCTCAAAAAGAATGAAGAGGCATTTAGGGAAATGCAGGACAACCTGAAACGCAATGATATCCATATAATAGGGATACCAGAAGGAGAAGAAGAGGAGCAAGGAATAGAGAACCTCCTCGAAAAAGTAATGATGGAAAATTTCCCTAATTTGAGGAGAGAAAGGCTCTCATGGATCCAGGAGGCACAGAGGACCCCACTCAAGAGGGACTCAAGGAGGCCCACTCTAAGACACATCATCATTAAAATGGCAACTGTCAAAGACAAAGAGAGAATCCTCAAGGCAGCAAGGGAGAAGGAGAAAGTAACATACAAGGGGGCCCCGATACGCCTAGGAGCTGACTTCTCAACAGAAACACTACAAACCAGAAGGGAATGGCAACAAATATTCCAAGCCATGAAAAGCAAGGGCCCACAGCCAAGACTGCTCTACCCAGCTAGGTTCTCCATTAAAATAGAAGGGGAAATACAGAGTTTCCCAGACAAAAGAAGGCTAAAAGAATACATCTCTACCAAACCAGCACTCCAAGATATGCTAAGGGGACTGGTTTAAGCAGATGAAGGAAAAGAATGAGACAGAGAGGAACACAGGTACAAAGAGAAAAAAGGAGTAAGTTTCTATCAGTAATATCTCTCAATGTGAATGGACTAAATGCCCCAATCAAAAGACACAGGGTAGGTGAATGGATAAGAAATCATGACCCACACATATGCTGCCTACAAGAGACCCCCCTCAGAGCAAGAGACCTACACAGATTGAAAGTAAAGGGATGGAAAATAATATTCCAAGCAAATGGACATGAGAAAAGGCTGGCGTTGCCATACTTGTATCAGACAAAGTAGATTTCAAATCAAAGGCCATAAAGAGAGACCCAGAGGGGCACTTTATCATACTTAAAGGAAGAATCTATCAAGAAGACATCAACATTGTAAACTTATATGCTCCCAATATAGGAGCCCCCAAGTTTATAAAGAAATTGTTGGATGACTTCAAAAAAGATAGAGACAGCAACACACTGATAGCAGGGGATTTCAACACCCCACTGTCAAAAATGGACAGATCTTCCAAACAATACATTAATAAACATATTTTGGCGCTGAATGACACACTGAATCAAAGAGACTTAACTGACATATATAGAACCTTACATCCCAAAGAAGAAAAATACACATGCTTTTCAAATGCTCATGGCAGTTTTTCAAAGATAGACCACATGATAGGACACAAAGCAAGCCTCAGTAAATTCAGGAAAATTGAAATAATACCAAACTTTTTCTCAGAACACAAGGCCTTGAAACTCGAAATCAACCTCAAAGAGAAACTTCAAAAACTTGCAAACTCATGGAGACTGAACAGTACACTATTAAACAATGAGTCGGTCAATAATGAGATAAGAGAAGACATCAAAACATTTCTGGAAACAAATGAAAATGAACAGACAACTGTCCAAAACCTATGGGACACAGCAAAGGCGGTCCTGAGAGGGAAGTTCATAGCAATACAGGCTTACCTAAAAAAGATAGAAACATTTCAAAGAAAACACCTAACACGACAACTTCAAGAACTGGAGAAACAACAACAAATAAGTCCCAGAGCAAGTAGAAGGAAGGAAACAGTCAAGATTAGAGCAGAACTGAGTGACATAGAGACAAAAAGAACAATTCAAGGAATCAACCAGTCCAGAAGCTTGTTCTTTGAAAAGATAAATAAAATTCACCAGCCTTTAAGCAGACTCATCAAGAATAAAAGGGAGAGGACCCAAATTAATAATATCAGAAATGAAAGAGGAGAAATAACAACTGATACCACAGAAATACAAATGATCATCAGAAACTATTATGAACAATTATATGCCAAGAAATCTGATGAAAATCTTGATGAAATGGACAAATTTTTAGAAAAGTATAATCTTCCAACACTGAAGGAGGAAGAAACAGAAAGCTTGAACAGACCGATAACAGCTGGGGAAATTGAAGCAGTCATCAA
Organism: Pteronotus mesoamericanus; assembly: GCF_021234165.1. Classification (NCBI taxonomy): domain Eukaryota; kingdom Metazoa; phylum Chordata; class Mammalia; order Chiroptera; family Mormoopidae; genus Pteronotus; species Pteronotus mesoamericanus. The sequence goes on from NW_026555072.1 coordinate 11,713,788, forward strand.
GAAACTCCCGGCACACAAAAGCCCAGGGCCAGACGGTTTCCCAGGAGAATTTTACAAAACATTTAAGGAACAGCTAACCCCTGTCCTTCTCAGACTATTCCAAAAAATCCAAGAGGAGGGAAGACTCCCAGACTCCTTCTATGAAGCCAGCATCACCCTGATCCCAAAACCAGATAAAGACCCTACAAAGAAAGAAAACTACAGGCCAATTTCACTGATGAACATAGATGCTAAAATCCTGAACAAAATATTGGCAAACCGCATCCAGCAATACATTCAAAAGATTATCCACCACGATCAAGTGGGATTCATCCCAGGGATGCAGGGATGGTTCAATATATGCCAATCAGTAAACGTGATACATCACATAAATAAAAGAAAAGTCAAAAACTGCATGATCATCTCGATAGATGCAGAAAAAGCATTTGATAAGGTACAGCACCCATTTATGATCAAAACACTCAGCAAAATGGGAATAAATGGGGCATTCCTCAACGTAATAAAGACCACATATGAAAAACCTACAGCTAATATCATACTCAACGGGCAAAAACTGAAAGCTTTCCCACTAAGATCGGGAACACGACAAGGATGTCCGCTCTCACCTCTTCTTTTCAACATCGTATTGGAAGTCCTAGCGACAGTGGTCAGACAAGAGAAAGAGATAAAAGGCATCCAAATAGGAAAGGAGGAAGTAAAACTATCATTGTTTCCAGATGACATGATAGTGTACATAGAGAACCCTGTAGACTCTATCAAAAAACTCCTCAACCTAATAAGTGAATTTGGCAAAACAGCAGGATACAAAGTCAACATTCAGAATTCAAAGGAGTTTTTGTACAACAGCAATGCAATAGAAGAAGAAGAAATCAGAAAAAAAATACCATTTGATATAGCAAGAAAAAATATAAAGTATCTAGGCATAAATTTAACCAAAGACACAAAAGACCTGTATGCAGAAAACTATACAACATTGAAAAAAGAAATTAAGGAAGACACAAATAAATGGAAGCATATACCATGCTCATGGATTGGAAGAATTAATATCCTCAAAATGTCCATACTACCCAAAGCAATTTATAGATTCAACGCAATCCTTATTAAGATACCAATGACGTATTTCACAGAAATAGAACAGACATTTCAAAACTTTATATGGAACCATAAACGACCCCCGAATAGCCGCAGCAATTTTGAGAAAGAAACACAAAGTAGGAGGGATCACAATACCGGACATCCAACTCTACTACAAAGCCACCATACTCAAAACAATCTGGTACTGGCACAAGAACAGACCCATAGACCAGTGGAACAGAATAGAAAGCCCAGAAATAAGCCCAGGTCTCTATGGGCATCTAATATTTGACAAAGTGGGCAGAAGCATAAAATGGAGCCATAATAGCCTCTTCAACAAATGGTGTTGGGAGAGCTGGATGGCTACATGCAAAAAATTGAAATTGGATCATCAGCTGACACCATACACAAAAATAAACTCAAGATGGATAAAAGACTTAAATATAAGTCGCAACACCATCAAAGTCCTAGAGGAGAACATTGGCAGGAAACTCTCAGATATCCCACGCAGCAATTTTTTCACTGCTATGTCTCCTAAAGCAAGGGACATAAAGGAAAGAATAAACACCTGGGACCTCATCAAAATAAGAAGCTTCTGCACGGCTAAAGAAAACATCAGCAAAATGAAAAGGGAGCCAACCCTATGGGAAAATATATTTGTTAATGATACATCAGATAGAGGTTTGATCTCCAAGATATATAAAGAACTCACTCGACTCTACTCCAAGAAGACAAACGATCCAATCAAAAAATGGGCAAAGGACCTGGGCAGATGCTTTTCTAAGGAGGAGATACAGAGGGCCCAGAGGCATTTGAAAGGATGCTCAGCATCACTAGCCATCAGAGAAATGCACATCAAAACCACCATGAGGTACTACCTCACACCGGTCAGAATGGCCATCATAAACAGGTCAACAAAAAACAGGTGCTGGCGAGGCTGTGGAGAAAAGGGAACCCTAGTCCACTGTTGGTGGGAATGCAGACTGGTGCAGCCACTATGGAAAGCAGTGTGGAATTTCCTCAGAAACCTGAAAATGGAACTGCCTTTTGATCCAGGGATTCCCCTGCTGGGACTATACCCTAAGAACACCAAAACGCCCATACAAAAGAACCTATGCACCCCAATGTTCATAGCAGCACAATTGACAATAGCCAAGTGTTGGAAGCAAGCTAAATGCCCATCAGTAGATGATTGGATCAAAAAATTATGGTACATATACACAATGGAATACTACGCAGCAGAAAGAAAAAAAGAACTACTAAACTTCCCGACAGCATGGATGGAACTGGAGAGCATCATGCTAAGTGAAATAAGCCAGGGGGCGAAAGACAAATACCATATGATCTCACCTATAAGCGGAACCTAACCAACAATGCAAAGATGCAAGGAAAATATGACCAGAAACACTGAAAGGAAAAGTAATCAACAGAGACAAGAGGGAAGGGGGGGGCAGGGAAAGGGAAGGGAAGGGGAAAGTCAAGGAACATATAGCAAGGACTCATGGACAAAACCAAAGGGGAAGAGCTGGGGGAGGGTAGGAGGGAGGGGGCAAGGGAAAGTGGTGGGGGGAGCCAGAGACAAATGTATTTAAAAAGTAAATAAATTTTAAAAAAAGAAAATAAATAAATAAAATGTCAATGTAGCAAATTACATTGATCAGTTTTCTAATATTAAATTAATCTTGCATTTCTGGAGTTATCTAAACATAGACAACTTTTTAGACATTGCTAAATTCAGTTTGTTAATATAGTATTTGGGGTTTCTACATCTATGTTCATCAAGGAGAACAGACTGTGATTTTCCTTTCCTATCCTTGATTGGTTTTGGAATCAAAGTTGTGCTAGCCTCATCAATTGAGTTGAGGCACATCTCCTCTTTCTGTGCTTACCTTATGGTCTAACAGATAATAAATTTTCATATGTAATTGAAAAAATATGCTTTCTCCAGTTTGTGCATACAATCATTAATGTATGTCCTTTGGACCAAGTTTATTGATTATCCTATTGAAAGCTTTCCTCTCTTTACTGATTTTTCAGCTTAATTTACCAATTCCCAAGAGAAATGTGATAAAATTTCTCCAGCAAGGTAGTAGATTTGTTTATTTCACATTTTTTCGTATCCTTATATATTAGGCACATACAAATTTAGAAGTTTTATCTTGATGATATAAAATATGGAAGAAGATTAAAAATCTTTAACCTTCTCCTGAACAACTCAAGATCCTACCATTATCTCTGATGGCCACTCCCCATACTTAAATGGTTGCCCAGTATTTTAATCATATCTCATTTTTCATTCTGTTTTTTAAAAGATTTTATTTATTTATTTTTAGACAGAGGAGAAGGGAGAAAGAAAGAGGGAGATGAACATCAATGTGTGATTGCCTCTCACATGCCCCCTACTGGCGACTTGGCCCACAACCCAGGCATGTGCCCTGACTGGGAATCATTCGACAACCCTTTGGTTCACAGGCCGGCACTCAATCCACTGAACCACACCAGCCAGGGCTCTCATTTTTCATTTTAAAGTTTAGACATTACTATCTATACATTCACTTCTTTTATTGTTTTCTATAATCAACATGCAATGGATTTTATTCATTATCTTTCCTGATTGTATTTCAGAACTTACCTGTGAGGTATTTTCTCCTGCTTTAATGACAGTCCTTTAGAATTTACGTGTTGAAAATCAATTAACAAAGATCTTTTAATTTTTGTTTGTCTAAATTTTTTTAAATTTTATTTTCATTCTTGGAAATATAGTATCTGTGGGTACAAAATTCTAAGTTGACAGTTATTTAATCTCAGAAAATGAAAGCTATTATTTCACTGCCTTCTGTCTTCAATTATGGCTATTGATCTAATAGACATTCCTTTATAAGTGATTATAAGGCTTTTTTCTCTGGCTGATTTAGCTATTTTCTCTTTGTTAATCCACAGTTTCATTAGGATATATGAAGGTGTAGATTTATTTTTATTTATTGTCTTCGGTGTTCATTACACATCAAAGCATTTACTTTTAGGAAAGGTTGATCAGTCATTAGGATACTCAGTTGTTATCCTCAGTTGGATTCCCATCTGTATTTCTTAATGTGCTATGCTTAACTCAAATAATTAAATTAATATGGTTTAAAAGAATTACAAAATATTTCTGAGCTTCTAGTTCTTATATAGCAATTTATATTGTAATTTCTAAAATTACATCTTCTCTAAGGAATAGTTTGTTAAACACTTTAGGATGCATGAAATTTCCATAATTCAATATACTCCAGCTTTATTAGGGTATCCCCCAAACTAAGAGCAAGCAAACAAAAACATCAACTTCTGGTTAGCTTTCCAAATTAGGGTGAGTACAAGCATAATCTATTGATTGTCTGGGATGAACACACCCTAGCATCATCAATTAAAAAGTCTAATTAGGAGAGCCATCAATTTAAGTAAAACAGGCCTTGGGCTGAGAACAAACATGACAGAAAACAGTCATAATCTGGTAATTATCTGATCACTAATGGACATTTGTGAGTTGAAGGACATTGTAACTCTCATAAAAACAGTGAGCATTTTAAATAAAAAGGCATATGCCTATTGTAAAACAAGTTAAGACAGAAAAGTATAAAAAAGGACATATAAATCTCTACAAATCCCTCAACCTAAAGATAAATGTTTTGAGTATCTGTCACATACATTGCCATTTCAGATGTTTCTCAATATTCTTTGTAATCTCTTCACATTCTTTCATTTTATACACATAATATAAATGATTAGCAAGTGTCCATTTGTAGACACATACCTAAGGGGTTGAGGTGGGGCAATCACCAAAAACTTGAAATGTGATGAAGTTTTGAAGAATATTGAGAAGCATCCAAAAAATTCAAGAGTTGCCCATAATTTCATGGAAATCCCCCAACTTTTGATAAGGAAAACTGTACTTAAAAGCATGGCATAAGCAAGTTAGTTTTGCCCTATTGATCCCATGCTGGTGTTAAATTACTGGTTAACTTCTTTTTGGTTTTCTTCTGTGTAGATATGTTTTAATGATTGCCTTTATAGTGTCTCCTTTAATTGCCTAAGCTGGACTGCCACCTAGCTTCAGTTGCCTAGCTTTGAGAATGTCAGAGCTCCATCAAATGATAAGGAGTGGCCCACCTGAAGGTCCCTTCAAATGTCTTTATCACTCAACACTTCAAGTGCCTTTATCCCAGGGCAAAGGAGCTCTTCGTGTGGACTACTATAGTTAAAGTTTGTTATATTATCACTTCAGGTATTAAAGATTTTAGTGGAAAAAGTAGAATGATTTATTGAGCAGGACCTTTGGCCACCCAGAAGATGGAGCAAAGGGGAGTATACCATGGTCCTTGGTTAAGAGAGATATTAAGATTCATAATTACTCAAAATACCAGGTGTCTTATAATATAAATAATTACTGGACAACTGTCAGAATCAGGGATGCTCAACCTGGCTACACATTACAATTACCTGGGGAGCTTTGCGACAGTATCAGTGATGAGGCCCCACATCCACAGACACTGATTTAATTTTTCCAAGATATTTCTCAAGCATCAGTATTTTTAAGGTTTTCAGTGATTCCAGTCAACACACTGGTCAAAATGGATAGAAAGAAGAGGAAGCCCTGTTATATCTATAGTTTAGATGGTACAAGGTGTCAGTTTGGAAATCTTTTGGGGAAGGAGAAATTGTAAAAAGGCAGAGAATTTTCCCATTTTGGTTATTTGTGTTTCAAAGCTCTGTCCTTATAGCTAGGATAGTCATATAATTTATGGTCCAAATCAGGACATTTATAAAAGTAAAAGAGGAATCTATTAACAATTGTTAACTGTAACTATTGAAGCAAACTAGGACCAATTGCCACTTTGCTTATAGCTATGGCTTACCTCTCCTCTTGGTCTCAGTAGTGGCCCAAAGTTAAGCTATGCTGTTGTTGATGTTTTAATATTCACTTGGTGGAAGATTTTTAAGTCACTTTTTTCAAATGTCTTTTTTTGTGTCAAATTTGGGCAATCAGTTTGTGAAAAGTCATGCTTTGAGGGTTTAAAAAAATCTACCTGCCAAAGATTCTTATTTCACTCCTTCACCACCACTCTCTTACAGGAGAAACAGGAAATAAAACCTACACACATTGACTTTTTTTGCTACTGTGGATATGTTTTAGGATGTTCAGTCAAAGTTTAGTGAGAAGGAAGTTAGAAACTACTTGCTGTAATTAAGTTTTTAGTTTGTATGTAGATTTTGCATACATATACTGGCTCCATCACCTATTAACAAGGATAATTGAATGTTAACTGACAACACATTTGTGAATGCATAGTCTTAATTAATTGCCTTTATTGATTAACTTTATTGTTATGGCCAAATGAAATGTCTATGAAAGCTCTTTAAAGAAGTAGAGTGTCATATATGTGGAAGGCATTGTTCTATCACTGAAGGTTTATATTTTCAAACAGAGAATTCTCATTTTCTTGGGATGATTTAGTTCAATGGACTTTCAGTATTTTTTAACCTGAGAACCATTTTAGCAAATGAACTCTTACATGGGAATTCAATAGATAGAACAAGTTAAAGGTTAGGCTGCTTGAGTTGAAGCGAGAAGAGGTGATTGAGGTGGGGAAGCCGCTGTGCCTTGCCTATTGAGTACACTCCTCCACCCTTTTCAGGGTAAGGGCATAGGAAGAGAATAGAGGAGTAACTTTGAGCTTGGGAAATCTATACTGTGTTCCTAGTTTTAGTCCTAAATTTCTGCAACAGCCCAAAATATTAGTTTACTTCCATAAATTTTACTTTTAATTGAGGGAAGATAGATTCTGTCATCTTCCTGCTTTTCAGGGATGATATGTGAGTAAAAGATGATAAATATAACATGCTTGATTTCTGCCAATGACAATTTATATAAATATAAATTACTTTAGCTTTGTAAAATAAAGCTATTACTAATTATTATAAAAGAAATAGGCCTAGAGAGAAAAAACAAGCAGAAGTTTAGTTGTTGAGCTAAAGAATATTCTAGCAAGAATTCATCTTCTTTATATCTTGTGTTATTTATAAAGCTGAAATGACAAGTGTAAAGTTTGCTTTGTTTGTTTGCTTATATCAAATTTACTTCTCTTACAACCATTGTCTATCAATTGGTAGATGGATAAACAAACTGTGGTATATCCACACAATGGAATATTATTCAGTAATAAAAATAGACTTCTGTTACACACAAAAACATGATTGAATCTCAACAACATAATGCTGAAGGAGAGAAGCCTGACACAAAAGACCAGACAGATATTCTATGATTTCATTTATGTGACATTTTAGAAAAGACTAATCTAACCCATAGTAGTGAAATCAGAGCAGTTGTTGCCTATGGCTGGTGGTGGGGAGGATTGACTAGAATGGGACACAAGGGCACATTGAGGGGTTATGAAAATGTTTTGCATCTTATTTTGCATCAAATTTACACATTTATAAATTTGTCAAAACATATCAAATTATAAATTTAAAATAGATGCATTTTAGTGTATGTAAACATGCCAATTTAGTTGATGAGTAAGTTTTATTTTCTTAAGACAAACAGTTCTTGGCACTGACGCCAGTGGAAGAAGATGAAATATTAAATTAGACTATTCCTGTGCAAGATACAAATTAGTTGGCCTGCTTTTATCTCCTTGACACTATTATATTTGATTCTATAAGCTTACATTTAGATGCGAGTATTAATATTATATCTCCTTTTATGTTTATTCCTAGTTTCACTGTATCCTCTGATTTATTTTTTCATCTTATTTGTAATGCTTGCTATTTTTAATGTTAAGATGCACCTATGCAAGTTAGGTGGAATCCTGTCTAATTAGAGTGTAAGTTTTAAAAAGGGAAAGAAAATAAACTTATTTATTGTTTTTATAGACACAAGTAATATGCATTTTCACCTTTCTATACTTACACACATACTTGTGTACACACAGACACACTTACTAACCATTAAGAGATTTAGAATCCAATAAAGTTGATGGATTTGAGAAGATAGCTCTTAACTGTGATAGGACTAATATAGAAATGTTTGTTGCTTTCTATAAATATTCTCCTAAAACATATAGAAATTTAATAAAATATGACTAATAGTCGACACCCTGTAGTTTAGAAAGCTGGCAAGAAGTAATTCCAGATAGCTCATTATGAAAGTATGGTGTGGATTTAGATATTGATTGTCATGTCAATGTTGGTGATACAGATTAATAGCAATAAGCTCTGCTGTCGTATTTAGGAATACTCAAAATCAGTGTTTCTTCAAAGGAGATTTGCCATTGGGAAATATGCCCTAAAAAAGTAAATAAATGAAGTTTTAGAGAGGGAGTTGATTAAATAAATCTAGGAATAAACCTTATTAAGCACTTTCATATCTTTTATGTGAAATATACAAGATGTATAAAGACATATGTCTCTATAAACTAAGAATAAGAAAATCAGGCAAAAAAAAAAAAAAAAACACACAACTCAATTTGAAGGTACAGTTGGTGCCCATATGTGATTGTGATAGGAATGGACAATGCAGATATGTTTATGAAATTAAAATTATCTAAAGTTTAAAATTTGATTAAAATCTGCAAAACAGAACTAAATAAAAAGCAAATAGTACAATATAAAAAGTAGAGCAACAACCATCATCTGTAATTTTTGTATCAATTAAAATTTGCTTTGCTGTAAGTTCAGTACCATTCCTTTAAAATGTTTTTCATAAAAATTAATGCACTATTTGCAAGCAAATTAATTTATTTCTCTTCATTATGAATATCCATAAAGGAATAATACTATCACATAAGCATGTTTCTTTACTTAAACTTAAAAAACTAAAATTAAGTTTCAAATGTTGAAGAATTACAGTAAAACTATGGCATCAATACAGTTGGGCAAATATAGGTTTACTATTGTAATACAAATAAGTAATACAATAATTAATAAATAATAATGCAAGAATAAACTCTGTGTTTCACATACTCACGAACTGTAAACCTACTTTTGCCAACCCCTATATTATGCCTGCTTTTGACCCTTGCTAAAGTCTGTAGTCCATGGGTAGACCAGCAGCATCAGCATCACCTGTGAACTAGAAATGCAGACTTATAGGCCCCACATGACCTCTTGAATCAGAATCATGTTAACAGGATATCCAGGGAATTTGGATGCAGTTTAGTTTGAGAAGCCCTGTCCTAAACCATGAATATATCCAGAAGTATTCAAGAAATTGCTAAGACGACAACCATCCCAGTTTGCCCTAGACTGAGGGATTCCCTGGACTTAGTACTTTCAGGACTAAAACAAAGAAAGTCCCAAGCAAATCAAGATGAGTTGGTCACTCAAAAGCTGCCCGAAGTTCAGCTTTAGATTTGTGGAGGAAAAAATATGGATGTGGGGAAATTACACCCTGGGTCAACTTCCATTAGTGTTACTTAGCTCCTCTCCCATAATCTATGTTTCAATTCACTAATTTTAAACATTAAGAAAAATAAATGATTCTGTAATACATCATCTGTATATTGCATTGTGTGTTCACCACCTAAAGTCAAATCTCCTTTCATCACCATATATTTGACCCCTTTATTTGACCCCTTTATCCTTTACTACTTCCCCCTAAGCCCCTTTTACTCTGGTAACCACCATACTGTTGTCTGAGTCTATGAGGGTTTTTTAAAGGGTTTTTATTTATTTTATTTTTATACAGAAGGTAAGGGAGGAAGAAAGAGAGGGAGAGAAACATCAATGTGTGGCTGGTTGCTTCTCGTGCGTTCCCTACTGGGGACCTGTCCCACAACCCAGGCTTCTGTTCTGACTGGGAATCGAACCAGCGACCCTTTGGTTCACAGGCCAGTGCTCAATCCACTGAGCCACACCAACCATGGCTGTATCTATGAGTTTTTATTTGTTTGTTTGTATTGTTCATTTGTTATTTTCAGTATTATAGAATTGTATACTTGAAACCTGTATAATTTTATTAACCAATGTCACCCCCAATAAATTTAATCTGAGAAAGAATATAAATGAAATGAGGAACAGCTCTTCTTTCTCTAAGATGTTGAGAGCTGTCAGCTCTTTAGGTCCTCCTATGAATCAAAACATGGGGTCCAGGGTCAAAGGGCTTAGAGGTTAATAAAGGGGTAATGCACTTGATAATCTCAAGCAAGACATTTTGTTCTATTCCTTTCCTGATTTCTCCTTCAGGATTGTTGAACTGCACCTCTGGCCTGTGTGCAATTATCTTATGCTTGCAAAACCTCTAAGGAAAGCCACCAGGGATAGAGCTGTTTGCTTCCATTAGGTAGGAAAACAAGACTTTGTTTATTCCTTGTGCTAATGTCAGGGGGACCCTGGTTTAATTCCAGCACAGGTATGGGTGTTGATTTTACACGAAGGGATTAACTTAGGCATCTGTGAAAGTTCTAAGGAAGCCTCATAGGAGCCATCTAACCCAACACTGTGTGACTAGGGAAAACTGGGTGCACAAAATAACATCATAATTTTCTTTTAACACATGTGATTAACAAAGACTTATGAAGTTAAATCAAGTAAATAAAATGCCAGCTACGCTCTCTCATTTATCACAGGTACTTGCCTGATACATGTCCCTTTTGTAAGTGCTGACCCCTCCATGAGTGTAAGATGGATAGTCATCATTGAAGCAGATGCTGCTAGTGCTCTGCCATAAACCCTCCAATCCCTTTACCATTTTCAAAAGCTAGTGCTTAAATCTCTAAGTTGGCTGACTACTCTCAGGCAATTGGAGCCTGATTTGCCTGAAAACGCAGAAAGTTGGAAGTACCTGGTAATCTATATTCCCTTAGAGGAGCCCTTAACCAATGAATGACAGTGAGGAGAGTTAATATTCAAGTTCCCTTGCCCCATACTGGGGACAATTCTTAGATGCATTTCATACAGTCTCCATAACTCCCCTATGAGATTGATTCAAAGCAATATTCCTTGGAACTTTGCTTGCTATCACACCCTGTCTTGGCCTCCTTTCCATCCTTGTCTTGAGTCTCCATTTGCCTACTACTTTTTTGTGGAAATACCTCCAAATAATTTACTTTCACATGAACACATGTCTCAAGCTTTGCTCTTGGGCCACCTAACCTAAGACACTCATGTTACATAATTTGAAGAGCATCTAAACTTTCCTGTCTCAAAGAGGTAGAGGTTTGAACAAATTAATGTGCAAATGGCCCCCAAGCATATGCAAAGATGTTCTACCTTGCTCATAATAAGAGCAATGAAAATGAAACAACACAGATATTTCTTACCTGCCAGAGAGGCAAAAGATTTCAAGGGTTGACAACACACTCCATTGGTGAGGCTTCAGGGAATCAGGCACTGATTACAGAGCTGTGAGATCTATAGCTTCTTTGGAGACTCTGTTACATCTTTTAAAAGTTACATATACCGCCCTGGTTCAGTGGATTGAGTGCCAGCCTGGGAACCAAAAGGTTGCTGGTTCGATTTCCAGCCAGGGCACAGGCCTTGGTTGCAGGCCAAACCCCCATTAGGGGGCATACAAGAGGAAACCACACATTGATGTTTCTCTCTCTCTCTTTCTACCTCCCTTCCCCTCTGTCTAAAAATAAATAAATAAAATATTTTTAAAAAATAGAAGTTACATATACCCTTTGAACAAGCAATGTCACTTTTAGAAATCTAGCAAAAATGCAACATGACCTACATTAAAAAAACTATTCATTTCACAACTATTTGTATTAGTAAAAGATTGGAAATAACCCAAATGTCCCTCAATAAGAGACTGGTTGAATAAACTATGTTACATCTAAACAATGAAGAACAGATTAGTGTTAAAGGGAGGAAATTTCTACATAACTCTGTAAAGTAATGGCCAGGATATATTGTTAAGAGAAAAACAAATTAACTTAAAAGTATTCTTTCTACATTTTTTGAGGAACATATTCTAAAGACTAAAAAACCTCAAAGAAATCTTATGATGCACTCAATACTCTCATTTTTAATAAAAATAGTGTTTTTCTGAGACTGTCATATGTAAAGTAGAATCAAGTTTTAATTATGTTAATTTAATTAGAAATGAATCTTTTCACTACAAGAGAAAGGGGATACAAATAAAATCAAATAAGTTAAAAATCTTGAAAGCTTACATTTTTTGGACATATCAGTATAAACTCATAATTTGTTTTTCACTTTTTAAAAATGTACATATTTTCTACTTCTGTTCACTGAAAAAGTGTAGAGGTAATGAAAACCTGATAGGAATGAAGACCCCTAACATCCCAATTATGGTCTCTAAATAGCATTTGCCACAAAAATAAATCAGAACTCCTTAGAGTAATGTTTAGTTCCAAGTCTGGAACAGGAAACGTATAAAAGATATGTGAGATAACATGTTGTTCTAGAAAGCAAGGAAAATATCAAAGTCTATTGAGGTCATGACAAAAAGATTCCTGCTGATGAAAGATAGGACAACTTGAGTATCACAAGGAATAATAAAGCATAAAAATACGTATAAATATCCCTATTAGTTCACAATATTTTTTTTAAAAAGGTGAGCTTCTTTGGAAGTTACTGGAACATCAATTCATTATTCTAAAAATTGATTAAAAAAGAGAAATAATCAAATATTTATTGTTTCCTATATAAGCTATATTTTAGGATAACTGCATAGTTGATATGCAGTATTTCTAGCAGTGATCAATAAGTTCTCAAAATTATGAGGTGAATGTCAATGGGGATCTTTATACTGGAAAGATGGGGCTAACAACACCTGAATCCACTGTCATAATCAAGTCACAGAAGGAAACAATATGAACTTATTTTCATATAAGCCAAAGAAGGTAATTGAGGAAATTTTAATGAAAGGACTATTTAACAAGGCATGAGAATGGTTAAGGGTAATCAACATGGAGTGATGAAGTACCCTAGGACTCACATGAGCAGGAGACCATTAACCCTAGGCCTGAAAAGGTAAAGAAAGGGAGCAGTTAGTGGTAAACTAAAAAGACAACTATATCTGTAAGGAAAGAACCCCAATGGGAGCTGTGGCCTGCGGTAGAGAAGAGTAACCAATGCCAGCTTGTGACAACCCAGAAGGGAAGCAGCCAGGGGAATAAACACTCTGACATCATTGTCTTCCCACCCTATGATTACAGGTGTCTACCACTGGATAACCAGGAGGCAGAGGACAAAGAAGTCTGTTGATGCAGTCTATAAAATTCAGCTCCAGGGGGTAGAGAGCAGAATAGAGAGTAGAACTGGAGGGATAAACAGAGAATATCGGACACACAAAAATCCTTTCAGCACCAGTCTGATTCCTTTATACACCAGAACAAAAGATCAGACTTAATAAGGATGCTCCCAGCATTCAGGATTTCTCAACTTCATCTTCATGTTGAAAACCAGCAAGAAACAGGCTGGTGTTGCAATCAGTTCCAACAGAGTCCTCAGGATGAAGGCTGCAGTGACTCTGCTTGTTCATTCCATTTGCCAGCTGGCATACTGAAATGCCTACAGTGAGATTCGAGATTTGGTTAGAATTCCGAATTCCAGGGACTCTATAGAAAGATAAAACCTGTAACAAATCCAATCTGTCTGGCCCCTTTCATTTCCTTTAAGTTGACTGTAAACATTAATCCTCTTGAACAAAATCTTGCCAAAACTCCAAATTTTCCTTCCTTTCTAATACTTCCAGACCTACTACTTTTTCTATCCATGGAGAGGCCTAATGATTTTTGTCACTTAATAACTAGGGTGACCATAATGTACAGTGGATCCTTATGATTCATATATATCATATTTGCAAATATGTCTGGTTACTAAAACTTATTTATAACACAAAAATCAGTACTAGTGGTGCTTTTGCTGTCATTTCACAGACATGTGCAGAATAGTTATTTTTTTTTATTTTTTTGAGTTGTATAATTTATTCTTTTAATTTTTAAATCATGTTTATTCTATTACAGATGTCCCAATTGTTCCCCCTTTGCTCCCCTCCACCCATCCCACCCCCAGCCCCTGCTCCCACAGTCAATTCCCACTCTGTTGCCCATGTCCATGGGTCATTCATACATGTTCTTTGTCTAGTCCCTTCCCCTTCTTTCCACCATTGTCCTCTTTCCCCATCCCCTCTGGTCACTTTCAGTCTGTTCCATGCTTCCGTGCCTGTGGTTTATTTTATTCGTTAGTTCATTTTGTTGAATAGACTCTACTTATAGGTGAGATCATATGGTATTTGTCTTTCATGAATTGGATTATTTCACTTAGCATAATACTCTCCAATTCCATCCATGTTGTCTCAAAAGGTGGGAGTTCCATCTTCCTTCCTTCCTTCCTTCCTTCCTTCCTTCCTTTCTTTCTTTCTTTCTCTCTTTATTTTTCTTTCTTTCTTTCTTTCAATGCAGGTTGATTTTACTTGTTTTTTTAAATATCAAAGTCAATTATGAAATATTAAAAATTTTAAAACCATTATAAATTCTAAGCAATTAAAACAACATGGCAGCAGCAGAGAAATAATCAAGTAGATCAATGAAATATAATGAGCATTCTAGAAACAAATGTATATATCTGTCAAACAATGTAATAGATGATTAAATTGATATTTCGAATCAATGGGGAAAATAAGGCTTATTCACCAAATAGGTGCATGGACCACTGTTACTTGAAATAAAACAGAGAGCCCTATTTCACACATTATACAAGAAATATTCAGGTGAGTTAAAAGTGAATATGTAGAATCTAAGGAATTTTATGAGATAACACAAAGTAAAATTTTTCTTACCCTGAAGTAAAATATTCAAACCCAGAAGCTATAAAGTAAAACATTGACAATATGACTATATTAAACATTTAAGACTATATAATAATATACATATACAAAAAGTTAAAGGACAAGTAATAGAATGGAAAAGTATTTGCCACACATCTAAAAAAGAGTTAGTTGTTGTTGTTATTGTTGTTTTAGGGAAAAAATTCTACACACCTTTAATTGATAAATGGATAAAGAATACCAAAAAGTCATTTAAAGCTTTTAAAAAGATAATAAAATAGGCAAGAAATATACTAAAATATGTTTAGTTTCAACAAATAATGAAGTAAAATTAAAATAACACATCATTGTCACAATCAGATTAATAAGTATTAAAGATATTGGTAATATCAAGTATTGGTGACTGTGAAAGGAACTGGGAATTCATAGACTCTTTTTCTTCATCTTCTTAAAGCAGCCCTCTTAGCATATTTTGCAATGCTGGTTTGGTGGAGGTGTATTCTTTTAGCCTTCTATTGTCTAAGAAGCTCCTTATTTCGCCTTCCATTTTAATGGAGAGCCTTGCTGGGCAGAGTATTCTTTGTTGCAGGCCCTTGCTTTTCAGGACTTGGAATATTTCTTGCCACTCCCTACTGACCTGCACTATTTCTGTTGAGAAGTCAGCTGCTAGCCATACTGGGGCTCCCTTACATGTTATGCCCCTTTCTCCCTTGCTGCCATTAGGATTCTCTCTTTGTCTTTGATATTTGCCATTTTAATAATGATGTGTCTGGGAGTGGGCCTCATTGGGTTCCTCTTGAATGGGCCCATTTGTGCTCCTGGACTTGTGTGACATTTTCTCTCCTCAAATTAGGAAACGTTTCCGTCATGACTTTTTCAAATAGGCTCTCTATCCCTTCCTCTTTCTCTCCTTCTGGTATCCCTGTTATATGGATATTGTTACATTTCAGGTATCCTGCATTTCTCTCACCTCTTCATTCTTTTTGAGTCTTTTTTCATTTTCTTGCTTTTCCTGGGAGCTTTTTTCTACCTTATCCTCCAGCTCACTGATTCGATCCTCAGCTTCATCTAGCCTGTTTTTGATTCTTTCTACTGTGTTCTTCAGTTCAGTAATTGTATTCTTCATTTCCTTTGTCTCTTATTGATATTTTCTATGTCCTTTTTCATGCTGATATAGTTTGCAGTAAGTTCCTCATAGTTTCCCTGTAGGTTTTTTTAATTCTCTCTGAGCTCACTGAGCTCATTGAGCTTCCTTAGAACCGTTGTTTGGAATTCAATATCTAATAGTTAACTTGCGTCTGTTTCATTTATTTCTCTTTCTGGGGATTCCTCCTTTTCCTTCAAGTGGGGGGTATTTATTTGTCTTCCCATTATTTGTGAGGCTCTTCTTTTTTGCTTCTGCTTTTTCAATCAATCTGTCTTGATTTCCTGACTTTGTGGTGTGAACTTCTATGGTAGAAGACTGCTGTTTTTACCCTCTGGATCTGCCTCTGATTATGTCAGATGTTGTCCCTATGTGACCTTAGGCAGTCTGTTTGAGAATTCCAGGAATCTACTGTCTGTGGCTGTCTCTTTCAGCTGTTAATCAAGTCACTGTGCACTCAGCAGGCCAGCTTAGACACTGCAGGGCGAGGCACAGTCCCTCCTGGGGGTGAGGTTATTGGGTCCTCTCACACTTCTACCTCTCAGGGGAGTGGTCTCTGCTTGAGCAAGATGGCTGCTGCCATATGGGGGAGTAGCCAGCACCAGGATCCCGCTGGCTACTCTCTCCGTTCTCCCCCAAAAGCCTCTGTTCCCAGTCTCTTGTCAAGTGTCTCCAGATCACTCTGCACCCCCTTTAGCTAGGGATCTATGATCTGTGGCTGCCACTCTGCACTCAGCAGGTGGCTTAGACGGTACAGGACGGGGCCGAATCCCACCTTGGGGCAGGGCTATTCTGTCCCCTCATGCTGCTGCCACTTAGGGGAGTGGTCTGCCTGAGCAAGATGGCTGGTGCTGCGTGGGGGATGAGTCAGCACTGGGATCCCGCCGGCTATTCCCCCAGTTCTCTCCCCAAAGCCTCCTTCCCCAGTGTCTTCTCAGAACTCTCTAGCCCACTCTGCCCCCGTCTTTGCTGGAGCCCAGAGTAAGTGGCTGCAAGTAATAATTTATGCGTTGGCCCTTTAAACGGCTCTTTGCATCTCCAGCCACCTGTGTCAGGCAGAGAGTAACCCTGCTGCTTTTTGCAGCTGGCTGGTTTCTGTGTACTTTTATGACTCTGGTGCTGTAGGCTGGAGATCCTCACTTTTGGTTTAGACCCCACTCTTCAGGGGGATCCAACTGGCCCTTTCAATATCCTTCTGGTACTACCGCCTGTGGGTGCCCCGCCCACCTTCTCAGGTCTGTACGGCACTCCTTACCGGTTAGATTGCGCTAAAGCTAATTCTTCTGTCTCCGAGGTTATAAGGCTTCTCTCACTATTGTCCAGTTGTTTGTTCTAGGTGATTTCTCCACAATTAGTTGTAATTCCAGATTGTTCCTGGGAGGAGGTCAGTGTGCATTCCACTTACTCCTCCACCATCTTGATTCTCTAGAATGGTTAAAAATTTGACTGGCTTACTTTATATGCATGTTTCCAGCTGAGGTTGAACATGGTGATGCTCTGCCTTCTTGTTTCAGCTCTCATACTATAAACAAGTGTCCTTTCTGAGGTTTATTTAGTGCCACACCTTTCTAATTTTTGTGCTTTTTGTTGGAGATTTTGCTTTTGAAAATGGCCTGAAACATGTAGTGCTGAAGTGCTAGCTAAGCTTGAAAAAGCTGTGATGCACTTTATGGAGAAAATGCCTGTGCTAGATAAGCTTCATTCAGGCCTGAGTGATAATGCTTTTGGCTATTAGTTCAATGTTAATGAATCAGTGATATATATATATGAAATCAGGTATCATTAAACAGAAACACAGATAAAACAAAGTTATGTATTGATCAGTTGATGAAAATGTTGTGGCTAAAGGGTTACAGGAACCTAACCCTGTAATTTTCCTAAGAGCACTGGTTCGGTATTTGCTAGTTCAATGTTCATGGTGACTTTATGGAATATAACTACTATAAATAACAAAAGTAACCTCCATTAAATAAAAGAAAATATCCGAGAAAGTAAAAGATGGAATGCCTAGACAACAGGTGAAAACTGGGACTAATAGGCAGCTCTCACTAGTTTACAGAGCTGATTGTGTGCTTATCTTCCCAGCTCCACATTCATTGATGCCACATTGGCAGCTTGAAATTGGCCATAGTAGCAATATTTACACCATGGGAATTGTCAAATCCTGCAAATTAGAGCTAGTTGTTACATTTACCAGCATACCATTGACTATAATTCTTCCTTTCTATAATTTTCACCTGAAATTCCTTTTGTTGAAGTACAGGGATCACAGTGAGGCTGCCACCAATTATCTCTGCTGCCTATGGCACTAAAGAGAATAAATTCTTAGGTGGATGATTAGGAATGTGTGAAAAAATTCTGTGCTTATTGCCTTTGTCTACTGATCCCCATGTGCCTGCCATTGGGAAATAATAACTTTTCCTTCAGTCCACCTTTAATTTATCTCATTGCAAAATCTAACTGGAACCTTGATAACAAAGGAATCTGAGAAATATAGTTTCTAGGCTTTCAGTCCTTGCAGTACAAGGAAGAACTTAGAAGATGGAGATGATACTGAATATCAATAAACCCTATATGACATGAAGGGAAAATAACTCTGGTATTAGTGAATATCAATAAGCTATTCAAAAATATTTCCTATGTGCCAGATACTGTGCTAGGAGATTTCAAGGGGTAATTTTCAAACTATAGGCAAAAATCAATAATAGATGTAATATTTTTTATGTTGTATCCAATGTTATTTTGAATACAGTTAAACAAAGCAAAATAGACTAGAAACAGTCCATCACATGTAGTATGAGTAAATATTGTTTGTAAAACTTTTATCTCAGATAGATAGATAAATATGTATCTACTTGTTTGCAAAATAAAATGCATTTCCTACTATTGATTAGAGTCAAATAACGTTTTAAAACATATCTTTAGAGCAAGGACCAGTAAACCTTTTCTTTAGTGTCAGATAGTAAATATATTAAACTTTGAAGGCCATGTGGTTTCTCCTGCAACTACTCAACTCCGCCTTTGTAGGGTGAAAGTAGTGTAGACAATAAGTAAATAAACGGACATGGCTTGTTCCAATAAAACTTTATATACAAAAATCCCAGGCTATAATTTGCAACTCCTAATTTAGAGCAGTGCCTCTCAAACTATCTGTGGTAAAACACCAGTGTTTTGTTTTTGTTTATTCCTGCCCAGGACAAGTATACAGCTTGTACCATATGCAACTCATCCAAGGGAGTTCAACAACATCCAGTCTGGCCTAGGCCTGGTTCACAAGATGAGTACAATGATCATGCACTTAAACAATATAACAATGTGAAAAATTTTATAAAAGATTATAAATACATACTCTGAGTTTGTATACTTAACTTGTTGCAGGCTGAACAAACGGTTTACATAAGAGGGACCAGTTGCAGTCCACAAACTACATTTTGAGAAGTTCTACTTTAGAGAATAGAAAGAAACAAAAGATACTACTGTTGTATTCAAGAGCTTTATGAGCTAATGGAGACAGCCCTGTTAACAAATAATAATACAAGGTAGAATACAATATGTACTCCAATACAAAAACTGGTTCATAGCATATGAACTTATTTTCCCCAAATTTGACCTACTTATCTGAAATGGCCAGTATTTGGTGTATGTGTGTATGAGTGTGTGTGTGTGTGTGTGTGTGCACGTGCACGCACGTGTGTGTGTTGGGGGGAGGGGAGAGAACAAGATTCCAAAGAAATTATTTAATGCATACCAATCATTATTAAAACTTTTTATTTGATAATAATCTCTGTGTATATCAGGATTTTTTTTTCTGTTTTGAACAGTGTTCTGTGAAGTTTAAAAGGAAAAATTCTTCTCATAGGCATCATTATGAGCAATTCTTGGCGAATGAAGACTTGGAAAACCTCCAATTCAATTACTGCTGGAGCTGGAGCTGACCAACTAGAGACAGGGGCTATTGTTATTTCCATGTCAAATGGCTTGCCTCTCTCTCTAGTGAGAGCTATTACTCTTCATATGCTAGTAGTGAAACCCACTTAGGGAATGTTTTAAGATTTATAAATATGTAATATGGTAGATGAGAAGCAAATCATAGTGTGATGGAGTCAAAATTCTTAACACTTGAGAGTTTCTGGCCATTACTTTCCTCATGCCCTTTAAAATGAACTGTTTTCTTGCTCTTTCCTTTTATTGCCTTCCACAAAGGGATTTCTGATGACAGACTAGCTTGAGAGCACTGTGCTGGAGAATCACAAGAAAATGGTGAACCCAATTAGATGCACAAGAGTTTCATGGAATCATGTATTTCTGGATGTCAAGGTGTTGGTTGGAAGGAGAGAGATGAGGAAGAAGCTGTGGTGCATGGTAGGCTTGCGTGGTAGAGGAATAAAAAGAGGAATTTTGACACATATTTCTGAGGACTCTGTTTTACTTCATGGAGTTGTTAAAATATAAGTCAAAAACTTAACCTATTTAAAATTTACTTTTATTTTTATTTCTTTTATTTATTTATTTATTTTTATACATCATGTTTATTCTATTACAGTTATCTCTATTTTTACCTCTTTACCACCCTCCACCCATCCCACCCCCACCCCCTGCTCCCACAGTCAATTCCCACTCTGTTGTCCATGTCCATGGGTAATTCATACATATTCTTTGTCTAGTCCCTTCCCCTTCTTTCCAACATTGTCCTCTTTCCACCTCCCCTCTGGTCACTTTCAGTCTGCTCCATGTTTCCGTGCCTGTGGTTTATTTTGTTCGTTAGTTTATTTTGTTGAATAGAGTCCACTTATAGGTGAGATCATGTGGTATTTGTCTTTCATCAACTGGCTGATTTCACTCAGTTTAATATCCTCCAGGTCCATCCATGTTGTTGCAAAAGATAGGAATTCCATATCTCTCTCTCTTTCTTTCTTTCTTAAATGCAGATTGATTTTATTTATTTTTAAATGTCAAAGTTAATTTTAAAATATTTAAAAATTTTAAAACCATTATAAAGCCTCAGCAATTAAACCAACATGACACCAGCACAGAAATAATCAAGTAGATCAATGAAATATAATGAGCATTCTAGGGACAAATGTATATATCTGTCAAACAATATAATATATGATTAAGTTGATATTTCAAATCAATGGGGAAAGTAAGGCTTATTCAACAAATAAGGTGCATGGACTACTATTACTTGAAATAAAACAAATATAGAGCCCTATTTCACACATTATAGAAGAAATATTTGGGTGAGTTAAAAATCAATATGTAGAATCTAAGGAGTTTTAGAAGAAAATAAAACTAATATTTTTGATGACCTCAAGTAAAATATTCAAACCCAGAAGTTATAAATATTGACAATATGACTACATTAAACATTTAACTATATAGTAATATAATATAAAAAAGTTAAAGGACAAAGAATACAATGGAAAAGTATTTGCAACACATCTAAAACATGGTTAATAGTTATTGTTGTTGTTTTTTTAAGGGAAAAAGGTTCTACAAACCTTTAATCAATAAATGGATAAAAGAAACCAAAAAGTAATTTAAAGCTTTTTAAAAAAATAATAGAAATAGACAAGAAATATACTAAAACAGGCTTAGTTTCAACAAATAGTAAAGGAACTATTAAAATAACATCATTGTCTCAATCAAATTAATGAGTATTAAAAATATTGGTAACATCAAGTATTGGCAACTCCAAAAGGAACTGAGTAGTCATAGAAACTTTTTCTTCATCTTAAAGCAGTCCCTTTAACATATTTTGTAGTGCAGGTTTGGTGGAGGTGTAGTCTTTTAGCCTACTTTTGTGTGGGAAACTCCATATTTTGCCTTCCATTTTAATTGAGAGCCTTGCTGGGTAGAGCAGTCTTGGTGGCAGGCCTTTGCTTTTCATGACTTGGAATATTTCTTGCCACTCCCTTCTGGCTTGCAGAGTTTCTGTTGAGAAGTCAACTGCCAGCTGTACTGGGGCTCGCTTATATGTTACTCCCTCTTCCTCCCTTGCTGCCTTTAGGATTTTCTGTTTGTCATTAATATTTGCCATTTTAATGATGATGTGTCTTGGAGTGGGCCTCATTGGGTTCCTCTTGAATGGGACCCTCTGTGCTTCCTGGACTTCTGTGACTTTTTCTCTCCTCCAATGAGGGAAGTTTTCCATCATGACTTTTTCAAACAGGTTCTCTATCCCTTCCTCATCCTCTTCTCCTTCTGGTATCCCTATTATACACATATTATTACGTTTCAGGTTGTCCTGCATTTCCCTTAATGCCTCTTCATTCTTTTTGAGTCTTTTTTTCATTTTCTTGCTCTTTCTGGGAGCTTTTTCTACCTTATCCTCCAGCTCGCTGATTTGGTCCTCAACTTCATCTAGCCTGCTTTTGATTCCTTCTACTGTGTTCTTCAATTCAGAAATTGTATTCTTCATTTCCTGTTGTCTCTTATTGATATTTTCTATGTCCTTTTTCATGCTGATATAGTTTGCAGTTAGTTCCTCATAGTTTCCCTGTAGTTTTTTGTAATTCTCTCTGAGCTCACTGAGCTCATTGAGCTTCCTTAGAACCGTTGTTTGGAACTCAATATCTGATCGTTTACTTGCCTCTGTTTCATTTAGTTTTCTTTTTGAGGATTGCTCCTTTCCTTTTGAGTGGGGCATGTTTCATTGTCTTTCAATTATTTGTGAGACTCCTCTTTTCCTTCTGATTCTTAAATTGATCTGTTTGATCTCCTGACTTTGTGGTGTGAACTTCTATGGTTGGAGACCGCTGTTTTTACTTTCTGGATCTGCCTCAGATGATGTAAGATTTTGACCCTGTCTGACATTAGTCTGTTCAAGACTTCCAGTAATCTACTGTTTGTGGTTTTCTCCTTCAGCTGTTAATCCAGTCACTCTGCACTCAGCAGGGTGCCTTAGACAGCTCAGGGCGGTGTGGAGTCCCTCCTGGGGGCAGGATTATTGGGTCCTTTCACGCTGCTGCCAAATGGGGGAGGAGTCTGCACTGGGATCCAGCCAGCTACTCTCTCCATTCTCACCCCAAAGCCTCTGTCCCCAATCTCTCCTCAAGTGTCGCCAGATGTCTTTCCGCCTTTAGTCAGGAATCTACTGTCTGTGGCCGCCACTCTGCACTCAGCAGGCAGCTTAGACAGCACAGGGCAAGGTAGAATCCCACCTAGGGGCAGGGCTATTGGGTCCTTTGACGCTCCTGCCGCTCAGGGGGAGTGGTCTCTGCCTGAGCAAGATGGCTGCTGCTGCATGGGGGATGAGTAAGCACTGAGATCCCACCAGCTACTCTCTCAGTTCTCTTCCCCAAACCTCCTTCCCCAGTCTCTCCTAAGGCGTCTCAAGCCCACTCTGCCCCGCCTTTGCCGGAGAACAGGGTAGGTGACTGCAAATAAAAATTTATGTGTTGGCCCTTTAAACAGTTCTTTGTGTCTCCAGCCGCCTTTCTCTGGCAGAGAGCAACCCTGCCACTTTTCTCAGCTGGCTGTTTTCTGTGTATCTTTTGGGCTCTAGTGCTGTGGGCTAGAGATCCCACTTTTGATATAGACTCCGCTCTTCTCAAGGGGATCCAACTGGCCCTTTCAATCCTTCTGGTGCTGCTGCCCATGGGCGCACTGCCCACCTTCTCAGGTCTGTACCACACTCCTTACCAGTTAGATTGCGCTAAAGCAGATTCTTCTGTCTCCGAGGTTACAAGCCTCCTCTTTCAGCCGTTGTTCAGTTGTTTGTTCCAGGCGATTTCTCCACAATTTAGCTGTGATTCCAGGTTGGTCCTGGGAGGAGGTCAGTGTGACTTCCATTCTCTCCTCCGCCATCTTGATTCTCCCTAAAATTTACTTTTAGCTGTATAAAGCATGCTCTTCTGAAAGCAACACATATATAAGTATGCTCTTTTGAAAACACCACCATTTGAAGAATGGTTTTATAACACTAGTATTATCACATTTAAACTAGTAATATTAACTAGTAACATTTTACTATCTCCCTTTCCCTCTCAGGGTATGCAAAGAATGTTTGAAGCTGGGTCTTCTGAGTCTGTAAGAGCTACTAGGTTTTCTTTTGGTGAATGCAAAAGAAACATAAATAATGTTGAAAGGTTCCCATGAATCAGATTTCACACTTTATTTGGGCCATTATAACCTGATTTAATTAAAATTGGGCCATTTTTCCACTTAATAAGAACTTATTAAATGAAGAATGGATAGGTAACATTATTTTAGTTTTACAAATGGGTGCAAGAGCTTAGATGCTTGCTCCAGGGTCACTTGGTGAATTAGGTTGCCTTATTAATTAAATTGCAGATATGGCATGAACTTTCAGTATTTTTTTTTTATCTTAAGAGAATCCCCAGATGATTTTGACAACTAGATCAGCTATAGGTGTAAATATAAGGGTAGAATCTAATCACCCTACTAATGTTCTAGCAGTTTCTTCATCCTTGTATCCTGCCATGAAAACCAGGATGCTCCCCCAGAGACATCGCCCTCCAGGATGGATCGTTTGGCACTTTTCTGTGCTTTGAAAAAGGCTTCACTCCTGCTTATATCCTGGACCCCAACTTCAGCCTCTCTTCTCCCTGCACATTACCCTAGAGGAATCATACCCTCCACTACTTTAAGTTGGACTGACATCTGGAGGGATTTCAGACACTTAAATTTTAGAAAATAAGATGGTTATTTTGCTGTTTTGAAGAGTAAAGATCCAGGAAATATTACTAAGACAAGAGTGGGACAGAAAAAGGACAGAGTATAAATTTTGGTTGAATTTATTTATTTTTTATTACACTGTGAAAATAGGAAGTTTAAGATTATTCTTGATAAAATGCCCATGAATAAATGGATCAGGGAGGAGTGCTGTAAATCAGTCCTGTCACTAATAAGAGAGGAGGATGTCATCAACCTCTTAAACACTCTCCATGGGTAACCGATCCATTAGGTAGATATTGTCCCTCTCCCTGCCAGCAGAATACAATTAATGTCATGGAGAAAGCTCAAGGGTGCTTGGGAAACACACATTTTATTTTTTAAAAAAACCTAACTGTCTAAAAACTGAAATGTATGTATTTCATTTTCTCCAGAAATGGTTGGCAATTATCTTTTCTTGTCATTGCATTTTTCAGGATGGAGAAATCCATTGTGTCTGTGGTACATTTCAAGTTCTTTGAGTGACTGATAACATTGCAACTTGAATGATTCAGGAAGGATTTTTATTCTCTTTAATGTATTGTTTTAATAAGTAAATTTAAGGCAGTCTATTCCTCCAGCTTAATTGGTTTTGTGACATTCCATTGAGTCTTGGTGGTTTATATAAGACTGATTCTGTTGGAAGGGTGACCTGCTTGGCCAGAGAGAAGAAAAATCACTATTAGACCTAAACTTATTCCTGGTGTTGACTCATCTTCCCCAATGCATCAGCATAATCTTATTTACCTTGACCAAGGATGTAGCAAGAATGAGACCATTGATCTGAGTCAAGAACTCTTCCAGACTCTGTTTTTGGCTCTTCCCAGACAGGAATGCAAATTCAACATCTGACAAATAGGTTATAACCTTTTTTAGGTCACAGACCTTTTGAGTACCTGATGAAGTTGCATTGATCCAGGTCCTCTAAAATGGGATTAGGCATGTGAGAAATTTATTGAGAGACAGGCTTGTGAGGGAAAATGAGTAGGGAGGCTAGGAGAACCATTAAGATTGAGAAGGATATCTGATCTGAGCCACTATAGAGGAAAGGAAGGAAAGGAAGGAAGATTAGGTGGAAGTGCCTTAGATGTCATTGCAGTTCTAAGGGAGTTCTACAAGGCTCTCAGGGTGTCCGAGAACCAAAGTCGCTTGTCAGAGGAGTCCCACCACTCCCAGGACCATATCTTCCATGCTTACTCAGTGACTTTGGACCTGCTAGGGCTTTCAGTCAAACACACTGCTGATAGTCAGAAGTCTAAGGGGGGCATTCTCATGGCCACCAGCCTACCCCTTGTACTGCACAGATCTACTCCACACAAAGTCAGGAATAGATCCTGCATGGTTTCCATGGACCTCTCTTCCTGAGGGGAAAATTCAGAAAAGGAAGGCTAGTGGGCCAAATTACAATCCTTATTGTAGCAGTTGGTCTCGGATCTGCAATTGGTACTCATCCTCTCTCTCTTCTATTATTCATTCTATCACCCACAGCTATCACCTCCATAGGTCTGGTGTTACCTGATGATAAAACCCTAACTTTCATTCCTGAGAAGTCTGAGGTTGCATCTGCTACATTTGCCCATTCACTGCCATACTTGGGTAAGGGAGTAGTAGCAAGATGTACCCAAGTTTATCATGTGAGTGACATACACATTCTTCCCTACTGCCATTATATAAAAGCAATCCTACTTCCTCCTGATGATCAGCATCAGTTACTCTTGCCATAATTGTGACTCCTTTTCTTGCTTGCTGGTCCCTGGGCACAAGGCATCCAAAGTGTCATGGTGGTGGCCATGGCTTGTAGCTCAATGGGATCCTTTCTGCATCCTCTGGCAAATTGTGCCCTCTTTGGAAACAATTACCACCAACCCTGTCATGCCAAGTTGATGGGACTGGAAGCATAGGGTCATCATGTGGTAAGCGGGGTCACTTCTGCTTCCATGCCTTGGTCTCTGGATTCATGTATTCTTCCTACTTGGGACACAGCACCAGATAGAGGTCTCTGATATAATATGTATACTGTATCCTGAAGAACACCCTCTTTTTTAAGAGTGTTGCCTTAAAACTGCCAATTTAGTCACTCATTTCAAAATCTTCCCAGTGTCCTATGAGGCTGGCTGGGTCCGGATAGTGTGGTATGTGTCACCACCAGTGGATGCCTTAGAAATAGGCTCACTCCCACTCTTTCTTTGCTGTAAAATGGATCCTCTGGTCAGATGCTATGTTATGTGGGATTTAGTGCTTGTGGATCAGGCCTGTCATAATCCCCTGGAGAGTGGCACTAGCTAAGGCTCTACAGACAGCAAAGTTGAACCTATGCTTGGAATAAGTGTCTATCCCTTCCAGGATGGCAAGGTCTCACTGTTGTTGATGACACCATGTGACCAAGAGAGTGCTGTATCTGAAAGCTCATTTTGGCTTTCTGTTGCCAACAGGCTGGACATTCAGAGACAGCAGTCGCTAGATCAGCTTTGGTAAGTGGTAGTCAATGTCATTAGTCACCAATGTTATAGACCATATGTATGTTGGTCACCTGGCCACTTCATGAATATGCCTGCCATGACAATTCTAAGGTGGTCGATGATAAAGGCTAGCTGCTGAGTCATTTTTTTCTCCTTGGTTGTTTGGTGCCTCTTCTGTGGTGGATGCTTTCTGCTGGATATTTACATGGGATACAAAGATCTTCAAATTTTGTACCCACTCCCATGTTTCCATTCACATGTCTTTAATCAGAACTTCTTGGTCTGATCTTATAGCCTTCCCTTCCAGGCCATTGGATACTGCCCATGAACCTAAATATTCTCTCCTCAGACCACTATTACTTCCATACAAAATGGGTGACCAGATATACCACTTCATCTCCAGCCATTGGGAAGATTTTCCTTCTCATTGTCATTCAGGGCCAGTCCTGAATGTGGTGTAATATAGCTGCCATCCATTTTCAGCTTCATCCACAGACTAAGCCCAATCATCTATAATCCACACAAGAGCTTTATTTTCCTCCTTCAGCTATTTGTTCTCATATGACTATGGGGTTCAAGGTTCAAGCTTTTGTGGGACACTGGTAAACTCTTTATGGGTCATGTGGGGATGTGGACTACCTGCTTATGCAGTTTACTTGTGTCCTCTGATCTTGCTCTGGCCTCATCTTGGATATACCATTTCCATTTTATTATAGGCTGATGCTAGGCCTCTCTGACTTTAAAGCGTGACAATTAAAAAAGAACTCAACTCAAAATGTATAGCTTCAGTCGCATGGTCACTTGGTGTCTGTGGTCAAACATTCTATCTCTACCAGGGCCCAGTAATGTACATGCCAAGACCTGTTTCTCAAAAGGCATGACATTGTCCACAGTGGGTGGCATGCCTTTGCTTCAGACTCCCAGGGCCTCCATTGTTTATCTTGCTATAATCTCCATATTGTAGCTTTTCCCACCACTGACTTTTTTAATACCATAAGGTCTGCTGGATTGTATGGTCCAAAGGGCAAGGTTGCTTGTACCATGACCTGGACCTGCCACAGAAACCATTTCCTTCTCTGAACCCTACTTAAATCTGGCAGCATTCCATGCCAGAGGAATATTTTTAGGAGTGGAATGTGCTTTGGGTCCCTCCAGAACCCCAAAACATCTACCAAATTCTGTGCTTCCTTTTCTGCGGTAGAGGGTGTAAGATTCAACACTGTTTTCTACTTTGGAAGGGTAATCCAGCATGTCCTTTACTGCCGGTTCCTCCACTGGGATCACCACCAGTGAAATCTTTATCAATTAAGTCATCGCTGTGTGCCAAGGAATATTTGTGCCCCACCTACCAACCAAGACGGTGTCATCTACACCTGCAGGACAATGAATGACCAAGTTCCAACTTCACTTCTTACTACCTATATTATCAGATGATTTACATAGTCTGGGTCCCATAAGAAGTATATGCCACAACAGAACTAGCCATACAAGAGATTTCTTAGGGACAGTGCCTAGGAGGTAATATGGGAAGGGAACCAGAGAAGTCAGAAAATCTCAAGGCAGATCTGACTCTGGGTGATGGAGTGAGAAAAGGGAAGGAGATGGTAGGAAGTCTGGGTGGAAGCATCTTAGGCTGCAGTGTAGTTCTGAAGGAGATCTACAAGCTTGTCAGGGAGTCCTTTAGCCAGAGGTACCATCAGAGAAATCCTCATCATTGGCTAAATCAGGCTGTAGGAAGCACTGCCTTGGTGTCAGTACAATGATGGATTTCAAGTGCAACAACTGGACCATCAGTCACTTATGTTCCATGCTGTAGGAGACCCGAGAGAACCGTTCTCAAGGCTGCCACAGAAGCTTTGTTTTCCTTCATAGAAAAAAATACTAATATACACATATAAAATGCGGATAATTTCATGGGTTTTATTGACCCTCTCAAGTTCATTCCTTGGACTGCAGGGGTGGTTAAGAACACATGTTTTCAGAATTGATTACTCAAATCATTTAGCAAGAACTGTCTGGGCTTTTATTTGAAAGACAAACAATGCATCTTTAAAAGACACTATACATTTTGTAAAGATGTATTATAGCCTCTTCATTAAAAAGAGGGGGCCTACATCTTCTTAATAAAATGTACAGTGCTATATACATTGTAGATAATCTGAATATGTTGGATGTGTATTCACTAAAGATTTCAGCCAAAATAGTCCCATTTGGAGGATATTTTAGCAGTAGGATTGGGAAGCAGCAATGGCTTTTGAGTCTTGAAGCTCTCTCTTGCCTGGCAGTTTGATGGAACAGAAATTTGGTGAATCTGTCAATTATAGATGGTTCAGACCTTTATTCTGATAAAGAAGATGCCCAATTTACTTAATCAAATAAAATATTTTCAAAATGTAATTCCTCTTTGGTAAGTAGTGCCATTGAAGTAGTGTAGTAGAATACGTTTCCAAATCTAGACAAAGGGTGAACTTGGACACCTCATTTAATTCCTGTTCTTTGGATTTCCCTACCTTTATTTAATGTTTAAAAATCTAAATGCATTTATTTATTTATTTATTTTTAATTTTAATTGAGATAAAATTTATATGTTTCAAAGTACACAAATATTAAGAGAACAGCTCATTGAATTTTTACATACATTCATGTAACCATAAATCAGGTGAAGATATAGAACATTTCCAGGACCCCAGAAAGCTTCCTCATGTTTCTTCTTGGTCAGTACCCATGCATGTAAAGGTAACCACTATTCAGACTTCTATAACTACAGGTAAATTTTGCCCATCCTTGAACTTTATGAGCTCCTTTGTATCTGGCTTCTTCCACTCTGCATTATGTCTGTGAGATTCAGCCTTGTTTTTTTGTGGATGACTGTATGTACTTCATTTCTTTTTATTGCTGTGTAGTATTCTATTTATTGACCCATTCTACTGTTGGTGGACATTAGCATTTTCATTTTGGGCAGTTATGGAAAAAGCTGTTAGGGATTCTTTAACATGTCTTTTGGTGGACATAAGCATTTATTTCTCCTGAGTACATATCCAGGAGTGAAATTGCTTGGTTATGGGAACATGTATGTTCAGCTTTGTTAGATATTGCCAAATAGTTCTGTAATGTAATTGTACATTACAGTTTCCACTCCCATCGAGAAGGTGTAAAAGTTTTAGTTGTTCCCTATCTTACTATATCCTCACAGACTAGGTAGTGTAATTCCTTTAAATTTCAGCCATTCTGGTGGGAATTTCCCACTTTAAGTAAGACTAACTGAGCTGTTATCAGTCAGGAAAAAGGCACATTAGTGCTCTCAGAACCTCTTAGAGACTTTGGGGTGGTTTTTATCCTGCTAGATACATAGGGTTGTGGTGTGGATGTATTTTTTGACTATTTATTAGAGCATTCTTGGTTCTTTGGAAGTGGCCTACAGAAAAACATAAGAAAGAGTTTTATAATTACAAAGGGCCTTAGAAAAGCCACTGGAAATAATTCCTGGCATCTGAAAGTCCAGTCTATGGCCCAAATTGAAGTGTTACAAGGAGGGAAATGACCACTTCAGGAAGCAGAGAAGTAGTCAGCTCCAAACAAAAAAGTGCATTATATATTTTATACTGACATTAACTGTCCACTCTTACTTAAATATGTATAAATTCTTCTCAATGGAATTTAAAGGATTAATAATTTAATTATCAAAGAACTTACACTTTGTTAGCTTAGAGAAACAGATGTTCACACCCGTAAGATTCTGCTGTTGTTGAGCTTTTCCTGATGAAAAAGGAAAGACAGGGAAACCATTAATAATTATAACTAAGTGGTTTGCCTGTTTTGCTCTACTCTCAGACCAATGAGCAGGAAATGTGTTGGTTAGATCTGTTAATCTGTAAATCAAGATTTGAAGAAAAGAAATATAGGTCAAGCATCTTCTTTAATCCTTTACCTTAACTATTCTCACCCTATAAAGCTACCTTGATTAGTCTGTGTGGCCCTATTTTGAAAGGTATCAAAATAATTAAAAGTGAAAAAAAGATAATTAATTGCTTTCTTTGTGGTAGGTAAGGAACTAGGGGTCCTTGCATCTACTATCACATTTATGCTTCACACTAAATATCTTGCTTAAATTCTTCTCATCCTTGTGAAGCTAAGAGATTATATTTTATTAGTATTGCTTTAAAGATAGAAATTTTGAGCCCTGACTGGTGTGCCTCAGTTGATTAAGTGCCGACCTGCAAACCAAAGGGTCGCCAGTTCAATTCCCAGTTGGGGCACATGCCTGCGTTGTGGACCAGGTCCCCACTAGGGGGCACACGAGAGGCAACCACGCATTGATGTTTTCCTCCCTCCCTTCCTCCCTTCCCTACTCTCTAAAAAATAAATAAATAAAGTATTTTTAAAAGAAAAAAGAACAATTGAGGCCAAGAGGTGACATGACCTACTCGTATATATTTCATGATAATTTCAAGTTTAAAGTGTTTATTCTTTCTCTTTGACTTCTATTTTTTTATGTTGATATGAGCAAATATCTTTTAATTTTTTTAAAGATTTTATTTATTTATTTTTAGAGAGAGGGGAAGGGAGGGAGAAAGAGAAGAAGAGAAACATCAGTATGTGGTGCCTCTCTTGCGTCCCCTCCTGGGGATCTGGCCCACAACCTAGACATGTGCCCTGGCTGGGAATCGAACTGGCAACCCTTTGGTTCACAGGCCATTGCTCAATCCACTGATCCACACCAGCCAGTCTACTTTTTATTTTTTTAAATTTTTTAACTGTTTTTCAATTACAGTTGTCCCCATTTTTCACCCAGTACTCTCACCTGTATTCTTTCTCATTGACTTTTAGATTCAACTTCTAAGTCTTGTCAGTTTTCTCTCAGATCAAGTATTTCATTTCCACAACTGCTACTCTAGTTCAGGGAACAAAATAGCCATGAGACTGGTTTCCCAAATAATCTATTCAGTATCGCCAGATCAATATTGATTAAGCACTGCTTTCATCATGTCACTCTCATGATAAAATGTTCAACGGCTACTCAGAGCCTGCAGGATAAATTCCAAACTTAGCTTATTGATGAAGGTGCCCCTTGGTTTGGAACTAACATACTTTTCTGAATACTTGTATATACAGATCCTCCATTTCAAACAATAATGGACTATTATTCATTGATCATCACACAAGCATTCCCATTTCATACATTCCCATTTCACATACTTGCTCACAGTCCTGACAACCTGAATGCCCTTCTCCTTTTACACTGTCCATCCAGATGTTGCCAGTTCTTCAATGATGGAGCCATATTCATCCACTGACCTAAAGGGTTTCCTTATCAGTCCTGCAGGTGGTATTTTCTCCCCTCTCGGAAGTACTGTGGCATTTCAAGTTGTATTAAGCAGACTGCAAATTATTTACGGAGTAACAATGGAATGAAAGGTGGCATGGTAAATTCAAAAATAAACTATATGCTCCTTGAACTGAAAGAGCTCCAAATGTGAGATGACAATATAAATGGAAATTTTAAATAGGGAACTAAAGATATATTAGTACCATTTTAAAGCATGTACTATGTAGCAGGCCATGCACTACTTTTCCTGGACATGCATACTTATTTCTATAAGTAATATATATACTTATAGAAATATATATATTATTTATTTATTATTAAATATATATATGTGTATATATATTACTATCCTCTATTTACAGATGAGGAATCTGAGGCTTAGAGCTGTCATAGGACTTAGTTATTCAGTTAATAAGAGGAGAAGTGAGATTTAAGTAGCCCATATTCTTATCCTTTGGGCTATAGTTCACTTAAGATGTCATCTCAAGTCCCAGTTGTCCAGGAGAAAGACTGGGAGACTGGGGGGAAAGACTAACAGGAAAATGAATACAAAGAAGTAGAGGAGGGCAAAAATCAACAATGGAGAAATAAGAAAATAGAGTGAAGCATAAGTCAGTAAAATAGGGCTTAGGATTTTAGAGCTAGATCTGGCAACATTTGTCCTCCAAGGTCCTCTTTTTATAAACAAATCTGTTTTAGATTCTTTTTTTTTAAGATTTTATTTATTTATTTTTAGAGAGAGGAGAAGGGGAGAGGGAAGAGATATCAATGTGTGGTTGCCTCTCCCGCACCCTCTAATGGGGAACTGGCCTGCAACCCAGGCATGCGCCCTGACTGGGAAAGGAACTTGTTACCCTTTGTTTCACAAGCCAGCATTCAATCCACTGAGCCACACCAGCCAGGACTGTTTTAAATTCTTAATTGACTCAAACTCAGAGATTTGTTTCTTGGCTTTAAAGTTGTGGAAATGCAATTCTCTTGGTTTGTCAATACTTGAGTAGACTTTGAAGACTAACTCATACCAACCAAATATCTAAAAGATGGATAGATAAACCAGATAACAGTGTATGTATACACACTGATGCTTATTTTACAATATACTCCACTCTTAGCTGTCTTTTCAGAATACTCCTAATGGATATGACCTATCAAAGGCTTCCCATTGCATTTGCAATAAAAACCAAAATTGTTGCCTTGAGTTCAAAGGCCTACATTGCCTAAGCTCTGCTAAATTTTTCAGACTTGTTTGTGCTCCTCTCT